>NC_081785.1:7773497-8995997 GCF_963082965.1 Carassius carassius
AGGAAAAGACATTCCCACCTGAACTTAGCTGTCTCCGGTTCCATCTCCAATAGCTCTCGCACTGGGGATCGAGGGACATTAGCGGAGAATTTTTCTAGAAAACGAGGCAAAAACAAAAGCAGGGCATTTCAATCTGGCATTTCATCATGCATAAAAATGGCACGATGTTCGAAAACAACTGAACTTGTGGTCTTTGCCACATGAGCCGGCAGACAATCAGACAGAACAGAAATGCAGAACTGATTTACTCGTCTGTACGTCTTTGGCCCTTACCTATGAGTGGCCTCATCATTGGATAATACACTTGCCAAACTGTCTCAAGTGACATCCCGCTATCCATGTAAATTGCACCAGCTAGCGATTCAAAGATGTCTCCCATTGCTTTGGGGACCTCAATGTCTTCCTCCTTCTCCTCGTCTTCTTCTGATCGGCGAAGCTATGAAACAATCACAGAAAATAAGTGTTTCCTTTCAGGAGAGAAAACTATTATCCATGTCAAATTCACATCCCCAAACTAATCACACACAACAAACAGCAGAAAAAATAAATAACTGTGGTCGTAACTTAAAATGTGAACTGACAGCTATGCTGGTACTGTAATGGTATTTCCTCTCAAAATTAACTGCGATCAATTACTTTTAGTATTATGTTTAAAAGATCGAAATGTCCAATATTAGAGACAACATTACCCAGCTTTGTAATTAAGGGGAACATTGTCTTTCCTCTTTCAGTATCCAGTGTTGTCCCTTAGGCATAAAATGCTTTCCAGTCAAACAAGAGGCGATTCAGTGCCAAGATAACCATTTCAAAATAAATTAAATCCAACTGCATTTTTACAATCCAAAAACGAAAACAAATGCAAACACAGACCGGATTCAAGATGACCGCCAATGATAGGATGTCACGGTACTAAATCTTCATGAAATATTATACATGTATGTCAACAATGCTATAAATTAAATGATCGTTTCCAAAGCCTAATATCTTTAACAGATAATGGTGAGATGATAGCTCACCTCCGAATCCATTCCTTGCATTTCATTCTTCTCTAGCTGAAATTGCACAAAATCATCGATCACGTGGAACAGTTCGGGCGAGACAGCTTTGAAGTACTTGTGGTAATCGTACTTGACAGCCAGGGAAGCAAATATGGTGTTGTTGACAAGTGCAGAGCGCAGGTCAGTCAGCACGCCTGGGGAGTGCTGCCGGGGATCTTCATAAAGGTGCTTTGTTATGAGGTAGTCTAAAATTGCATCACCAAGGAACTCCAACCGCTGATAACAATCTGTCCAAAGTTCAGAGTGGTACAAAGAAGGTTAAAAAGAGACCACTAATATCACAGAACATTAACACAACACAGTCACAGCACAAGAAATATGAAGTGATTGTGGAAAACACAACTGAAAATACAGTACCGTATTTTCCGGACTATAAGTAGCACTTTTTTTTCATAGTTTGGCTGGTCCTGCGACTTCTAGTCAGGTGCGACTTATTTATCAAAATTAATTTGACATGAACCAAGAGAAATGAACTAAGAGAAAACATTAGCGTCTACAGCTGCGAGAGGGCTGTAGACAGTAATGTTTTCTCTTGGTTCTTGGTTCTAAATAAATGCGACTTATATGTTTTTTCCTCATCGTGACGTATTTTTGGACTGATGCGACTTATACTTAGACTTAAAAATACGGTATTTGTTTTCTCCAGGTGCATGCAACAAAAATACAGTGCGATGAGTGTATGTTGATTTGTAAACAAAGGATTCTTTTGAGCCGCATCTCCATAATAATAATAATTTTTAAAAGTTCTCACGAGTTATTGGTTCGATTCAAATATACTTACCCAACTGAATCAGATTTTTGTTGTAAAATTACTTTAAAACAAATTAAGGCAAATTGAAAAAGACAGTTATACAATTCCATACTTCATCTCACACTTGAGAGATGTGTGGCATACCAGTACTAATAATTTATAGTATATTACAGTATTAATATTTCTTGTAAATTATATGCAATGTATTTTATGTTACTCAAATCAACATGTTAACTACAAAAATTTATGAGATAACGCATACTATTTTTGCATATAATTTAATAGAATAATCATTATTATACTAAATAATACAATAAGCTATATTATAAAATATCTTTAAATTACCAATTATTACATTAAAACGTATTGTAATAATCGTAATAATAATAATAGTTTATTCTAAATAGCTTAAATGAAAATAAAAATTAATTAACATCACCGTCAATTATTGTTAACAAATTATATAATTTCATTTTGTTATATATTATATACTTTAATAGTTTTAATGCATTTATTATTATTATAACAATTATTATTATTATTATCATTATTATATTAAAGTATACATTTAATATATTATTATTAGAAATGACATAATATAATATATAATAATATTTGTTGTAAAAAGTGGTAATTTAAATAAACTAGTATCCACAAATTCCAAAAGCAGTACTGTTTTTGTTCAGTAAGGATTGGGAAGAGGGTGTCTTTTAAAAATGACTAAAGAAAATATTGACGGAATCAGACCACAATTCTATAAGAAAGCATGCAGTGTAAATAACCTGCAATAATAATGCAGTGTCACAGACCTGTGATGGTGTTGTAATGATACGAGGCGTGAGTGAAAGCCTGCAGAAGATATGCCTTGTTTTGAAACGTGTAGTTTATCTTCTTCTCAAAGTTCTCAAAGCCAGAGATGAGGTGGTTGAGAGTCCGCTCAGCATCCGGGTGGTCAAACATGCAGCGCGGAGGGATCTTCAGCCAGCCGTACTGCAGCTTGGCCGACCCCCCTGAACTCTGCTTCTCCGGCGGGAGCACCTTCAGGCCGAGGGAGCACAGGAACAGCTGAGCCGCCCTCTCCCCACAGCTGGTGAGGTAGCACCCCAGCAGCGCCTCCACACAGTCGGCAATGCTCTTATCGGCGATGCACTGCTCGGTGTGAAGATCATAGGAGATGGACTGTTTCCCAATATCCGTGCCACAGTTTTCCTCTGTGGGGTTCCAGAAGCCCACCACAAAGTCATCCTCCTCGCCAGCTTTGCTGGGGTCCAGGTAGCACATGGCGTCCCAGGAACTGTAATCGAACTCGTCAGCGCCACCGTCTGGGGAAAAGTGAGAGTTGTGGGCTTTTTTGGGGGCTTTCCATTCGTAGCCGGGCTCAGCCGGCTGGAGGGAGATTTTCTTCCCGAAGGCACCGGAGCCAATCAGCATGTTATCAATGAATCTGATGTGCTCATAGTAGTACTCAAGCTCATCTTCCACGTTGACCTCTTCTTTAGACGGCTCGACCTCTACATCCTCTGCCTCATCATCGTCGTCCTCCTCATTATCACTGGCTTTTCCGTTGGCCAAATCTTTATTCTGAGAAACAAAAACAGATTTCCCAATGTCTTACAGCTCAAACAAAACAAAGAACATCACGAAAGGAACGTCAAGTCTAAGAGCCCTGTAAAGCCAAGGCTCAGTCACTACAACAGATTACAATTTAAAAGTCTTTTAGTTCAACCACAGTATTATGTTTGCTCAGGAGAGCTCAACAGAGCCGAGACATCTAGTCCAAGTCAATGACTCATCCAATCTGTGATTCAAAAGCTGAAATGTACCCTAACAATTTTTTTTTTCCATTAATATGCCATAACACTTACCATATGAGAAAACATCTATTGCATATGCATTAAAATGTTAATACCCCTGACACCTTATACTGTAATAATACATGGAAGTGACACTTAAAATTACAGTACGCAAGGTAAATTCAGTACATTCATATCATACATATACACCCTGAACCACACCGAGCCATCCAAAACATACAGACGGTCTCCGCCGAAACCATGGAGAGGGCTGGTAGAAACCAGAAGCAGAGTTCTTTCCATTTTTCTTACTTGGTTCTGTGCACATGTCCTAATACATTACACATGCTTAAACACAGATGGAAAATTGTGACTTAAAATGATTTTTCATTTAAAGTAATTGTGGCACCTCTTCCTGACCTGACATGTTTCTTTGAATTGTGCCTTGGGATAAGGCCTGCAGACTTTCAAGTTATATGTACGCACAGTGATAAGATTTTAACAATCTATAATATTGCATTCTCGAATCATAGAATAAAAGTTGCTTTTGTTTTAATAATTTGAAAAACATTAGGTGGCTGGAAAGATTATCTAATGTTTTTAAAAGAAGTCACTAAAATGGCAATTATTTGATCTAAAATGCACTAAAAACTGTTATATTGAATAACAGTTATATTTTTGAATATAAATTATATTTAAAACAGCGGTTTAATATTTTTAATTTTAGCAGCCACTACTCCAGTCTTCAGTGTCACATGCTCCTTCAGAAATCATTCTACATTTATGCATTTAGCAGACGCTTAAAAGCGACTTACAGTTCATTCAGGCTAACATTTTTTACATGTTCTCTGGGAATCGAACCCATAAACATTTGCGTTTTCCTAACTCCACAGAAATTTTAGTGGGTTGGGATTGTATGTAAATTTGTTAATTTTCTACCTTTTTACTTTTTCATCCATTACTTGTATTCAGAGCACTGGAGACAAAAAGTGACAACTGTGGAAGATTCGTTGGCATTTTCTTAAAACCAAAGGTGTTCCATGCTAAACTGACTATTTCTAGTCTTTTCCATGTAAATTAACCAACTGGATCAATTCGGTCCTCCATTCTGAAACCCAGTTTCACCCACAAAGGATGAACCTGCCCCCTCGTGGCAATGACAGGAAACAGCTGCAGCACAACGCTGCCAAGATGTTCCTCAGCTCCAGGCACTGAGCCATGTAAACAGACTCGTAATTGTGCATGAAGATGCATGTTGATATTGGGTTAAGCTTGACTTGAGCTATCTGGTAAACAAACGGAGACAGTCTCTGACTCATACCTCATCTGAGTCCCACTTGTCTGTGCTGCTTTTGTCCTGATTCACAACATAGCCCGGGGGAAGCCAGTTTACCGGGGGATCAAATATGGACACCACCATTCGACTGGGAAGGCCCTTTTTCTTCCCCAGGCGATAAAGGTTACAGTTGCTGACCTGGAGAATCGGAGCAAAAGAAGTTTGTTAAGTATAAATAAATAAAGCAGTATTCAAATAAATATGAGGCATAGCGGCTGCCAAGACCTTTATAAATCGGTAACAGCAATCTGAATGGAATTATAATCTCCTCATTAAAACACAAGTAACTGCAAATCGATGCGCGACGAGAACTGAAAACAGTTCAATATGCAAGTCTTACAAATATATCAGTTAGACTTTACATGGTGAATATTCTATTAGTACAAAGCAAAGGGAATTATTTTACAAAAATGAACTTCAAAAATGTAACTCAAGTTTAAACATAGTACAACTAAGGCTGTCAATATCTACAAAAATAGATTGTACTAAATAGATTTTGTAACAAAAATAAATATAATAATAATAACAACATTGCGTTTAATAGTATTACGTATATTAATATTTAATAATACATAGGAAAACTGGTTAGTATTACTCATGTTTAAGTCTATTAAAGTTTAACTTAAAAAATGAAAAATAAATTTCTATATATATTATTTAAATTTAACAATTACAAAGAAACAGCAAGTAACACATTGAGTTAAGCATGAAATTTTGAAGCAGAAAAACTGAAATTATACTTTCTTGTAAAACACACTTCAGCAATCTTTGTTTTAATGTTTAGAGTTATCTTTTTTACAGGTGTATTTAATATTCATTAATACATATTTAAGAATAGTGTGTAACACTAAGAATAATATTTAAGCATATTTAAACTATGTAAAATCAAGAAACTATTAAAATAGTAAATATTTGTAAAAAGTAAGAAAAGTATAACTTGATTTGCAAATATATATATATATATATATATATATATATATATATATATATATATATATATATATATATATATATATATATATATATATATATATATATAAACATGTAAAACTTGCTGCCACAATATAAAAATACATTATTATGTGGTAACTAAGGTGTTTTTTGTTTTGCAGTTAGTCTAATAATCTGAATCATACCTTCTTGCTTCTCATGTATGACAGCCTGCCCTCGTGGGCGTCAGGGTAAGTGCAGAACAGGTAGGTGGTGATGCCGTGTTTCAGGAAAGAGTCGCCCAACATCTCCAACCTCTCCAGATTGAAGCCATCACTGGCGTTGGAGAGAGTCAGGGCCTGCAAGATGAGGCCGGGGTTGGGGCCCAAGGTTTTGGGAGAATCCCAGGCTGGACCTGTGCAGGTTGATGTAGATGTCACGTCAGAGACTTCTGATGACACTTCTGAAGGTGCTGTGGTGCTGGTTGCCATCTCTAGTTTGGGGCAACAGTTTGAGGTAGGTTTTTTCACATGTCTGTCACAGAGATCTGAGTTCCTGCCTGGGGTACATTCATCGCTGGGCTGGGGCTGTGGCTCGCCGGCTGGAGAGGGCCTCACAGGAACTGAGGTAGTGGGTTGTGTTGATAGGTCACTCTCCAGCGGGCCCAGCTGAGAGCATTGGCAAATGTCACGTCTGTGTGTAAGGTTGTCGCTGTTGCTCCGAGTGCCGTTGAAGAGGTTACAGGAAAAGACGCAGTCACTCTTGTCTTTGTTTGGCATCTGGAGATCAGTCACAGCGAGCATGTGGGTTTCTAGCATTTCACCTGGTGTGTTGCAGTTCTCACAGGGGAGAGCGCCCTCTGGAGGCTGGGAGCTCTCTGTACTGCAGCCCTCTTGGGCAGTGTGGTCTGAATCTGAGCTTGTGTCGTGTTTACAGTGATCGTCGTCTTCCATACATGCACTGGGGCAGGAAATGAAAGACTTGCTGTCGATGGATTTCTTCCATCCGAAATCCAAATTTGGATACCTGGGGTTAATATTCAATAAGATTAAGACTCAAATGGGAGCACTTCTTAAAATGCTATCACTGCTGAAGTCAGCTGCTATCTAAGATCTCTAACTGATGTGTTAACCCACAAATGAATCGGAACGCTTTATAAAGGCAGCAACTCTCTGTGCCACACATATGACTCGAGTTACAAATGAATCCAATAGAGTTTGTTATTAGCATATTGCTAAGGTAACTATACAACACTTTTATAAAAATAAAGTACACTGCACAAGACTATGTTATCATATTGAAATTAGAATTAGTGGTTGATAAAGATTTTTTGATGGCCAATGACAATGCTGGTACCATGGTGGTGGGGGGGGGGGGGGGGGTATATATGGCAAAACATTATAAATAAATGATAAGAAAATTAATCATTGGGAAAAGAAAAAAAATGGATATAAAAAAATAAACCTGTAAAATAAATAAATAAACAATAAAATGTATACTGCACTCACACACTGGAATTCTCAATGCTGTCAAAATAAAAGTCCTGCATATTTAAACTGTGCCAAAATAAAGGTCCACTTCAAACATTTATCGGTAATGCAGAAACAATTTAATTGGCCAATAATTACAATTTGCTGGCCAATATATCTTTCTTGGCAATATATAGTTCAACCACTAATTAGAATCAATAATTTTTAACAATGCTTTATAATACCGAATGAAACTCTTTTCTGGCACTTTAGTCACCATTTGTTTAAAATGAGCTTGATAGAGTGCATTATTGTGAAGCATATTTTCTTATGATGATTAACTTTGTAAAAACAATTTATAATGCATTCTAGAGTAGAGACAATGCTGTCTATGGAGAGCTCACTCGAGTTTGGAAAAGAGTGAATGAGTGTTATGCATATGGTTTGTGGATTTTTTTTTTTTTTACTGACCTGAAATCAGGAGGTAGGGTCTGAGCCCCAACACCAGCGTCAATGGCTGTCTGAGACCGCAGCTCTTCGGCTGTCAGAAGGCAGTGAAGTCTGTAGAGAATGCTGGGAAGGCAGACGGCTTTCCTCCATAAAGAGGCTGGGATGGGGTGAATGGCACAGAGCTCCGGAACTAAAATCTAAGCAGATGGAACAGTAGATGTGATTCGACTTAATTCAGATATGATGACTCATAATTATCACTGCAAATTCTTTCCATGAGTTAATACCTGTTTGTTTTGTAGGCTTTCCCACTTGGCCTTTCTCTTCTCCGCACTACTGAGAGGAAGGGCTTTCCCCTTTTGATTAAGGTGCCGGGGCGTTAAAAGATTCAATCTACAGGAAAAGACCACCATGGACATATAATTAATTTCTCAGGAAGAAAAAAAAAAAAAAAGAGCACATACCAGAATGTCTTTTTTTTTCCTACCTTGAAGATGTGTGGTCCACATCCAGTAGGGGCTGGTTAACATTAGACAGGTCCAGGTTGTACTTGGTTTTGTAGTACTCAGCGAAAGTCTCGTACTCTGGAGAGGGGAATTTACTGAGTGGGGTGAGGTCTGTGTAAACGTCAGCCACATAGAACCGATGTGGCTGGTCAAAATTACGATACCTGAGGGGAAAGAACGAGACAGAGGCTTAGAGTTCAGCTTCAGTGAAAACAAAAGCCCAGTATACAGTAATATTATGTATATGTATACAGTCAATGAAAGCTTAATTGCAAGTACAATAAGACTGAAATATCACTGTTACTTTTGTACCTTGGAATGATGACAGCATCCTGGTAGTCCTCCAATTTGAAAATGAATGGGTTTTGTTTGGTGTACTGAGTATTTGGAATGCCAATGCGTGCTTCAGACTTTTCAATATCCTCCATGAACTTGAAATCCAGGTCCAACGTATTGGAATCCTCAACTAAACAGAACAGAAGTTATCTTAGAGAGCAGTGCGGCAGATATAAAGCAGACATGTGCTAATGGATATATATGTTAAAGGATAATTATATATTTAATTTAAAGATGTATTCAATGTTAAATGACACAAGATACAATGAAATAAGTTACTAAATTAGAAACATTTTGAATTTTTTTTTAAATGAACTTGATTTAAAAAAAAAAAACACTGTAAAATAGATTATACTTTTAGATTTTAAAATGTATTTATATTTTAAATATAATCTTCCTATTATTGTAGAATTGTATCGTATAATTTCTCAAATAATTATATATATATATATATATATTAATTAGACACTGTAACTAACAGTGCACTCAGCAATCAAGTCTGCACCAGAACTCTTATATTCTCAAAAAACTATGTAATGCTAATTTCAATAAACATAAGAATTTAACCAAGTAGATTTAGCACAGAATAGTAAGAAATCAAGAATATCAAGTTTGGTGCTTTTTTTTTTTTTTTTATGTTTTAAAGGAAAAATTGGATCAGATCTGGAATGCCCATGTCTGCTCAATAAAATGCAGGTCATAAAATTGGGTGTTTTTTTTTTTCCAAATAATCAAAGAAATATTTGACCGATTAATTGCAGATCTAGATATGACAATATCCTAAAATGACAATCAGAGGAAGGACTAACTTTAACCTAACATTCAGACAAGACAACATCTCGGTCTGACTGACATCAGCACTCACCAATGTTGAGAGGTAGAATGCAGTAGGCAGAATCTGCCTCTATGGGCTTAAACTCTAGTGCTGGCTTTTCAAGACGAAGGATGTGGGAGAAGATGTACTGGTGCAAACGTGTGATCAGCTCCAGCTGCCCCACACTCAGAGTGAAACCCGACTTCTGCAGCTCAATCGAAATGGTCACCTCACCAGAACGTGTATACACAGGGAAGTGAGGGATCTGGTGACAAAACCGGAGAAAAAGCATGTTATTTACTTAAAGTCCAAGGCAAGTTATATATAAGACATAATCAAACATCAAAAGAAGGATAAATGCAACTGAATTCAAAATAATTATCAAAGCAATTCACAATGAATAAAGATTGACGAGTTCTTCTCCAAAGATCTTCAGATTCAGAAAGAAGTTAAATAAAAGGTGATTACCCGAGGTATTGGTTTAGCTGTCAGAATGCCAAAACATCGGGTTGTGTCCTCCGGTGGGTACAGCTTCCTCCGTCGGAAGTTGAGCTCATCAGGAAGAGGGGTGGTGAGGACCATCCCTATGACGTAAAGGTAGCAAGGCTGTTCTGGCACAGGGTAACAACCCCGCAGACACTCTGGTATCTGTAAGACAGCATATCCCACTGATCAAACGATGACCGTAAAGATGTTAAAATTCACAATATTAGTTTCACTGTATTCCTGGTCAAATACATGCAATAAGTGCGCAAAACACACTTACCAACCCCAAACTATGGTGGTAGCAAAAAACATTTTAAAAGGGTATTTTCGGGTTCATGACACTTACGGCTTTTGGGTAACACTGTCTCCGTTTGGTGGAGCCTGGTCTTCCTGGCACGTTCGTCTCCTCCTCATCATGAAGGTCCAGCTCCTCCTCATACTTCACAGTTTCCTTCCCCACTGGCATCAAATGATCATCCAGTTCACCTAGAAACAAATATCTCACATCAGTCAATGCATCTCAGTCCCAACAATGCATCAGAAATATTTTTTCATGCTCACCAATTTTGTGCAGCTTTTCACAACAGAGAAGAGCAACAGCTTTCTCAGCAAGTCTTGCACAACTCATTGTTGGCCCCTAAAGGGATGAAGAAACATTTAGAAGACTTTTTACTCTCAATCAGGGATTTTTAGAAAATCTGCACACATTTTTGTATTAAAAATGTCCTTCATGTCCTTCAAAATATGTATGACTTGAGATGGACAAGAACTCACGGTGACAGGAACTCTGAGTGGTGAGTTAATGGGTAGGAAGAGTGTGGACTGATAACCTCCAGTCTTAAGCTCCACGGTTTTACACTTTGGAGCAAGATGGGTGAACGGATCACTGGGCAAGCGAGCACAATATCTGTACAACACACATTTATGCATGACATTAATATAAAAATATCAAATATAGCAATCTTTGATTTAGAAAAGGAAAATGACCTGTTGATGTGTCCAATTGCTGTGTTAATCGTGACACGGGGGCCGCCGTCCTCTGAGCGCAGGACGTAAGGTGGTAAAACGTTGTCATCATCGGTCACTGGCTCCAGTTCAAAATCACTGCATTCTGCTGACTTCGAGCACTTATTTCGAAGGATCTAAAAGACGTACAACTATTAGAATGACACATTTTATTGTACTCGCAGGAAATCTCATAAAACCTGCTGACCTTCTCTATGGCCTTGTAGGTCTTGAGGTCTTCCTCAAATGGTTTTGTCCGTTCGCTGTCAGCTAGCATGATGTAATTGGAGACTGGAGCCCGAGCGCGACCTTTGGATTGCACGTACGACCGGTACTCTGTCGGCAGGTCGAACCGAACGACCAAATTGCACTTTGGAATATCAACGCCTTCTTCCACAATGCTGGTTGCAATGAGCAAGTTGGTTTCATGGGCTCTGAACTTCCTCAGGACCTGGACAGTAATGTGGATCAGCAAAAAAAAATCATGATGAGCACAAGCTTAGGAAGATCCATGAGAGACTTTCCAGGACTCACTCACCTCCTCTTGTTTTCTGAACTCCACCTCCATTTGTTTGTTGCGAGGCTGGTTCTTGCCAATGCTGTGACCTGTGATGAAGTTGCTACTGATGTAGGCCAGCTCTGGGTCCTGCTTTCCTGCCTCCTTGATAAGTCTGATACACACACAAAAAAATACAAGGTGCATTCAAGTACCTTTAGATAATTTAAAGGGATATTTCATATCAGTGGTTCAACCAATCATAATGCTTTTTGTGCATTTTGTTCAAAAGTTTTTTCTCTTCAATGTCAGTCGAACCACTGATGTCATATGGACTATTTTATCGATATCCTTACTAGCTCTCTGGCCCTTGAACACGGTAATCACAATGCTGTCTATGCAGGGTCAGAAAGCTCTTGGATTTCATCAGACATCTTAATTTGTGTTCCAAAAATGGACAAAGGTCTTAAAGGTTTGGAACAACATGAGGGTGAGCAATTAATGACTGAAATTTCATTTTTGGGTAAACCATCCCTTTAAATAAGCAATCTTTCAAAGCAAGAATACTTTTATTCAACAAGGACACATTAAATTTAGCAAAAGTGACAATAAAGACATTTAAAATTTCACAAAAGATTTCTATTTCATATAATTTTTTATTTTTACTTACGGATCAAAGAATCTTGAAAAAAATGTATCATGGTTTCCACAAAATATTACATTACATTATATTCCATTACATTACTTTTTTGCAATATTGATAATAACAAATGTTTCTTTAGCATATTTGAATGATTTCTGAAGGGTCATGCGACACCGAAGACTGGATTAATGGCTGCTGAAATTTTAGCTTGGCCAGCACAGGAATAAATTACATTTTAAAGTATTAAAATAGAAAGCAGCTACCGTATTTTTCAGACTATAAGTAGCACCTGAGTATAAGTCGCACCAGTCCAAAAATACGTCATGACGAGGAAAAAAACATAAGTCGCACTGGACTATAAGTCACATGTATTTAGAACCAAGAGAAAACATTACCGTCTACAGCCGCGAGATGGCGCTCTATGTTTTCAGTGTAGACTACAGGAGCACTGAGCAGCATAGAGCGCCCTCTCGTAGCTGTAGACGGTAATGTTTTCTATTGGTTCATGTCTCAGTTCATTTCTCTCGGTTCATGTCAAATTAATTTTGATAAATAAGTCGCACCTGACTGTAAGTCGCAGGACCAGCCAGACTATGAAAAAAAGTGCGACTTATAGTCTGGAAAAAACGGGTATTTTAAATTATTAAAATATTTCACAATATTACAGTTTTTACTGTATTCTTCTCAAATAATAGTAATAATAATTGGGTCCTAAATACATTTTTGCATTGTAAATGATTGATTTTTGTTTTAGTACATGTATTGTTTGTACACAATTTCCAAGAAAGACAGTGAAAACACACCTGTTTAAAACAACTGCAGTATATCGCCTTTCCACAAAGACGATTCCACAGAGGATGTTGGTAAAAGGCGATGGAAAATTAGCTTCAGGCTTTTCCTTTGCCTCCACCTCTTCATCCTCATCTTCATCCTCAGAATCGCTCCAAGAAACATAATTGTCCTGATTGCGATTATTGTACCACTCCACACTCTCAAACTGCTGCCGTTCGAAAGGCTTGTACTCGTGGAGAATCTCCAGAAGTTTGATGACCTTGGGAGTGACAAACTTCAGGTCTAAGGAAGCTGGGGAGAAATGCTCTTCACATAAGGCATGGATTTTTCTCAGAATGGTGTCTGTGAACAACAGGAACTTGCGGTTCAGCTCTTCCTGTTCGTGTTTGATATATTTCTGCAGCTCCCGGACCATGATTCCCGCCGCTTTATCAGCGCACCAAGGGCCCAGCACAGTCAACACGGCTCGGCAGTCATTCAGCACCTTGGGATAAACAATCACACAATCAACATCAAGTTCATGTCAAGAGTATTGTTGCTTTAAATAAGAGCCTAATGAAGAAACCTGTTTGGAGATAAATGTGGGATCTCTATCTTCTCTATGAGCAGATAAGTTGCAGTCATTAAGAAAATTAAGGGCTTCATCCAGCTCATTTAAAAGCCTCTCAGAGAGCCCACTCTGATCCTGGTACAGCCCACAGTCCAGCACCACTTCACGAGGCTGGGACGCATACCTGGAAGTAAACACACATGCAAGAAACATCTATAATAATTGATACTTGTAAAAAACGTCTATTCTACAAGCTGCAATGAACGCAAAAATAAAAAAGTGTAGATCCTAAACGTACCTATCCAGCACCACAAGATCAGTGGCAGTTTCTGCATTGCTCTGCAAAATCTTCTCCAGGCTCTGAATCTTCTCTTCCAGATCACAAGGGTCACATTTGCCATTTAAAATGGAAGCAGTCAGACCAAAAATGCGAGGACAGCCTGGGCAACCGTCACAAATCTGTAAAGAAGACTGGCACTGTTTAATAAAACATATGTAGAAATGGTTCACCAACCACCTTACAATATGATCTATCTTGAATTAAAGTCAATTAATTGTTGCATTTGTAACTTAGGGTTATAACTAAAATATGACTCTCCTTAGAAAAGATTGCATATTCAGAGAAGTCAAAATATCTGCATTCAGACAATCTTTATATTTAAAGAGATGATTCACCCAAAAATTCTAATTCTGTCATTGTTTACTCACCTGCATGTCATTCCAAACCTGTATGGCATTCTTTCTTCTGCATTAAAGAAGATATTTTGAAGAACTTTGGGAACCAATCAACACTGAAGCCCATCGACTTCCACTGTAAGGACACATTTCTCAAAAACCTCATCTTTTATGTTCCACACACATTCAGCTTTGAAATGAGGTTGAGTAAATAATGACAGAATTTTTTTTTGTTTTTGGGTGGACTATTGGTTTTTGTCCTAGAACGTATTAGCCTTCAAAACTAAAACGTTCAGTTAGAAGGCATTTTAGATATGAAACAATATCTTATCTCCAGGAGTAAATACATGGCCATTTATCCTATAAAAATGGATCGACAGCTTTTTTAGCATCTCTGTTGAGTGACACTTAAATGAGACATTTATCATCCATCTCTTTACACTGACAGATGCTGTAATAGACTGCAATTTTACCTTCATTATTTCCCGATAAGGATGGTCTGTGATTGCAAGGTGGCATTCGTCAAAAACCAGCAGGTTGATTTTTGATAGTGGCAAGACTCCATTTTTTAACACATGGAGGAAGATGTGGCACGTCATGACCAGCACCTGAAAGAACAGACATTATGGAAAAGACAGGGATGAGGACGGGAGAATATCACAGAAGAGAGACTACACGATGACACCTCATCAAACCTTTCAACAATTATATGAATAAATTCATAGGCACGTTAAAAAGAAAAATGTATAATCATACCTGATTCTCCATCATCTCTCTGTTCCACATCTCCTCGGGCCATGATGTCATGTCCTCTGACATGTAGTCGCCCACCTGGAGCTCAGAGTGGGTTCTTACAGTAGATGCTTGCTGAACCACAGATGATTCTTCAATCGGGAACAAAAAAAGAACAAATCAGAATTAAGATTAATAAACATACAGAAAGAGTTTGATCATGTTTTAATGTGTTTACGTCACATGGCAGACTAGACAAGTCCTCACCTGCATTCACCAGGAAAACTGTTCTCTTCCCATCCTCTCCGCGGATTTGGTGGGAGAGTTCTTTGATTAGGAGTACTGCGATAAAGGTCTTCCCTGAGCCAGTATTTAAGCAGACAATAGTATTGTGTTCAAGAGCTGCTTCAAGAAGTTCAACCTGGTGGGAAAATGCAATTAGTGAAACTATTAAGCTATATGCTTGTTTGTTTTTTATTCAGCAAAGGTGCATTAATTTGATCAAAAGTGACAGTGAAGACATTTATTATTGTATCTTTCAAATACTTTCTATTCATCAAAGATTCTTTAAATATAATGTATAATGGATTTCTTAAAAATATTAAGCATAACTGCTTTCAACATTGGTAATAAAAAAACAAAACAGGATAAAAATAAGCATTGACAGGACAGGAAGAAATAACATTTTGAAATATATTAACAAATAAAACAGTTACTTTAAACTGTAATCAGTTTTTACTGTATTTATCATCAAATAAATGCAGCCTGGTCAGCATAAGACACTTACTTAAAAAACAATTAATAACATATTTGCATAAAGGGATTATAATACAAATTAATTGTGGTTACTTCGATGTATGATTTCCATTTCATTTTCAATTTTAAAAAAAAGGAGATGTTTAGCAAAATGTCCAAGCTGCTCTTTTCCATACAATGGTCAATGGAAATACAATTCCATTCAATCAAAAACAGGGTAAAAACAGTCCATATGACCAGTGCATAATATTTCAAGTCTCCTAAGGCCATGCAATAGTTTTGCATATAGACCATGAGCTGTACAGGGTACTGTATTTGGGTTATTTGGCCTTTTGTGCAGCTTTCCTCACCTGTTCACTGTATACTTTCATTGAGAGCAGCATAAACATTTTCAAAACCTCTCCTTGTGTGTTTCACAGAAAAAAAAAGTCATAAGTCATTTGGGATTGGAATGACACAAAAGAACTCAGACTAGCTTGAGTATCAAAATCGAACCGTTTCAAAAAACTTGCCTGATATTTCCTTGGTGTGTATATGTTGTCATGGATAGCTTCCTGTTGCCACGGGAGACCGAAGAAGGGCCCCATGGGTGAGGAGGCAGGGGTCACCAGCTGTAGGCCAGCCATGCTTAGAGACTGTTAAGCAGGGGACCTCCAGTCATCCAGTGTTTATCTCATTGCATCATGGCCTTCTAATGCTCACTGAAAGACCACGTAACATCAGATCAGGAGGATTTCACAAACAACAGGGCTAAAATCAACTACGTCTCATTGCCTGATTATGGCTACTGATTAAAAGTGAGAGTGTTTCCTTACAGCTTGTACGTTTCCCGCTTTGCTGTGTGACAGAGCCGTACTTATTCTGGGCGTCATTATCAGAGCTCTTAAAATCAGCTCATTCTTTTTCCTCTCGAGTTATCCTGCTAGGAAAAACAGACATATACTTACAATCTACACAACTGTAAAGCAAACAGGTCTGAAATAAATGTATAAAAGATATTCAGCAAAACTGAAGCTTTTGCAGCAATTAGTAATTGCCAATTACTCTAGTTTTCAGTGTCACGTGATCTTTCACAAATCTGATTTGGTGCTCCGCTCAAAAACATAGTTTTCAATGATGAAAACAGTCAACACATGTATCTTGGTAGTTCTTTAATGAGCAGAAAGTTGAAAAGAAAAGCATTTGTTTGAAATCCGAATCTTTGTAACATAATGCATGTCTTGCTAAATTAAACGATTTCTTAAATTTAAAAAAAGCATCCCAAGAGTTTAAACAGTAGTGTCTTCTAATAAACAATGTTGCAACTAAACAGTAAATGAACTACCTCAGTGACTAAAATAGGAATACATACATGGAAATAGGAAAAGCATACACAAATGCTTTGAATTTAAACATATAGATAGGAAACAATTTGTATTTTTTTGTTTCTGCAAAGAGAAATGATCACAGTACCTTAATGCTGCAGATGGGGGAGGGGCCTGAGACAGTATTCTTTCATTACTCTGTAAATGAAGAGAAAAGAAACATAGCTTGTGATAATGGACGGAGCTCTGGCAGGGAGAGGACAGCTGAATTTGGATGACAACTGGCTTGTCAACACATTTTTGCCACTCAGGATCGAGCCCACACTCTCCTCCTGACCACCGCTGTTCGACACAGCTGCAACAAATCACCACAAGTCACATCAGCTCAAGTAACACAAGGCTTCATTTGCAGTGAGCGAACACATTTGCTCTTGGTTAAAAATCTGCTCTCAGACTCCATGTTCGGGTTCATGAATCTCTAATGCAACCACATAGGTTATTTACTTTCAGATTTTGAAAACACTGACACACATCTGTTTCGGTGAACGAAACATTCGATGTTAAATGCTTGACTGCAAAACAGCTGGCCAGGTCACGGCTGCCCGATTCGACTACGCGCAAGCAGATTTCAAGTGTTGAAAATCAAGGCTCAAATCAAGACAACTTGTTACTGGTACTTTATCTTAATTAGTCAGATCAATACTCATCACACAAATCAGTTACTACAGTTATTATATCCTCACAGAGCCAAGCAAATAAAATCAACGAGATCTCCTTCAATTAATGTCATTTTAAGCTACAACAACTAATTGATCACTAAAATCAACAATATAAAAAAAATGGTTAACACATCAATGATGCTAACTGTTTTTTTTCTTTGCATGAACAAGCTACAAAGTAGGTTGCATGAGGTAAAAAAAAAACAGCACACAATCTATTAAAGTATTAGCCTAATATCCTAAAGATTTATATTTACATCTTTGCACATAACAAAATCAATTCATGGCAAAGACCAGGGATCTTAAACTCTTTTCACACCAGGGAACCAAGAAGGAGACCAATCCATTACTGTATAAAACTGCATATCTGGATTTCACAATTAATGATATCTATTATTAAAACAGTTGGTAGACGCAGGACTAAATGTAAATTATTTCTTTTTTTTTTTTAGATATCAGTAGTGGTCAATAACAAGTTAGCACAATTTTATAGTATTTTAAATGTAGCATAATATCCTGACAAAAACTATGATCATAGTGAATGGTAAATTTTTGTAAAACCAGTCTTTTTTTTTTTTTTTTTTTTTAAGTCAACTTAGGATCAATGACTATTTTCAATGTTGATTTACTGCAAAGGAGACTAGTCAATTTATTAGCTCTTATTTTAACTTAGCGGAACTACGTCTACTTGAACAAAATGGCATAGACGTCTTAACTTCCTGTTAACCACTAGCCACGCTGACTGTAGGCAAAACGGCAGGCCAGGCCACATAGTCCCAGTCAAGTTTCAGAACAAAGTGCTCAGCATGACCTACATTACCATGTGGATGAGGCTGAATAGCGGCTGCTATGATTCTGTGCGAACTGACTTTTTAATAGTAAAATTCAGTCCAAGACAAAACAGCTAAAAGCTCTTGGAAAAGTGATTACTACAAAACATATAGACAAAAAAAGGAGAAAGTACGCTATGGAACAAAAAAACAAGCAAAACCAGCTGTTTATAAATATGTTCAGTCAGAGACTGCAGAAAAAAAAACACTAAATCAATAAACTGGACTATCAATTTAGGAGAATTATAAGCTTCATTATAACTCATAATATATTCATAGACAAACATGACAAAAACTGGCTTCAATAAGTAACACATCACGCAGGAGTTCCAACAATAACGTGGCTAAGACTGCCTCCAAACTCACACTTGTCACATGAAAGAGCCCCTCGGGCCAACTTATCCAGCCGGTCACCTGATTTGACCCTGGAAATAAAGGACAGGTCTATGTAACCCCCATCTCATGAATTCTCATCAATAATTCATTCTGCTTACATTACTGACACTTTATTTTGAAGAATGCAACTAGTTGAATCAGCGGGATATTGTTCACAAGTGTGAAATATTCTAATGAGATGCTGCAGCAAGCAATTTATGAACTTGGGTATGCAACTTTTAAATGTGTTTTTCTTATGTCTGCATATCTAGAGCTGATGGCAAGTCTCAAAATCAGAACAACCCTTAACCAGTTATGTAATAAGCACAAATCAAATAGCATAAGACTTTATTAAAGGGTCAGTTCATCCGAGAATGAAAATTTGTCCATCGTCTACTCAAGAGAAAGAACAAAACAAAATGCTGGTCACGAATTAGAAGCTCATAAGTTGTAAAGAAAAAAGTTGGAGGATTTTGAAAAAAGCCAAGAGGAGACTGGTTTTCCTTTGTTAAAGTAAGGAAACTTTGTTTCCTTTGCTCCTACATTTCCCAGAGGCGTTAGCGACGCATACATCATCTATCTTCCGCCTGCACATCTTCCAATTCCCCACGTTCAGCAGAAGTGAGGGAAAAAAAGTGTTTATTATGTTTGAAATCTGGATATTTATCTTTCAAAAATCCATGGATTCACTACAATGGGCCTTTATTCACTCCCGGAGCCGTGTGAGGGACGTTTTATTACAGATGTGTGCACTTTTTTTCACGTATTCTGACCTGTTGGCAAACACCCACTTACCCCCATTGTAAGAGCAAAGACAATTTTAAATATATCTTCTATTGGATTCTTCTGAAAGAGGAAAGTCACATACACCTAGGACGCTTCGAGGGTGAGTAGAAGATGGACGAATTTTCATTCTCGGGTGAACTAACCCTTTAAGAGTTTGAATCCTTTGACACAACACACTACAGCCTATTCTAACGGCTCCATCCACATTTATAAAAAAAAAAAAAGCAAACATTTAAAAACATTCTGTTGTGTCTGTTGACATTATTCTGAGTCAATTTCTGATTAGATTTACATTTTCATATTGAAAAAATTATTACAACTTTTAGTGACAGGATTTTTAAATCGATATTAATAACTGATTTACAATGCATGTATGTGTGTGGATACACATTAAAACATTATGAAGGTTGAACCCACAGACTATATTCATATTCTATTTCAGGATCACATCAAAGGACAATAGCACCATGAGGACATACCACTTATTTAAAAAAAATTAATTAATAATAATAACAACAATAATTTGACAATCTGCAGTACCATGTACGATTTTAGTTCTAATATACATTTTAAAGGATAATGGTAATAATACAACTGTATCATAACCTTAATTAATTAATCATGGTATTTACAAGATACTTGTGGTTTTACTGAATGTCCAAATAGCATAGTATTATCATAGTAAGACAAAAAAGATAAATACAACTAAGATACAGTTTAAAAAATTAAATAAAATAAAGAAATCAATCTTTGGTGGCACACAAGCAAAAATCACGTTTCTAACACAAACAGATGCCAGGCAGATTAAAACCAATATTCTCCAGCAACGTACTTACTGCACTTCACATATCACAACAATAACAAATCCATCTAAACACTATTCATCAAATGCTAAAACAAAATATTATTCATGCACATCAGTTAGGCCTCATTACGACCTTGGCCTTGAAGCCAGCAACACACCCGAGGCCTCCAAAATCATGCATCTGTCACTTTGCCAATCACAAACGTGACCCTTGCACTATGCTAATATTTGAGCACATATGAAATACATCACCGGGTCTGAAACTGCCCTAATAATCAATACGTCTGCCATGTGAATCAGTCTTTCAGGGGCTAACAGGCGCGTGTAGCTAAAAAGGCACCGTCATGCAAGAAAAAACACATTATGCATAGATTTACCTCACGTAAAACGGCTTACAACAAATCCCCTATTGCATGTATACTGCCAGGGATTGAATGCACGAACAGTTTTCGACAAATGTACGCCGAACAGTCCGGTTTTGAGGGTGATAGTGGTTAGCACGCAAGCTCGTGTTAGCTTCGGTGGATTTTATTTATTATTTCAGGATCACGAGAGGAAAAACAGAAGCAATCGACGAGCGAGGTGTTTGTAGATCGAGGTGCGTGCTCACCGGCGTTGAAGGGTTTTATTGGTCGTGTTGTGTTGAAGAGTGTCTTGTTAAACGGTGCGGTGCCCCTCTCTCCCCATTCCCTCCTCCTGCTGCTGCGGCTGCTGTTGTCAGGCTACTGCGCGCGTGTGAAGCCCGCGACTACGAGGAACGCCAAAAAGTGAGCACAGCTACTTTGACAACACAACAAGTCCACAGCGATTATATTTCTTCAACATAAAAGTCTCCGTTCTTTGACCGAAAGGGCACTTCTAGCCTTGTAAACCTTTTGAAAAAATTAAATAATAAGCTAATTTCCTCCAGTTACACTGTTGTATTCGTCTACAATCGTAGGAAAAAAATCTTTTATTGATGTAATTTTCATTGAAGTCATAAAATTCAACCACAGCGACATTTGTAGCACATCTCTCTTTCTTTAAAAAGAATAATAATAATAATAATTTAAACAAATTTAAATAATAATTTTAATTAGTAAACTAATAAAATTATATTTACCTTTTTTTCTTTGTTTTCATTTTGAAACGTAGTTTTCACATAATAAACACAGAATAGTTTATAAACATTTACGTTTATGTTTACGATTTACTTTCATATCTGGGTTTAATACAATTCAATAAATGCATATTATAATGCATCTTTACACTTAATAGCAATAATAAATTTCAACAACATAGTAAAACGTTTCTAAGAAAGTTTTAAAGTGACCTTACCTTCATGCAAAAAATAAAAATAAATAAATAAATAAATATAATAATAATAATAACATGTTTATATATACGTATATCATTATTTTTATTATTATTATTTACATTTAACAATCATGAAATAAAAAAAGAATTAATTCTGTAACTAAAAATAAGAAGTACTAATATAAGAATGACAGAAAAGGAGACAGAGCAAAAAAAAAACTTCTTTGGTGATGATTATGAACACATTTACAAAGGTTATTTCTGAAAGGTTATTTTCCTTAAAATAAGCTCGGTGTGAATAAATAAGTGTTCATGCAATTAACAAATAGATGACGGAGTGACAAGGAATTATTTAACAACAACTTTATAATTATAGAAAAGTATATTTATACAAATATTTATTTCCACTGTATGATTCGCTTTTCAGGTCCAAGTATACGTCTGTTTAGTGTACTGCTAAAATTACCAGTAGATGAGGTAAGAGACCATGACACACATGGTCTCTTACCTCCATCTACTGGTAATTTTAGGGAGTACTGTCGTTTCGAAAAGGCGGTGTCTCAGTTCCTGCTTTGTTGCAACGTAATGTAATATAATGCAAAGATAATCAGAGCTACAGAGTAGTAGGAAATTACTTAAAATGATCATATTATAAAGTGACATAAAAAAAAGAGAAACCCCGCACTTAACTTTTGTGTAATGTAGTACAATGCCACATTTTAAAGCAACCATAAGACATAATACAAACATTATTCTAACTAGAAAAATACATTAACTATGTCAATAAAATACGAACTGTTCATGAATTTAAATGTTTATTGTTTATCGGATTAGTTTTATTTACGCCTTTGATATAACTATTTAAATTTAAAAATGCAGAATAATTACGCAAGATTTATAAAAAAAATATAAAGTACTGTTAAAAGCAACTTATTCATTAAACGTTATTTATTAATTAATTAATTTTCGCTTATTCATTATTAGTCTTTGGTACTAGGTTTTTCAAAAACACTGCACTTTCCCGAGATGCATCCGCTCCAGCTCTCCTCCTTTAGACCAATCAGAAGGATGGTGAAAAACCCCTCTTCTCTGATTGGCTTCAAGCTGCAGATGAGCAATTTTCAAAGTTGTTTAACTGCAGCTCTTGAGGATTCGTAGACTGAGCGAACAGCAAATATAGTGTATATCTAAATATCCTGCCTTATTGGTTGGATTTTAAACGACTTTGGCATCTTCTTTTATCTGCTTTTAGGGGGATCAGTTGAACGGTACGTGCATTTGCTAATTTTGTTCTTTATTAGCTTGTTTTTATAATTTATTTAGGTTATGCGCCATTTAGGCTAGGCAATGTCATACTAATGTATCTGCTAGTGTTTGCAATATGTTTATGTATGTTTATATATATTTTAAATGACTCAATATTTATATAAATTATTTTCCAGGGTGACTTATATTTGCCCTTTTTAAATCTAATTTTGTCTTAAGGTTACATTTAAAGGGCTTTTCAACATGGCTTCATCACAGTTACCAGCAGCCAAAAAAGAGGAGAAAGGCAGAAATATACAAGTGGTTGTACGATGCAGGTAAATGTACAGGTTTTATACATTTATTTGAATTTTTTGTAAGTAGGTTAAGCGAGCCTCCATCACAGATTGTTTACAACGTAAGATCAATAGCAAACGTGCTTGTTTTTTTTTTGTTTTTTTTGACACCACTAAGGTTAGTTCAGAACTCTCTTTATTATATTCTGCTCTGCAGACATACATTTCTAAAAAATAGTTTATTAGAGGCACATTTATTATTCATGTGACATCTTGCCCCCCTGCCCACATATCATGATTTAAATGTCCTATTTATTAAATGCATTAATCACTGCGTTTCTGGCCAGAGCAATGGTTTGATTTTTTTGTAATTGCTGACGTTTTGGCCAAAAAGCCTAGTAATAAGATATTTATTTTTATCTATTTCTGTTTTACTTGTTAACTGGTTCTTTTTGACTTTTTTTTCTAAATAAAATATATAAATATAAAATTAATATCTATACTTTTCTCTCATCTGATGTGCGATTCACAGACCCTTCAACACAGTGGAGCGTAAATCTGCTTCTCATACTGTTGTTGAATGTGACCAGAACCGAAAAGAGGTGATGGTCCGTACTGGAGGCGCCACAGACAAAGCAGCAAGAAAAACATACACTTTTGACATGGTGAGTGTTTAGCTTGTTTTCCACCCACATCCTGAGTATTAATGTCATCTAAATCTTTTCCGTTGAATTAATGTTCATTCAATTTCAATTGGTTTAGGTTTTTGGTCCTTCTGCCAAACAAATTGAAGTTTATAGGAGTGTGGTTTGCCCCATATTAGATGAAGTTATCATGGGCTATAACTGTACTGTTTTTGCGTGAGTATCTTTATTTAAATGTCAAATCATTCGACTTTACAGATAACTTTTTGTGTTGTGTTTCACCTGAGGAAACGGTTTTAATCAGTTTCAGACCTACAAATTGTATTTGGTTTCTATATTACATGCTATGATTTGAAGTTAGATTTTTCACCATGAAAATAGCTAAAAAGCTTGTATGGTATTAACAATCAGTTATACAAATCTTACGTATTTTTATTGTGGATCATTTCTTTTTGGTTTAAGATATGGACAAACTGGAACAGGGAAAACCTTCACAATGGAGGGCGAAAGATCACCCAATGAGGAGTTTACTTGGGAAGAGGTAATATTCAAGTCAGAGTTTGGAAGTTCTGCAACGGTGTCAAACCAAAGGCTGTTTAAAGGGGCCTTATCATACGTTCATTAATTGTTTTCTTTTCTAAAGGGCTCTAATGTTTCTTGCACCAGTAACGAGTTTTAATGCTCTTTGCACATGAAGAAATAAGTGCTTGCTTTATGAGGTTTTTCTATTGGGCCACAATATATAAAGACCAATATTTTCAGGATATGATTTGCTTGGGGATTGATCAGGATTTTTCCCTCCTTCCTTCCTTTCATGGTTTCTCTTGCAGGACCCTCTGGCTGGAATCATTCCCAGAACTCTTCATCAGATCTTCGAGAAACTGTCCAGTAATGGCACCGAGTTCTCCGTGAAGGTTTCTTTGCTGGAAATCTATAACGAGGAACTCTTTGATCTTCTCAGCCCTGCTCCAGATGTCACGGAGAGGCTACAACTGTTTGATGATCCCAGAAATAAAGTATGCTCTTTTTAGATTTTGGAATGCATTATACCTATAATATCCATATATTTTTTCCTTTGAAATGACCATTTATTTGTGTTCACTAAAACAAGACGTTCTGTATATCTGTCAGAGGGGTGTGACCATTAAAGGTTTGGAGGAGATCACTGTACACAATAAGGATGAGGTGTATCAGATCCTGGAGAGAGGAGCGGCCAAGAGAAAGACGGCCTCCACACTCATGAACGCTTACTCCAGGTAGTAATTGAATCCCAATTTAAAAGGAAAGAAGATGTCATTGCTGTTTTGTTAATAGCTTATAACATCTCTCTTCACCTTTTGCTCATCCAGTCGATCTCACTCGGTGTTCTCCGTGACCATTCACATGAAAGAGATCACTCTGGATGGAGAGGAACTGGTTAAGATTGGAAAACTGAACTTGGTGAGTTTAATTTCCTCAGATCTGGCGGTTCAATCTACAACTCTGGCTCAAAAATTCATTTGTGTTAAAGTGTTTGTACTCTGTTTAGGTGGATCTTGCGGGTAGTGAGAACATTGGGCGATCTGGAGCAGTGGACAAGCGTGCTCGTGAAGCTGGGAATATAAACCAGTCTCTGCTGACTCTGGGTCGTGTTATCAAGTCTCTGGTGGAGAGAGGGCCTCACGTGCCTTACAGAGAGTCCAAACTCACCCGTATTCTGCAAGACTCGCTTGGAGGACGCACCAAAACCTCTATTATTGCCACTGTGTCTCCTGCCTCCATAAATCTGGAGGTATGACTTTTACTGATAGACTTTGTGCTGTATCTTTCTTATTTTGTGCTTGTTATTTGGAATATTGATTTGTATGTTAATCGTAGGAAACTCTGAGCACTCTGGACTATGCTAACAGAGCCAAGAGTATCATGAATAAGCCAGAGGTCAACCAAAAACTCACCAAGAGAACTCTGATCAAGGCAAGTTTCTTTACTGTTTCTACAGAATACATTTTCATAAAACTTCTTGGACAGTATATTTCCAATTTCTTGTTTATGCAGCACTGACCAACCTATTCATGTTTCTAAAACAAATGTTGTAGGAGTACACAGAGGAGATTGAGCGGCTGAAAAGAGATTTGGCTGCCACCCGTGACAAACAAGGAGTGTATCTATCTGTTGATAACTATGAGTGAGTTCTGCATGTATTTATTTATTTTTTTTACTCTTCAAGGCTGTATTTATTTGGTCAAAAATGGTTAAATATTATTAGTATTTAAAATGACTTTTTCTATTTTAATCATTTAAAATGTAGTTATAACTGTGATGGTAAAGCTGAATTTTCAGCAGCCATTACTCCAGTTTATAATGTCACATAAATTGTATAAAGTTTTTTTTTATTTAATTCATTTTAATGTCTTTGCTCAACAGTCTAATTTCGTAAAAAAAAAAAACTGCTGTTGACAAATGATGCCCTAAATTGTGCAGTCAACAAATTTTCTTTAGAATTCAAGTTTTTTTTTTTTTTTGCTTGAATTAAGGCTTAATTATTTTTTTGACCAGGGAGGATATTTCAGAAGGAGCAGGGTCCTTTTTATTTATTTATTTGTTTGTTTATTTATTTTAAACCACTATTTGCCCATTTACAGGAATATGAACAGTAAACTGATGTCTCAGGAAGAGCAGATTACTGAGTACACAGATCGGATAGCTGCAATGGAGGAGGAGCTCAAAAAGGTGAGACTCTTTTAACTCCATTCTACTTCTGCTTCTCTGTGTGTACAAGTCCTTCCATCTTCCACTTAAGTGTGGAACTGTGAAGTCATGACAATGAGTGTTGTATCTAATAAATATTGTGCTTTTGTTTTGGCAGATTATGGACTTGTTTACAGACAGTAAGCAGAAATTGGACCAGTGCGCTGAAGACCTGCAGGACAAAAAACAGAGGCTGGAGGAGACTCACAAGGACCTAATTGAGACCAGGCATCGCCTCACTCAGGAGGAGTACATCAGTTCACAGCTCCAGAACAATGAGTGTCAACTCTACAGCACTGCGGACCAGGTCTGTGAATCAGATGTGTCGTTTGGTGATGCAATGATAGAATAGTATGCATAAATATTCTCTCTCTCTCATCCAGCTGTTGAGCACTGCTGAGACCAGCACACAGGATGTTAGTGGTCTCCACGCCAAGCTGCAGAGGAAGAAGGATGTAGAGCTCCATAACGGGGAGGTCCAACAGAGCTTTGCCCAGCGCATGGAGAACTGCTACAACAGCATGCAGACCTCGCTGCAGGAGCAGAGCCACAAACATGCTGCTATGATCGACTATTACCGCTCTTCTGTGGGTAAGATGTCACAAGCCTCCACTCTCAAAGTGTAATATGCTATTTTTGGGGCTTTAACAATAAGATCACTTCCAGCTATAAAAAGTATCTTCAGGAAAACAATCATGTTAATGTCTGTAGGTGAGCTGCTGAATACGAATGGCACAGTGTTCAAGGAGACGTTAGGTGCTGTCTGTGAGTCTTATAGCAGTATTAAAGGGGCTGTTGGAGAAGGTGTGGAGCGCTGCAAGGAGCGAGTGTTACATCAGGAGAAACTCTCTCAGGAGGCTCAGAAATGCATGCTGGAAATACTGGTAAGAACTCCATGATGTTTCAAATTGTAAAGCGTTCATTTGACTATGCTTTATTGGTAAAGGCTAAGTTGTTAGAAAGGCTAAAGGGTGTTAGATATGATATATAAGATATATATATGAAGATATATAAGTTGTTTTGTAAATGGTTTTTATTTTTAGCAATGTATAGAATAACATTGATTGTGTTTTTTTTTTTTTTTTTTTCTAGGATGAACACAAACAGCATTTAGAGGAGGTTTTGGTTGCCCAGGCGTTGCCAGGTATCAGATCTATCATGGCAGTGAATGACAATCTGAAGCAAACCCTTTACAGATACAACACTTTGGCTGAGCAGGTATTTTTCAGAAGAATTTACATGTTCTTATGCCTGTTTGATTTATTATAGATTATTTTGTGATCAGTCAAATTAAAATGTCTCTTACAGATGCAGTGTCTAAAAGCAGAGATGATGTCATTTTTTGACTCTTATGTTGAATCGTTGGCCAGCATGCGAGAGTTCGCTGTGCAGGGCTTCAGCAGTCTGCGTGCCGAGCATGACAAGCTCAAACAACAGATTAGCCAAGCTGGAAACAGCCATCAGGCGGTAAGACTACTCTTACTGACAGTTTCTTGAAGAGAAGGTTTGAGTGTAAGCCAAGTGATCACATTTCTTTGAAACTGATTGGCTCAGATGTTTCCAAGCTTTGTGGGTGCTGTAAATGTCACCAGTTGGCCACAGGGATGCTGTTTCTGTACATTCAAGATTTTCATTAATCACATACATGATTATATAAAGCATTATATAACCAGCAGTGAAATGTGAGTCAGGTCTGCTCCATGGACGGTGCCATTATTAAAGAATACAACACAGAGAAAAATAATATACATAAATATAGATATGAAAGAATGAAATAAAAGTAAACCGTAAAAATATAAGGATAAAATGTAGAATGCTGAAATGCTCAGCAGGCTTCAGTGTTTAAAAAAAAAAAAAAAAAGTTTATAAACGGTCATTTTCCAAACTAGACCAAGTAAAACTTGAGAGAACTTGAAGGATCCTTATAATGAGAACATTTGGTCATGTGGCTTGTTTAAATCACTTTTTGACCACTAGAGGGCTCTAAAGCTGCATAAATTGTTCCTTTCTACAGCGTGTGGCCGAGCTGGTTCAATGTTTGCAGAACCAAATGAATCTCTTGGCAGTGGACACACAGACTGACTTTGAGGGTCTTGCACAGGCGACATCTGTCCAGACTGTCCCACTAGAAACGCTACAGAGCTCCATACAGAGGTGAGAGGACATTCACATATATCTTCAAGTTTCCTGTAACAAAACCCTAATAAATCTCACCTTTGTTGTAGTAAATGCACTGTGGCTGAGGAGCACACGGTGTCTGTCCGTGCTCGGCTGGGTTCCTCCGTGGATGAAGTGATGACAGAGATGAATGGGGTGACGGAAGAGGGAGAGAGGGCACTGGAGGAGTGTGCTGGTTACTGCAGACACCTCCAGACATCACTGGACTCGTTGGCTGAGTCAGGACTCAAGTGGTATCATGAAGCCAGAGGCTCAACTGAGAATAAAGCCCAAGAACAGATCAAACTCATCAGGGAGACAGACACAGCTGTGCAAGACCTGCTAAAGGTTAGTTTGGGCCTGTCCCAAGGGCACTAAATTCTTTGTCATTTATCTGATTTGGGACAGTCTTGCTTGCTTACTGTCACGTGGCCAAGACTGAAAGTGTTGGTATTGTGACAGACCCTTTGTGTCTAAACCTGCTGAATGGAGAAAGTTAACATAGAAAGTATTACTTTTTTTTTTTTTTGCCTGTGCTAAATTTGTATTTTTCTCTCATGTGTACATGCAGTCTGTAGAAGAAAAGGGTGAGAAAGTAGTTAAGGAGTGTGAAGGCCGGTTGAGTCACATGCAGCAGGAAGTAGAAGGAATCCTGGGTCGTGTGGAATCGCAGACTGGCAAAGATGATGCTACCTTGCAAGAACACAAAGAGATCCTCTTCTCCATCAACACTCAAACATTGGACACAGTACACAACTTCATCAGCTCAGAGCTGCGGCAAGATTTACCAACAGGTGTGAGAGAAGCTATGTGGGGAAAAATTCAAAATACGTTATCATGAATATAAACGTAATCCGTCCATGTGTACTAGGCACTGATGTGACATGTGAATCTTTGCAGGAACGACTCCTCAGCGTAAAGAGTATGTGTATCCACGTGTGCTGAACAAGCCTAGGAGTCGAGAAGAGTTGGAAGATGATTTCAGAGCTCAGCAGGAGCAGTTTCAGTGTGCACTGAGCCAGTGTGAGACTGTCACAGAGGCAGAAGAGGAGAAACCTCTCGACCAGGTATTGGAATCATAAGTTTTGACCGTCCATATTCTAGATCTCATCAGTAGAAATTTTCTGTTTTCTTTTCAGACTAATTAAGACTTAGTTGAAGTTCTAGAAGATGGTTTTATTTGGACTGGTGTAACTTCAGTTCTGTTTTTAGGACTCTATGGAGGATGAAGTCAGTGTTTCTAGTGATGGAAACATCACTGAACAGTCATGCTATGATGAGAACCTGATGTGTTATGAAAACGGAAGAGTTCCGTTTTTCAAGGTGAGACATTTCAGACTTTTTTAATGTCAAGGCTTAAGGTGTTGTCATATTAGCGAAATTTTGTGGGCAAAAAAAGGATGAATTCCTATTTATAATTAATTTTTGTCTGTAAATACGCTGAACAACTGTAGATTTGGCCAAACCTTCGTAGTGCTGGCCACAAAAAAAAATACATTTATTTGTTGTAGAGGCAGCTTTTAATATTTTGTTCTTTTTGTCTAAGCAGAAGAAAAGCAAGAAGGAAAATGGCAATAAATCACTGAACCGTTCAAAGATGGAGAACGAGAGCATGTGTTCGCCACCACGTTCTAAACTACCCCTCAGGTGTCAGAATTAACTAATTATATTCTTGTTTTTACTCTCTCCTTGTATGTTTTAGTCCTATGTGTGTCTTTTTAAATATGATTTGTCTGTGTGTTTAACTTTCATATGTCTGTTTCTTCAGTTTAGTAATAAATGTTGTAACTTCATGGTGATTTCTTACTGTTACCTTTTCTGTTAGTTTCATTTTTTTGTTGTTGAACATTTGTATGTTTAATTAAAAGCTAAAAGAAAATTATCCACTCCATGTTTGAACCAATAAAACTATTTTTGAAGTAATGTTCGTTTTTTTTAAATGTTTGTATAAAGTTTATTTCTATTACATTTAGTTTGTTGATTGTAACAATGGTGCTCTTTGTAGATGAATGTTTTCCTCAAATTTAAGAGACATAAGATTCTTATTACAATAAAACAAAATAATCTCTGCAGAATTGCTGCATTTAATAAAGGAATTAAAATGTAAGAATTTTTGTAACCTTATTTAAGCAAACTTTACATATTAAGATAAATGTATCATACAAAGTTTTTTCCTTTGTTTAGAAAAACAATATTAAATACTTTTGGTTTTTAAATGGTTAGGGTTTCACATTTACAATTTTAAGGGTTGATTCTTCTTGTCACTAAATTTGTGCAAAATTTAGCACTAAAATTGGCCTATCTGAACTTCTGTAAATTTGTATTTTGTTTCTCCGAATATGTTTATCTTGAACTTTCTACCCTTTCTGTCTGGACATTAATTTACATCTGAATAAGTGACTTGATAGTCGATAATAATAACCATTGAATTTAAAATATAAAGAATGGTTATTTTTAAACCCTTAATTTTTAATCTAAATGTGATCATTTTGCAAATAACATGCTAAGCGTTAATTCCTGAAGTCCAATCAGAGCCGCGGACTGTACCACGTGTTTGGATGCCACAGTCTCGTCCAATCAGAACCACTCTGTATCACGTGGCTTCATTCCACGTCCGCGAAGGCAAGTCAGATCACAGGTCTGAAATCTGCTGTTATCAAACCCATTATTAAAATGTGAATATCAACTCGTTGGCATGCAGTCGGGTGTTTTGTCCCTGGAATGGATTTAGAGGAGGCTTACCAGGTAGTTGGAGAATTCGGTAGATACCAGAAACGGATGGTCACCATCCTGGTTCTCCTACAGGTAACGTTAACTGAAGATAGACGCAAATCCATAAACACCGGACAGACTTGTGTTTGTGGTGGTAAATTCCTGTATATTTCTGATCACACCAGCCAGTAATTATGCAAAATTCACATCTGAAAAATCAAACCTTTGAAGCCATGTCACATTTGCATCTTATCCGCAGCAATGGGATGTCTGCTTTAATTTGCCCTAGTTTCAGTGAATCGTTTACTTTTAAATGTATATACTTATGTCATTAGTTTTGGCGTTCTATGTTAAGACAAGACACTGGAATCCAGGATTGACATTACTTTGTTGCCTCTGAAAACTGAAAATATTTGTATATTCCCCGGGAACACATGATAGGTAAAAAAAAAAAAATTATAGCCTGAATGCACTTGTAAGTCGCTTTGGATAAAAGCGTCTGCTAAATGCATACATTTAATTTAATTTGGATAGCAAATAATATCTTGGATTTATTTTAAACTGCTTCTTTCATTTCCTTTCAAACTTTAGTTCCAAAATGTGTGTTCTTCCTCAATACTCAATAAGAGACAAGAAAAAAGTGAAATAGTCATATATTGTAATAAGATTTAAAAAACTATAAGCTCACCCAAGCCTGTTTAATGTTGTTTTTCTCATAGCAGATCAACACAGAAATGTAATTTTGTGGTAAAAAGGGATACAGTTAATATTATAAAAGTACTGTTTTTTTCTTAACTGTCCTCTTCTATCACATTGATAGGATATAGTAATGAGGTTTCTTTCTAAGATGCACATGTATATTTCTGTCTTTCTTAAGTTTAATATATTTGTATATAGTTTAATATAGTTATATATAACCTAAATAAGTTATGGCCATAATGTAATGTCAGTTTTAATTGAAAATAAAGAGAAAATGAGATTAAACAATCATTCTAGTGGACATCTCTACCATAAGAGAGTAATTTGCACTGATTTGAGATCCGTTTGGATATAGTTCATTGAGTGGTACTGGGAAACTGGGCATAAATTGTTAAAAGTAACTTGAAATAAGTCTTGTTTACAGATTTACATGGCATGTCAGTCCATGCTCATCATTTTAGTGGGTGCTGTGCCAGAATATCACATAGAACCTGTTACTGGACGTCTGGATGATGATATAACACAAAGTGTGAAATTCACAGAGGATGTCAGCTCAATCGTGACTGAGGTAAGAGACTGTCATCAATTCAGCACATTAAACTAATTTGTCTTAAACTTAAGCTCTTCTTTTCAAATACAAATCTAACCTATACTTGACATCAAATAAAGAAGAAAGTCTTTTAATTTTAATGTTTGGCCAGGACAATGGGTTAATTCATCCATATTTGATCGGTTTGAAATTTCTTCTGGTCTTTTCTTGTAGTGGTACCTGTTTAAGCATGAAGCCTACAAAGTGAACTTGGCTGGGTCCCTGTTCTTTGCAGGTCTGCTGATCGGAAATGTCTTGTTTGGTCCACTCTCTGACAAGATCGGCAGGAAGCCGGTTTTCCTCACTGGTAGGATGGAGCTGAACTGGTTTCTGTACTTTGTAATAATCTAAACAGTTCCACATTATTACAGTGCTTGCAAGGCATCAAACATTCTGCTTAGAGCTATACTAAACCTATATCCCTAATTCTGCATATATATGTATTTATATATACAAAATAAATAAACACAGTACACACAGATATACTACGTAAACAAAAACGTTTATTTTGGATACGATTCATTGTTGCCCATCGCTACATAAAAATTAAAATGACTTGAATTTAAGTCATATAGGATTAAATTGGAAAATGTTTCATTTGATAGAATGTTTCATAATGATCATTGGAATATTTTTATACTGAATTGTGAGTGGTCTTTTCTTTCTTTTTTTACATCCATTTAATCATCTATAACTGCTTTACTTTGCAAAGATGTCATGTTGATTTTCTTGTACAACCGACTGAAAACCAAAAGCATAGAAACAAATATAAAACCTAAACGTAACAGTTTAACATGTTGTTAAGGGGACCTCTATTAAAACTGTTCTTTCTCAGGTCTGTTTTTTGAGGTCTTGTTTGGGTATGGAACAGCGTTAGCACCCAGTTATGAGATATTTGCGTTGTCTCGGCTGCTGGTGGGGATGATGAATGGAGGAATGGCGTTGGTCTGCTTTGTTCTCACTCAGGAATATGTGGGAAAGTCCTACTGGGCTATGACAGGTGCACATGAATTCATATTTGAAGCAGTTTTGTTGGTTACTTTTAATGTAGTCATATAAAGGTACTATGGTTGTCTGTGCTCCAGGGACTTTGACCAATATGACCTTTGCAGTGGGCATCACTCTGTTTGCCGCATTGGGTTATTATGTTCGGCCGTGGCGGAACCTAGCGACTGCAGCCAACTGTCCTGGACTTTTGCTCTTCCTGCTCTGTGTGTAAGTGAGCGGTCCTGTTAAACTATTGTACTGTTACTTCATTAAAAGCCACCAGGAAGATACTGGCCCAATTGATTTGTTTAAAATGAAAGGGTTCATTGTAAAGCTGCACTTGGTGTTGCTTTTAGGACACGTTTAGCATTGAGCAAAAACATAAATGTTTAAAAGAGTTTTTATGCGTTTAATAAAGGAAGTGCACCAAAAAATGTAGTTAAAAATAGTAAATTTTTTATGTGATTTGAAGGAAATCCAACACAGCATTTATTTGATTAAAAATAGAGTAAAATCTGTAATTTTATGAAATATTAATTCAATTTATGATAAAGGTATTCTGTTTCAAAATATATTAAAATTTTATTTATTCCTGTGATAGTGAAGCAAAATTTTCAGCAGCCATTACTCCAGTCTTGGGTGTCACATGATCTTTCAAAAATAGTTCATATATGCTGATTTGGTGTTCAAGAAACATTTATTATTATCAATGTTGAAAACATTTGTTCTGCTTAATATTTCTGTGGGAACATGATAATTTGTTTTGAAAATTCTAAATAGTCTTGATTTGAAATATTCTTTGTAACAATATAAATGTCTTTACTGTCTATTCTAAGCAAAATAATGTATCCTTACTGAATAAAATATTGTATAATATTTTTATAAATGGGGCGAAAGAGCAAAAAAAAAACCTCAACCTCCAGGAAAAATATTGAGCTTGTATCATAATAAAAATACTCAGGAAAAATTGCCCCGTCAAAAGGTTCCAATCATATTTAAATCTGATCTAAAATGTCATAATGTTTCTTGAACATGAGAAATCAGAATACGTCTGAAGATATGTCTGTGGCAGGACTTTGCCAGAATCTCCACGCTGGCTTTATTCTCGGGGTCACACGGAGAAGGCTGAGGACATCCTGCAGGATTTTGCTATGAGGAACGGGAAAGGCAGAATTCTAGTGAAGCTCCGGCGGACCATCAGCACCAGCGCTCCGAAGGGATCCAGTCCTGGGGTTTTCCAGCTGGTCACACATCCCATACTGCGCTGGAGGACTGTGGTGCTCATGTATGTGTGGTGAGTGTATTTATTTTGCAAAGCTATGTCTTCATTACACTCTTACAGCATGATGACAAAGGTTTGTGCATTTTAGTATGATCATTCTGTGTGCTTGTTTGTGTGTGTTGCAGGTATTCGTGTAGCCTTGTGTATTACGGGTTGACCCTCAGTGCCGGTGAAGATAAAGGTAATCGTTACCTTAGCGTTGCCATGTATGGCCTGGTGGAACTCCCTGCGTATCCGCTCTGCATGTACTTCATTAACAGACAGTGGTAAACACACAATCACATCCACAAGCTGCAGTGCCACTCTCTCACATTATTACCTGAGTGTGTTTGTATTTTTTGTTTTTGTTTTTAGGGCAGGCCGGAGGAAGTCAATGTCCAATTTTCTTGCATTTGCAGGCATATCCTGTCTGCTCACAATGTTTGTACCTGAATCAGGTGATCATTTTTCCAAATAAATTGTGTTTTAATGCCGCTTGGTTTAAGTTATTTATGCATTTCATTATTTCGGGAATGCTCTGTGATACATTTGGGGATCACACAAAATTGGTCAAAAGTGAAATTATTGACATTTTCAAAATGCTTTTGAAAGAAAGAAAGAAAAAGAAAGTGTGAATGAAAAAGAAGCGTCTTAGGCTGCATTATTTTGACAAAATACAGTAAAAACAGTGATATTGTAAATAATATTACTATTTTATATATATATATATATATATATATATATATATATATATATATATATGTGTATGTGTATATATATATGTGTATATATATATATCAAATTGTAATTTGTTCTTGTGTTGGCAGAGCTGAATTTTTAGCCATAGTGCATATATTCTCTGCAAGCAAACATTATGCATTTATACTTTGGTTGTCTAAAGCCTGTTGTTTGCTTTCCTCAGGGTCCTTATTAAGTGCCACGTCTCTGGCTCTAGTGGGAAAACTGATGGTCAGTGCTGCATTTAATATTGTGTATGTGTATACGTCAGAGCTCTACCCAACTGTGATCAGGTACAGCCAACTCCTTCGCTGTATTTGTGATACGCCACATCTTTTGTGGTTTAGCTCTTTTGCATTTGTCATTTTCAGTAAAGATGTCTATTAAAATAAGTGTTAAATTGTATGTCTTTACAGAATAGAATTCTGTGCTTGAGCAAACAGTGTCCTATAGTGTAAACTATTATGTACAATCCGAAAGTCCCTCAGTGTATGTGTTGGGTTATTAATAAAGTACGTGTGTTTGTGTGTGTGTTAGGAATGCAGGGTTAGGTGTGTGTTCCATGTCCTGTAGAGTTGGGGGAATTCTGGCACCGTTCGTGCCAAGTATGGTAAGCAGCTATAAGCTGTGAGATTTGAGAAATGCCATGTTTTTCAGCTAAATAATAGTTTCTTGTGTGATTAATTAATTATAATTTTATTCATATATTATTATTATTATATTGATTTATGTTCTGATTTATTGGTAATTGTCCAGAAATCATTGCACACCTCCATGCCATTTATGGTATTCTGTTTGAGTGGGATTTCGGCGGCCTGCCTGGGGCTCCTTCTGCCGGAGACACTTAATAAACCTGCTGCTGAAACACTTGATGAACTGTCCAGCCCCACCTACCAGCGAATCTTACAGCCGCAGGTAAACATGAGCATGACAGAATTGTAATTTTACAAGATTATTAATGTCTGTCTACATAACTTCCTAGAAATCTTAATTCTGGTTGGATGATCATGGCATTCTGCAGCCAAATATTCTTTTATATATTTCATGTCTCCTTACATTAACATTTACTGTTATGCATTTGCAGCTGAAATCTGTTTCATGTATGTGTGATTATAAGTTAGATTTGAAATAAACAGTCAGGTGATCACAAAAATATGCCATTAATTTTTTTGTTATTATTGCTGTATAAGAATCCCAGAGAGACCTTTTCTTCATAATAGATTGTTGTGTGTTTAATAGGTTCACCTTTTGGAGGAAAATCATTTAATTGACCACAAGGGGACTGATAGTGACTGAGAGAAAGACCTTGAGAACATATATTACACTTGTATACATACATTCCTTGACCATGTTCAGAATGGTGTGCCATATACTAACTCACCGAAAGACTAAAGGTGCCTTCCAGAAGAAATCTGTCTGCTCAAAGGATCAATTCAACAGATTTAACTGTCAGGACTATTTTTAAATAATGAAAAAAGGGACTAGATTCTCATTTGTAAGCTCTTTTCTGATAATGTGTGCCAATTATGACAACTAATTTAATGTGTTTACTGCCATCTATGAACAAATGTCTTATGTTGTTTTAATGTGTTTTGTGTGTGTGTGTGTGTGTGTGTGTGTGTGTGTGTGTGTGTGTGTGAGCTGTGACATTACATTCATCAGCGTGTGTATATATTAGCATTCAATTAATAATTAATTATGGCTGCACATTTCAGTGATGCAGAATCTTTCTTTTAGGTTGTTTTAAAGAAATAGTTCACTCAAAAATTCAAATTTTAATTTACTATTTCAAATCTTTACTGACAGATTTTCTGTCATGCTCATATGCTGGTATTTTTTTCTGTGCAACATGTTGATTTTTGTTATTTTATTTTTTAGACTATTACGTTCAGTCACTTGGACACTAGACGTGAAATTCAAGAAATATTATCAGTGGATAAATTAGATTTGGGATTCATACTTTTATTACTGGCATTTGTTTTTGACTGGTGTTACACTGAATATATATATATATATATATATATATATGTCAGCATGTTAGTTTGGATCAACATGAGGGTGAATAATAGCAGAATTTTAATTTTGGGGTTAACTTATTTTAAGAGAACTTTTTTTATATAACTTTTATTGACCATTATTTTTCTTTAAAGGAAGAAGTGAAGTATTGAACACATACATATTTGTGTATATTTATGTATATTGCTAAACATGCATTTGTTTTTATTTTAAAAGTTTGGGAAAAAGCTTTTAAATAAATGCCTCACGTATAATGCGCATGAATGTACATGTCCATCTGTCACCAGTAGATGGCACTGTTGGAGGCCACCTCCCCTGAACTGAGGTCACCTTTAACCTGTTCCAGTCCTAGTGGTGATGATGTCAGCGTTGACGCAGATGAGCAGTGCTCAGGTAAACCACAGGATTCAGGAGCTGGGAGTTTCAAAGAAGCCGACACAAAACGGTCAACCACAAACCTGTTTTTTTGTTGTTGTTTTTTTGGTTTTCCGTTTTTTTTCCTTGCTGTAATCGCAGCCTGTGGCACTGTATGTAGCTGACAGAACAGGTTGCGAGAGAGTAAGCATTAACTATAATAACTGTTTTCATTCTGTAAGTCTTCATCCAAGGTCTGGTAGGCGTTATATCACCCTGCGCAAGGAGATAAACCGCAGATACAGAAGGTGTGGTCTTTTGAGACTTTCATCATTTATACCCTATGTTCAACTTGTATTAAAAATAAACAGATACATTTTTCTGTAATAATGAACACCCCCCCCCCCCCCCCCCCCCCCCCCGAACCTTGATTTCGACCGAGGAGGGCCACCAACCCCCACAACTCCCCTGCCCCTCAGGAGGTCTGTGCATGCCATGCCTCACATTGATACACATGATAATGTGTTGTAATTGTGGTTTCATGTTGAAAATACTGCTTGCTTGACTGCTTTTTTATTCAATCGATGAGCACAGAAAGCTGTGTGATGGGATGGGCTTCATATATAAGAATTTCTATAGATGTGAAGAGCAAACTGAATGCTGTTTCCATAAGACCGAGCTCCATAAGAAAGTGGAAAGTATAAACGTCTGTGTTAACTTTTTTTTTATGTAATGGAAGTCTATAAGCCTGGAGTGATGTCACGTTCCTGCTTTCAGCTCATCATTGCATTCAGAAAGCACAACAACTGTCACACGCCTTTACAGAAAAGTAGCTCAGGTTCAATATCAGGTCACTATCATTGTTTTTATGTGGGTGTGGGAAGAGAATGTTCAAGAGGTGAGCCATCGACACAGGTATGAAGCCTGAGGAGGAAGCCAGATTTCTGGAAAATCGTAGAACAAAATGACCTGAGACTGAACTCGCAAGATAATTGCTGCAGGCCATACTGTACCGGTTTTGTCTGTATATGCAAAATAACTTGTGAATATAATGTCTTCAGAATAAAAGATTAAAATAACAGGGATAAAAAAAAATATCTAGTTGCTTACTAATCTAAACTCTTTGAAAAAATGTTTTGTTTGTTTTAAAGGGGTTATATGATGTTGCTAAAAAGAACATTGTTTTGTGAAATGTGTTATGCAGTTAAAGGTAAAAAAAAAAAAACATTTTCCACATGTTGTACATTATTTTTGCTCATCTATGCTCCGCCTTTCTGAAACGCATCAATTTCTACAAAGCTCATCATTCTGAAAAGTGAGGTGTACTGTGATTGGCCAGCTATCCAGTGCATTGTGATTGGCCGAATGCTTCAAGTGTGTGATGGAAATGCTACGCCGCTTACCATACTGTGATGCTGTGTGTCCCAGCTCAACGAGACAAAACCAATAAAACCCATTATAAGTGAGGCATTTGTTGTATGCAGTATAATGGATTATAATGACTTATACTGTCATTTTACGCATTGCATTGCATCGTGCCACATAAACATAAAACCATGTTATCCATTTGTGATCAGAGAAATGACAAACAACACTACTCTACACTGCTCAAAACTAGCCTTTGAATCGTCAAAACCTACTTACAGACTGTGAGAACAGCCAGCACTGTAGTCTACTCTACCAGGTTCAGGAATCAGTCCTCCATAAAACACGATGCACACATCTGAATATTTGGGTTGAACTTTTCTGGAATAGTGTTGTAAATACAATGTAACCACTCATTTCATGCCCCTTTTTTTGGAAGGCCAAACAAAGAACTTTTGTTTTTTCCAACGAAACACACAGCGTCTTCACAACATGGCGGTGGCAGTGGCAGCAGCAATAAAGTTAGTAACATTGCCAGGTTCAGTCCTGGAACAAGCTCTGTTTGAACAAAAGCCAGAACCAATGCCGTAAAGGGTGTGTCGTAGTGATGACGCACGTGATTATTTATCTATCTATCTATCTGTCTGTCTCTCTCTGTCTATCTAGTGTTAGATGATGAGCAAATTGTAAGTACTTTGTAAGATTCGACTTTCCTTACCTACCTGAGGAGACACCATAAAACACTAGGATAAAACAAACAGAAATAAACATCTGGTAATATGCTTATCCAAACTCTTTATTTTATTTTTAATAGATACAGTCAAATATTGCCTTTTATTATGCTATATTTTACATAAGTACATGTATTTCAAGACAAAACAACAATATACATAAAGTTAATATATAAATTATGGAAATATAAATGAAGTATATTGAAAAGTTACAACAACATCAAAAATCTCAGGATGTACTTCAAGTAAATTATTAAAATAATTAAAAGATCAGGAGATTTCCAACCTTGATCCTGGAGGACCGCCTTCCTGCCTGATTTATCTGTAACCCTAATTAACACCTGAACCTGGTAATCAAGGCCTCCAAGGTCACTAGAACCTTCCAGACAGGTGTGCTGGAAAAAGTTGGTTTAAAACTCCACAAGAAAGTGCTCCCCAAGGATCACTAGATCACAAAAAAGGCTGGAAACTCCACTTATGTGCTTTTTAAAAAAAAAAAATTTAGATGATCCAATATGTGGCTTTTGCTTTCATGCAACATTTTATTTTAATTTTTTTCAGAGAAGTGATGATTCAGATGTTGAATGGAAATTATGGAAATATTATTTAGTAAAACATGCAGATGTTAACACATGCAACACAAAGTAAATGCATGCAGTTAGCCAAGCTAGTCTGAATGACATTTGAAAAGATTTTTTATCATTATGTGACAGTATCACTAGTAACCATCTAGACCGATGACAGATTTGTGAATTGAGATGCCACTATACTGTATATATAATCCCATACGATTTTAGCTCTAAAAAGTGCATTTACCCATGAAACTCCACCAAGTCCTCCCTGAATTTTTGTAGACACTCAGTCGAGCTGAACCTATTCATTCATACGCATTTTTGCTGCATCAAAAGCTTATGCAGATGTGCTGACATTGGGTGTAGCATTATTGTTACACTGATTCTTCTTTATTAAAGCATGTCAATCACTGTTATTGAAGCCTGAAATCCCACCCAACTTCTATATCACTGTCTGATGAATGACTTTAAGAATGCAGCACTGCATGCACATTTGCTTTGATTCACCCAAAGGCTGTGGGGAGAATTTCTGTATAACTCAAATTCAGTCAACTCAGGTCAACAGCAAGTCCCGTCACAGTCAGCTGGATATTTTCCCTCATGTTATCCTCATGAATGAATATTCCCCTTAAGGGAAGTACAGTAGGCAATGATATGTGCACCTGAGGTGAAGATGATTATGTTCCAAAGAACAACAGGAAATAATGTGATCTATAGCCGGTTATTTGAAGTTGCAGTAAGCTGTAGAAGTCATGTCGAGGTGATATCCTCATTCTTACGAAGGCTGAATTTGAATCTATCTATCTATCTATCTATCTATCTATCTATCTATCTATCTATCTATCTATCTATCTATCTATCTATCTATCTATCTATCTATCTATCTATCTATCTATCTATCTATCTATCTATCTATCGATCTGGCATATTGATTTATTAATAAAATAATGCATAGGCATACACTGAACGATTGAGGATGTGCAGCAAATGTGTGTTCACTTACCTTTGCCCTTGTTTTGTGAACTCTAACTACAGAGGGGTGATGTGCACGTGTGTGTGTGTGTTTGGGTCAGGATGCATTTGTGCTGTGGGGTAATTACAGTGTAGACACCAGCTGCTGCTTCTGCATTCCAACACACATACTGATACTGCCAACAGAGGTCATGACACACCACACACAGCTTCCACCGTGACTGATCCCTCACAAACAATTCACATGTTACCTGTAGCTGATGATGTTCATGCTCGAATGGGTTTATCTAGCTCAAAGACCATTCAGATTTCGAAATTTAACTCTTCACCAGCCCATATTCAGAGTAGGTAAGTTAGGATGGCTGATAGTAACCTTAAAAGTGTGTTTAAGTCATTTGGCACTTACAAATCATGCTGTTTATACCGCTGTCAGTCAGATGATTGAAGGTGTGACATTATCTATACACACATACACAAAAAGTAATCCGGTTCAGAAGTTCAGCTGAACTCTGATCCTGCCTCGGGGCACGATGGAAAAATAAAACGGGAAATAGGATGATACTGCATGGATTACAAAGGAAATTTATTTGTTAGACCAAACAGGCTGAAAGGGAAAAAAGACGACTATTAACACTGACTTCTTCAGCAGAACAGAAACAAATTTTTTGACTCTGTACATATATTTGTATATATTTCCCTTTTACTCGTGTTATTTTTATATGATCAAGGTTAAGATCACAATAGAGTCACATGATTCCTTTAGGATGACATTAAAAATCCCTTCTTCCATCTGTTTCTACTTAACTATAACCTTTCTTTATCCTACCTCTCTAACCACTCTCATCCTCTCGAATATATCTTGCACCCTTGACACTGAGGCACACTGTATGCTCTCCATCTGGTATGTTTGTGTGCCCTTCGGCTGATAGTCTTAAGGGTGTGTGTGTGTGTGTGTGTGTGTGTGTGTCAGTCCATGACAGATTCTTTTGTCAGTTTTATGTCCATACATGTGTGAAAGCTGCTTCCTCTTTTGCTCAGTGACCTTAAAATCTTTCAAAAAGTTTGTATTGCTACGAGAGCCTGCATGTCTACTGCTGGTCGATACAGGCACAGCTCTATTTTATCTAAATTGCTCTCACTGACTCCAAAACACAATGTTCACGCTCAACAATGTGCAAATAAAAACATCAAATCTCTTTATTGAACAGAGACATCTTAAACACTATACCAGAACTCCAAATGCACATTTCAGAATAGATACCATAAAAGATATACAACATGAGCACTACTCCACAAGACAAGCATGACCACGGTAACTACAAGTATTATAAGTATTGACACAACATGTATAAACATATACTCCTAATTTGGAGAAAAAGTGCTGCTTGTTTTCTCCTTCCCTGTATTTAAACTGTTCCCCCAGTTCACAGCGCAAGAATATTTTTTCACAGCTTACATTCACGATAAACAAAAATAACTATGCATTAGTCAACTATTTACATGGTTTAAAGCAATATGTAACTTCTGTAAGTTCTAGAGTACAGAACCGCAAGGACAGCACTTATAGACAACTAGTCATTTTAATAGTACAGTGGCCTAGCAATTAGAAAGTGGTGTGATATTATTTTTTTATTAAGTGAGCTATTTCTATTTACTTGAGAAAAAATATAAATAGAGCTTATTTGTGTTTCTACTTCATATAATAAAACAAAAACAGGTTTTGTTTATATATAACATACAAGGCTGAAATTAAAGAATAAATGAATTTAAATGCATTTCTCTTCTATTTTTTAGACGTCCTCGTGCACATCAAAATGGCTTGCTTATTCAAACCTAACAGGCTTTTACACAGGCTTAAGTAACTTTTTCATTCACTCTTTTCACAAATTCATTAAAAACAAGATTGCAAGACTTTGCATTATCTAATGAATGGGTCAAGTTCATCATTCCATCCATTTCCAGATGTTTTGCTTTACATAAACATCAGAAAGGAAACTGCATGATTGTACATGATTCTCAAAAGCAATTGTATGTCTTTGTGTTGACGTTCTATGTTGTACTGTGTCTCAATGAAGTTTTTTTAATGTTGTTGTTTATATATGTGTGGACTCCCTCTGGTTTCTCTCAACTCCGTGGGTTCTGTAGTTAAAAAACACGTGCAATCCATTGACAGGATGCACGATTGGCACCGTCTGCATCCTTGGATATGTTTCTGTCGCCAAAGTGCAATCCACTGTGGCGAGCAACTCCACTGCAAGAGTTTTCAGCACCATCAAAGCTAGCTCTCGGCCGATGCACCTCCTCACACCGCCTCCGAAAGGGACGTAACTGAAGCGGTCGGATTTGCTCTCGTTTCGATCCGTGCAGAACCGGTCCGGGTCGAAGAGCTCTGGGTTCTGATACGCTTCTGCTGTCTCATGCGTGTCACGGATGCTGTACATGATGCTCCAGCCCTTCGGGATCTGATAACCCTGCAGATGAACAATATACGAATTATTAAATTAGAGCACATTGCCTTCTAGACCTTTCTGAGACCTCAAAATATATAAAGTAATTATAAAATTTGTCATCTTAAACATTTTTACACCTTTTTTGTGTTTAGTGCGCAAAAAACATTTTACATCCATGTTTTCATCAGTAACGTCTTATTATTGTTACTACGACAACTACTTTTATTTTTTATTTAAATTATATCATGATTTTTTAATGTTCCTTAAATAAAATGTTAAAATATCATTTAATTTTTTGTTTTTACATGATTTTTGTGTTAGATGCACATTTTATACACACCATATAATTTTATAATGCAGAATATATATATATATATATATATATATATATATATATATAGTAATGTTTCTAAAATAAAATGTTACTGACAAGAACACTAAATTATTTTATACCATTTTTTATACCATTTACCATTGCAAACTACGAATACAATATCTAAAAATGGAATTTGCTGTACTTATTTTGGCCAAATACAAAAACCAAACCAAAACAAAACCACTTACGTTTAATTCAAATGTTTGCAGAACTGTCCTGTATCCCCCAGACACCGGTGGGAGGAATCGAAGCACCTCTCTGACCACACAGTCCATATAAGAAAGTTGATTCAGTTTCTCCAAACTAAGGTAAGGGACATGGGTCCGAGAACAATGCACCTCTTCCTTGTCCCCTGCTTCAAAACACATTGTTTTATTCATTGCTGATCTCCACTCACTGGTACTCTTCTCAGCAGCACCGCTTTCCTCACTGATGACGTTCCCATGGCAACGAGCGTGGCAGTATCCGTACACATCACCAATCAACCCCTCGCTTTCCAGCTCTGCTCTGGCGCGCTCACTCACATCTGGATGACGCAGGAGCTGCAGGATGAGGGATGTTGATGCACTGGCAGTAGTGGAGTGAGCAGCGAAGATTAACTCTACTGCGGTTTCCTAAAATGCATTTTTATTTATTTAGTTAACAAACATATATTCAGATGAAATAAAATGACAAAAATGAAATGCAAACAATTAACAATTAGAATAGCAATTTATTTTGCATTTACATATACTCACTAGAAGACAAAAGTTTGGAATAATCACAAATTTGGAAAATTTGGAAAAACTTACAATTGTATTTCATGCTCACCAAGGCTACATTTATTTGCTCAAAAATACAGTAAAAACAGTAATATAAATGTATATATAATAATGGTTATTATTATCAAAGCTGAAAAGTTTTTTGCTGCTTTATATTTTTTTTAAAAACTTAATACATTTTTCAGAATTCTCTGATGAATAGAAAGTTCAAATGAACAGCATTTACTTGTAATATAAATCTTTGGTCACATTATAAATGTCTTTACTGTCACTTTTGATCAGTTTAGTGCATCCTTGAATAAAGGTATTAATTTATTGTTATACAATTTTTTTAAATAATATTTACAATATTACTGTTTGCTACATTTTTTATCAAATAAATGCCACCATGGAAGAGTGTTTTTTCAAAAACAAAACAAAAAATAATAAAAAGAAATAAAAAAGAATTACTGCAAACTTTTGGCTTGTGGTTTTATACATATATACATGTGTGTCTGTGGATGTGGGTATAAATAAATAAATTAATTTAAAAATGTAATTGGATCAAAACATTGTCATGGGATCATCATCAGTGATGGAAGCAAAATATAATTCTACAAAATAAAATAATTAAAGCTAGGTAATAGTACAAAGATAGCACACAATAAATTTGGATTTGGCCTTCTACTGTAAGGTTTACCTTGAGTTCTTGCATTGTAAGCTCGTAGTCATCTTCCTTTGCACTGCTCAGCATATAGTCAAAAGCGTCACAATAATCACTGCTTGGCTGCTTTTTCAGTTTCTCTTCTATGATCTTCTCCATGGCAGACTGCAGAATCTCACGGGCCCTGATTCCCTACAACAAAACAATAGATTGTGTTCATGAATTAAAGTTCTCGAAAATGACCAAGATTTAGACATTCATCTAGTGACTTGGAAATGTACTCAATTTTGTTTGCTCAAGCTGTGAGACAGTGTGACTATTAGCTTGTGGAAGAAAGATCAGAACTGGACTTATTCTCACCTTACGCAGGCCGCTTATGGGGGTGTCAATAGGAAGAGAAAATAGATTGCTCATGAGCTGTTCAAAGGTTTTGGAGAGAGAAGTGATTTTCTGCTCCTCCAGCCGCAGACCGAGCAGGACTCGCACTGCGATGCGGAAAGTTAGGGACTTGGCTGCGGTGTAGACATCCACAGACCCGGTCTCGGCGCACCACTTCGCAATTTCAGACTTGACGACATCTTGAAGGTGTGACAGATAGGCCTCCAGCGCTCCACGGCTAAACACTTTTGCAAGGATCTAGGAAGCGAATAGAAATCTAAATTGTATTGATCAAATGCTGAACTATTTATTGCAACATTAATGGCTGGAAATGAAATATACATTTTTGTGAGGCTATAGCAAACAGTAAAGCCTTCATCTTTTAAGGGTTATTTATAAGAGATACACTTACTTTTCTTTTCCTCTTGTGCAGGTCACCAACTGAGTTTACCAGAGTGTTGGGCCCCAGGATGATGCGTGTGCTCTGGGGCCACTGCGTGCACACTAGCGTGTGTTCACCCAGCAGAATCTTACGGATGTTTTCTGCACCGGTCACTCGGATAAGGGGTTTGCCCAAAAGGTGAGTTTTAAAAACATTTCCATGTTTCTCGCGTCTGGAGATGTGAAAGCTGGATCCCTGATACAACACCATAGAGTTTCATGTAAAATCTTTCATGCAATACCCCGGGTCCTCATTACTTTTAACCAATTATTTCTAAGACTTTTCAAGTCATTTGTGACTATAAGTATTTTTTTTTATGATTTATAGAGTTGACAATAACTACAAAAATGTATGTAGAAATGTCCATACTACTTTATTAACTTTCCAGGCCTACGTCTTGCAATTTTATTTATTTATTTATTTCTCGTTTGTTTTTTCTGCAATGGATTGATGAGTTCTGCCACTGTGCATTAAATCAAGGTGAAAACGTCTGTTTTAAACACAGTGGAGAATTACACCCTCATCAAGTCCACACATGCAAAGAATAATTGCCCTTGTGGATTTGTACATTAGGCCAGCAGAGAAACTTTACGGAAGCCCTAAGAGACTATGGATTATTACATTTTCTTTCTTGTTTTGTCGCGATCATGACTTAATTATATCGTAATCTCGACATAAGTTATTTTCTTGTGATCACAATATAACGAAAGTTGTTTTCTCGTGATCACGAATTAATTTGATCTGTAGTCAGTTGTGGTCAATTTATTTTCTTTGTTGTTTTCATAGCTACGCTTTACATTCTTTTTTAAAGAACTTACAGTAACCACAAATGTGAGTCAGAGTGTGCTAAATGTTTATACTTGTAATATAAATCAGCTTTATAAATCATTATTTAGTTAGGCTATATAGGGTAGACCAGGTATAGTTGGTACAGGGGTACATTTGAAACACCTTAACTATTGTGCACAACAAGTCTGATCTGTGATATTTGCTTTGCACATGGGTATTACAGTCCTCTTCGATGGTGGGGAATTTGAAGCACAGGTGTGTCTCAATAAATTAGAATGTCGTGGAAAAGTTCATTTATTTCAATAAGTCTTGGTTCTTTTAATTGTGATGATTTTGGCTCACATTTCACAAAAACCCACCAATGCACTATCTTAACAAATTAGAAAACTTCATAAGATCAATAAAGAAAAACATTTTAGTGAATTGTTGGCCTTCTGGAAAGTATGTTCATTTACTGTACATGTACTCATTACTTGGTAGGGGCTCCTTTTGCTTTAATTACTGCCTCAATTCAGTGTGGAATGGAGGTGATCAGTTTGTGGCACTGCTGGGGTGGAATGGAAGCCCAGGTTTCTTTGACAGTGGCCTTCAGCTCATCTGCATTGTTTGGTCTATTGTTTCTCATCTTCCTCTTGACAATACCCCATAGATTCTCTATGAGGTTCAGGTCTGGTGAGTTTGCTGGCCAGTCAAGCACCCCAACACCATGGTCATTTAACCAACTTTTGGTGTTTTTGGCAGTGTGGGCAGGTGTCAAATACTGCTGGAAAATGAAATCAGCATCTTCAAAAAGCTGGTCAGCAGAAGGAAGCATGAAGTTTCTTGGAAAAAAGGTGCAGTGACTTTGGTTTTAAAAAAAAACACAATGGACCAATACCAGCAGATGACACTGCACCACAAATCATCACAGACTGTGGAAACTTAACACCGGACTTCAAGCAACTTGGGCTATGAGCTTCTCTAGACTCTAGGACCTTGGTTTCCAAATGAAATACAAAACTTGCTCTCATCTGAACCGAGGTCTTTGGACCACTGGGCAACAGTCCAGTTCTTATTCTCCTTAGCCCAGGTAAGACACCTCTGACGTTGTCTGTGGTTCAGCAAATTCCTTGACACGTCTGTGTGTGGTGGCTCTTGATGCCTTGACCCCAGCCTCAGTCCATTCCTTGTGAAGTTCATTCAAATTCATGAATCGATTATGTTTGACAATCCTCACAAGGCTGCAGTTCTCTCGGTTGGTTGGGCATCTTTTTCCTCCACACTTTTTCCTTCTACTCAACTTTCTGTTAACATGCTTGGATACAGCACTCTGTGAACAGCCAGCTTCTTTGGCAATGAACGTTTGTGGCTTACCCTCCTTTTGAAGGGTGTTAATGATTGTTTTCTGGACAACTGTCAGATCAGCAGTCTTCCCCATGATTGTGTAGCCTAGTGAACCAAACTGAGAGACCATTTTGAAGGCTCAGGAAACTTTTGCAGGTGTTTTGAGTTGATTAGCTGATTGGCATGTCACCATATTCTAATTTGCTGAGATTGGTGGGTTTTTGTTAAATGTGAGTCAAAATCATCACAATTAAAAGAACCAAAGACTTATACTTCAGTCTGTGTGCATTGAATTTAATACATGAGTTTCACAATTTGAGTTGAATTACTGAAATGAGCTTTTCCAAGGCAATCTAATTTATTGAGAGGCACCTGTACATGTACTTCTCCAGTCCGAAGATATCGGCAAAAGTTTTTTTTTCCCAAGGTTATGTTTTTCACTTCACCACATCCCTTCCACATTGAATAGCTTGTCATCCTTACATGACTTTTAAAGGTAACTTACATTTTCGTAAAGCTTAATCTGTGCTCTAAAAACTGACATATTGCATGGCTTTATGTCATGTAAGGTCATCGTAAAATCTAGAGAAATGTTCGATGTGGTCAGCGGGGTACAGATGAGACACGATGTATCAAATGTACTCACAGCAGAATCCTATTGCGGCACATGCAGTTTACTTGCATGACGTTATTGTGTTATGTTTATTAGGTTTTTGTTTGCATTTGATCTGTTTTATTATTGCTGTTTGCCATTACTGTACAAAACCAACATGGGTACAGTTGAAACAAAAAAGCTTGTGTTTATGAGCTAATTGTGGCAAATATGACCTACTTGTGCGTGTTAATAATTATTAATATTTTAGTAGACAAGTAAAGGAACTGTCATGTGAAAAATAACTTATTTTCTGTCCCTGGTTTTGGTGTGGTAAAGGAAAAAGCAAAAAGCGTAGCTACCAACTGTACCCAGCTTAACAATGTAATATGTAGGCCTAAGGAAAAAAAAACTGTTAAAATCAGTTCTCGATTTATTTAGGAGGGGTCATTGCGAAATAAGTCTGTAATTTTACTCATTATTATAGATCTAAACAGTAAGAAAATGTTAGTACGTGTATATTGTTTAAATGCATTGTTTACAATTTGTTAAATGCGCTCGTGGCGCCAAAACACTTTTCACAAAACGAAAGAGTTGCCTAAATAAAATTACAGACCTATTTCGCAATGACCCTGCCAAGATAATTCAAGATCCGATTTTAACAGTTTTTTCTTAGGCCTTCATATTTCATTGTAAAATATATAGCCTAACTAATTCATTTTTTTACTTCTAAAACATTTGAATGAGATAAAATTACAATGTATAGGCCTATATATAGCTTGGCCTATTAGAACTCTAAGTGTTACTTAGCTTATCAAGGGAACAAAGCCTAAATTCATAATCAATAAATTATAAATAAGAGCAAAAAGAATTTAGAGAAACATATATAATTTTATTTATGTGACAAGTCTTACCTGGATAAGCCAGTGAAAAGTTTCTCCGACCAGCGGCCAGCCCATGGAGCCCTGCGGCAGTGGGAGTTTACACGTCCGATCCCGGGTGATGCTCCACCTGATCTCCCACAGCAGCCGCGAAACCGCAAGCAACAGCAGAGCCGGTAAGACAGCACCGGCAGCCGCCAGCAACGCGGACACGAGGCAGATATCGTGCCCGAACATCTCCAACAATTAAAAAAAGAAAGCAAAGAATCCACGTGCGTGTTGTTCCAGTGATGATTTCTTCTTCTGCAGCGCGTCCAAAAGTTGTGTCAAGAAGCGCTTATGCAAATCTAGGAATGGAATAAAAATAGGACATTACGCGGGTTTAACATGGGTTTTATGAAGAGAGGAGATCTACCGTGCTGTCAATTTCTCCAGCTTCCAAGAAACTGACAACTATTCCAAACAGTTTTACAAGTTGCATGCGCTGGCATGTCTTTCATCCGAGTTTCCCATCTTTTCTTGGGGTGCAACCCCTGGAACAGCCTTGCTCTCGAAATCAAACAGTTCGAAACGAACTTGACGTTTTGAAAATGAGATGAAAATCACTCTTCCTGAACACGCTTCATAGTTAAACTTGTATATTGTATGGTGTACATAAACAACTTTTATTCTTTAGTTCTTTTATTAAGGTTCTATCTTCATTTGAAGAACATAGTGAAACAATAAGAGATTTAAATCTCCGAAGAATCATATAGCTACAGTGAAAAATGACTTCTGATAAGCGGATTGTTCTCACTTATAATCGATGAAGACACTTTATCGAATGGTGTAACAAATATGTTTTTGTCAGATCTTTGGCTAAAGCATGCAATCCTTAATCTAAAATAACAACATGATCTTAATAACAAAGGTAATGGTGACCTTACAAGTGAAACAGAGACGTACAACGAGTGTGTAGGCTACTCACCTCAACACGGGTGTAAAAGCATACCGAAGATATCCAGTGAAACTTCCAGATTCTCTCTTATGTGAGTCTTCTGTGCATCTCGCGCGCTCTAGCTTTATAGGTAGAGGCACATGTTTTGATCCACCTTCAGTGACGTGTGAGCAGGCTTTTTTCTTTTCTTTTTTTTTTGTATGGGAAATGTTCGTAGTTTATACACACACAGAGAGAGAGAGAGAGCGAGAGAGAGAGAGAGAGAGAGAGAGAGAGAGATTGTTGTGGTATTACTTATCGCCTATTTCCTCATTAGAATTCCATTCGATCCTCTTGTCATCATTTTCATGCACTGCATTTTTGGCCAGCATTCTAGTTTATGTCTACATAAAAAATGTTTTGTGTAAAAAAAATGTTATTCTGCTAATTAATTTAGATTAAATTATCTTCAGACAATCGAAAATAGCATGTTTGCATTTGTTTACAGAGAAGCTGCATTGTGTTAAATAACTTTAAAAAAAAATCAAAAATTTCCTTCGTTAGAACACATGTAATTTAACCATTTCACATATTATAAATTTTTAGTCTGTGGATAATTTAGGTAGGCCTACTTGCGCAACTTTCTTTTATTTTGTCGCCCCGAGAAAATTAACTTTATCTTAAACAAACCTAGATTTTGTAACATATTAGTGATGTTTAAATATATATATATATATTTTAATGATGTTACTTGTAGGCTCTACGTCCGATACAGACATTGATCGAGCAGAAGTTATTATTTCAGTTCGAGAGCGTTTGCGTAGGCCTATAGGATATTTATCGCAGTATGACTATTAATGTAAATTTTAAAGATGAAATTTTAAAGAAGATTTGCATCCTGAATTATAGTCAGACTGCGCAAAATATACGCAGTCTGAAAGTTTAAGCTTTTAAAGATAATTATCAGGATGCGGTTACATTTTCAGTTATTTTGCGCTTTGTGTAGGCTACAGTAATCTTGCAAACCATTTCTATATTATATATATATATAGCCTACATATGTCATAAAATATTTATTTCATAAAAAAAGTTGACATAATTATATAGATTTCATTCTGAATAATATTGTTACATACAAACAGAAGAAAGGTTCTGTCTCATTTCCCTCTTGTTACTGTGATCTCAGGCCCTCTATAGAGCTGCTTTTGTTATTTCCAAGCTACATTCTTAAAACAGGTCAGAAGATGAAGTTGGCTAGTTTTCATTTGTCTTTCTTGAATGATTTCTGATGTTTAAACTATGTCAAATAAGGTCAGAGTGAGAAAGGACAGATAGAGAGGAAGACATTCTCTGTCTGGGGTGGTTGAACAAATCCTGTTATTAATTTTAACAACAGAGACTCAGAATACCAGCTACAGCTCAAAGTCAGGTTAAAGACATGCAAGGACTTGCCACATAGTCACACACTCATGGCCAGGTCTCCTCTCACATATATGTGCTGTACACACCAAATAAACATTCAGAGGCACTATATTTTAAAATACACAAGGATCAGTGATTCATGAGTAATTAGTGCATATTTAAACATTCATTCAAGATTCAGATATCACTGATATTTACTGTTTTCAAAATATCCAGATATATTTATGTTCATGTTCAGATAAGTACAGAATTAATGAAAGTTGTAATAATTCAACACTCTTACTCCAGATATCAAATACAAGATTAATCATCTGGCAAAAGCCAAAGGAACCCTGTGCCATTTTTATATAATTTTTTATAGTAATTGTACTTCTACTGTACTTAGTTCTATTACATACTGTTACCTTTTTCTTATTTGATGTTTACTTTTGATCTTATAAAACTGATGAATCATAAGTAAATATTTCCATAAATTTACCCATCATTTGTCAGATGCCAAACGATAACATCATCAAAGAAGTCACTAAAACCACATCACAACTACAGATAAATTAGAACGGAATTTTACCTTTGTGAAATTTATCACAATTAACATGAAACATGAAACTGGTAATGTTGACTAAGGCAATAATATCGTTTTGTTGATTTTTCCCAAACAGACACTTGAAGAGTGTTGCCTTTAATGACAATGCTGATCTTTGATATCAAGATTTTCTTTGATTAACTTTAAGGATACACATTTGGTGGATTATTTTACTGTGGCTGCTTAGGTGATGTGCTGAAAATGTCCCTTTTTCTGTTCAGACTTGCTCTTAATGACAGATATAACCTACTGTCTGCTTTCCAGACACACACACACACATTTAACTCGTTAAAATTTTATTTTGAGGCATCGCATTGACTTCTATTGAGATAAAATCTCAAATTCTGTGACTATACTTTTAAAAGTGACAATTTCTATTTTATTTATTTTTTATTTTTTTTAAGTTTAATGTATTGTAGTGTAATTTTCACCTGGCAGATGGTAGAACAGACAAACATGTCTTAAATTAAATGGCAGACCCTATAGGCATATCAAGGTACCAGAGTATGATACAAATTTGGGGGCTCTCTTTGCTAGTATACAGCCACATAGCAACTACTGAAAATACCAAAGCAACCACATAGTAATGCATGAAAAGGCAGAGTACATTAGCAATCTTGTAGCAACATCCTTGGAACAGCCCACAACCCCGATGATCATGGAGAGTTTTTTTTATTTTATTTAACTTTACAAACTAACCCTAGTGAAACCTTAAAGTTGGGTTGAAATCAAAATTTCCCACCTATTTTCTAAATACATATTATAGATTTTATTGTGAACAATTTATCCATGCATATGACATCATAGTTCTTTTCAAAATGTCACAAATCGATCTTCCAGTGAAACAACAGACTTCTCCAATCATAAACCCTTCCCTTTTCTTAAATCGACTGCAAGCTCACATTCAGATCAGAACCAAGTCTCTGCTCAACCATTTTTTTCCCAAAAAGCTTTTTACTCGGATTTACTATAACTACTTCCATTTCATTGTGGTTTTAATCCCTCAACCCAATAATTGGCATTTTTAGAAGTGACTAATTTATTAGAAGAGTGCCTACATTAATCATTTCCTCTTTGGTTGAAACCCTCAGTTTAGCTAGTTTCTAGAGATACTTTCATAATTTTTGATCCCAAAATATAGCTTAAACACCTGCACACTCACACACAAAGCATACATGGTGTTTATGCTAAACTGTTCAAACATACTACTCCATTGATGTGAAATCTTTGGTGAAGAAGTGCACACACAAATTCTCACCAACACAGAGATATGCAGTAGGAGACCTACACAACTGTGTTTTAAGTGGTCACCTTATCCCTTGCTCTCTAAAGCTCCTCAATCATCAGTTCTCGGCCGCAGCTTCTGGGCTCAGTGGAGGGGTCAGGGGGAGAGAAAGTGTCTCGGCCGATGATCAGAGGTACAGCCTCATCTGTCAACAGAACAAAAAACCCTTCCTGCTGGACAAAGAGACGCCACTCAGTGTGAACAGGCTCCATCAGATGCTTTAATAAAGGATTATGATAGTTAAAGAGAATGCAGTGAGATTATTATTAGGGAAATACAGGACTATTAATAAAATATAAAGAATACTGCAAAAGAAAGAGAGATGGAAGACAGTATTTCTTCACTTGCAGAAATCTTTCAACACGGTAGTCTCCACACACTCTTGAGTCACATACACACACAAAGACACAGATGTCCTGCTTTGATTCCTAAGGGTTTTCCCTCCTCTCAGACGCTTTCTGTCATCACTGTGTGTTTGTGTGTGTGTGTGTGTGTGTTTGAAAGAAAGAAAGGGTGGTATACCAGAGGACTTATATACTGGATGTACTGTTGGGTCTGGAGTCTAAAAAAAGTCTCTAATTCTATGCAAAATTGTCAATTTTTCATAATAAAATGAAAGGTTGAGGTGAAAAAATTACATGATTTCGAAATGTATTTAACTTAGTTTGTCCTTCTTTTGCTTTATTGACAGAAGTACTTAAACTCACAAGTTTGTGCAAAAAACGAATGATCATGTTCTCCAGTATGATTTTAGATGATCCAAAAAGCATCTGACTGTCTGTACAAGGAGTCACATGATCTGGGTAACAAATATAAATATTTTGTTTTGACCTAGAAAGAGTGCAGAATCTGAAATATTTCTTATTTAATGCCATGCCATATTTTTGTTTTCAAATTTTCTAAACCCTAAAACATCTTCAGGTTTAAATTAGATTTTGAATCCCAGACTTTCGAATCTCACTGTATGCGTACGTGTGAATTTAAGGAAGCGCACTGAGCCCCTGGGGCCATGATGGAGGTTTTTTAGCTGTGTAACAACTTCTGACCACCTGACGGACTTCCTTATCTGTCAGAGGGGTGTGACACTGAGAGGGTATCAGGTTCTGTTCTGGGTGTCGCCCCATGACCTCACACGCTGACCCCTGAGACCTACACTTCCTCCTGTCGCTATAGTGACACGGCAATAACACAATACCGCAATTCATCTTTTTTTTTATTTTATTTTTTTATATTGAATAGTTGAATTTGTAATTATTTAAAATCTAGGTAATAAACTAAACCTAGGTGATCTGGTCATGCATCCCCCTGAAATGGTTTATTTTGTGCTAATGACCAGCTGACTGTACGTAATTGTGTTTATTAGGCTGATTATCAAATTAGACAATGGACATGAATTATGGCTGTGAATAGAAATAATTGATTATATAATAATAACGTAATAATTAATTACATGAACAAGATCACAGTTAACTAGTTACATAGGATATTGTTTGCTGGGACATATTATGCAAATATTATTCAATATTATTAAAATTTCAAATAACTGTTCTCTATTTGAATATATTTTAATATATATTTTATTCCTGTGAAGCCAAAGCTATATTGTCAGGAGCCATTACTCCAGTCTTCATTCTAATATGCTGATATGGTGCTATGTTGCTTACATTTTTGTGTAGATTTTTGGGCATCTGCATCCATTATAAAGGAATTTATAGAGATTTTAACATCAGGAAGGCACTTCCCTTTTTCCGAGGTCATAATGACATGGTCGCTGTGCTCCAGGATAGGATCTTCCTCTCTTCTCACACTCGACAATGGCAATTTGAAGAGGCACCCTGTTTACACTTTTAGACACCAACAATCTATATGTATGTGTGTGAGATCCATTATCCATGTGGAGCTCACCTCAGGCAGTGATTAAGAGGTCAAATGCACCTCAGTACAAAAAGGATAGACAGACAGAGGGATAGAAGAGAGGAAAGAGGAGGACAAAGACTTTAAAAGGCTCTCAATTGTTTTTTTAAAGCTTGCTTTCAAAAGGTGTTTCTGACAAAAAGCCTGAATCCATTAAAGCTATCTGCTCTCCCTCTACTCACCTGCTCTTGCTTGTGTCTTAAGGCCTGAGGCGTCAAAAAGGCTCTTCGAATAAACAACAACAGTATCAGGCAGCGTAGATTGGTGGTTCTCAACTGTTTTTCTTAGGACTGTATTCAATGCGCAGTTTTTGAGGATGTAGGTCCATGTTAGCCTCTTTTTAATTTGCCTAGGACCAAAATACTATAGTCTAACTACGAAGGACAGATAACAAAATATATGGGTTATTAAAGTTAACTAAAACTAAAACCATAAAAAGGTACTTGAACTTTTACTGAAATAAAATAAAATATAAAATAATTGTTTTTAGCTAGTTGCCAAGTCATGTCAAGTCACCTCTATTTATGTAGCGCTTTAAACAAAACAGATTGTGTCAAAGCAACTGAACAACATTAGGAAAACAGTGTGTCAACAATGCAAAATGACAGTTAAAGGCAATTAATCACTGAACTCAGTGATGTCATCATCCAGCTCAGTTCAGTTTAAATAGTATCTTTGCAATCATTTGCAATCAAGTCAATGATATTGCTGTAAATGAAGTGTCCCCAACTAAGCAAGCCAGAGGCAACAGCGGCAAGGAACCAAAACTCCTTCGGTGACAGAATGGAGGAAAAACCATGGGAGAAACCAGGCTCAGTCAGGGGACCAGTTCTCCTCTGGCCAGACGAAACCAGCAGCTCAGTTCCAGGCTGCAGCAAAGTCAGATTGTTCAGAAGAATCATCCTTTTCCTGTGGTCTTGTCCCGGTGGTTGTCTGAGACAAGGTTTTTACAGGGGATCTGTATCTAGGGCTCTAGTTGTCCTGGATACTGACTGGATCCGGGTGACTGTAGTGACCCTCTGATCTGGATACAGACTGGATTTGGTGGCTACGGTGACCTCAGAATAAGAGAAAAACAGACTAATATTAGCGTAGATGCCATTCTTCTAACGATGTAGCAAGTACATCGGGTGTTATGGGAAGTGTTCCCGGTTCTGGTTTACCTCATTTATGCAGCCTAAAAATCCTTTAACGGATTGGATATTAGAAGCGCGTTAGTGTGTTATGTGTAAATCAGGTTAAAGAGATGGGTCTTTAATCCTTCATTCCGCTAGTTTTTCAAATTGGTATGTTTCGCCGGGCCGCAAAGGAATACAGAGCTGAGTATCATCAATATAACAGTGAAAGCTAACACTGTGTTTCCTGATGATATCTCCCAAGGGTAACATGTAAAGCGTGAAGAGTAACGGCCCTATTACTGAGCCTTGAGGTACTCCATACTGCACTTGTGATCGATATGATACCTCTTCATTCACTGCTACGAATTGATGGTGGTCATATAAGTACGATTTAAACCATGCTAATGCACTTTCATTAATGCTAACAAAGTTTTCTAGTCTATGCAAAAGAATGTTGTGGTCAATAGTGTTGAACGCAGCACTAAGGTCCAATACCACTAACAGAGAGATAAAACCACGATCAGATGATAAGAGCAGGTCATTTGTAACTCTAAGGAGAGCAGTCTCAGTACTATGATACAGTCTAAATCCTGACTGGAAATCCTCAGATACCATTTTTCTCTAATAAGGAATATAATTGTGAGGATACTAACCTTTCTAGTATCTTGGACATAAAAGGGAGATTCGAGAACAGTCGGTTATTAACTAGTTCTTTGGGGTAAAGTTGTGTTTTTTTGGTGAGAGGCTTAACAGCCAGGCAACATTAATCATTTGTATTTAGTTTAACAATGTACCAAAATAGCTTAAACTAAAACTGAAATAAAAATGAATAAAAACTATAAAGAAAAAAAAGATAAAAAAAGAAAGGCAATATAAAATTACTAAAATTGTAACTATAATTAAAATCAAAATTGAAAATATAAAAACACATTTAAGATAATAAAAACTAAAATAACACTGATGGAAAGCATTTCCCCCTTCCTTTCATAATTCATAACCCCATTTCTTCATAGGCCCTCAATTATAAGGTTACTTGCATCTTATTATTTGCATATAAAACCTGTGATTTTAGCAGATCACATAGCAGATCACATAGCTTGACTTGAAAATGGGAAACGCACACATCCACACACATTTATCACATATAAGACGAAATACATTGTCGCAATGTCTAATGTTCCAGCTGTCTGAACATTCACCCTTTGCGATGGTAGGAGGTACCGAAGAATATATCACACAAGCCACTGCACAGACACACACTGTCTGGAATGTGTTTCTGACGGCTGTGAATTTGATGTTTGTCCAACCCCCTACACTCCAGCACCCTTCTTTACCTATGCACCTCACTTTTTGTCTGTCTTTTTACAGACTGATTTACTGAAAGTTAAATCCAAACATGCAGCACATGTTGGCCCAAAGTTGGTATTGAAATAGACACTTTGCAGCACAGAAATGTCAAATAAGTTCTCCCATTATTGTTTTCTCACATTAAGGATGTAAAAATAATAGACAAATATAGGCCTATAGGAAACTAGATGAATTTGTGTGTGTGTTTGTATGTATTTATATAAAAGTATACACACATATATTCAAGAAGTAAGTAAAAATACACACACTTTACATAACTTACTTTCATGTCTGGAATATATATGTCTGTAGATCATTATTCTAGAGAAACTCATGGAAAGTTATTGTCTTGAAAGCAGGTAGAGGTTAAAGAGGACATTAGAGATGCAGGTTATTTTGACCCAGACATTTTAATGTTCTTCCTCCAACCAGAGGAAGTTGTCTGGATGGCCAAAATGCCAATCACTCAACATCCCACCTTCCCACTGACAGGAGTTTCTTGTGGTGAATGACAGGGCTGGACTGCAATAAAGAAGTTGATTCAGTTAAACTCTCCAGATCATTTGAAAGAAAAATGTAGAATAAGGGAAGAAGTATACTCTAGTATCATTTTCAACATGGTAATTGTTTTAATTGCATGAGTGAAAATAGTTAAAGCTTTAACACAACTAATTATACAGGATTTCTTAACGAATGTTTTGGTAGAAGATCTCTACTGAACTGAGCACACCTGATATATCAGTTTTTAACATAAAATCAGACTATATAAATTTTTTCCCTTGTGAATCACCAACAGACAAGTTTATTAAAACTTGCTAATGTTTAAAGAATGACTGTGAATGGCCGTTTGTTTCATCATCATATGTTTTTTAATACATGGGAAAAAATGGAGCTGTTTTAAAGTGCTCGGATTAAAGATTAGATTGGTCAGAGAGAGAAAACTCAGTATCGTATATGTGAAAGTCAGGGAAGAAGCCTATAGAAAGGTATACACACACACAAAACCCCCACTGCAGTCACCTTTAAGTCCTCTCCATGACCATCAATATGAAAGAGAAAAGGAAGGAAGTTTTTAAAGGAGAAGCAGTGGGAGGGGGGACCGCAGCTCATTTTAAACCTCAGTCCTGGGCTGGCCTGACTTAATGAATATGTCGTTGTCCTTTAATGGATTGAGTTAAAGGGGTCTGTGTGGTTTCCCCCCTGCCTTTCTCTGTCACCTCTCCAACTGATCCCATTCATTCTAGCCTTGTGTAATCTAATCACAGCTAACTAAATTTATCTGCTGTCCTTTCACATTCAAACTCACATTACACACATGTGGCCCCCTGTTACAGAGACAGATTTTCAGAATTGCAGTCAATCGAAGGCAGATCAGCATCTTGGATCTGAGGATGAAGGGCCGTTCCACACGGAGCTAATCCATCAGCTACATTCGGATGCTCTCTGTAAAATCCTTAACCATGCTTTGACTGATCCATTATACTTGCATTTGTGCCATAGAGAACACACAGGGAAGAAAGAGGCACTTAGATTCACTGATTCATGGACTGATCAACCTTGGGTTCCAATTAGAACCAAATGGTGTTTTAGATTCTGATGTCTTTAAAGTTCCACAAAAACTTTTATTGTAGTTTCTAAGCTACTTATTTGCAGTTCATTTGAAAAACATATGACGAGTTCAGATTCTAAATATTTAAAAGCCTTTTCATCAGCCTCCTATATTTATGTTCAGTTATTTCACTGTAATAAAGTGACCTAGACATTACCATTAAAGTAAACTTACTGAACCTAAGCCTAGGAACCTGATAAAATGCTAATTTTAGATGGAAATTTCAGATGGCACTTAGAGGCTTTTGCATCTGAACTCTTCATTTGTGTGCTATAAAGAATCCAGAAATCAATATGCCAGTTTGAAGAACCAGAATGAAGCATTAAGGTCTAAAAATTCCTAGAGCAAGATTTTAATTTGTTTGAAAGAAACCTCTTATGCTCACCAAGGGTGCATTTATTTGATCAAATACAGCAAAAACATTTATATTGTGACATATTACTACAATTTAAAATAAATATTTCTATTTTATTATATTCCTGTGATGCTGAATTTTCAGCAGACATTACTCCAGTCTTCAGTGTCACATGATCCTTCAGAAATCATTCTAATATGTTGATTTGGTGCCCAAGTAACATTTCTTATTATTATCAATGTTGAGAACAGTTAAACAGAAAGTTCAAAAGAAAAGAAAGAAAAGAAAAGAAGTAGTTATAAAAAGTAAAAAAAAAAAGTTTTCCATGGTAATGTAATAGATTAAATATTAAATAAATATAAATACATAAGAAAATTATAACCTAAAATCTTGATATTTCATTAAAAAATATCCAGACATTGCAAGGACATTTGCTCTTTTATAAATTTTCAGATATGAGCAATTTATTTTATTATTATTATTTTTTATTATTATTATTATTTTTTTTTTTTTTTTTAGTAAACCTCCAGCTACAGTTTAGACTACAGCTGCCATATCTGTTCTAATGGCTGACCTAGGTTCCACTGTGCAGAGTGAATGTTATTCTGAAAGGAACAATCCACTCCCTGTCTGTCAATGCATCAGATTCCTGGTACTCTCCTTAGCTACCAAACCTTTAGCAGTGCAGACAGGTCAGGTTCCAAAAAAACCCTGCTGACTCAGTCGTCCTATTCAGACATACATTTAAAAGAGAAACGCTCAAAAAGGGGGTCACACACACACACACACACACACCCATTCAACACATTCCTCTTGCTTTCATACTTTCTCTCTTTTTGGTTAAAGGATTCATTTGCTGAAAAATTAAAATTCTGTCATCATTTACTCACTCTCACAATGTTCCAAACCTGAATTATTTATTGTGCAGAACAACAAGAAGAACATAATAATGACATAACATGAAATCATTCCAACTTCAAAAAAGGATACAAACGCACAATAACAACACCTGAAGCTGAATATGAAAAATTTCTGTGACAAACATCATCACTGATAATCTTTCCTTCAGCTGCATTGTTTACAGCTGTGATTGGATCATTGAATCAAAACTCAAGAACGAGATCAGTCCAATTCATGAATGAATCATTCAGACACAAATTAGACATCGATTTTCTGTTGTCAATAGTGTCTCGATGTGTTGAGAAATTTGTCTGCAAAAACATTTTCATCATTACACAAAAATTCATATTGCTTGGATTCCCATTGAAATGATTGGATTTCACAAATAAAAATTTGCTGAATAACATTTATGTCATTTTAAAGCAGAGCTTGACAATTTTATTCACTCTTATTATATTTCAAAGACTGGCCATATTCTTCAAAAAAATAAATAAATAAGACAAAAGTAAGACAAAGACTTATGGGTTTGAGCAAGTAAATGATCTTTGGGTGAACTATTCCTATGAAGAAGAAAGAATAATAGACTATAATTCTAGGATAGAGAGAGTGAGAGCATGCAAGAGTTGAGAGAGCATTGCACGACTTCTTTTCCCTGTTTAAATGGCGTACAGTCTGAGAGTGTGGCAGGCCGGCTTTTATTCTCTGTGTCAATATCACTCAGTTTGATTTATGTCAGACTTAGGGAAGAAATATGACTAAAGCAGGCTAATTACTTTAGCATTGATGTACCAAGTGCCTGGTGCATTGACAGGGCAAAGTATGGGAAGGAGGGGGGTCTCCCAATACACCATAAATCCTTATAGTCAGGCTGTCAATCACACTCAGTTGGGGGGCAGATGGAGAGCGGGCATTTTTCAGCTGGGGGTCGACTGTAGGGCTGATTCCCAGAGTGGACTTATTTGAAATGATTGACATTTTAGAGGAGGGATAAAGGGTGCGTCTATGACCTTGTGTGTGTGTGTGTGTGTGTGTGTGTGTGTGTGTGTGTACGTGTGTGTACGGTCTCGATATGGTACGATATACACCTGTCAATCTTGCAAGCAAACAATGACAAGCAGGAATATCTTTCCATGTTTTTTTTGTTTTTTTTGGCTCTCAAACACAACTGCAGGTGATCGAAAGCACTCTCTACTCCACCCATTCACAGCCATCAATGATTAAGTGTAAATTAACATGCTGTGTTTCTATGTGTAAACATGCACCTGTGAGAGTATCACTAGCATTGCCAAAGTTCTCAAGCCATATAGACGTGTATAGTGCCCTATTCAACTGCAGGCCACTCAGGTGAGAAACTGTACCTATCACCTGTACTGCTTCATAGCAAACAAGACCTGATGTGTATCTCCTCTCGCCTAAAAACCACAGTTCTCATGAAATGTCCGTGAGAGACCCGCAATAAGTTAGACAGGTGTGCCAGGGTGTGCCGGCATTTAATGCACAGCTGTCTCGATGCTTAAGCCTCCGGATCAGACTAGTCTTCATCAAGTGTTAGTGGGGTTAAGGTCATAGCAATACATGTGCTTGTTTATAAAAGTTTTACAGTATGATTACACTTACCATGCTAGTTTTAAATGAGCACAACAGAGGGAAAACTGGAGCATTGTGGGTAATGTTTACAGGCTTATTGGTAGCAATGTTTTTGAAGAAGAGCTGAGCAATGATTTCAGGACTGTTTCTAGCCAATTTGACGACCTAGGAAAAATGTCTATTGGTGCTCCCCCAGATATGGTGACAAGCCAATCAGCTAATCAACTCAAAACACCTTCAAAGGCTTCCTGAGCCTTCAAAATAGTCATTCAGTTTGGTTCACTGAGCTACACAATCATGAGGAAGACTGATCTGACAGCTGTCCAGAAGACATTCATTGACACCCTTCACAAGGAGGATAAGCCACAAATGGCCAAGAAATTTTGGAGCACTTCATGCTTCCTTCTGCTGACCAGCTTTTTGAAGATGCTGATTTCCTTTTCCAGCAGGATTTGGCACCTGCCCACACGGCCAAAAGCACAAAAATTGGTTAATGACCATGGTGTTGGTGTGCTTGACTTGCCAACAAATTCACCAGACCTGAACCTCATAGAGAATCTATGGGGTATTGTCAAGAGGAAAATGAGAAACAAGAGACCAAACAATGCAGATGAGCTGAAGGCCACTGTCAAAGAAACCTGGGCTTCCATACCACCTCAGCAGTGCCACAAACTGATCACCTCCATGCCACGCTGAATTGAGGCAGTAATTAAAGCAAAAGTAGCCCCTACCAAGTAATAAGTACATGTACAGTAAATGAGCATACTTTCCAGAAGGCCAACAATTCACACACACACACACACACACACACACACACACACACACACACACACACACACACACACACACACACACACACACACGCGCACACACACACACAAATGTATTGGTCTTATGAAGTATTTTAATTTGTTGAGATAAAATGAGAGCCAAAATTATCACAATTAAAAGAACCAAAGACTTAAACTACTTCAGACTGTGTGCATTGAATTCATTTAATACACGGGTTTCACAATTTGAGTTCAATTACTGAAATAAATGAACTTTGACATTGAGAAGCACCTGTGTGTAAATATATATTTACAAATTGCTAGTTGTCAAATTGGTTGTCACAGTAACAACAATAATTTGTGGAGATTCAGATCATTGTGAGTTCCACCAATCTGAATGCATTATTTGTAAATTGACTGTTAAGATAAACATTTTGCACAATTTATTAGATGTAATATCATTGTGTTGCAACTAGATGTCTGTATAGCCCTAGATAACACTCCTTAGTAGCTAAGAAGTTGCACATAATTTGCACATAAATCACACATAAATTAATTTAATTACATTTGGATGCATATTTAGATATAATCAATGGCTATTTTTTGTATTCATCTGTTTTTTTTTATTATTATTGTTTTGTTGTTGTTGCTTGAAACATTGATTTTAAGTGTCAGTTATTGCCTTATTATTTCAGTCAACCCTATAAAACCCTTTGTTACCCCAAACTACATATCTCAGTGGCATAAAAGTAATCAATACAGCTACTTAATCCTTTGCTACTCATTAACCCGTGAACTTCCCCTTTAAATAATGTGATGCACTACCCTATATGTGAGTGATGCTGGTCCCGTTAAGTGCTGTTAGAAGTGATTTAACTGATTCAGCATTTCAACACCTCTGTAAGGATGCATTCAGCTCAACAAAGTGGTTTAATAAAGGATGTATTGATCTCGTGAATTAGCGAATTTTATTTTCTAACTGACTGTTAAAGTTTATATGGGAATATTACATGACACACTGATTCTTTAACAATGCATTGGCACAAAAATGCACACATTTTGGACAAATCTCGCAACATGATTTATCAACTGCCACAAATACTGCCTAAACAAAATACTTATTTTGTGCACTTTATTTGTCACGGACAGGCGCGCGCATTCACCTCTCGCCGGTCTCATTCGCTCCTTGTCACCTGTATTCTAGAACTGCAATTACCATCTTTCCCCCTGCTATCATTAGTTCCCAGCCCTGTCTGGTTCTCTTACGAGAGCTCTCTCGTACTGCGTCTTAGTGTAACGGGGTATTTAGCCCGTAGAGTTGTGACGTTCGCGAACGAACCGATTCTTTTGAACGGCTCATAAACATGAACGATGGGAGCCGAGTCGCGGCTGGAGGGGAGCCGTTCTTTCTGTCGTTCTTTTATCCTATGCGTGTTTCACACAGATGCACACAAATGAGCTCCTCCGCGAGACAGAACAGTTATAGGGGGAGGGGCGCACCCAGCGCAGGCCAACCCTTTATAGCGTGATGATATTAGTTATTAGTTGTGCACGCATCCTTCACATCCTTCACATCCTGCGTGCCTCTGTTATTGGGTAGGAGCGTTGAAAAAAAGCTGTTTTGCACAGACATTCATTGCAGCCCATTTTGTTATTATTCATTGACTTGAAGGGGCTGATGTTTGCAAAGTTTACAGTAGTAATTGTATGTAGTATGTAGACATTTCCATTTTATTTATTCTAACTTTAAATATTTTTTGTTTTCTATCAAAATGTTCTTGTGTGATAACAATGTTCTTGTGTGGAAGTGTTTGTAGTAAAAGCTGTTTTGCACATAAATTCATTGCAGCCGGCTTTCTTTTTGATGTTTATTCGCGAGTAGGTATTGTATGAATAACATAAGTCAACGTAGCTTTACACACACACACTTTGTACTAAAGGTAAATCCAAAATAGTGATGTCACTGTCTAAGCAGAGGGATTGTGCAACCCTATGGAATATAGTCCACACATGACAAATGAGGTAATAATCAATATTTCAGAATAATTCAAACTCAGATATTGGTGTGTGATATCTGAGTTTTAATTATTTGACTACAAATCTCACCTCATCATTCTTCCCAGTGATTATTTCCAGGATAAACTGAGATGGCTCCAAGCTGGCTTCTTAAAACTGACTAAATATTTAAAAGAGCCAAAAGAGCCGTTCTTTTGAACGGCTCTTTGAAAGGAACGGATCGCGAAGATCCGGATCCCCTCAAAGAGCCATAAATCCCATCACTATTAGCCCGTCGTGTGGGGAAATGGATTATGGCTGCTCTGGAAGTTCGGACAACGAAAGGATCTTGGTCCTTGCTCCCCAAACGTTTTAGCCTCGTTACACGCTAATGTGTGTATGTGGTTTCTTACTTTATTGTATGAGAAATCTAAAGATTGACAAGGGTAGGCTTCAGGTACGATAATGTCACACGGTGGCTTCCTGAAGAGAAATTGCATATGCTAGATCACAGTGTGTTATGCTCCTCCCTCCCCAGATTTAATAAAGTAAGTGAGACTTCCCCACTCCTTAGCAGCTCTCAATGAAAAGATACACTGTAAATAAGTGCAAAAAAACAATTAAAACAATTTATTCTTTTAGATTTCTTTTTCTTATGATTGGTTATGTCTTGTCTAAATAAAAAATGAAATAAAAATAATTTACAGTCTTTGTGTTGTCTTTTGAATTCACAACAACACTTTCAACACTGAAATTGTAAAACTCTTTTCGCTTGTGGAATAACAAATCCCTTATAGATCTTCAAATCAAGATAATTTCAAATGTTTCAATTTTTATACCCACAAATTATAACCTTTTTCAAAAGATCACCTTCAAACAATCACATTTGAAAACAACAAACAAACATACCATCAAATTCACCTCTGAATAAGCACTTTTAAACGTGTACTCACAGTTCACCGTTTATCAGTTCAGTCACTGAAAAATAAAAGAAAATACCAGTTCATAGAATGAAGAGTTAGAGTGCGTTGTCTGGACGTGGGGTGCGTTGCAATAAACTGAAGGTCTCGTATTGAAGTATGCAAGTTCAAAAATACACTCAACTTTGTCTCAACTGTTTCACAGATAAACTGTCTCAAAAAAAGAAAATCAACTTGCAGATGAATCAAACTGAGATGTCACTTGAATGGCAGGGTAACGACAATCTTCACTCTTGAATCAGTGGAAAAGTTATGTTTTTTTTATCAAGTGCATACTGCATACTAGCTGCTACAGCGATCTCAAGTGCTCTGACTCGTGCGGGAAACTCAATTACATTTATTTATTCATTTAGCTGACGCTTTTATCCAAAGCGACTTACAATTGCTATATATGTCAGAGGTCGCACGCCTCTGGAGCAACTAGGGGTTAAGTGTCTTGCTCAGGGACACATTGGTGTCTCACAGTGGATTCGAACCCGGGTCTCTCACACCAATGGCATGTGTCTTATCCACTGCGCCAACAACAACACCCAATTACACGTTAACAGTCCCACTGAGCTATTAACTCGACGAAACTTTCCGATCAAAACATGAGAAGTGCAAAAAAAATTGCAAAAAGACATGTAACAGGTCTCTGGATGGCAAAAATCAAACAGGGTTTGCACGTACTCACAGCTTCCGTGGTCTTCGCAATATGTCACTGCGTCATTCTCACAGCCAACACATACCACTGGAACGAAACTGTCTTCTGCGAAATCAAACATGGGTCACTGTTCACACTTTCACTTGGTGCTGTCATCCTTTACTCTACTTAAGCCTCAATAATCTTTAATTGAAACAACTTTATCGAACAAGCTTCACAAACGTGACACGGCACTCTCTTCTGTGTCAGTCACACACTCATAACACGCGCTCTTCTTCGTCTCCCTCCGCTGCATTCACGGCACGCGCAAAAAGTAGACCACTCGCCTAAATAAAAGTCCCCAAAACAAAAATATATATAATCTCCTTTCAAAATAATATACCCGTTACATTCCCCCCTGCTAAACCCTGCCACTCCATTGACATCTCTGGCAGATTCATCTCTGAAACACAAAACAGCATGTTAGAAAAACATGGCATATAACTCCATATACTTCCCAAAGTTACAGAAGACTCTGAACTCTTATTTAACAATATAGTCACTTCTATACTTCACAGGTAAGATACCCTTGTTTTGCCTCTGAGAGCGTCTAAGCTCAGGAATACTTTCTCTTACAGCTTCTGAAACATTAACATCATCTGAGTCATCTTGTACCCTCAACTCAGATTCAACTATCACATTCTGATTCTCATCACGGTCACCTTGTCCTACTTCCTGTACCTCCCCTTGATCCACCCTTGTGTGTGCATGGTAAGTGGAGTGTTGTGCAGTTTCTGGAAAGCAGACAATGTCTGACATGTCTGTGTCTGACTCAGGCTTGTCTCTGATACCGTGCCGGTGTGCATGCGGTGTTGTGGATGACGGGAATGAACAGTGCCGAAGCTGATCTCTGTGTACAACCTTAGTAAGACCCCCCTGCTCTGGTTTGATAAACACAGGTATGTCTGCATGGTTTTGCTTTAACACTATGTATGGTGTATCTTCCCATTTATCCTGAATTTTACTCCTGCCCCTATGTTTGTGATTACGCAGAAGCACTCGATCTCCAGGCCTCACAAGAGCTCCAAATGACTTGCGGTCATAAATTCTCTTTCTCTTTCTGGAAGCCTCTTGAGATGCTGCGTTTGCAATCTCCACTGCCGTCTTCAACCTTGCATGATGTCCTCTCACCCAATCATCCAGGTTATCAACCTCATCCTCTTCTAGGTCCTTTTCCCCAAGGACATCCATTGGTAAATGTGCATCTCTTCCGAACATTAGATAGAATGGAGAATAACCAGTGGATGAATGCACATTGCTGTTGTAAGCCATTACAAGCTCTGGAAGGTGAGTCTTCCAATCCCTCTTTTTCTCTGGTGGCAAGGTTCTTAACAAATCATGCATGGTACGGTTAAATCTCTCACATTGAGAGTTCCCCTGTGGATGGTATGGGGTGGTACGGCTTTTTCCTATACCATAGACTTTGCAAAGCTCCTTGATCACGTTGGCCTCAAAACACCTGCCCTGGTCTGAGTGCAAGCGAGCCGGACAGCCGTAATAAACAAACCAGTGCTTAAGCAACGCTTTTGCTGTTGTGTTTGCAGTCTGATTCTTTGTAGGAACAGCAACTGTGAATCTGGTGAACATATCGGTAAGAACAAGCATGTTTTCATACCCTCCAGAAGACTCCTCAAGCTGCGTATAATCCATGGCTAGGACCTCTAATGGAGCTGAAACATTACTGCAGGTCATAGGAGCTCGAAGTCTGGGAAAAACATCTTTGGCTAGTGTACATCTCCTGCACTGCTTGATCCAGCATGGAACATCTTCAGACATTGTAGGCCAGTAATAACTTCTGCTCATCCGAGTAACTGTACTTCTCTCTCCAAAATGACCTCCGTGTTCATGTTGTCCCTCATACACTTCACGCTGTAAAGGCTCAGGAACAACCATCTGCCAGATCTCCTCTCCATCCCTCGGGTCCAAGATGCGTCTGAACAACACTCCCTGACGCAGCTTAAGATGGTCAAATTCTTTGGCAAGCTTCTTCAGTTTTGGCTCCATATCTCTGTGATCCATTCTACTTGGTCTCTTGTTCTCAGATACGGCTTTATAAATGGGGCCGATCACAGGATCGTTCCTCTGTTGCTTTCTTATCTCGCTCCAACTATACCCATTTATTTCTCCTCTTATTGAAGCCTGCACCGCGGCTTTGCCGTCAGGTTGCTCTTGGTCGACCCTTTTGCCTGGCCACAAGCATGCTCTCACTTCATCAGCTCCTAGCCGAATAAAATCCTTCCCATCATCATCCTTCTCTGGTTCCTCCTTGGAGGGAATCCTTGACAGGGCATCGGCATTCGTGTTGTGTCGGCCAGGTTTGTAGCATACTTCAAAGTTGTACTCGGCCAACTGCGCTACCCAGCGCTGCTCAACTGCGCCAAGATTAGCTGAGTAGAGGTACCTTAGTGGGTTATGGTCAGTAATCACCGTAAACTTTGAATACATAAGATATTCTCTAAATTTTTCAGTGATCGCCCACTTTAATGCAAGCAGTTCCAACTTGAACGCACTTTAGTTTTTGTCATTCTTTTCTGAACCTCTTAGCCCTCTGCTTGCATATGCCACAAAACGCTCAATCCCTTCCTGTTTCTGGCTGAGGACTGCTCCCAGTCCATGAAGACTTCCATCTGTGGTGAGTATAAAGGGTTCACTGAAGTCGTGATATGCCAGGACTGGTGGTGACATCAAACACCCTTTCAACTTATCCAATGCGGACTGACATTCTTGACTCCAAGTAAACGTTCCTGGGTTCTTGCTTGTCTTTCCTCCACTTACCAGTGCATGCAGTGGTTTGGCAATTTGAGCAAACCTTGGGACAAATCTTCGGTAATAGCTCATAAAACCAAGCACTTGCCTGACCTCTCTCACATTCTTAGGAACTGGCCACATATCCAGGGCTTTAACTTTCTCATCATTCACTTTTATGCCCTCTGCAGAGATCTGGTGTCCTAAAAACTTTACTTCGGGCTTTAGAAGAAAGCACTTGCTTGGCTTTAACTTCAGACCATATTGTCTTAGCCGGTTAAAGACAAGTTCTAACCTCTCACAGTGGCTTTCAAAATCTCTGGAGAAGATAATGACATCATCTAGATAGACAAGAAGAACGTCAAAGGCTAAGTCACCAAGCACCACACCCATAAGGCGCTGAAAAGTGGCCGGAGCGTTGCACAGCCCGAACGGCATCCTGGTCCACTCAAACAGCCCAAATGGAGTGGTGACGGCTGTCTTCTTCTGATCCTTCTCACTTACTGCCACCTGGAAATACCCAGCAGTCAAATCTAGTGTTGAGAACAGCTTGGCGTTCCCCAACGCATCCAAGGACTCGTCCACTCGTGGAAGCTGATATGCACCCTTATACGTTACTTCGTTCAGCTTTCGATAATCGCAGCAGAAACGCACACTGCCATCTTTCTTCATAACAATAACTGCGGGTGATGCCCAGGGGCTACTGCTTTCTCTAAGGACTCCCTGGGACACCAGAGCCTGGACATGCCTTTTGACCTCTTGGAATATCTGCGGTGGTACTCTACGATGTCGCTGCTTTATTGGTGGCACTTCACCTGTCGGAATATTGTGCACCACAGCCGTGGTGTAGCCATAATCTTGGTCATCCTTGGAGAAAACATCTCTGTGCTTTGATAGTAACCCAATGAGCCTTTCACATTGTTCTGGTGTGAGTCCTTCATAGTTCACTTCAACAGGAACTGATAGCGGTGTGAGTGAGTTTTTATCAACTTGAACTTTGTCTTGCACCAACTCTTTGACATGAAGTACTCCATTATCTTCCTCAAATTCAAGCACGTCCTTTGTGATTACTTCCTTTGGCTTAAAAACAGAAGCAACTCTGGATCTGGGAATAAGTCTAACAGCTTTTCCAATCAAGTTCACTACACGCACAGGGACCTTTCCATCCTCAGTTTTAGCAAGAACGTGAGCCACTAAGAGTCCATTTGGCAAACTTGCTCCAGCGACTGGCTCAACTAGCACATGACTGTTCACCCTAGGCGACACTCCACAGCGGCCTTCCAGCACCTTCTCACAGCGGGGAGGAATAGTGACAGCCTGTCTTCCGGCAATCTTGACATACCCAATCCTTGCATCAGACCCTAGATGTCCTGTTTCTTTCTCAACTTTGGCAAGCACTCTCCGGACCTGGGCTTCATCTCGCCTATTATACTTGTCAATCTTCTCCATCCCCTCAGCTGGGATAAACAAGGACTGAACTTCACTGAGTACATTCATCCTGATGATCCCAGACACCCCTTTCATTCCCTTCACATCAGGACTTGTGTCAGTCAGAACGAATATACACTTTCCAGGAAACAGCTTTCCCAGACATTCTATATCAGCCTGCAAGCATCCCAAGACAGGAATGTACAGTCCATTGTCCGCTGTAAGCTTAACCCAGCACGCAGAGGATAACTTCAACTTCTGCTCCCCAAAGTGCTGTCTGAAGTGTGACTCGGATATGGTGGACACCTCTGACCCTGTATCTAAGAGGCACTTGGTTTTGACACCTGCTATCTTCACCTCAATGGCCAAGCAATCCCCAAAAGCACTGTCCTTCAGTTTTTTAGCAGTCTCGTCAGCCAACCATTCCGCTGTGTGGCATCTAATCAATGACGGCCCTGGGCCTTTCTTCACTGCACCTCCAGTTTCTGTCTCGGTAGCCTCAACTGACTCCACTGTATGCTGTGGTGGAACTGGTCCCCTTCTTAACTTGCCACCTTGCGGACAATAGCGACTGGTATGTCCGGGTTCACCACATGAATAACAAATATAACGTCCTTCACTATCTTTTAAAGGTTGACTCTTTGGACGGCTTTGCTGTGGTTTATTTTTCTCTTTCCCTTAGACTGCTTGATATAGTTCCTCTTGACGAGCAGCTATTTTCTGGATCGCCTCATGCAGTTTCTCCAATGACAGTGCAGAAGGAGCATCCTGTGCTACAGCAGCATTCACTACCCCTCTGGCACGGGTACTGGGCCTGGCATTGCTAGAAGGCTGTGCTTCCTCCTCTTCAGACCAGGTAATTGCTGCTTGCATCAACTCCACGAAACTCAATTCTGGCTCAGACTTAATTCTGCGCTTCAACTCTCAACGCAAAAAGTCATCTTTTAGGCCTAATACCAGTTGCTCTTTCAGAACATTTTCAGCATGGCGCTGAACACGATTAAGTCTCTCCCGAAGGTCTTAAGCATAGGAGCGTATTGTTTCTCCTGCATTCTGAGCACGGTCATAGAAGTCTTTCAGCCTTGTACCAATGGGCACTTTATCTCCATAGGTGTCAAGGAGAACGGTGAAGATGTTGTCAACAGACTCCTCTTTCCCATCCATCATGAACTTCACTGTGGCTTTGGCCTCATCCTTTAGGTGCTGTTTCACCAGCTCTACCTGATCCTCAGTGGGCACCCTCATGACTTGAAATGCAGACTTCATCGATACTACCCATTCTTCAACAATCAGCTCTCCTGGTTTTGACACGCAACCAGTGAAATCAGGGAGCTTCCGGTCTCGAGGGATATAAATGGCAGCTGGGGTCGTTTGTGCAGAGGTTTGGCTCTCAATTACCACCTTTGCTAAGGATAGGGCTTCTCTCTGCTCTGCCCTGGCTTGGTCAAGTGCCCCTGCCTGCTCAGCAAACCTCCTATGCATCTTGTCCATCTCTCTTTTTAATTCCTCCAGCTCAGACATCTTCTTACTTGACAAAAGCTACTTATGGGCCTGGAGACGTGCGACTACTTAAATGTGCCTAATTCGATCCTGTTCGTGACGCCACTTTTGTAACGGGGTATTTAGCCCGTCGTGTGGGGAAATGGATTATGGCTGCTCTGGAAGTTCGGACAACGAAAGGATCTTGGTCCTTGCTCCCCAAACGTTTTAGCCTCGTTACACGCTAATGTGTGTATGTGGTTTCTTACTTTATTGTATGAGAAATCTAAAGATTGACAAAGGTAGGCTTCAGGTACGATAATGTCACACGGTGGCTTCCTGAAGAGAAATTGCATATGCTAGATCACAGTGTGTTATGCTCCTCCCTCCCCAGATCTAATAAAGTAAGTGAGACTTCCCCACTCCCTAGCAGGTCTCAATGAAAAGATACACTGTAAATAAGTGCAAAAAAACAATTAAAACAATTTATTCTTTTAGATTTCTTTTTCTTATGATTGGTTATGTCTTATCTAAATAAAAAATGAAATAAAAATAATTTACAGTCTTTGTGTTGTCTTTTGAATTCACACCAACACTTTCAACACTGAAATTGTAAAACTCTTTTCGCTTGTGGAATAACAAATCCCTTATAGATCTTCAAATCGAGATAATTTCAAATGTTTCAATTTGTATACCCACAAATTATAACCTTTTTCAAAAGATCACCTTCAAACAATCACATTTGAAAACAACAAACAAACATACCATCAAATTCACCTCTGAATAAGCACTTTTAAACGTGTACTCACAGTTCATCGTTTATCAGTTCAGTCACTGAAAAATAAAAGAAAATACCAGTTCATAGAATGAAGAGTTAGAGTGCGTTGTCTGGACGTGGGGTGCGTTGCAATAAACTGAAGATCTCGTATTGAAGTATGCAAGTTCAAAAATACACTCAACTTTGTCTCAACTGTTTCACAGATAAACTGTCTCAAAAAAAGAAAATCAACTTGCAGATGAATCAAACTGAGATGTCACTTGAATGGCAGGGTAACGACAATCTTCACTCTTGAATCAGCGGAAAAGTTATGTTTTTTTTATCGAGTGCATACTGCATACTAGCTGCTACAGCGATCTCAATCTCACGTGCTCTGACTCATGCGGGAAACTCAATTACACGTTAAAAGTCCCACTGAGCTATTAACTCGACGAAACTTTCCGATCAAAACATGAGAAGTGCAAAACAAATTGCAAAAAGACATGTAACAGGTCTCTGGATGGCAAAAATCAAAAAGGGTTTGCACGTACTCACAGCTTCCGTGGTCTTCACAATATGTCACTGCGTCATTCTCACAGCCAACACATACCACTGGAACGAAACTGTCTTCTGCGAAATCAAACGTGGGTCACTGTTCACACTTTCACTTGGTGCTGTCATCCTTTACTCTACTTAAGCCTCGATAATCTTTAATTGAAACAACTTTATCGAACAAGCTTCACAAACGCGACACGGCACTCTCTTCTGTGTCAGTCACACACTCATAACACGCGCTCTTCTTCGTCTCCCTCCGCTGCATTCACGGCACGCGCAAAAAGTAGACCACTCGCCTAAATAAAAGTCCCCAAAACAAAAATATATATAATCTCCTTTCAAAATAATATACCCGTTACATTAGCTAAGACGCTACGGGAAAAGTCTCTTTTCACGAAATACTGAAGCAAAAAATTATCCTTAATTTTGTATTTTTGTAAAGCGCATTTGCAGCAGTACACAGCCATAGGCGAGACGGCTCGTTCGCTCATTGGCTTGTTCTGCGGCAACTGCACAGCTTATCGAGCGTGGGCTGATGCAACATCAGACCAATAAGGGCGCTTCGTGCCCTTTTTGCCACTTCCCGCCGAAACGGGTGTGGCCCAACCTATAAAAGGAGCTCGAAAAGGCTGACTCACCTGATTTTTTCATCTCTTCAGCGAAGCTCACGCATCGCTGGATCACGGAGGAAGCAAGCGCCGTCTGAGAAATCACATCAGCAGGACGAGCCATTCTGAAGCTGCTGGCATCGCCGCCTTACACTGCCGTTCCTTCTGCGCTATCCGGCACCTATATCCTTTCAATTCTGTTATATCCAAGCTGTTCTTTATGTGTGTGTGTTCGCCCTGCGACACACACTCGTAAAAGAGCTCGCGTCTTTTTTAAGATGCCTTCCTGCGGCTCGTCAGAGCCCCACTCAGCGAGGGAGACCGGTACGTCATCTGTGTCTCCTGCCTGGGTGAAGATCATGCAGCGCTCGCGCTCGCTGACGGCGGATGCCCCCACTGCGAGCTGTTGCCATGGTGACTCAAAGGACTCACCTGGCCTTTTTCTCTGAGCCTGCATTCTCCGCTGCGCTGAGGCGCTGTAAAAGCATCGCTTCCAACGGATTCCGGAACCGTCTTCAGCTCAACCGAGCTCGCCGGTTCGCCCTGCTTCACCGGCCCCCCCTGCATCACTTCCCGGTGGGCAGCGCCCGCTGTTTGCCGGCGCGCCGTCCGAGGAAGTCGATCTCAGGGCCGCGTCGGGGGAAGAGGACACGCGCTCTCTGCTAGCTTCGGGCAGTGAGGGCTGGGCGAGCTCCGAGGATCTCGCGCCTTCTGCTCAGAAGCCCAGCAGACGAGCTGACATCGAGAAGGAGCCGGGGCGAATGCTCGTGTTGGTTGCTATGAGTCTCGGCCGCAAGTGGTTTGCACCAGCGCCCCCCCTCTCGTTCCCGACTGGATGGTATTTCCCTTTCGGATGAGCGTACTTCTCGAAGCCCGCCTCATTTCTTCCTGAGCTTCACGAAGAGGTGGTGAAGGCTTGGAACGCTCCATATTCAGGGCGAACTCGTTTGTCTGTCTCACTAGCATTGTCCACAATGATGATGCTAAAAACAGGAACTACCACTCACTTCCGCCGGTGGAACAGGCGATAGCGACGCACCTTTGTCTGCCCTCTGCTGGACGGCGGCAAAAGCGGTGTTGCCATCTAAAGCCTGCTGTGTGACGCTGCGTCGGCACTACTAACGATGGCTGCTTCATCGAAGCGCAGGTGTACGAGTTCCGCTGTGGCCGAGCTCTCACCCAAGAGCTCGTGGACCACAGGGCCGTTTTACTCGATCACCTCGAGAAGCTCGGCCTCAGTGTCAATTGGGCGAAGAGTTTGCTGAACCCCAGTCAGACGATTCTGTTTCTGGGTATAGTTCTGAACTCGTGTTCCATGACGGCGCGGCTGTCACCACAGCACGTGATGGGCATTCAGCGCGCAGTGAGTTCTTTCTGCTGCGGCGCGACCGTGTCGCTCAAACACTCTCAGAAGATGCTGGGCCTCATGGCCTCAGCATCTCCAGCTCTCCAGCTGGGCGTGCTCCGCATGCGCCCCCTGCAGTTCTGGCTGAAGACGCGGGTGCCGCGCAGAGCGTGGGCGTCTGGCCGGCTGCATCTCAAGGTCAATCAGAGCTGTGTCACAGCTCTGGCACCTTGGACAGCGAACGGTTGGTACCGATCAGGTGTAAGCCTGGGGACTTCCCTGAATGTGAAGATGGTGTCGACGGACGCCTCCACTTCGGGATGGGGAGCGCTGCTCGAGGGCAGACCGTCCTTTGGCCTATGGTCAGAATGGGAAAAGCTCCATCATATCAACTGTCTGGAAATGCTGGCAGTGGAGAACGCGCTGATGCGCTTTTGTCCCCAAATCAAGGATCACCACGTCTTAGTCCGTTCGGGCAACATGTCTGTGGTGTCCTACATAAATCGCCAGGGCGGTCTCGGGTCCTGAAACCTGTACAGGCTTGCGGAACGCCTCCTGGTTTGGGCTCAGCGTGACATGCGTTCGCTGAGGGCAGTGCATGTGCCTGGGCTACAGAATCTGGGTCCAGACAGGCTGTCCAGAGGCAATGTTCTTACAGGCGAATGGTCTCTACACCCGCAAACAGTCCGGCTGTTGTGGGAGAGATTTGGCAGGGCGGAGGTGGACCTCTTCGCGTCCCACGAAAATGCTCACTGCCCTGCGTTCTTTTCCAAGAACGAAAGTGCGCTGTCACGGGAATGGCCGTGCTGCCCGCTTTATGCTTTCCCTCCCGTCTCCCTCCTTCCGCAGGTGATAGAACGGGTGAGAGAAACGAGATGTTCAATACTGCTTGTAGCACCTCTTTTGAGGAACCAACCATGGTTCCCAGATTTGATGCAGTTAGCAGATGTCGCCCCGTGGCCAGTACCGTTGAGGAGGGACCTCCTCTCGCAGGCCAGGGGCTCGATTTGGCACCCTCAACTGGAGTTGTGGTCCCTCCATGTGTGGGCGCTCAACGGTTACCCGCTGATCTCGCAGTGGGAGTGCTGAATACCATCACTCAGGCTAGAGCTCCGTCGACACGACGTCTGTATGCCTCGAAGTGGTCGGTGTTCTCCAGCTGGTGCACAGCTCGAGGATATTCACCCCTTAGTTGTGAGGTGACGGAGGTTCTCTCCTTCCTACAGGAGCTGTTGGATAAGGGCAGAGCCCCATCCACGCTCAAAGTTTATGTGGCGGCCATCGCAGCGTTTTCTGAAACAGCGCTCGGTCAGTCAATAGGAAGGAATGATTTGGTCATCCGGTTCCTCAGAGGAGCTAGGAGGCTGAATCCTCCCAGACCTCCGTCAGTCCCTATGTGGGACCTCGCGGCGGTTTTGGAGGCCATGAAGGGTCCCCCTTTTTGAGCTTATCCAATCGGTTAGCCTTCAGCATCTGTCGTTCAAGACAGTATTCTTGTTGGCTCTCGCTTCGGTGAAGCGTGTGGGTGATTTGCACGCGCTCTCGGTGAGCCAGTCGTGCTTGGAGTTTGGGCCTAATGACTCAAGGGTCATACTCAAACCTAGGCACGGTTATGTGCCGAAATCCCTCAACACGCCGTTTCGGGCTCAGGTTATTGCCATGTCAGCCCTGCCGGTGTCAGGAGAGGATAGAGACTCGAGTCTTCTTTGCCCTGTCAGGGTTTTAAGAGCTTATGTGTCTCGCTCTGCTGCCTTTCGGCAGACGGAGAAGCTGTTTGTCTCGTTCGGTGGACATTCCAAGGGAATGGCTGTTTCGAGACAGACTCTATCCAGATGGATAGTTGACGCCATAGCGTTAGCTTATGCTTCCAGGGGCCATCAGTGCCCGTTGGGCGTCAGAGCACACTCCACAAGAGGCGTGGCCTTGTCGTGGGCGTGGTCTACTGGGATCTCCTTGCAGGATATATGTATGGCGCCAGGTTGGGCCTCGCCGTCTACATTTATCAGGTTCTATAACCTGGAGGTTCCCGCCTTGCAAGCAAGGCTGCTGTCGGTATAGTCGAATCAGGGCCCTGAGGGGAATTTAGAGTTCATGAGCGCTATGCTATGCTGCCGACTGTTATATGGGCAGTATTGCGTAAGACCCGCATTGCCACATTGGTCAGGCTTGCCTCGGCTGTGTGATGTCATATTGCCGCATCTACGGATGCTGCTAGATATGGGACGGAGGGCTTTCCCCCTTTTCTGTCCTGGACTCTCTGTGAGTCCCTCAGGTGACTGTGCACTGTAAATCCTGGGCGTTGCTTCAGGTTTATTGGTGTGTGTGATCCCTGCGCGATCCCTGCGCGCACGGCGTTTAGCATTGGGTTCCCGTAGCGTCTTAGCTAAGACACAGTACGAGAGAGCTCTCTAGAAGAGCGAACGAGTACTGCATTCTCTGCCGTGCGCACGATTCACTCTGGTTCGCTTCAGCGATGAAATAAATCAGGTGAGTCAGCCTTTTCAAGCTCCTTTTATAGGTTGGGCCACACCCGTTTCGGCGGGAAGTGGCAAGAAGGGCACGAAGCGCCCTTATTGGTCTGATGTTGCATCAGCCCGCGCTCTATAGGCTGTGCAGTTGCCGCAAAACAAGCCAATGAGCGAACGAGCCGTCTCGCCTATGGCTGTGTACTGCTGCAAATGCGCTTTACAAAAATACAAAATTAAGGATAATTTTTTGCTTCAGTATTTCGTGAAAAGAGACTTTTCCCGTAGCGTCTTAGCTAAGATGCAGTACTCGTTCGCTCTTCTAGAGAGAACTGAGGTTACGTTTAGTAACCGAGTACGTTTTCCCAATCAGCAGAGGTGGAAAGTAACGAATTACATTTACTCGCGTTACTGTAATTGAGTAGCTTTTTTGTGTACTAATACTTTTTAAAGTAATTTTTTAAATGTGTAATTTTACTTTTACTTAAGTATATTTTGTTTGAAGTATTGTACTTCGCTACATTTTAAAACACATTAATTACTGAGTAAAAAAAATAAAAATAAAAAAAATAAATCGCTCCCTGGAAACTACGGCAGTAAATAATGGGCAGGAGGGCAAACTGGCGCTAAAGTCACAAGAAAGATGCAGACGGACAAAACAGGCGTTAGTGGTGCAGACACCGCTGAAAACGAAACCCCATCATATTCTGAAGTTTAACTCGAAGGAAATGAAGTGAACCCCTGGCCATATGTATGCTATATTATGCAGTGTAAGCTGTACTTGCCTAGGAAGACCAAACTAGCAGCTTATAAAATCTCGACAAGACATCAACCCTTCGCAAGAATGTAGAGGTAAGCTAAATAATTGCATCGTTGCATTGGTGGTTAAAATGAAGCTTTGACATTTTAGCAAGAGGTTTTGCAAAAATGAGCTAAAAAGACCGTGGTGAGGAGTGTGCTATTTTTGTTTTAATTATGTGCGCGCGCATTTATAGTGCGTTCTTTCACTGTGTGATTCAGTCTCCTAAAATGCATTTAGAATGATCAAAAAATTGAAGATATAGGGGCAGAAAATTCACATAGTTATATAATTTCATATATTAAATCAAAATCACACAAAGAATGCCATCTTTTCCTCCAAAAATCATCATGAATATATACATACATATATATATAAGAGTTCAGTAAACAAGTTAATTAAGAGACTTGCGTTTTAGACACCATATTGCCTTTTTTAGCTCTATTTCTACAACAGAAAATAATTCCAAACACAGCCACCAAAGCACAGTTTTGCGTCTCTGAGCAACGTGACAGTGTTTCGTTCCTGAATGAATCAACCGTTTAAATGATTCGGTTCAATCGCAATGACTCACTTATTAACAGTGACTTGCTGACACATACTGGCCATTTTAATTTCACATTTAAAGTATCTTTTGATTTTTTTAAATAATTAATTTCTTATCATTTCAAATGAGTATTCAACATTTTATGTATTGTATATCAAACCATTATTCATGCATTTGTAACTGCAGGTTAAATGCATTCTTGTCCTGCACTAAACAGTGTAATACATCTAAATGCCACTTCCAATGAATCTTCTGCATTTCCTCTGCATTAAAAGATGAGTTTGTTGATACTGATTTGCCTGGTAACAGCCCAAATGTTTTATTATTCTAAATTACTGATTCTTTTAATTAAATACAACTAGTTTGAGATTAATAGACCTATCCCAGGGGTGTCAAACTCAGTTCCTGGAGGGCCGTAACCCTGCAGAGTTTAGTTCTAACCCTGCTCCAGCACACATATCATGTAGTTTTCAAATAAACCTAAATGATTAGATTAGCTGGATCAGATGTGTTTAATTAGGGTTAAATGTAAACTGTGCAGGACTGCGGCCCTGCAGGAACTGAGTTTGACACCCTTGGCCTATCCCATTTTTGCCTCCCTGCCACTGTTAAAATGTAACTAAGTAATTTTTACTCTGAGTAAATTTTAAATGAGCTACTTTTTACTTTTACTTGAGTAGATTTTTAGACTGGTACTTTTACTTTTACGTAAGTAAAATTTCATTAATGTAATGGTACTTTTACTTGAGTAGAATATTTTTGTACTCTTTCCACCTCTGCCAATCAGCATCATCATATCCACCTGTTAATCATTATCCCCCCTTTATCTGGACTGGCTTGTTCTTTGTTTCTTTGTGAAATGTTGTTTTGCCACGCTGCATGTTGCTTCATGTTTTCTTAGTGTTTTATGCTCAGTGCATCCTTGTTTCGCTACCTGCTTCAATAAAGTTCTGCAGATGGATCCGACTGCATCTACTTCGTCATTACAGAACATTTCACCACCACAGGATCCAGCAGACTTCCAGAGTCTTGCTTCCGAGGTTAATTCCCAGGCATCTCAGGCACACCAACAACAGCTGGCCAAGTTAACGAATCTCACCGAAGAACTTGTGAGGTCTGTTCATACTCTCACTCTGCAGAGCGCGGTTGCTAATTCAGCCCAAGCTCCCGCTGCACCTGTGCACGTCACATCAAGCGTGAGTACGGCTTCAAGCAATCCCAAATTATCCCTACCTGAGAAGTTTAATGGCTCACCAGCTGCCTGTAGAGGATTTCTGTTGCAGTGTGAATTATTCGTCAGCCAGCAACTCCAGCTTTATCCCAATGACGCGTCCTGCGTTTCATTCATCTGCTCATTGCTCACCGGGAGGGCGTTGGAGTGGGCGACTGCTCTCTGGTCTGGTGGTCATCATACCTTTCCCTCCTTTAATGTGTTTATGTCTCAATTCAGAGAGGTATTTGAACATCCCGCTGGCGGTAAGGAACCAGGGGAACAGCTCCTCTCATTAAGTCAAGGGAATTCCACCGCGGCTGATTACACGCTTTCCTTCCGCACCCTGGCAGCACAGACGGGGTGGACAGAAGCACAGCTTAAACTGCTGTATCGAAGGGGGCTGCAAACGCATCTGCAAGGGGAACTGGCTTGTCGCGACGATGGGATGTCCCTCGGAGAACTTATGGAGCTTGCCATTCGTCTCGACAATCTCATCCGCTCCCGACGCACGCCTCTCACATCCAATCTTTTCGCTCATCCTTCTTCCGGCACGGAGTACGAGCCTATGCAGGTCGGCTTCGCACATTTCACCACAGAGGAACGTGAGAGAAGGATGCGGAATAGATTATGCCTGTACTGTGGTTAAGCCGGTCATCAGAGAGCTTCATGTCCCGTGAGATCCAGATCCGGTGATACCTCTGCGGTGAGTCCTCTGAGTAATTCTCCCCGTTCTCTCACCCTCGAAGTTTCTTTGTATTTTAATGAAAATAGTTGTGAAACAAGAGCTTTAATTGACTCTGGTGCCGCTGGTAATTTTGTCGATTTGTAGTTTGCCTTGTCTAAGAATATCTTTCTCATTCCTTGTGAGTCTCATGTGGCAGTGGCCGCTCTGGATGGACGCCCCCTGGGGACAGGGGAGGTACAATACATCACGCAGCCTCTGACGCTCAACTTCGGGTCTCGTCACACAGAGAGAATTCAGTTGTACACGATCAACTAACCCCTTCATCCTGTGATTTTGGGATTGCCATTGCTGGAGAGACACAACCCTCTAATTTCCTGGGTCGACAGGAGAATCACTCAGTGGTCCCCTTTCTGTCACGCCCACTGCTTGCCTGCTCTCCATGGTCCTGAATCTAGCCACAGTTCCCCCGAGAGAGTGAATCTGCAAGGAATTCCCGCTGTATATCATGATCTTGCCCAGGCATTCAGCGAGAGAGAGGCTTCACTTTTACCCCTCGCACCGGTCCAGCGCCTGCACTATTGAACTTCTACCTGGAGCCGTTCCCCCGCACGGCCATGTGTATCCACTTTCGCAACCGGAGACTGATGCCATGAGATCGTATATCGAGGAACAGCTTGCTAAGGGATTTATCACCTCTTCCACATCTCCGGCCTCCATGGGGTTTTTCTTCGTCAAGAAGAAGGACGGGAGTCTTCGGCCCTGCATCGATTTCCGTGGTCTCAATGAGGTAACTGTGAAATATCGATATCCTCTGCCTTTAGTCCCTGCAGCCCTGGCAGGGGCGCCCCCAAGGGGTGGCCAGGGGTGGCCACGGCCACCACTGAATAAACTCTGGCCACCCCTGTGGCCACCCCTAGGATGATTTTCAGTGTGTAACCTACTATAAATTTAAATGCAGAATGTAAATTCGTAATAGTTTAAGAAGTGGGGGAAAAAATAAATAAAAATGCAGCACATGCTGCAGCCACCAAAAAAGATCGTAGATTGGCAGCACCAGAGTAGTCCTCCCCCCGTCGCCCTCCCCCGTCCAAACAAAACACAGAGTGTGCACATACGTCTAGATGGTCTAGACTGGTTCGCATACGCATTTGTAGTGCGTTCTTTCACTGGAAATTTAGAATTATCACATTTTTCCAGATATGGGGCAGAATATTTACAGATCTATATAGTTTATATAATTTCATATAGTTATTATCACACGAAGAGTTACATTTTTCCCTAAAAGTCAGCATAATTACAAGTGTGACATTGCTTTTATACAACAGTTCAAACAAAAATCATTCCAAACACTGTTTTGCGTCTCTGAGCAACATGACAGTGATTCGTTCCTGAATAAATCAACCGTTTAAATGATTCGGTTCAATCGCAATGACTCACTTATTAACAGTGACTCACTGCCACCTACTGCTGGTTTTAATTTCATATTTACGGTACCTTCTTATTTTTTAAATAATTTCAAACATCAGTTTTCAATGTTTTATTTTTAAAATATCAGAACATTATTTATTAATTTATAACTGCGGGCTAAAATTACCATGTCCCACAGAGCTGCATTAAACAATGTGTAAAAACATCTCAATGGCACTTCAGATGCAGCTTCTGTTTTCTCTGCATTGCAAAGATCATTTTTGTTGATACTGATTGCATTTGCTTGGTAACAGCCAAAATGCAAGTATTTGACCTAAAAGATGGTGCACACTTCTAGAAAAAATGGCGTAAAGGTAAAAATAAAAAATTGAGGAGTCATCTGTCAGCACAATTAGAAATAAGATATCAGCACAATTAAAGTGACATTATTGTCTATTTATCGTTATCGATAAAATCCCAGAAATACCAGGGATACCATTTTTTTGGTCAATATTGGAAACCCTTAATTATTTTCTCTTTATTTTGGTGTGCCACCCCAAGATTTACTGTGGCCTCATCTGGCCACCCCTGTTAAAATTTTCTGGGGGCGCCACTGAGCCCTGGAGATGTTTCGCTCAGCTCGGTACTTCACCAAATTGGATTTGAGGAACACTTACAACCTCATTCGCATATGGAGGGGTGACGAGTGGAAGACGGCCTTTTCTACGACCACAGGCCACTATGAGTATCGGGTGATGCCCTTCGGGCTGTCCAATAGTCCTTCTGTGTTCCAGTCTTTCGTTAATGAGGTCTTCCGGGACATGCTGAATCAGAGGGTTATTGTTTATATTGATGATATATTGGTTTTTTCAGAGACCCTTGAAGCTCATGTACGGGACGTGCGTGCAGTTCTCAAACGTTTGATTGAGAATCAGCTATACACCAAGACTCAGAAGTGCGAGTTTCATCAGACTCGCATCACCTTCCTGGGATATGTCATCAGCGCTGAGGGAGTTCTCATGGATGACAGCAAGATCAAAGCCGTGGTGGATTGGCCTCAACCTTCTTCTGTGAAGGAATTACAGCGATTTCTGGGGTTCGCCAACTTTTATTGTAGGTTTATTTGTAACTTCAGTCTCATTGTGGCTCCTCTCACATCAGCGTTTAATCAGCTGAAAGAGAGATTCACTGCCGCACCCATCCTCCATCATCCAGACCCGGAGAGGGAGTTCGTCGTGGAGGTTGACGCCTCGAACACTGGAGTGGGTGCGATCCTGTCCCAACGTCACAGTAACATCGCGAGAATGTTTCCCTGTGCCTTTTACTCCCGCAAGTTAAGCTCGGCGGAGGGCAATTATGATCTGGGTGACCTGGAGCTTCTGGCCATGAAGGCTGCCCTGGAGGAATGGAGGCACTGGTTGGAGGGGGCACGTCAACCTTTCACCGTCCTCACAGACCACCGAAACCTTGAGTACATCAGGTCCGCCAAGCGTTTGAATGCTCGCCAGGCTCGCTGGTCACTGTTTTTCTCTCATTTCAATTTCAGGATCACGTACAGACCTGGGTCCAAGAACGGGAAGGCTGATGCTCTGTCTCGTCAGTTCGAGGATTTCAACGAAATCACCAAGCCAGAACCCATCCTACCTCCCACTCGTATCGTGGCATCTGTGCAGTGGGATATTATCTCGGAGGTCACTGAGGCTCAACAAGCTCTTCCTGTACCGCCCGAGTGTCCTGTGGACCGCCTTTTCGTGCCTCTCGAGCTCCGTGAACGGGTGCTTCAATGGGTTCACTGCACACCCAGCGCGGGACATCCAGGTATCTCTGCTACTGTACAGTTGGTCTCCAACTGCTTCTGGTGGTCCACACTCCGGGCTGATGTTATTAAATTTATCCATCAATGTTCCACCTGTAACACAGTCAAATCTTCCCACCTTAAACCTGCCGGTCTCTTACAGCCACTTCTAGTTCCTCAACGTCCGTGGTCCCACATCCCTGTGGATTTCGTAACAGATTTACCTCCGTCTCAGGGATTTACCACAGTGCTGTCGGTCGTGGATCGCTTCTCCAAGTCCTGTGGTTTCATCCCCCTTAAGGGTCTACCTACTGCCATGCAGACTGCGGAGGAACTTCTAAATCATGTATTTCGTCTGTTTGGCATCCCCGAGGACATTGTCTCCGACCGTGGTCCTCAGTCCTTCCAATGCGTCTTAGGTTTCCAACCCCCTCTCTTCCCGTGGTCAGGAGAGCCGTCAGACCTCCCTGCGGTGGATACGTGGTTGCAACACAGCGAGGCCACTTGGAATACCGCTCATGTCCATCTGCGACGTGCCATCCGCCACTTTGGACTTCATGCGGATCGTAGGAGACGTGAGGGTCCTCGGTATAGGCCCGGACAGTGGGTGTGGCTTTCCACCCGTGATCTGCGTTTAAGGCTCCCAAGCAAGAAGTTATCCCCTCGCTTCATTGGGCCCTTCAAGATTCTTCGGCAGATCACTCCGGTCTCGTTTCCGGTCTCACCCACCTTTCATATGTGTCTTTTCAGACCCGCTGCCGCTCCCAGGAGAGAGGAAGTCCAGGAGGGGGTCGGTTCCGTGCAGGCTCCCCCAATTGAGTTTGGAGGCGTACCGGGTAAAAGACATCCTAGACTCCAGACGTCGCGGCAGGGTACTGCAATACTTGATTGACTGGGAGGGCTCTGGCCCTGAAGAACGTTCCTGGGTCAGGTCTCAGGACGTTCTGGACCCTGCTCTTCTTACCACCTACCATCAGACTCACCCAGATCGTCCTGCTCCAAGACCCCGTGGAAGACCCCCCGTCCTCACTTCCGGAGCCGCTCGCAGGGTGGGGGCTCTGTCATGGAGCGCGCGCCTGTCAATGAGCGCGCGCCTTCACCTCTCACCGGTCTCATCCGCTCCTTGTCACCTGTATTCTAGAACTGCAATTCTCATCTTTCCCCCCTGCTATCATTAGTTCCCAGCCCTGTCTGGTTTTCCCAATCAGCATCATCATATCCACCTGTTAATCATTATCCCCCCTTTATCTGGACTGCCTTGTTCTTTGTTTCTTTGTGAAATGTTGTTTTGCCACGCTGCATGATGCTTCGTGTTTTCTTAGTGTTTTATGCTCAGTGCATCCTTGTTTCGCTACCTGCTTCAAAAAAATCTGCAGATGGATCCGACTGCCTCTACTTCGTCATTACATTATTTACTGTACCAGTATTTTAAATTGGCCTTTGAACTTAGTATTGCATGGCAAAAAAAAAAAAACAAACCTTATCTTGCCAAATCACTGATGGAGCTTATTGATCTAATGGTGTTGATGCAAACTTTGCATGCAAAAATCAGGCAGCAATTGACAGTGATCTGATCCAATGGCATACAGGTATCGTCAGTTTGAAAGTACTCTAGCCCCATGATGTTGGAGGATCCAGTGGGGGCGGCAGTCATATTTCAGGGTGACCACGCCACTCTTTATCACAACCCTGCTAAAATGTAACAATGTAGTGCCAGTATGAGCGCTCATTGGCGCGAGTAGGGTGAAGCTGCAGGCCCGGAGGCCCAGCTGCACTCTCAGACCTGCACGCTCAGAGCTGCACTTCCAGACATATTGTTTTTTCAGACAGTGTCTCCTGCTATTTGGATGAACATTTGTTAAGTAACGTGTGCACCGTAATAATTTCCAACATTTTAAAACTACTGGCAAGTAGCAACATCGTACAAGTGAGTAAGGTTATTACTTTTATGAAAGCGATTCCTGAAACCTATGGTTTTATGGTATAAATCAATGTGACATCTTATTACACCAAAAAAAAAAAAAAAAAAAAAAAAAAAATTTTTAGTATTTAATGATGGTTTAGTTATAGTTCGACAAAATAAGCTGTGAATTTTGTTCTTATCATTTATTTTCAAACACATGGTGCGTAACCCATTATTGCTAGTTTAGTCAGTGTTTGATTTGATCAAAATTTGAGTTGAAAGTTAGCATTATTGTATAATATTTACAGCTGGCTCTTATTTTCTGTGTTACAGTACCATTCTGTGATACTTAATGTTTTCTAACAAAATAAAAAATGTTAAAGTAAAAATGTTAAAACAAAATCGATAATATATAATACAATTATTATTTGTAACATATTTTAGTACTATGTAGGTCTACTGTATGTATGACTGTATTAACTACTATTATTACATAGTAATATTACTGCTACATTTACTATTAATAGTAATAATATATGTATGAAAAATAATATTGCACGTTCTTTGTATTGTACTTTACAAATCTCAAAGTGCTTCTACAGACGATGATATCAACATAATAACAGTGTAACAATTAGAAATAAGTTCTGTAATAATTACTAATAAGATCTTTGGAATAAAATGTGGCCTTGAGTTTATTTTCATCAAAATATCAAGTCATTTGCATAGAATTAAAAAAATATTTGCTCTGTTGCGTTGTCTAAATAATTTGCATGTGACTTGTGTATTTTTTCCCAGGTGGATATTACAATTTAAAACGAGGGGTCTCCGCCAAAACTAATACAGTGCACCAAAAGCTACAGTCATTTCCACTGTCCATTTTGTGATGCCTCAGTTTTCCAACCAACACAGCTGGCAAAAGTGCAATCGCATCTGCAGGCACATTTCAGAAGGCCCCACTGTCACTCAAGTTATGTTTTCAATAATTATTTGTACAAAAACTGTTGGATTTTTGTGTTAACAACATTTCTGACAACAGCATTTATCTTTTCTTTTAGTGCAGTTGAGGAATTTGACAGAAGAATTGCTTGACAAATGAAAAATCTCCCCAATAAGAATGTAAAGCATTCAAATAAAGAATGTTTTATTTGATGTTATTTAATATTTACATTATTAACCCAATTCTTTTTTTCACCATTTTTCTCTGCATTGTTTACAGCTTGATGACTTGTAGGACCTCATGTAAAAAAATACAAAAATATATAATATAATAAGTAAATATAGAGTTAATGTTCATCACCTAACTCAATACTCTAGAATCTGACAAATCCTTAATAATTAGGAAAACAACAAATGACTATGAAAATATTTAAGTAACTAAACGATTTCTATTTACAAATACAATTAATAAAAATAAACCAGACTTAATGCATTCAATCATAACCTATTATTTGTAATATTTTATATAATAATGCATTCAGTCATAGCGTAATATTTTATAGTAGAATTTTTTTTTAAGTTGCAATCTATCAGCAACTGAATTCAGGTTAATCTTATTTAATCAGGTAAGATAATCTTCCAAACAGCAGGTGGCGCTGTCTGAAAAACGATATGTCTGGGAGTGCAGGTCTGAGCATGCAGGTCTGAGTGTGCAGTTGGGCCTCCAGGTCTGCAGCGGGCCTGCAGCTTCATAATGTTGATTGGCACCCCATCAGCTGGTGGTGCCCTAGGCTCGCCTATGCCTAGAAACGGCACTCAATGATTTGATGGATATTAACCCTCTAAACCCTACTGTATCATATTTGATAAAGTAGCTTGACTATGTAAAAAGCACTGCAGATTTAGTATAACTGTGCATGTAATCATACTTATTTAATGGCTGATGCATGCACTTCTCGGTATGATCTTAAGCCTAAGAATGTTAATGTGAAACTTTAGAGTTGGAAAGGGTTTATTGAAATTGTGTGTACAACAAAACAGTACCTTTAGCTCATTCTGTTGTCAAATGTGTCTTATCAGTGAGATGAAACCCCTGTTGGTCCTGGAGCAGAAGGGGGTTCATTATACTCACAGATAAACCGCTACATGCTCATTGGGCTAAACCAACTGAAGGAAATGTAACCCTCCTGACTTAATCTGTAATGAGTGTGAAAGTATGTGTTTGTGTGTTAGAATTGGATTAAAAATTAAGCTTGTGTAAAGAAAGGCTTTTTACAGAATTTAAGTGACACCACAAGAGACAAAGAGAAACCTGAACAGGAGCGTAAAGGCCTGGTCATGTCAAGACTAAAGTGACCATCAGTTAGACATGGATATAGTTGTTCCAAAAACACCAGGCCATTATACTTTTTAGGGGGGAAAAACATTTTGGACTCTCTAATCAATCTAACAGACATTGTAAAAATAATTAAATATAAAAATGTTTAGATAAATATTCATTTAAAAGTAACAAGGAAGGATTAAATTGAAAAGTGACAATAAAGGCATGGATAATGTCTGCTGAATATAATGTGTAATGTTATAATGGCTGCTATAACATTCTATAGCTATAAATATTCTTTTTTTTTCAGTCAATAAACTTTCTTTCTTTTTAGCTATAGTTATTTTTAAAGGGAAATGAGATCTATAGAATGTTATTCTAATTGTAAATATTCCATCATTTTTAGTACTGTGAAAATTTGTGCAACGTTCCTTGTTGCATCTAAACTAAACTTTATTTATTTCAGATTTTTTACTATTTTATCAATCTCTAACATACACATACACTGGAAAACAATCATTAAATGTGCTAAATCAGCAGAATAACCTCATCAGGCTTACCTCATCATTCATTTTTCTGTTTTCAATAACCAGGGGTGCACATATTTTTTCAGCCTGGTCTTCATAAGAGAACCTGGAGATTTGGTTTGTTCCTCACACTGCATATAGCGTGACCCATTAATGCAACTATAAAAAATGAATTAATAATAGTTATGATATCATTACACTTTATTTATCTAGTTTTTAAAAAATTAAATAATAGTAAATAAACTAAATAATAGTGTGTGATAATATTTGTAAAAATAAAAAGCAGTCCTAGTATTAAATACAAATGCATTTATTTTATAGTAAATAAACGTAAAAATAAAATGCTAATATTTACTACTACTTTGTTTGTTTGCATCTTTAAGAAGAATCGCTTTATGTATTCCCCAATTTGGAAAAAAGCGTCTAAAAATAAATAAACAAAAGCGTTTTTATCATATTCAAACTTAAAATCAGCAGGCTTTTATTTTGGCGGGTTGCCGGAAAGTAAGTATACGCGCTTCCGGAATTAGCGCTGCTGATTAAAGAGCGTCAGTGGATGAATGTCAGTTTTGTATTGTGCTTTGAAACGGTAGGCATAGAATAGATCAGTGGTTCCCAACCTTTTTCAACTCGCGGCCCACACAACCACACACATATGTTTGCACGGCCCACTTCAAAAAAATTAACTGACCCCGCTATTGTTGGGTTAATAACTTAGTACTCAGAAGCCAGATTGTTAACTGTATTTATTGAATGAACTAGGGCTGTACGATATGGACTAAAAAAAAAAAAAAAAAACTATCACGATTTCTTTGATCAATTTTGCGATTGTGACACACACCGATATGCTTTTACAGTCATAAATGCATTTAGGATTAATTTGAAACATATTTCCAAAAGAAAACCAATTAGAGCTTTATCAAAAAGTTGTAACTTCTCTAGAACAGACATGAGTCAAAATTATCACTGTAGTAAAGATGTAACAAAATGTATAGACTTATGGCAAAAAAAAAAACAGGGACTTTTTTTTTTCTTTTTTGCCATGCATTGTTCATAGAGCTCATTAATTGTAGCGGTGCCTCAGGTGTTTGCAGTGTGTATACAGTATGTGTATGCGGTCAGCAGCGAGAGCGCATAAATATAACGCGAAAGCACATTAAAATAATGCTCTCTATTCGCACGCAGATTTCCTTTGCTCTGTCACAAAATCAGACATGCTTGCTCAGATACACGCTGCTCTGCACGGAGAGAGTGTGCGCACTTAAAACGTGTCTCCTCTCACTTAAACTGCGTCCTCTGCACTCACAACTCTCTCCATGCTCATGTGTTAGATATTAATTATTTTCGCACGTTTTTATTTCTAGCCTTTTACCGTGTGCAGTGTGAACGCTCTGATCCGTTAACATGGGCTCGGAAAAAAGGCGCATCACAGACAGTGTGTGAACCTGGAGTTCCAGTCTGATCTGTTCTCGCGCTAGGCGCAATGCATTCTGATTGGATCGGATAGCATACTATGGGAGGTCAGGGCCGTGGAAAATCATGCTATAAAGCGACTTAGAAATCGCACACGCTCAAATCGTGATTTTATGACGATTTCTTTTAATCGCAGTCGCACAGCCCCAGAATGGACTGGAAATGAACAGAAAATAATTGCCGGCCCACCTGCAATACCACCGCGACCCACTAGGGGGCCGCGGACCAAGGGTTGAAAACCACTGGCCTAGATTTATGCTTTCAGGTTGAAAAAAAGTTTGTGATCTAAAATGGTAATTGTGCATTAACAGCTGTCAACCATGTAGGTACGCAAATGCGCTGTCAGAACATATTTATATTACGCATTTTTTATTTTGGTCCCGCATGCGGATCTACGGACCACTTATGTGCACCCCTGCCAATAACCCTTGCTCCTTGACCCCGGTTCCTTGCTCAGCATTGCTCTCTTAACAACAGGTATCCTAAAGTCTGAACAGGTATCCTAAAGGTATCCTGAAATTCTTTACATCAGCAGAGCTTGAGTATAACCCAACAGAGCAACAAATATAACATGATCACCCCATTACCGCCCAGCAAACACTGACAAAGACACCCAAAACAGTTTGTATCACTATTTTCTGCTTACATAATACATTTTAAAACAATTTAGATTTTCCCTGGCATAGGAAAAAAATGGTGTAACTATTTGGCATCTGTTGGATCATTGGTATTAACGGATGGCTGAGCATATGTTGCTAAAATAAACTGTGACAACAAAGATCTAGTGAGACAGAATCAAGTCGTGGATTAACAACACCTTTGATGATTGTATTAGACATGCTGTATACACAAACCCTCACAAGCGAACAGTCCACCCACACCCACACGTATTAAGCTCCTGACAGTGTTGTCATTTGGCACGATACCAGTCTCTCCACAGCTTTGTGGTCGACTTAATTTCAAAAACATCCTCATCCCCCTCTCCTCCTTACCTGTGTGTACCTGACTCTAACCTCTGCTCTCACTCCGACACCACTGCCTTTAATTACAGTAATTACAAGCAATTACACGACACTACTCATGCCTGCCTCAAGGCCTGTTTCCTTCTCCCACTGCACTGTGCGATTCTGAGGATCTCTGTGGAACAACAGAAGATAATGGCGTATTCTGGTAAGGGCTCACTATTTAAACAGTGCACTTGTCACGGATTGTTTGTATAAGTTTGAATATAAAACACAATTGCGGAACTGCTGTCAGCTGTATGGATCTGGATTTCAAAAGGGTGGAGGATGAAGTCTGACACGATCATTTCCACAAACCAATTATACATTGTAGGTGATGTGGTCTGACAACTGTTGAGCTGTTTTAGGGAAATTTTCTAGACTGTAATTTTTTTTTCTTTATCACAATTATCATCAATGACACCCCCAGCCAAATTAGCTGGAAAAGTGTGTTGTTTTATTCAGTGGTTCATCTATGTAATCTACAGTGTCCTTCACCGGAGGGAAAGTTAAGTGTGCTTATCTTGTCTTAACATGGCAGGAGTTGAGTGAGCTGATAAATATTCAATATTCTCACAGGTTCCGGCTCAGCTTTTCTGAGGGGTTTCTCACCCACAGCTGGTAGTTAAGGGGCTTCTTGTCTCAGTTGTGGTAAATATTTACTGAGGGTTAATTGGTTGGTCATTGTGGAAGGTGTAATTGTGAGACTGATTTTCTTTCAGATCTGTGTGATTGTCTAAGTGTGCACCGCGGCCTGTAGGGAGCTCCAAAGGAATAGCTGATGACTTGACATCTGCATAGATAAAATCTGCTGATACGGACATCTCAGATCCATCATTTAATGCAATTAAATATTTGCAAAATTTGCCTAATTGGTCAACTGCACTGTTTTAGTACAAGAGGCTGTGGTTCAGGATGGAGAGAAGAAAATTAAGATAACTAATCAATCAATAAGGGCTGAAAGAGTTCCATTTAAGAGTCGTATAAGCCTTAACATGAATTCAATGTGTATGTGTGTGTGTTTTTGTGTTTGTGTGTCTGCAAAATGTTCACTATTTTACCAAAATAAGAGGGATCATACTAAATGCATGTTATTTTTTTTTATTTAGTACTGACCTGAATAAGATATTTCACATATAATATGTTTACATATAGTCCACAAGAGAAAATAATAGTTGAATTTACAAAAATGACCCCATTCAAAACTTTACATATGTTTGATACTTAATACGGTGTTGTTACCTGGATGATCAACAGCATTTATTTTATTTTTATTTATTTATTTTTTGTGATAGTTGTTCATGGGTACCTTGTTTGTCCCAAACAGTTCATCTTCCTGCTGTTCTTCAGAAAAATCCTTCAGGTCCCATAAATTCTTTGGTTTCCCAGCATCTTTTGCATATTTAATCCCTTTCTAACAATGACTTAGATTTTGATTTATGATTTTGAGATCCATCTCTGCACAATGAGGACAACTAAGGGACTGACATGCAACTATTAAAGGTTCAAATGCTCACTGGAAACACGATGCATTAAGAGCCTGGAGGTGAAAATGTTTTGAATCTGAAGATCAGGGTAAATTAAACTTATATTGTCTTCTAAAAAAAGATATTTAGGCAAAATTAGAAAAATTTACACATCTTCATTCTGTTCAGAACTTTATACCCCTGTCTATTAACGCATGTTTTTTTCTTCTGAAACACCAGTGAGTGTTTGAACCTTTTGTAATTGTTGGATGTAAGTCCCAAAAGATGGATCTCAAAATCATATAGGCATTGTTGGGAGTATTGTTTATGGTAATATTCAATAAAACTTGGCACCAGCTCACAAGACAGCACAAGAAACACTTAGAAAGGAAGTCTTTTGGGGATTCTTTCCCCTGGCATGAGCTAGCATGCTGAGGCTGCTAGAGTCGCTCTTCTATATAAACCAAGATAACATCAAGACATTTAGACAAAAGACATTTCACCATCCAACTGATGTTTACTCAATATAGGTCATGAATTTCTGTTGAGAAATATGCTGTATTCTCAGAAGTATGATATTAAAAATAAAAGGTTATTTTGATAATTAAAAACATGCTGAAACTATTTTTGTTGTGTACATGTTAGATTATGAAAGTTCTTTGGCAAAGAGGATGATGTATATACACACATAGGTGCAGTCAAGACATGCAGAGCTGTCAAATAGCATGACTCGGGATCAGGAATGTCCAGAATGGAATACTAGTGTACTGCTAGCTGCACAATATAAACTGTATACTGTCAGCTCATATTTAAAAAATAGTATTTAAAACAACATTATGCATTGTGTAACAATAAACATTTGAAAATGTAGAATACTACATTGTCACATGACCTCATTATGATGTCTTCCATGTATTCAAATACTGTGCACAGTATACAGTACATATTGTTCACTCCAAAGTAGGTATGCAGGTGTGAATTTAATATCTTTGACCTATGTTATTATTTTTTTGACAGAAATCTATTGTTTTCTTATTGTATTTATTTGATGTATATTATGCAGACGTTTGTGTATATTTGTTGCTTTGTTACTATGATTTCACCATCCATCTGAATGATCTCTCAGCATGAATACAGTATATCCTGTGAACATTAAAAGTAGGTTGTCTGCTTACTAGTTCTCCATGACTGTCTTTTTTGGAAAACACTGGATTTGTGCAATCATCACTGTTTTAGCCATATGTGATTAGCTAGAGGTCAGAGGTCAGTCTGGTCTCAGATAGTCTTGACAAGGGGTTAGACTGAGCCTATTCAGAATAGGCGCTTAGTTAGACTGAGATGATGGACATTTGTCCTGTCCTGTGGCTTTAGTCACGACATAGTGGAAGTAATATATATATATATACTTTTTTTAAATATTTTTTTTATTTTAGATAAATATAAAGTGATATATTTGAATAAGAAATTTAAATTATTTCATTTATTTTATGCTATTTTATGTTATTTTCAAAGATGTGCACACACCTAAAATGTGCAAATATTACTATGTATATTGCACAGTGTTAGCCTATACCTAAATCATACCAGTTCCTTTTCCCAAAATTTCACATACAACTTTATATTGCCTTATCTTACTTTTCATTGTGTACTTGTATTTTTATATAAATGACACCTGAATCTAAGGGCCCTATAATACACCCGGCGTAATGCGACGCAATGCGCAGCGCAAGATTGTTTGCTAGTTTCAGTCTGGCGCCGTTCGCATTTTCCCGTCCAGAGCCACGTCGTTTAATTAGCAAATGCATTTGTGCTCATTTGTGCGCCCATGGGCGTGCTGGTCTAAAAAATAGGTGTGTTCAGGCGCATTGCTGGTGCAATGCTATTTTAAGGATCTGAAAATAGACTGCGCCATAGACCAACTCAAACCTGCTCTAAAGTCTGTTGCAATGTTTTTTCTTTGTTATTTAAAGAGCGTGTTAGTAGTCGGGTCCACAACGCGCGTACACGCTGCTTATTAAACACAGGGAAGCACAGCAGCACACAAACATGCCAAATGTAGGCTAATTAATTAAATATATATGTATCAGAATTATCTATTTGCTCGCACAGGAGCAGCTCCATTTCATCTCGGAGACGCGTTCTGTCCTTGCGTTTGCCAAATTTCGCCGTGTAAATAGCAAACCCTTCATAGCGCAAGCGCAACTGGCTCTTAAAGGGAATGGAAGATGAGACTCTGATTGGTTTATTGCACGTTACGCCCAAAAAACACCCATTACTCATTAAGAGAATAGGGACAACCCGTTTAGACCATGCGCCTGGGCACGCTAACCGTTTTTCCGTTGTTTAAATAGCAAAAGTGGATTTGGACACGCCCTGAGTGCACCTGCAGCGTGTGCTTTACACTTTCCGTTTAGATTGTTAAAATAAGGCCCTAAATCTTCAACACATTTGAATGCCAGCCGTGAAGCTCTACTGTATTGTTGCACATTTGACAAATAAATTGACTTCTTTTTTTAAAACATATTGGAAAAAACAAACGCACATACCTCATGTCTCTCTAGCATTGCACAACAGGGGAGCAAGCTGGTTCAGACTAATAATCTGGTGCTGAAAGATACAGAATTGCCCCAGGATGCAACATACATGCACACAAACATAAGATTTTTGGCATGCGAGAAGCATACAGCAAAATTAGGTAATTTAACAGAGCACACATGGGTCAGATGTGGGAACATGTGTTCTCAAACATGATTTAATCCCAGTACCACACACAGACAGCAGGCCCCTGTCATTATGTGTGTTTTAATTTGTTAGCATCAGTGCATGAGTGTGCATTAATATGTCTAGAATGTGTATACGCTGAATAGCATGTCAGCCTTGCTTTGAGCACAAGCCAAACGGACAACTAAGGAAGGACTCATTGATGGAGATTTTTTTTTTTTTTAATGCCATGCCTTAGACCAGTGGTGTAAAACTGGAGTTTGCTGGACAATTAAATTAGCTAATGTGTTAAAACCCTTAGAACAGCTAGCAACTGTATAGAAATGTGCTAAAAACACTCCAAACAGTTTAGCAACTGTATAGAAATGTGCTGAAACACTCAGAACACCTTAGCAACTATACCCTGGCGTTTTGCATGGAGGAAAATGCCAGGGTATTGTTTACAATAATGTTAAATATTCTGTGTGACTGGAGCAACTAATAATCATTGTTAAATCATTAAATCCATAATTATTGCATTTACTTTTATTCCTTTAGCACACACTTTTCTTGGATGAGCAAATTCAGATAAATAGGGTCTAAAACAGAGGGTGTTCTAGGTGGTTGCTATATGATTATGACTTTTAAAAACCCTTATAAAACCCCAAAATTAATCAATTTACATTTTCAGCTTCACTGTTAAAAAGTTTCAGTAATAACCAAAGTCTTGGCAATCAGAAGAAATACTTTATCAGTCTTGCTTATATTAAACACTTGTGAAACCACCAATTACTTTCTGTCACAACAGATATATAGACTTGAACTTCTGTCTCTTTTTGCATAGGACAAATCAGATTCTATTTCAAGTTAAAACAATAGCTGCCTGTGGTTGTAATCTAAATTGAATCTGCACGGAGCCTTCTTTGACCTAAACGTTAAGCAAGAGTTCATCACCTCATACATACGTCTCTCAACCTGTCAACTCTGCAGAGACGCTGAGGAATTATTTACGTTGGGAAAAAGCCCATATGAGAAAGAGAGTGTGTGTTAGAGACTGAAGTTTAAAGGAAAAGAAGGAAGGAGACAGGAGATTAATAACAGGAGTGAATGACAGAAAGAACGGGGAGGAAGGAAAAACCAGGAAAGTTGAATTAGGGCCCATGCGATTTTGCATCTGTCAAATCAAACTGAAATAAAAATTCTCGGGAAACGTACACAAACACAGTTCAGCTATTTTGTGGATCTATAAAACACACAAACACACACACACACACACACACACACACACACACACACACACACACACACACATGCACTCAGACTGAACAAGCATGACATTTCTGACCTACTGCATGTTGTTTTTAAGGCATAAGACATTAATTCAGTCAAATTATGTGGTAAATTGAAAAAGATTCACTGCCTGGTGGTGAAGGACAGAGTGACAGACGAGAGAGATAGAAAAGAGGTGCTGAGAGAGAACAAGGGAATGATAGGAGTGAGATCAGAAGGGATTTTTCCTCCACTTGGGTGAAAAAGACACACACAGCCTGAAGGGCTGTTGATTAAAGCAGTCTTGTTGTCTCTGCATCTCAAACTGTCTCTCAGTTTCTCTATCTGCAGGTCTAATTAAAACACATTTGAAGTTTATTCAGTTCTCAATATGGAATGAGAAGGAGATACTACAACCCGAATTCCGGAAAAGTTGGGACGTTTTTTAAATTTTAATAAAATGAAAACTAAAAGACTTTCAAATCACATGAGCCAATATTTTATTCACAATAGAACATAGATAACATAGCAAATGTTTAAACTGAGAAAGTTTACAATTTTATGCACAAAATGAGCTCATTTCAATTTTGATTTCTGCTACAGGTCTCAAAATAGTTGGGACGGGGCATGTTTACCATGTTGTAGCATCTCCTTTTCTTTTCAAAACAGTTTGAAGACGTCTGGGCATTGAGGCTATGAGTTGCTGGAGTTTTGCTGTTGGAATTTGGTCCCATTCTTGCCTTATATAGATTTCCAGCTGCTGAAGAGTTTGTGGTCGTCTTTGACGTATTTTTCGTTTAATGATGCACCAAATGTTCTCTAAAGGTGAAAGATCTGGACTGCAGGCAGGCTAGGTTAGCACCCGGACTCTTCTACGACGAAGCCATGCTGTTGTTATAGCTGCAGTATGTGGTTTTGCATTGTCCTGCTGAAATAAACAAGGCCTTCCCTGAAATAGACGTTGTTTGGAGGGAAGCATATGTTGCTCTAAAACCTTAATATACCTTTCAGCATTCACAGAGCCTTCCAAAACATGCAAGCTGCCCATACCGTATGCACTTATGCACCCCCATACCATCAGAGATGCTGGCTTTTGAACTGAACGCTGATAACATGCTGGAAGGTCTCCCTCCTCTTTAGCCCGGAGGACACGGCGTCCGTGATTTCCAACAAGAATGTCAAATTTGGACTCGTCTGACCATAAAACACTATTCCACTTTGAAATAGTCCATTTTAAATGAGCCTTGGCCCACAGGACACGACGGCGCTTCTGGACCATGTTCACATATGGCTTCCTTTTTGCATGATAGAGCTTTAGTTGGCATCTGCTGATGGCACGGCGGATTGTGTTTACCGACAGTGGTTTCTGAAAGTATTCCTGGGCCCATTTAGTAATGTCATTGACACAATCATGCCGATGAGTGATGCAGTGTCGTCTGAGAGCCCGAAGACCACGGGCATCCAATAAAGGTCTCCGGCCTTGTCCCTTACGCACAGAGATTTCTCCAGTTTCTCTGAATCTTTTGATGATGTTATGCACTGTACATGATGAGATTTGCAAAGCCTTTGCAATTTGACGTTGAGGAACATTGTTTTTAAAGTTTTCCACAATTTTTTTACGCAGTCTTTCACAGATTGGAGAGCCTCTGCCCATCTTTACTTCTGAGAGACTCTGCTTCTCTAAGACAAAGCTTTTATAGCTAATCATGTTACAGACCTGATATCAATTAACTTAATTAATCACTAGATGTTATCCCAGCTGAATCTTTTCAAAACTGCTTGCTTTTTTAGCCATTTGTTGCCCCCGTGCCAACTTTTTTGAGACCTGTAGCAGGCATTAAATTTTAAATGAGCTAATTAAGTGGATAAAAGTGTAAAATTTCTCAGTTTAAACATTTGCTACGTTATCTATGTTCTATTGTGAATAAAATATTGGCTCATGTGATTTGAAATTCCTTTAGTTTTCATTTTATTAAAATTTAAAAAACGTCCCAACTTTTCCGGAATTCGGGTTGTAAAAGACTAGGTATGACTCTCTCAAGATCACTTAAAGAGATGGTTCACCCCACAAAATTCTGCTATCATTTAGTCAACCTCATGTTTTTGCAAAAACTATATAACTTTCTTTCTACTGTGGAACACAATTTATTTAGAAAAAGTTTCAAATGTTTTTTTTTTCCATATAGTTAAAGCAAATGGTGTACAGAATGACACTGGAACCTGTTGCCTTTCTTTGTAACAACAACAAAAATGTTTAAAATGACACAAGGGTAAGTAAATGATGACAGAATTTTCATTTTTTGAGAAACTGTCCCTTTAAGATACATTTATTTTATTCGTCTCTCTCAGTTAAAATTTTTTTTTTTTTAATATAAGGCAAGACAATCCAGGTGTGGTTAAAAAACAACAACAACCAATAATAAACCACACTTCCCCAGTTGATTGATTACTTTAAGGATCTGATTTTTTTTTTGTATTGCACATTATGAATGGTAATGTTTATCTAATTAATTATCAAATTGAACTGGCAGTAAATTTTTATACATTTCCAGAAAAGAAATCTAAACTTTGGTTAAAGCCAGTTTCAAAATTCTTTATGAAATTACTTGACCTATTAGAGTAAAAGAGGGGATTTCTCTTTGGATTTCTTTGTCTATTTGGATATAGGAGTAAAATGTGATATAAAACCAGTAAGTATCAGATGTATTTCAATGTCATTGAGATACTGTTACACTTTTTTATTAATATTTTGATTTACTATTTATTTTATATTTTCTATTGTAACTGAACTGTTTTTAATTTTAGTTAAAAAATGTTTTCGTATATTTTTCTAATTTTCCTTTGAAATGTTGCCTTGGCAACTAGCTGAAATAAAAATTTTAAATGTCTATTTAATATTATTATTATTATTATAACCTTTATTTTACCAGGAAAGAAGCACATTGAGATTAAGAATCTCTTTTACAAGAGCGTCCTGGCCAAGACTGACAGACACAGCACGTTTGAGTGTAACAAGAACATCTAACAATACATACACATATACACACACAACCAAATCCATCAAATTTCAATATCAATACGTAACTAGCTAAAACATCTACAACCCGATGTTTCATTCCAAATCATTTAAAACTACTTTAAAAGTGTCCAACGAAACCAGTTCCTTCAGTTTCAATGTACTTTGCAAACAATTCCAGGCAGAGCATTCAACACACAATGATTATTGAGGGTTTTAAGATTTGTTATGAACCTCAGTGCACCATGATAAACAGTGTCTAAAGCATGTAAATATGTGAAGATGCATGCATATATATAACATCACCGTAGTCCAGTACAGACATAAAAGTGGCTGCAACAAGCCTCTTTTTTGCCTCAAAGGAAAGACGATTTGATTCTAAAGTAAAAACCCAATTTCACTTTCAATCTTTTCACCAGTTGCTGAACATGAAGGCCAAAGGAGAGAGCGGTGTGGGTGTGGCTGCTGAACTATACATAACTGTATCATCAGCGTAATAATGAAAATTTACATTTTGAACATTATGATCAATATTATTTATATATAGATTAAATAGGAGTGGTCCAAGGACTGACCCCTGTGGCACACCTTTAGTGACATTGAGTAAACCAGAGATAAAACCTTCTGCCTGTACACATTGAGTTCTGTTTGAAGATAGTTTTTAAACCAACCAATCATATGTTTAGATAATCCAATACTGACAAGTTGTTGTATCAGTAAAGTATGATCAACCGTATCAAATGCTTTTGACAGATCGATGAATAAGGCTGCACAATGTTTCTTGTTATCAACTGATTCAATAAAATCATTTAGTTCCTTTAAGGCTGCCGTAGTTGTGCTGTGTTGTTTTCTGAAACCAGACAGGGTAATATTAACAGACAGAAATTCTTTTAATTGATTGTTGACAAATGTTTCGAGGACTTTGGCCAAGACTGACAGCTTGGAAATGGGCCAGTAATTATTTGGGTGTGTGGGATCTCCATCTTTAAACAGGGGAAGGACAAAAGCTGATTTCCATATAAGTGGAATTTCATTTAAGTCAAGTGAAAGGATAAAAATATGAGTCAGAGGTGGGGCAATAAAATAAGCTGCTAGCTTTAAAAAGTAAGGTTCTAAATTATTAGGACCTGCCGATTTCGAAACATCTAAAGATTTAAGGGCTTTGCAAACCTCGATTGCAATTGGTGAAAAGTTGAAAGATTGACTAGACACTAAGCTCTCTGACTGAACAATCAAAGGATTCACATGAGCACTGTTAACTGAATCAAACAAAAAAACAGAAGCTATGAAGTGTTCATTAAAACAATTTAGCATATTTACTTTATCAATGACTGTATCCGAGCCCTTATTAATACATGATGGAAGTTCTATAACTTTATTATTTTCAGTTAATGATTTAACACTTTTCCAAAATTTGGATGAATTATTTAGATTGTGAGATGTTTAAGAAAATATATAAGAAAATGTTCAGTTTTAGCTTTTCTGACTGCAACCGTGCATGCATTGCGCAATCGCCTAAAATCAAGCTTTTGCCCATGCCGGGTTGTGCCCATGAAGCATAATTGATAAAGGATGAGAAAACCATGCATTATTCCGACCCTTCACCATGTACCTTTTGAGAAGAGCATGTTTGAAATTTGAAAAATTCCCAGGCTATTTCAAGGTTAAGAATTAAATTAATTTGTTCCCACTCAAAATTATTCAAATCATGTAGAAACCCTTGTTCTGAGAAATGTTTCATGTGACGCTCTTGGTTATGACGTTCAGTTTTAGGAATTTTTGTGTTTCTAACTGTTGCGATGACACAGTGGTCACTGATGTCATTTGCAAATATGGATGCAGTTGAATACTTATGGGGAGTGTTTGTATTATTTTAGTTAAAGTTTATTTTATGGTTAAATTATGGTAAAATTGTGGTTTTAGTATCAGTTATAGTTTGACCCTGATTAATTATACTGAAGTGGACAAAAGGACAGAGAGAGATAATGAGTGCGAGCAAGTCTCCAACTGCTAAACTTCAGTCTAGCCTTGCTACGTTGAGCTCAAAGCCTAAATCAAAGGCAGAGATTATGTGGCCCACTGACCCACTAGAGTGCAACAGAAAACAAGGACAGGGTCAAATTTATTATAACTGTCTGAGGCCTCCTTTCTTCTTTCAGAATCAGGTCTTATAGAATAAAGTTCTTTTTCTTTTCCCAAATTAACTTTTTTAGTTTTTGTATGTGGTACCACTAATCTTCACATACGACAATGAGACATAAGAATGACATAAGAAGCTGTTTTCATTCAATTTTATGACAAATACATTCACATTGTTATTTGTAAACAGCTAAAATGTACATTCAAGTTTTCATCTGTGTTAAATTCAATATGGCATCTAACATGACTAAAGTCTATGCTGTGAATGTTTACTAGTATTAACAGATTTAAAAAGTAGAATTATTGCATTTCTTAGCACAGATGTGCTCTGAGATTCACCTCAGATTTGTTTGAAACTGCCTTTGACAGGACATGGAAAGTCCCAAAGAATTCTGCCTTCCAGCTGTAAAGCATACACCTTACATGTTTATTAAAAAGAGGAACAGGAAGATTTCAACCTTATTTGCCCTTTGATAACAATATAATAGGTTCAGGAAATGGAATTTGTGCTCATTGCTGTAATTAAATGTATTAAAATAAATTAATAGTATAACCAAGAGAATGGCAAATTTATTAACTGTGTGTGTGTGTGTGTGTGTGTGTGTGTGTGTGTGTGTGTGTGTGTGTGTGTGTGTGTGTGTGTGTGTGTGTGTGTGTGCATAAAAGTGTCTCAATTGAACGCAAAGTGTCTCAAAGGAACTGTGTAAATGTGCAGATTTTTTATTTAATTTATTTGTTCAACTTTTGGTTTGCAGCTCTCTCTCAGCTTAACTCCCTCCTGTTATTTTCCTCCCAACAAATTCACGAGTTTGTGCTTACATATAATTTGATTTACCAAATAATACGCTTTTTTTTTAAAGAAATTAAAATGTTTCTTTAGCAAGAATGCATTTAATTCATCAAAATTGACAGTAAAGACTTTTTCCTCAAAAAAGGAATTGTGTAAAAAATTGTTACAAAAAGAAATATTGTTTAAATGTTCTTTTTAACATTCGATTAAATTAAGAATCCTCAAATAATATATCAGTTTCCACAAAAGTATTAAGCCAAATAACAACATTGTTTTTTTCAACATTGATAATAATAATAATAATAAATGTTTCTTTAACAGCAATTCAGCATATTAAAATGATTTCTGAAGGATCATGTGACACTGAAGCCTGAAGTAATGTCTGCTGAAAATTCAGCTTTGGCATTACAGAAATAAATTACATTTTAAATAGAAAACAGTTATTTAATAAACCTTTCACAATATTACTGTTTTTACTGTACTTTTGATCAAATACATGCTACCTAATAGAGTATAAGAGATTCTGTCTGAAACTGCCTGAAAGTTGTTCAAGAAATTGTGTGAATGGCAACCTGCTCAATAATGGAATGATTCAAGCATCCCTGGACTCCTCTTTGATGTCAAGATGTTTTTATAGGATTTTATTTATTTATTTTTTTAATGAGGAATTGTGTCATTGTACGTACAGACTCAGAGAAGAATGTTTCAACATGTTTAAACTGCCAAACCACCATTCAGAGCTGAATTTGGCTATGAACGACTATGAACTAGCTTTCGAGTTGAGATGTGTTAAGGTGTGGGTGTTTGTGTTTTGAAACTCCCGTAAGTAAGTATTCTACAGTCATTTGTGAATAGCAAACCACAATAACCCATGACACATGCTCCACCCACGTTTGAAGGTATGAGAGGAATTTCCTTCATTTCTGGCCAAGATTTTTAACTTGCAGTTGTCCTCATATCCCCTCATTTCCTATAGCTGATATATGCATATTTTGGTGGGTTTTGATGTGAGAGAACAACAGAGGATGCATTTTATTTTTCGGGGGAAATGTTATTTTGAATTCTAAACTTTATTTTGGCCAGAAGGAATGGTTTAAAGTAAAAACGCTTTAATGATGGATTTGTTTTTTTTTTAATAAAAATATTGCTTTTCATTTCATAAGATGTTAATGGAATGATTACTTGTGGATTACTCTGATGCTTTTAGCAGCTGACGACACCTATTCACTGCAGAAGATCCATTGGCTGAGCAAGTGATGCAATATTAAATTTCTCCAAATCTGTTTCGACGAAGAAACAAACTCACATCTTGAATGGCCTGAGGGTGAGTACATTTCAGCCAATTTTCTTTTTTTGGGTGACCTCCTTTAAATGCATGAATGCCATTGTACTAGATAAAATCACAGCACAAGCACACTTTTCAAGCAAAGTATTTTACAGAAAGAAGTAAGTTCATGAATTGTTCACAATTAAGATAGTATTTAGACATTTTATTGCTGTCAAAGGCTAGGGGATCATGTCCATAGTTAATGTGATGAACAAAGCCTGGTTACTCTGCTGGTGTGAACTTGACTTCACACATCTATTAAACCTGTCTGCAGGTACCCGTGTGTACAGGTATGTGCAGTAGATTTGTCTTTGATAATAACAGACACAGCTCTAGAGATTGTGCTGCTAACTGCATCCATTGCAGTGTTGCAATGTGACAGCTGCTGGGTAAGGCCACACAAGGTCAATTGTGCCCCTTTGGAATGGCTGCACTCTTCCCTGATCTGACACAATAGATTTAACAGACAGTGATGAAAGGGGACAGGTCTTTCAGTGAGAGATCATTATGTACCCTATGTAAATGGACAGATGTAAAGCCAAAAACACTCTTACCGTAATCTCACTGTCTAGTCTTTTGACGTCAGTTGTTTATGGATGGAGTCACTCAAGGTGCTGAATAATAGTGGCTTTCTCACTGCTTAATGGACAAATTATGCCCGAAGGGGTAAGAAAATAAAAGACAAACAGGCCATATGCACCAGTTAGCAGCAGAATGCTTTTCTTTTTTAAAACAAATACATTTGGATTAAATTATGATGTACATCTTCTCTTAGGACTCTGGCCAAGCAGTTAATATGATAGCATTTAACCATAGCAATGTGTTTTAACAGGGTAATGGAGGCACAATCAAGCATTTCAAACAGTAATGAAAATTTCAAATCAATTAGATTTTGCATAAATGTTTTTGGACATGATTCAAATATTCATAAGTAAAGCACATTTAAACGCCTAGTTTTCAGTAACTCACTTTAATATGAAAAAAATAAACAAATTTTCATTAATGCAATGCATAAATGAATAATTCTGCATTATGTAAATTATAAAGTACATTTCTGTAGATACAATTGGAAGTATGCACTGCCCATCAAAAGTTTGGAATCAATAGGATTTTTATTTATGTTTGAGAAAGAAGTCTCTTATGCTCACCGAGGCTTTCTTTGATAAGAAATGCAGTAAAAAACAGTTATACTATACAACATTATTACAATTTAAAATAAATGTTTTCTATTTGAATACATTTAACAAAATGTAATTATTTCCTGTGATGGCCAAGCTTAATTTTAGCAGCTATTCCTACAGTTTTCAGTGTCACCTGATCCTTCAGGAATGATTCTAATATATTTGCTGCTCAGTAATTTTCTAATTATTACTGACATTGAAAACAGCTGTGATGCTTAACATTTTTGTGGAAAACATGAGTTTTTTTTTTTTTTGATAAATAGAAAGTTCAAAAGAACAGATATTTATTTGAAATGGAGATCTTTTGTAACATCATAAATAACAATGTACCATGCGCAGACATTTTTTAAATACATTTTTATGCACAGCCATAAAGAAACAAACTGATGATGACGACACAAGTGTGTGTGTGTGTTTGTGTATTAGCAACAGGACCTTCTGAACATTTAAGTGCTTATCACTCCTGACAGGCCCTTTCTGACAGATTCAGCGACAAACTTCTCGATTCTGCTCTGGTTTTCGAACTCTCCTCTGCCCTGTGGGGACTTGTCAAACAATCTGATGACAATGACCCAATTGTCCACTGAGCCCTTTCGGGTAAACCCAATGAGGTCCATGCCCCGTCTATTGTCTGTGAATGAACTGTAGCGCTGATTGCATTTTCTGGTAATTAAGCTTGTTCTGTCTCCCCACTCTTTCTTTCAGCACGGGTTCGCATTAGTGTACGGGGTTCAGCGTGGTGTCACTTGCGTAATCGCACAGGTGCTGGGTTTTCCCACCGTGCCATGCCACTCATTAGGTCATCGTGATGACGGAAGCGCATTTTATTTAATTAAATTCTCAGTAGTGCTGCTACAAAAGGCCAGCCACTGACCTCGTTGCTCCGGGGGCACCTAGCTTGTTATATATATCCTTTCGCATAGGGTTTAATTATTGTTGTGAATGAACTGTGGCATGAACACTATGTGCAGGAATTAACGGTTTCTGGTTTAAAGGGAGCTAAAATGCGTTCATACACATGTGTCAGTGTTACAGCACTCATAAACACATATATAGTAGTGCAATAGACACAATTCTTTGCCAAAAACGCAGCTTGACTTTCTCAGAGTCACTTCTGATCACCAAGGTTTATGAGACAGGAGCCACCAAAACCCACACATACACTAAATATACATATGCATGTGCCTTTCAAGGCTCCAAGAATATCCTTGATGGTAGTGTTCTCTTCCAAATATGTCCCAGGACACATTATTTCTGAAAAATGAACTCGTCCATGGGACGCCACCCCAGTGATCTGCAGGCACCTATTCAAACACAATACTTGCTCTTGTTCAGGACAAATATGGATGTGTTGTGACTATAAATAGTATTTGCTCCCTTGGAAGTTCTCATGTTTTATTGTTTTACAACTTTGAACCACAGAGAATTTCGTTTGACCTTTTTGACACAGAAAATTATTATTATTATTTTTTTTATGTGAAAGCTAAAGTAGGGCCTTGATGAGACTTCTTTTGTCTATTTGATTCAAACCAGTTTAGTTTGTACAGGAAAAAATATATTAATTTTCACATTCATATTTTGTTTGAAATGAAACGAAATCTTATTTTTTGCTTTCAGTTTGAAAGGTAAGATCAGATTTCATGTTTTCAACCATTCATTATGTGATGGCTTGTTACAAGATAACTTAATCAAAAGAAAAGTAGTAGTATTAACCAGTGCTTTTCTGATTTTTATGCTGCTGTCTGCGAGAAAAAAAAAAGGTCAGATTTGGAATGAAATGATCAGTCACAAATGGAAAAACATGCATTGTTGAAGTTTTAGACAAAATCTTAAAAATAAATACATTATTTACAAAAAGATTTTATATGTTTTTGAGTTCATACTCCAAAAAAAAGGGCACAAAATGAGAACAAAATGTGCAAATTGCATATTTGGTAATTCTAATGTAAATCAATGTGATACTATTAAAAAAACGCATACTATATGTCTTAGAAAAGGTTAAGACCTATATATATCTGGCTATAATCTTTTTTTCACCACAAAACTTTTGATAATGCTTTGTCAACACTTGAAGTTCATATGAATTTCAATCCATATACCAATGCATATGCTATTTTTTTCTTTCAAAAATGCTTAAGCTCAGTGAATAAAAAGTGAAAAAGTCCAAGACAGTACATAGGAAGTTCTTTTTTTTTCTTCTTCTTTTTGTTCTTGTCTTCACATTTGCTGCCTGCCTCCTACATTGCTAACCCACTCCAGGTGGAGTGGTGCTGGTGTCAGATCCTGAGAAGACAGAGAGAGGAACCCCATAGTGGCTGCTGGGTGCTGGAGGTCTGGGGCTCCGGGTATTGAGGGCAGGATTATTGGGGACAGGCTGAGGAGAGATGAGGGCAGAGAGCAGTCTGACCCAGCGGAAGGGAGGGAGATAGAGATAGAGCGAGAGAGAGAGAGAGAGAGAGAGAGAGAGAGAGAGAAAGGAAGCATGGGTGAGATGAGAATGAAAAATTCAAAGAGAGACTAAGGAAAGGAATGAGATTCAAGGAATGCTGGAGATCAAAACAGGGAAATTTCAGCAAACCTTTTAATGAAATGAAGCACTATAATATGCAGTGTTATAGTATATATTCCTATTTTAGGAATATTTGATTACGATTGGTCAATTGTGACATCCTATGGTTGAATATTTTTGTGTAGTGATTTCTAAACTGTAAACAATTTCCTTCATAGTTGTTCTAGTTTGAAGTCTTTTGTATCACTTTGAATAATAAAAGTTTATAAATAATGTTTAAAATCGATTTTACATTTATTTGGTAAACACCCATGTAATCAATGAGGAACTACAGTCATGGTAATTATAACAAAATAAACCCTTTCAGGGTGATACAAGACCCACTTTGTATATATCATAATCACATAGCTTATTTTGAAATAGATTTTTTTCCCTAAGCAATATGGATACCTAAAAATCACACAAAAAACACAACTGCTTTTAAAATTGATAATTAGAACGGTTTCTTGAGAACCAAATCAGCATATTCAAAAACTTTCTGAAGGATCTTGTGAAAAAATGTAGCTTTGCCATCACAGAAATAAATGACATTTCAAAATAACTAAAATAAAACAAAACAAAAATATTTTAAATAAAAAATGTATTGTTTGGTAATGCATTACAAATGAATTTGCTATTATGTTCATGCATAGTGTGATTAAATCATAATCAATTAAATGATTCAATCGAAGCATGTTTATTATTTATTTATATACTATTATAGTTTTAAATAATATTTTTAATGATCTTTTTATACCTTTTATTATAGATTTTTTCATTCATTTTTATATTTTCAGTCTTATTTTAGTTAAATTTTTAAGTTGGTGCTTTTGTCTTTATTAGTTTTTCTATTATTTATTTATTTAATTTATTAAATTATTGACTTTTTTGCTGTTGTTTTATTTTTTAGTTCACTTTTATTTTTTTATTTCCAATTAGCATTTTAGATTTATTTCAAAAAAAAAGAAAAAAAAAAAAGTTTTAGTTAATAATAACCCTGAACTGTAAGAAGCTTATCCTCCAGAATATCCCACTGATAATAATATGGTTTTATATAACTTTACAGTTCAAATAATACACACTTTTGAATGGAAGAATGAATAACAACAGAATTAATTGCACATTTCAATACGTATGTGTAAATGCATTTTTTGTATGCACTCATATTCCAGGAGGACTTGAACTCCTGACAAAGTGACAGAACCTATTTCTCTTTCATTTGCTCTCTTATTCGTTCATCCTTTTCCTCTTCTCTTCCCCTCTTCTCTCTGAGACACAGGACATCTCCACACTAAGGTGCCGAAAGATACGTTCTGTGACAGAGACCACAACTGCTGTTGGACCACACACACACACACACACACACAAACACAAACACACTCACACACACACACACACACACACACACACACACACACACAAAACCTGCCTCAGTCTTTGCATTTATCAGTGAACGTGTACACGGCCATCACTGTCTATTCTTATTATAAAGTATTTCTGTATTGTCATTGTTGTGTAAGTTCAAATAAATATAAGTAGCATTAAAACAGTGTATTGTTTGCAGTTCAAGACAAACTAGCAGCACAACACATCGAAGCTTTGTAGCATTAATCTCTTTCTTCTTTATAGCCTAAATGCGTGATTATTCAAATCAGGCAGCTCCACATAAAGGTTAAACACACACACACACTAAAGGTGGCTTTCGGATGCACACACTCAAATATCTCACTGTAAATCTAAAAGGGATGCAAATCGCTAATTTCCCCTGTTCGGTTTTGCATGTTGACCCTGAAGTTAAAAGATTCTGCTGAGAAAGACCATTGGCATGTCTAAAAAAATGTATATGGGTTTGTTAGGATTAAACCTTTTAAAATATGTGCCTTTGCAGAGGTTTCCTAAACTAACTGCAAGTGTTCCTGACTGTGGCAAATAAATATGCAGGCAAAACCAAAGAGTGACTTTGAAAAACAACACGTGACTGCTTCTAGTGGTCAGTGGAGAAACTGCAGTATGACAGACAACATGCTATGAAGAAACTAATACACATATGGTAATACACAAAGCATTTATTTTATTAACCAACAGACCTAGAGGAGCTTATGATGAACTGATTGGCGTCTGTACTGCTTAATTGTGTCCTAATATGTATACAGGATAATAATTAAAGCAGATGTTTTGGCACATCACACAGGTACTAATTTAGGAGTTAATGGATTTAAAAGATTACACTTGTTTAGAAAAATATATTTAGTGTTTTATTATTATTCCTGTCTCCAAGGACTCTCAAAAGACAGACTGGTGTTTCATTTGACTTTGCAGCACACATAAAGAGTAATGTCTAGCCCATGAAATAGCTTAAAGCAGAGAAACCCAGAAACATAAATTTTCTTTAAAGAAATGTCCACCTTTCCCTCACGTTTTCAACATTTATGACCTTTCCAGGCCTTTCAAGATTCCCTGATATTTTGAGGTTTTCTGCGACCTGTTCCAAGGTCAAAGAAAATAAACTTTGTTTTAAAACGAACACATTCAAAATAACTGTTGGTCACACATCTGTATACATATACCTACTTAACAGGTTTCCTCTATCGCACAAAACACAGTAACAAACCAAATCCTTAGAGGAATCCTTTTTCCCACACATTTAACACAAAACACTAACATTTTCAAAACAGGGAAAATCATCTCACTGTTTACACATTACAGTACTAACAGCAAAGCCTTCTGTAAACTAGTCAGATTCACTCTCCTGTCACGCTTTGGTCAAATGATGTACTAATTAGTGCTGTTGTGTTGTTATCAAAATTTGTTATTAAGGCTGAAATTAGTTATTAAGGCTAGAATGACAGACTAACAAACAAACATGAATAAAATTAATGTAAATTAAAATGGATTGCATAATTTTTTTTTTTAAATACAACCCTAAGACATATAAACTTAAGAAATGTATTTTGAAACTTCATTTTAACTGTTACTTAAAAGCAACTATTTAAGATTACAGTTACATAATTCCATAACAGATTTAAAAGTTAAAGGCATAGTTCACCTAGAAATGCAGAAAAAAATTACTTACTAGTTTTCATGTCATTCCAAACCTGTATGAATTCTTTGGAATGTTAAAATTGACTGAAAATCTTCCCTTAAACTGTAGTTCTACAATGAACCAACGGAGTTTGTTGTTAACATGCAATTTCTGAACTTTCAGAATTCCATTTTAGAATATCAGGGAAGATCCTGAGTAAATAACTGTTGACTTGACAGAGCAAAGACAAAATGCAATAATACTGAACTGAGAAAAACTACTTACATTTTTTTTATTTAATTTTGATTGATGTATGTAGTCAATTAAACCACTTTTATGATACTTTGGTGTTCTTTATCTGTCATTTTGGAGCTTGCTTGACATGCCGATTCCCTAATTCACTTTAAATTATATAGAAAAGAGCATACAGGATATTCTTAAAAAATATGCCTTTTGCATTCCATTGAAAAACTAAATTAATATGGGTTTGAAATGATATGAGGGTGAATAAATGATGACAGAACTTTCATTCTGAGCAAAACTATGTAAATGTAAACATGAACAAGCTGATACATCTATGCATACACAAAAAACAGCTGACATGCATAATCTCTCTCTCTCTCTCTCTTTTTTTTTTTAAATCAGATATTTTCTATCTTTCTCAGATATTTTCTCCTCCATTTAATTTCGGTTCAAACTTTTGACTCTGACACCTGTCCCTGTAGAGGGAGAGTGAGGACACTAGAGATATCGGTGCTTCTGTGACAACGACAATTTTAATTCTGTCATCATTTATTCAACCCTCATGTCACTCCAAACCCATATTGTGAATTTGTGGAACGCACACAAAAAGAAAATGTCCATACAATCACAACTAATGGATTCTGAAGGTTTCAAGCCTCATAAAAGAGGCAAAAGTGTAACGAAAATTATTGGAATGTGGTCAAAAAGTTGTCTGACATGTATTTATCATAAGTCTCAAATCATTTTTACTTCAGTTTTCTTATGTCCTTGAAAGTCATATTTTAAACCGTTTTTTTTTTTTTACTGGAAAGGTTTGTATCTTGTTTGGTTACATGTTTCGATTGACCAGCCGAACTTTCCATCAGGATTGCTTTTCAAACCTTGTTCTACCACTAGAGGGAGACATAACAATTACTTTCTGATGACAGACAATGCACTCCACTAGGGCTCATTTGCCCTTGAGGTCTTAAAATGCTAATTTTAACTCTTACAGTTCATTGTTTCTTTAGTTTAATTTCAGTTAAATTAATATTTGGTACCTTTTCATAATTACATAATCAATCATTTATCATTATATAATCAGCAATGATGTCATTAAAGGAAAAAAAGTTTTCCCAAAAATGAAAATTTGCTCAAATTTACACTTCCAAGTCCATCCAAGATATAGCTATTCATCTGAACAGATTTGGAGAAATTTCGCATTACATCACTTGCTCTATATCACTGCAGTGAATGGGTTCCATCAGAATGAGAGTAGTTGATAAAAACATCCACAAGTTATGCAAGTAATCCACAAGCTGCGTGTTTGTAATAAATCCATCAAGACATTTTTAACATTGTTTTTAACATTTAACTATCCATAAAATTGCTTTCTCCAGCACTGGTGAGCAAGTGATGTAATGCTGCATTTCTCCAAATCCATTCCGATGAAGAAACAAACTCACTTACATCTTGAACATCAGCCTGAGAGTAGGTACATTTCCAGCAATTTTTTATTTCCTTAACTCTTCTTTTAAAGCATGTACACTACAGCACTCACCAGAATCAGCAGCGCTAGGGTGAGCAGGCTGGAGGACCCGTCGGCTGGGGTTGGAGAATGCTGATTGTTCAGAAGGGAACTGCGTCAGGTCTGGAATACTGAAACTCCTCAGACGTTCACTAATGGCACCCTGTCCCTGTGACATGATGATCCATTGTACATGGTGCATTGAGTTAACAAAGTTGTGGCTACCTTTATAATACACAAAGACATCATTTATTTAACTTCGCAGTTAATTATTGTCTAATGATGTGCTGGCGACAGGTTAAAGCAGATTGAAAAAGAAAGCAAGTTACCTGGGATAGGTTCAACAGCTACTGCTGGAGATTAGTTTAGCATGTAGACAGAAAGAGAAAGGAAACCGGAAGATTTGAACTAGATTTTTACATTTTCTGAAGAAAACGCAAGTGGTGATCAGAACATCCTTGCTAATAGCATAGCAATGCATGACAGTGTGGCAGATGATGAGTGCTGCTATGCATTCGACTAAGTTTTCTGAGTGATTTGTAGTGTGTTTGGGTGGTTGCTTACTGGCCAAAGTTAAAAGACCCTGAATGTCTATGATATTCTTGTTTTTAGATAAGAACAGCAGACCTTAGCAAAAACAGAAGAGTCTTATCAAAAACAGAAGAGCACTAGTGATTTAGATCTTTTTTAGAAACCAGACATGGCCAGACAGCAAATTTGATTTAAAATAAGCAGTCAAGAGAACCGGAGGCCACAGTGAACATGTAAGTTTTGCAGTGCATTTTTGTGTCCTTAAACATGCTGTATATTTTTAATATTAAACAAATTTGTGCTGTCCATACATTAAAAAAACAACAACAACTAATTAATTACACATTTCTTTCTGAAATTAATCATGATTAATCCCTCCTTACCTTTAAGTTTTTAAATATTGCAATACTTTTATATTCAATCTTCAAATGAATGTAGAAACAAAATAAATACTATATTTTTCATATTTGTTTAAAGGCATCCTTTTTATGACTGAAGGTGTGTATCACTAATACCAATACTACTGATATCTCTAGGAATATTTTTTTTCTTAATATTTAACCATTGACTATAGCCATTCAAAATTACAGTATAATTGAGAGCTATCAATTTTAACATTTAGTAGACCCATTATAATGAATGTCATATTTAGCTTCCTGTGCACTTCAGCAAGCAGGAAATATACAGAATTTGAATAAAGTTAAAGTTAAATATAGATAAACCCTTAAAATTGCAAAAGTTATTGGGTTATTTTGGCTGCTTTAAGAGCTGTCACTACTGAACATGATCCGGTTCTGACACACATCATCTTTTCTCAGAACTCTTTACCTATTGTGACCCACTTTTCAGGTATTAAATTCTCTACTAATGAGCTGATTAGTTGAATTGTGTGTGTTAGATGAGGGAAGACAGTGCTGGGCTGTTCCAGGACAGTTTTGAAAACTGCATAACAGAGACATTTTCTTAAATGTGACTCTTATATAACAAATACATGCATGCACAGTTTTAAGGGCAGCTTTAATCACCTTTTTGGTAACTTCATGACTTAACTGACAACATACACTCACCTAAAGGATTATCAGGAACACCTGTTCATTTTCTCATTAATGCAATTATCTAATCAACCAGTCACATGGCAGTTGCTTCACTGCATTTAGGGGTGTGGCCCTGGTCAAGACAATCTCCTGAACTCCAAACTGAATGTCAGAATGGGAAAGAAAGGTGATATAAGCAATTTTGAGCGTGGCATGGTTGTTGGTGTCAGACGGGCCGGTCTGAGTATTTCACAATCTGCTCAGTTACTGGGATTTTCACGCATAACCATTTCTAGGGTTTACAAAGAATGGTGTGAAAAGAGAAAAACATCCAGTATGCGGCAGTCCTGTGGGCATAAATGCCTTGTTGATGCTAGAGGCAGAGGAGAATGGGCCGACTGATTCAAGCTGACAGAAGAGCTTCTTTGACTGAAATAACCACTCGTTACAACCGAGGTATGCAGCAAAGCATTTTTGAAGCCACAACACGCACAACCTTGAGGCGGATGGGCTACAACAGCAGAAGACCCCACCGGGTACCACTCATCTCCACTACAAATAGGAAAAAGAGGCTACAATTTGCCCAAGCTCACCAAAATTGGACAGTTGAAGACTGGAAAAATGTTGCCTGGTCTGATGAGTCTCGATTTCTGTTGAATTTGGCATAAACAGAATGAGAACATGGATCCATCATGCCTTGTTACCACTGTGCAGGCTGCTGCTGGTGGTGTAATGGTGTGGGGGATGTTTTCTTGGCATGCTTTAGGCCCCTTAGTTCCAATTGGTCATCGTTTAAATGCCACGGCCTACCTGAGCATTGTTTCTGACCATGTCCATCCCTTTATGACCACCATGTCACCATGATGGCTACTCCAGCAGGATAATGCACCATGTCACAAAGCTCGAATCATTTCAAATTGGTTTCTTGAACATGACAATGAGTTCACTGTACTAAAATGGCCCCCACAGTCACCAGATCTGTACCCAATAGAGCATCTTTGGGATGTGGTGGAACAGTAGCTTCGTGCCCTGGATGTGCATCCCACAAATCTCCATCAACTGCAAGATGCTATCCTATCAATATGGGCCAACATTTCTAAAGAATGCTTTCAGCACCTTGTTGAATCAATGCCACGTAGAATTAAGACAGTTCTGAAGGCGAAAGGGGGTCAAACACAGTATTAGTATGGTGTTCCTAATAATCCTTTAGGTGAGTGTAAATGCTACATTGCATGGTCATAGTTTCAATATTAAACTTTATTATATACAACGTGCGTTACTGCTTTTGTTTGTGTGCTAAGAGCACAGTATAACGGCTGACAGGACAGGGAAATTAGTTTTTACTGACATATGGCCTGAGACAACATCTCATCTGACCGTAGTTCAATGTTGTTCTACTGAAGCTCCCTCGTCACCTGTACCTTTTCCGGTGCTAAGGCAAAGTGGGAGTGTCTGAAAATTATTCCCTTTGATTGGTTCATAAAGATGTTCTGGGTCTAAATAAATGCAATTCTTGTCAAGAGAAAAGAGACAGAAGCAGCAGTTGTGAATAGGGTGGCCAACCCAACCTCTGCCCCAGTGTTAATTGCATTAAATATTTCTAACATGTTAAAGTGAAACAAATCTATTATATGTGTTAACGCATTCTGTTTACATGGAATGAAAGTTGTTACCTGACCAAATCAGCTTAGTTAGTTAGGTTATCTCAAATGCCTAGTATAAGCACTGCATGAGTATATGAATGAGCAGGTGTCTGTGCAATACCTTCACAGCAGCCGAGACAGCAGCAGCAGCCGCAATCGTGAGACCCTGCCGCCCAAAATTCACCACAGTCTCATAACTCTTCTCCCTGGCCTGGACAATATATTCGTCAATCTCCTGAAAAACAGAATGTGAAACAGTCAATAAATCTATCTTTTAAATTCCCCCTAAACCTCCATCTAGGAGTTGTTTGACAACAAACAATTACAGAGGGCTGGAAACAAAATATGCAGGCGCCGTTAAACGAACCGTGCAGTTTACTGTTAGTTCATAATAGAGCCCGACCGATATGGATTTTTGGGGGCCGATGCCGATATTAACTCGAAAAGAGCCGATTTATAAGCCGATATTTTGATTTTAAAAATAATCTGGATATTAGACCCATTTCCTATAAACTGCATTTACACAACATTTAATAGCAAAATATCTGCCTGTTCTATGTATGTGGGCTGTATAAACCATTTTCCAGAATGGACTATGTTAAAAAAAAAGCCTTAGATTACAGTCTCAATGACTAAACAATTGCACATCAAAAGTATATATTTTTTAATGATCAAAAAACAGTCTGGTTTTAAACATTTAACACTTTTACTTTCTTCCAGTTGAAGCTGGTTTTAACAGTCTGTGTGTTTACTGTAAATAAATTATAATACTAAAGTTAAAGTATTTGCAGAAGTAGTCCCACACTTTGCTGCTACAGCATTCACCTTTTTCAGCCATCTGTAGGCAGAAAGAGAGACGGAGAAAGAATAAGCATGTGTATTAATAATATCACCATGTATCATTACTCATGTCATCATTAGAATTATAATAATAATAAACTGGGATCTCCTACATAGGCAAAAATGAGAAATATATATATATTTTTTTATTTGTCAAGCAATAGGTATTACCTAATTATATTTAACAATATTATTTCAACATTTTCCTGTTATGTCTGTAAAGCTGCTTTGAAACAATATGTAAAAAAAAAAAAGCGCTTGTTCAGCTCACATTTATTTACATGTCCCCTCTGGTTTAATCATTTCTGACGCACCTACTGTAGTTACTGTAACTACACTATATTTGCTCTCACAGACACATTCACAACAGACCCGTATATCTTCTCCTCTTCTCTTTGTGCAGTCTGAATCAAAACATCGTCTTGCATACTATTACCGGAAGATTACGGAATCAATTCGAAGTTGAATGGTTAACGTTAGTGTCATGAACACACCGCTGTCAATTTTGAGAAGAACCACCTTCAAACAAGTTAATAGCAAGCATTTAAGGGGCCTGCTAAAAAGGAAGCTATTAGCGTTAGAGTAATGTAACCAGCCTGAATTCACCAAATTGTTCTCTGGACCTGACGGTAGCCTCTTCTTCCTTGCTTCTCTCTTAATTCTCAACAGCAGGACTAGCGCTATCGCTCGCTTCTTACAACGGGACAGATACATGTTTGCTGCTGACCGAAAGGAGGAGGAACAGACTATGAAAGAGCTCCCGCTAAACGTTTTTAAAACTCCGCCTATGCCATAGCGCAGCGCAAATCGTGTTGTATCTGAAGGGCAACGCTGAACCCAGCGGCAAGCGCCGTGCATACCGCGAACTGTGTGAAAGGCCCAATTACGCGGTCATTATGTGGGAAACACACCGCAATAGAATAAGAATAAGTTAAACGCTAACGTTATAGTTTGACCTCCTATTAACGTTCGCGCTCTTCCACTGATAAACATGGTATTAGCTTTGTGGCTAATCTAATATAGCAATGCATTAGCGGCTGTAAGTGATGTTACAGAATATTTAGAAGTAATAATGATAGGACCGTTAGCTAGAACTACCACACAGTCTTTATATACAGGGTATGAACTAAATCTACAATCATTTCACATGACGAACGACAGACTCACCGTCAAAACAGTTGATCGCTTTCTTCTGTAGTGGACTTCTGGCGCTGTTGTTAACTCTGGAGCTGCAGAGCTCCCTCTGGTGGGCACACTATGCAACACTCATAACATGAGTAAAGCATGAGACTCTGTTTCTCATGTTTCATCGGCCGTTATAAATGCCGATGCCGATTTAAATGCAATTAGCTTATATCGGCCGATAATATCGGCCAGCCGATATATCGGTCGGGCTCTAGTTCATAATGATCATGTAATCGAGACATGCAACTAACCCAATCCATCTGTTAATCTCTTAAAGGGGTGGTTCGGGATTTTTGACATCGGACCTCATTTTTAGGTCAGCCTGGTTGTTATTCATCAGTGGAGACATTTTTTTTAAAAAATCATCCAGTCCTTATATTTGGATAGTTGGCCGATGCTAGGCTAGCGCGAGTCAATGGGTATATGTTAGCCAGCCATTAAAAACCGTTTTACCCACTCCACAGTGCACCAAACGCAAATCAATTATAACACTAGACTATCGATGCAAATGTCCGTTGAGAGAATAATGTTAGAAATCAAACTTACCTTTCATCTCAATGATCCTAAAGGAACTAGTTTCTCAGCCGCTGCGGAATTTTACTTTGCTCCGGTTAGTAATGCGGCAAAAAGTAAACACAGAACAGAAGCGCACTACAGTCGTTACATCCAGCTAACCGGCTCACTCGGTTGCCTAGGTAATCAATATCACTCCGCTGCTGCTGTCGACAAGGCTTATGATTACAGAGAACAAATTATAACTAATGCAATGTGATGAAAGGTAAGTTTGATTTCTAACATTATTCTATCAACGGACATTTGCATCGATAGTCTAGTGTTATAATTGATTTGCGTTTGGTGCACTGTGGAGCGGGTAAAACGGTTTTTAATGGCTGGCTAACATATACCCATTGACTCGCGCTAGCCTAGCATCGGCTATCTATCCAAATATAAATTGGATAGATAATTAAAAAAAAAAAATGTCTCCACTGATGAATAACAACCAGGCTGACTTAAAAATGAGGTCCGATGTCAAAAATCCTGAACCACCCCTTTAACATCATTAATGTGATCATTGATTTCAGTATGGCTATAAGTTCACTGTCAGTGAATGCCTATTCCCAGGGAACCTGAGGATATGCTTAGGTCATTACCCTTTCCTTGGATGCCAGCATAGGGTGTAGGAACTTCCTGTAGAGGACACTGGCTCCTCTGGTGTAGGGAGACAGCAACCAAAAGACGAAAGCCATTTTCAGTTCGTAGTAAACTGGAAACCTGAAACAGTCAAGTACAATCAATATGAAAACAGACGGATGATGGAAGACAAAAGAATGAATTTGTTTTAGGCATTCTCTACGATTTTAGTCTAATGGACCTCAGCATTGGTGGATCGATTTAATGAAACTACGGCTGTTTAACTCAAATTCGAAGTAAATGATTTCCGCTCCCCAAAAAAACAAAAACATTTTTTTTCAATGTGTATTTTATTTGTATTTATTGTTATTTGAATCTTTATTTTTTATCGTTGATTAATTAGTTTTAATTCCGTCCTACAAAAAAGTGTTTTCTTAAAAAAAAATCCCTTTTGGATTTTACAGAATTTTATTTATTTATTTATTTAAATTACAGAATAGAAGAGTTAAATGTCATTTTTAAAACTTATCTTTAAAAAAAATAATAATCATTTAATGCCAACTTTTCAGCATTAGTACACGGCATAGAATTATCCAAGAAAATAAAACTGATCTAATTTAGGAAGACTCAAGCCAGCAAAAAAAAAAGGTTTTGTTTTCTTTCTTTTTTCTTTTAAATGTCACGAAACTAATGAAATGCACTTGAATTTAACTGAACTGAAACTGAACCTAACAGACTTGTTCCTCTAAGTGGCCTGAGGAAAATAAATGGAGCTCAGTATCTGCAACAACAGATAAAAGCCCTTTTCATAAACCACAAATGTTAGACAGTGAAAAGTCACAATAGAGAAGAATGGCAAAATGTTAATAAAACCACTTGATTCAAAATTACTCCATTCAATCCAATAACAATTATTTATTTGCCTCTTTTCAGGCTGTGTGTGTATTTACCAAGCCAAAGAAAGATCTGTGATGGTCTCCACTGCTGTGTAAAGAGCAAACACAATCCAGTACATCATCCATCGCACCTGTCAACCCACAAACACAAAATGTCTATTGGAGGTATAGAAAAGCTACTTACTTAACTTTTTTGTAAGGTGAGAAACGGAAGTAGCTGGAAGAGACCACAAACAGGGCACACATGGTGGAAGAACAGTATTAAATTGCTAAACAGCTCAGGGTTTAGTTACCGACAGTAACCAGGATATATGGACAGTTTAGCAGGAGCTCTCCATCTATTCTGGCTATTAACATCCTCTAAACTCTAATCTATTGATGTGAAGAATCAGCCGAACATAGCTGGATAAAGATATGCATGTGCCTTTATATGAATCGAGTACTCACATATTCTTTGACATTCTTGGATTTGACGGCTTTAAAGGAGTAGTACGCAGGATACAGCGTTCCAAACACAAGACTGTGATAAAACACACACAGACATATACATTAGATTTAAAAATATCATGTAGCTGTTATATGCAAGCAAACAAATAAAGGTTGGTGAACTAACAGTAAGTTTTTTTTCTTCTTTTTTTTAATAGAAAAGAAAAGTGAAAAAGAAAGTGATGTGACATACAGCATTCGTGCTCTGCTTTTAACCCATCCAAAGTGCACACAAACAGCAGTGAACACACACACACACTGTGAACACACACCCAGAGCAGTGGGCAGCCATTTATGCTGCAGCACCCGGGGAGCAGTTGGGGGTTCGGTGCCTTGCTCAAGGGCACCTAAGTCATGGTATTGAAGGTGGAGAGAGCACTGCACATGCACTCCCCCCACCTACAATTCCTGCCAGCCCGAGACTCGAACTCACAACCCTTCGATTGCGAGTCCGACTCTCTAACCATTAGGCCATGACTTCCCATAGTGTATACTGATTTTTTCACATTAATTTTTGCATTTGGATTATCTTAAAACTACTAATAATTAAATTTATATTAAGTTAATCTTTAAATACAGTAATAATTTACACCTTAATTACAAGTTAATATAATTTTTTTTCTACTGTACGTGTAGACTTGTAGATACTTGTAGATTTAAGTTGACTAATCTTAGTTTATGTGATCTATTTTTATTTTATACTTTTTACAGGCCATTACAAGTCGTGGCCTAGTGGTTAGAGAGTTTGACTCATAACCCTAGGGTTGTGGGTTTGAATCTTGGGCTGGTAATATCACGACTTAGGTGCCCTTGAGCAAGGCACCAAACACCCAACTGCTCCCCGGGCACTGCAGCGAAAATGGCTGCCGCGTGCGCCCGCAATGGAAAGCACGAATTCTGAGTATGGGTCACCATACTTGGCTGAATATCATGTCACTTTCACATGAAAATAATTAACTTATTGTATCAACCATAATTGAAATTTCTGTGGATTCCTATGCAAAATTTTATATTTGATGATAATCCATCCATTTTATTTGGATGCCCATCCAGATGGCAAATCCAGCCTTTGCCTTACAGGCCTACTCAAATATTGAAACCAGAACAATGATCATTCAAAATTCTTGATTTATTGTGACAGATGAGAATGAAATCCCATTTTTTTTTTTTTCAAAAGAGGTGTTGACCACCTCACTTCAGTACATACACAAAGTAAATCCACAGCCTTCACTGTAACTGGCTTGTGTTTCACTGAACCATATATTTTCGAGTAGCTATGGGAACGACATCACTGCCCGATACCGTCTAAAGTTATTGTGATCATGGGTGTGTGTGGTGAGAGACCGTTGGATGGAGTCCATTTATTGCTTAACTGTTTCTCCACTCTAAAACATCTCTACCACAAAGCAAAATAAATCCTGAAGTCAAGAGTAGAGGTCATCTCTTAACTCAAAACAGTGAATCTGTTTGTAGCTAAACAACTTCAGCGTCACCAAGTCACCATTTCCAAACACAGCCTGCCTTGCTTTCACTACTAGACAGAAGAAAGTGTTTAAACGTCAAATGCTGTGAGAACACATTAGAGTCACAATGGTTTAGTCATGCATTTCCTATGATGCTGTTCGCTGGGAGAACTTGTGACCTGGTGAGGGTAAAAAAAAGAAAGAAGGGAAAGAATAGAAATGTGTGTGTATGTGTGTGTGTGTGTGTGTGTGTGAGAGAGAGAGAGAGAGAGAGAGAGAGAGAGAGAGAGAGAGAGAGATGTTACTGTACATCTCTAAAACAGCTATGCCTTGTTTGTCGGCGGCAAATAATTCATCATGTTAACTTACAGTAAGACCACAAAAGGCATTTCAAGAGAACTTTAGACTTTGAAAGCAACTATAACCTACTATATACAGTATAAATGTATTTATTTCCGTGAAGACCAGAGACCCTTATCTCTTATATTGTCAGTACACTAAAGATAACCAAACCCATAGCAAACAGCACCTATTGAGATGAGGCACATAATGTGTTTCCTCATGCTGACCTTTTCCACAAAGAAAGAGACACACCTACTGTAACATTACTGTCCAGCAGGAAAACAGTTCCTCCCTGGCAGACAGGGACTTTGAATAAAGCAGGTCTCCAGCCAAAAACATGATGAATTTCCTGTTCTACTCCACCAAGTCAGCAAAATTAATGTAGGGTTTCTTTTTTTCCACTACATAATTTTTGAATTTTTATTATGGATGATTCAAAGGTTCCTACACTTTCTTTCCAGTGAATTTCCAATATTTTCCCATTTTTGTGCACTCACAAACAGTCGTTTCCAGCCTACTAAATACTTCAAATCTGAGCATATATTAACTGTAAATATTAACAATACCTTTTAAAAATGTATTTATTTCCATTACTTTTCTGGGCTTGGAAATCAATAATTTTTCTGGTACATTTCAGATTTCCTAAGGCAGTGGGAACCTTCTTGGTTGTGAACATATATAAAATGAAAATACAGCAAAAATGTAATAACCGTAAAAGTGTTTACTTATATTGGGGACAAAACGCTAAGCACGTCGGTTTGTTTTTCCTCAGAAAATAAACGAAACTAGTTTTATGAATTTATAATACTGTTTTGTATTGTAACGATGTAGATTTTAGACAGTAACGTTACATTATGCATAGATTTTAATGCGCCGTCGACTCAGCAGTTTTCACGAATGTACTGAAAGCCAAGGTCAGAAACGCAAATAGTTTTCGATAAATACTCACACGATGACCCTAGATATAATCCACGAGACCATCTTTCAACCTGTTGCACTTTTAAGATATAAGATTCGCTGCAGATCCAGTCCAGAAGCGTAAACTATTTAAATAAACTATAACTACTAATAACTTCGCTTCTCCAACCGCCAAAACTCAACCAATGAGTTCCTGTATTTAACGCATGCTTCCTGATATCAAGAAGTTTGCAAGATGACATCGTTATTTGACGAATAACCACTCGTTTCAGCTGCTGTCCTCTGCCTACATGATGTTCCGTTGTGTTAAAAGTGTATGCATTGTTTTCCTCTTCTCAACAAGTCATTTTCGGACAAGGGACTATGTCACCTTTGATTGACCCCACTGATTGGACGGAGCCGCTGGTTTATCCCGCCTTCTGCGTTTAGTGATTGGACCACTGACGCCAAACAGGGTCACAGGGCGGAGCGGCTCATTGCTTGCACGCTGTTTACGTACTAGGATACACTGAGTTTGAAACAGGTAATTTGGAAACGTTTTTTATATGATGGACAGATACATTGATATTTTATTTTGAATGTTTGTATTGTCGTGTAGTCTGATTTGGCATATTTTGACAACTTTTAGAAGTACACTAGATGACCTCAGAGCTAAAAGCACTGTAGGTAATTTCCAGTTATAAGATCCTAAAATTTGGTGCCTGGCAGACATACGTAGAGTGATTATTTATTTATTTATTTATTTATTATTATTTGGGTTACTGAATGAAATAAAATATAGGCTACTATATTTTATTGTTGCAACAATGTAGGTTAATTATATAATAGATGTACAATGTAATATAAATCCAATATTGTTTTGCCATTTCTGCCACATCTGTTTTAGGTTTTCTTAATTTGCCCCCAAATCAATTTTGCAGTGTGTGTTAGACTGTTAAAATGCAATTAAAGGGTAGTAGCACAAGTGGTTAATGGTGACTTTAACCTTTCTGTTGTAGATGTCCGAAACTGCACCCAACTGTGCAATTTTTTTTAGGGAGTAAGTATAGAATAAATAGAAAACATGCATACATTTCAGGTTTGAGACCTTTAAAATACACATTTTAAGTAAGATGTAAAATAATATATGTAAAATAATAATAATGTAATAATTTAATTTTATATTTGAATAAAATAGAAGTTAAATTATTTAATATTTTATATTATTAAAAAATTATATTAAATATAATAAATGTATATTTTAATTAAGAAAAAAATATAATTAAGCAATTAAATTTTTTATGCATTATTATTATTAGTATTATTATTATTATTGAGTGACACCTTTAAAATATTATGAAACTATTTACAAAACAAAAATGCTAAATCTCTCAAAGAAAGCACTCCCTTCTCCTCTTTTGTGTAGGCTCCAGGATTGGTTCAAGGTTGGATGCGCGTGCCCTTGTTTCTGGCGCGTGCTCCGTCCTTCAGCAGAATCCCTGCGCGAGATAACGCGTCAAGCATCAGGCAAAGGATCATTAATATTTCCAACGAAAGATACGTCTGACAGCTGACGAACTGCACGAGCTTGATCCACTCTGGCATCGCGGGTCCATATATCAGGGGGAGACGGGGCGTGTTTGAGGTGAGAGTGAACAGAAGTCATGCTTTATGATAGTGTTGTGCATTTTGTTGGTGATGCCAGGTCTCTAAGGACCCCTGCAAGGGCTGCAGTTTCGCCCGAGGAGCTGTCTGTGGTTCTGAAAGGATAGGGTGTCCGTGCAAGGCTGAGCATTTTTGGTTATACGAAAATTTGCTTCCTGCTCCCGTTTCTCGCGGGTTGAAGCAAGATAAGACAGCGAATCTCGCTTGACACATCATAAACCTTCGCATGCATGACATAAGGGTGCAGCGCGAGGTAGAACAGTGTTTGCATTTAATTGGTTGTCCCACCGATATTACAAAACTGAGAAGTGTGTCTGATATGTGATCTGTTGTCATCAGATTTTCAGCGTTTACTTAATAATCTGTTGCTTTTAACCTTGAGAGGAAAATCCTCAACCACCAGCGGATAATTGATTTAGATAGCCAAATATGAATGTAATCCAAATGTTAGCCATGCATTTTTGTTTTCACTCAAACACCGTTGGTAAAACATAGTTGAAATTATTATTATCACAAAGATATTGCCATCTGATCAGTTCTGCAGTGTTATAGCATCATAAATACTTTGATTTCAATCCAGTAACATATCACATGTTTCAGTGCTTTAAGCATTATTATTATTGTATTACTTTATTTGTGTTTGTATGTGCCTTGTTTCTCCCTATCAGGTGTATATATTCACTGGAGTAGCTGTTTTGCAGAATTTTGGTTAGTTTTTGAGTGTACTATGGCGAAGAACAACAGCCTCCATCCAAACACCAATGGAGAGACGGACGACTCGCCAAACATGCTGGTTTATAGGAAGGTAGGACTTTTGAATAATTATTTGATTGGTTACTTTGTGAATGGTATTGCCCTTTTGACAGAACCAGTAGTGTACGCTTTGTTTTGAGAAAGTAATGGGGCTATTTGTTACACTTTTTAGTTTATTTTGGAAAGTCAGTTTCTGTATGGACACAAATCTTGAGATCTTATCTACAAAAAGCTATTAAACTTTTCAACCATTTAAAAAAAGAAGAAATAGTTTGTTTACCAAACATAGCCCTTTTGTGGCTATATGGGGTAAGTTGTCACAATGGAAATCTGCTATTAAATAGCATGTTACATTTAAGCTTTTGCCTTTGTGACAATTTTCCTTGTTACTGTGAGTCCCTCTGTAGGGCATTTTCTTGAGAAGCAACAGGAATGGAAAAATGCATGTTTTGAAAAAGGAGAGGTGGACATCAAAACTTATTTGACCTTTCATACTCTCCATCCTTCTGATGATTGGTAATTTGCTCATCACTGCTTGAGTCAAATTCATTTGTATTGCTGATTGGAAACTAAAGTCTGTTATTGTGGCTGAGAGGCACTAATGTTACCACTCACCCTATGGAGACTCAAAAAAGGAACATTAATTTTTCACAAAGCCATTATCACATATTTAAAGACTTGTGTGGCAAATTACAGTTTCAATTATGGTCAGTCCTTGTATCATTAATTAGTAGCCTGCTTAAATGAGCTCTGATGATGAATCAGGTATCTGAGTGCTTCTCTGTGATTAATTCATAATTCTAGTTTTTTATGCCGACATTAGGACTGGGCAATCTATTAAATATTTATGATGTATTTGTGATGATTTTTGCCCAGCGATATCAAATTAATCAACACTGTGATGAAACAGTTTTTATACATTTGTATATTTATTCTCTTAAATGGGAAGTAGTATCTCTCATTTAAATGTTTTTATTAATCAATTCAAATGCTTAGTTTCAGTGAAACTCAAAATAAATATTTAGAGAAAGATGCATTTGCAGAAAGGTGCATTCTGCTGCCAGATGGTGTAATTAAGAAATCTACCAGCAGGGACAAACAACATGTTAACCAGCCAAACCTTGATCCAACCCTCTGATACAGCAAAGACTTGCGACCCAAACACCTGTGCGATCACAACTAGTATTTATTCTGTCCTGTACCAGCTTGCCCTCCCTTCTCTCTTGAGCATGATACATTTAAATCTGCTCCCTCAGGTGTGGCTGAAATATGTTGTCAGAACATGACAATCAGATATAGTTTGGAGACAGTGAATCATTTATCTATACGAGGTCACAGAATCTCCTTGAAAGACTCTATTTATTTTTCCTTCTTTCAATTCATTTCCTTCCCCCTTCAGTTGATTTTCACATTTCCTCCATGCTACTTCAGTCCTATTAGGTCTGCTGTGCTGTGAAGTTGCAGGAAGGATAGGTGCTCTGCAGTCAGAGATACTGTGGCTCTTCTCGTTCCCTCACAAGACATTAACTCACCCAATTCAGAACTAATAACTACTGGCCAGTCTCTTATCACAGGCTTTTCTAACAGATCGCAAAGAGCTGAACTGATTTATGAAGGACCTTAGGCAGAACAGGGCCACTTTTGCCAAAAGCATTGCAACCCTAAGTGGATTGTAAAAATGGCTGTACGAATCATCATAGAATTACAGTCTGTTGCCCAAAAGCATTGTAAATATTAAGCATTGTAAATAGTTCTTGAAAATCTTAGATTATGTGCTTTACTTGATGCATTATACAATGGATTCTACTTATTTTATTTATTTATTTATTTGTGTGTGTGTGTGTGTGTGTGTGTATATATATATATATATATATATATATATATATATATAATCAAAGACAGTCAGGAACAAGGCTACTTTTTAAGGAGCATGTAAACCACTTTCTAAAATTATTTTCTCATTATTTATTTATGAGGTTGCCATGGGCTCCATAAAAAAAAAAAAAGATAAATAGAACAATAAAAATAGAACACTTACCTAGTTAAAAAATTTTTTTTTTCAAATTACATTTGAGATATTATAATATACTGTATGTGTGTTGTGTTATGATAGCAGAATAGTGTATACATTTGATCCAATTCAGTATTAGCAGAGGAAATTTTTAGGCTTTGTTGCTCAACCCTGAGTTTGTATTCCTTTGGAAAAATAGAGAAATTCTGTATAATGAGGAATTTGGTGGAAAAATTGGCTTGGAAATGTTAAATCATAAAGTGCACTCTCTGTGAAGTGAAGAGTGTCCACCAGTAATAATGAAAAAGTTGAAGCTGCTCTTGCATGCATGCCAATAAACTCCAACTGTAAGACATTTAGAGCTGTAGGAGTGTAATTCTCAGTAGTCTACTTGATCAATTCCTTAGTTGATGATAAATTCTCATTAGTTTTCTACTCACTGTTGGAAGTGTAGCATATTATCAAGCAAGATATTTTTTTTCCAGATTAAAAATCAACTTTCAAACCACATTTTAAATGTGAATACCATTAAATCTGTGCGGAATATTGTGCACAACATGACCCATCAACATTATAAAGTAGTAAAAGTCACAGGACCTAAACTTGAGCCTTGTGGGACACAATGGTGTAATTAGGGTTACCATATGAGCCATTTTCCCAGGATGCGTCCTTGCCAGAATTTTTATATTGCCTAAAATATCCAGATTTTGGCTGTTTGTGCTGTGCAGATCGATCATTGTATGACATTCATAAGAGCTATAGAGAGCAGAGCAGGTGGCTCCTTATGCATTAAAATTACTCTCTTGGTACTTTGGTGTCATACAATGATTGGTGCGCAGTGATGCTTCAAGTCGAATGAATGAACAAACACCTAACATGTACATGTATTTGCATTGCTTTGATCATTCTCTGTAAATCTCACCTTCTCACACGCCACGATTGGTTGATTATGTACCATACCTGCATGTTATTGGTCAAACTACTTTGGATGTTTTAGGCAATATAGAAATCCTGGCAAGGACGCGTCCTGGGAAAATGGCTCATATGGTGACCCTAGTGTAATGAAATAACGATCTTGTAGATTATGGTAGTTTTACCTCACTTTGTGTTTTGTAGCATACACCTGTATATTCTTGAACTGTCCTGCTTGGTTCTTATAGTGAGGGAGAGACAGATTCAAGCAGTGTTCCTGGTGTCTGCTACAGTGTCAATAGGTGCTGGAGAAAGAGATAAGTCACATATTCCTCAGATGCATCCTTCAGCTTCTTAGCAACACAGTTCTACATGCAAAGCTGCTGTCTTCACACTGCATTTTAATTAAAGTGTAACTGTGAAAATTAAAATAAAACACTGACTTGTATGTTGCACGTTGACCAACCATTAGTGCAGCTTTTGAAGTAGAAGGTAAATAGTTGAAAATAAATTAGTTCCTCCAAATGTAAACATTCTGTGGTTGTTCTGACCACATATTTTACTTTCTGTATTATTGATATTATTAGTAGAAGTAGTATATCATTATGTATAGTATATTACCAATAAAAAGTTAATGACAGGAGAGATTTTTTTTAAAGAAATTACATTTATTCAGCAAGCATGCATTAAATTAGGTGACAATAAAGACATTTCTTACTTTCTTATTGTCTTTTTTATTGTCTAAAAAAGGAACAAGGAACATGCAATATTAAGTACAGAGTCTGTTCTAAGTCATTTCACTCATTTTGCAGGAATATGTGTGTATGCTGTATAATGGCTGTCAAGGGCTTTCGCAGGGTTAAAATGAAATATTTCTTCATTTTCCATGGGCAAAACAATTGACAAGCACACCCATAGCTAAAGAAATATTGAGACACACACCCAGGCAAATGTATAGGCTCATAAACATGAACACACACTCATATACATATTGTGGTGCTCCTAAGTTATTGTTTATAGCCCGAGGCAGCATATATTTCTCACATTAAAGAAAGCTCAGAAAAAGGCAGTTCTCTTCTGAAGGATCCCTTGACTTTCTAGTTGTCACACCGTTTTGAAAATGCCCAGTCACATAAACTGCTGCTGGTGAATATAAAAATCTATTTTAGCTGATGGAGACACCAATCTGTTCCAACATGACCATCTCCACTTCTGACTTCTTCTCATGCATAATTCATATTCAGACCAGCATGCCTCTTTTTTATCATGCTGTACACCCAATGTTGAATGGCTACTACAGTATCTTGACCAAACTCTGCACAGAACAGCTCTTTTTTTATGCGAGCCTCCATACAGTTTGAGAAAACAGGATTGACTTAATCGAGTGTTGAATGGATTGTCTTTCCTAATCCCTTCTTCTTGATTTGAGGAATGCACATCCTTCATTGGTGGTCCGTGACCCTTAGTGGAGTTGCCATCGGTGACAGACTATTATGACTCATCGTGTGCTTAACGCTCTACGTACGCCTGTCTTCCGGCTGTTACGTCAGTATGGTTTTGACAGTGGTAACATATGTGCTGTTAGTGGGAGTTGTAGTGGGGAATGAGATGGAAATGAGGAATTGTCTCTTGGATGAATTTTTAGACTCAAAACCATGTTGCGTGACTGACACATAAACGGATGTGCCATCTTCTCGTTATCACACTTAAGTTAACATCATGTTCTTTTGACTGTTGTAGGTCTTTGATGCTTTTTGAACTGCGTGTGTGCATTTGTTTTACACACTCATGTGCACTTCCTGAGCATTTATGCATTAAAAAATACATGTACATGACCATTCAAAAATTTGGGTTTGGTAAGATTTTTTATGTTTTTGAAAGGCGTCCTTCAGGCTGTATTTATTTGACCAGAAATACAGTAGAAAATAGTAATATTGTGAAACATTATTACAACTTAAAAAAAAAAAAAACTGTTTTAAAACAATGTATTCCTGTGATGGTAAAGCTGGGTAGCAGTCATTACTTGAGTCTTCAGTGTCACATAATACTTCAAAAATCATTATTTTATGTGGATTTGGTGATAAAAATTTCTTATTATCATCAATGTTAAAAACCGTTGTACTGCCTAATTTTTGTGGAAGCTGTTACTCATTTCTTTTAGGACTTTTTGAACAGAAAGAAACATTAATTAAATATGACCTTATACAGCCGTCAAGTTATACAGCAGACTAGTAGATTGCAAGACTTATTTTAAGGGAATGACTGTAGAGATGCAACTTTTCACAGAGTGTTGTGCCAGTTGCAGTGAATCACTAACAACAGTTAACTCTGTCTGAAATGTTGCATCCTATGTTTTATTTTAATTAACTTTAAAGCCCTGGCACTACAACCATTACAGCACCACTTTCCAATAAGTCGACCACTTTCAGTAAATTTTAAGACGATAACTGTCAGTCTTCAAATTGTCTGCTGTAAGCGATGTTCCTGTTATTTTGCATAATCCATAATCTGTTACATCCAAGATTTTGTGCAATAAAAGATTATAGATTTAGCCTATATATTTGTAGCTCCCCCTGACCTCTTAAGAGTTACACCTTTTAAGTTCTGTTAGGGTTGAGCACAATTTTATATATTATTACAGACCTCTGGTATTAGTAATATAAACTAAGCCTTAATTTAAACTATATCAAAGGTAACTAAGGTAAGTACTGTGAAGCATTTTTGAAGCCAAATGTGGGCAGAGGCTTGGCAACATTTCACAGAGTGTCACTCCCGGATAATCGAAAATGGGCAAAAAGGCGGGAGCGGGTTGCTGAAACCACGCCCACCTAGCTCCACGGCAGTGACAGCAGCAGCAATCCACCTGATACTCAAGTCACTCAATTTGAAGGCTTAATATAATTTAAACAGATGAGTTATAAAAAATATCACCCCCCTCACAGTTGTCACAAAGGGTAAAATATAGATATTTAAATACAGATATTTAAGCTGTGCCATTTTACAAAGGTAAGCTGATTTGGTGGAATCATATACTGTAGTAGTATACTACATTGTATATATATATACGAATGTACAATATACATATGAAAATTCTGTCATTAATTACTCACCCTCAAGTCGTTCCAAACCCATAAGACCTTCGTTCATCTTCGAAACACAAATTAAGATATTTTTTATGTATTTTGAGAGCTCTTTTATTCATAGACAGCATGGGTACTATGAAGATCAAGGTCCAGAAACGTACTAAGGACCTCAATAAAATAGTCCATGTGACATCAGTAGTTCAACCATAATAACAACTTTGTTCAACAATTCTTCTCCTCCTTATCCAGTCTGCTGTGGTTTGCCCTCATTTTGGGAAGTATCACAATGCATGCACGCACTTTTGCTTCATGTTATCAATGCATGCGCTAGAAGGGACTGGGACAAGTGGCTACCATTGTTGCTGTTTGCCTAAAGGGAGGTACCACAAGCATCAACAGGCTTTTCTCCATTCAAGCTCCTGTATGAATGGCGGGTCCAAGGACCACTGAATCTCCTGCGAAAAAGCTTGGAAGCCCCTTCATCTGAGGCGATGAAGTCTGAGAAGGGCACTGTCTAGTACATACTTGAGATGAGTGACCGCCTGGGGTGCTACAGGGAGATAACCCGAGAGGACCTCCGACAGACCCAAAAAGCACAAAAGAAATGGTATGACCAGCACGCCAGAACCCAAGAGTTGCAACCTGAAAAAAGGTACTGTTAATGCTCCCTACCTCAATGAACAAACTGCTGATGAAGTGGCAAGGACCCTACACGGTTGTTTGCAAGATAAGCCTGGTGACATATGAGATTCATCATCCTGACAAAGGCAAGGCAACACAAACTTAGCTGATGAAGTGCAAAGAGCCATCCAGCAAACCTGAAACATCGCTGCTGATTTTTTTAAGTGAAAGAGGATCAGGAGGACGAACAACAAGAATCAAAAGAGCAATTTAAAGACTCCAACAACCATGGAAAAAAAACAAACTTGTGTCCGCTTCTCTCTCAATCCTTCAACAGTTCTCTTTTAAATGAATCTTAATCCCACAATCAGAATACCAGTAACTCTCTCAACCTTGAATGTTTTACAAGCCAATCAAAACAAATGATTTTGCTTAACCATATTTGCATACCAAAGATTATAAATGCAGATGAATGCTCTTAAAAATAAAGACAGTAACTCTCTCAACCTTGAATGTTCACAATCAAAATGCACATGGATTAATCCCACTAGCAATAATTAAGTTTTAATTAAACCAAGTTTACCCAAGGTTACATATATCTTTTAGTTACTCTGTTGAATTATAGAACATTCTGTGGTTTAAGTCTTTGCTGTTTTTTTAATAGTTTTTGAATACATTCCTGTTAGCAATTCAGACAACCAGCCTGACTAGATGATTGAGAAAATATGTAGTTTTGTACATCCCTGTTGAGTACCTGTTATTTTTTTCTTCTTTCTACAAAGAAATAAAGATACAAAGAAATACATCTTTCCACAAATTTCTATCTGGAAGTCTAGAAAGCAGGGTTTGAAAATTATGTTTTGTTTATTCAATTAACGTGAAGCTGCTTCTCTGACTATCCATACTTGTCTTCTGAAGAGGAGAGGGTAGAGCATAAGTGAGGCTTTCATTTTTTTCGCTAGGGGAGCCAAGCAGCAGACTTGAGGGGCATTACGGGATTGACAGCAGAGTGGAGCAAGTGGTGAGTTCATCAATAATTTGGGAAATGTGCAATTTGAGAGGGGAAAATCGTTGGTGGGCAGCCAGTTGCAGTGAGGTGAAAGATGCCTGTCATGAATTATCAGCTTAAGAGTTTCTTGTGGATTTAGTGCTTAAGCCGTCTTAATGAAAATGAAATTGAGACTCTATGTATAGGCTACTTCAAGAATTTGGGAAGTTAGCATTTGTGCTAAAATAATCCAAAAATAAGTTTAAAATCTCAAGTTAAAAAAATGTCTTAATGTCTTAGTATTTAGTGTAAAGGGGTCATGCACTGCATTTTTATTGTTTTATAATGTTCTCTGAGGATCACTTCTAATGTTATTTTACACACTAAAAAAACTTTAGAAGTAATAGGCTATTTTTTCTCCTTTTTTGAGCCTCTCTGCAGAACAGTTTATTTTTATAGGCGGGGTGCATATATTAACTGTAGCAGAATAAATATTACAATGATTTAATTTCTTCGTTTACCGACGGTATAATAATTTATAAATTCTCTCCAAAAAAGAATAACTTACCTACTTCATACAGTTCTAGCATTGACTTAGCATGTAGCAAGATCAACATTCAGTGACTTGGAATTGTCAAAACAGAGGCAATTGATTGTGAATATAATGGATTTAATAAATGAAACTACAGCTTACATATAACTAGACGAATCAAAACACATATATACAGAATGAAGGAAATTAAGGAGAGAAAGAGTGAGAAGAACAAAGAATGGCAGTATTTAGGATCAATTAATAACAACCTAATGAGAATCATCAGAGAATTAAAAAATTACCTGACAAAGGGGCCCAAATTTAGACACACATCTAACTAGCGGCAAACGGTTACTTGCATTGGCTTTGTTGCTGAACAAGCATTCGGATGTGATAGACAATGGAGGCTCTTGATGAGTTCTGTAGGAGTTGACTAAGTTATTTGAAGATAAAAACTACCGGAAAGTCAGACTCCAGGATGATGAGTCTTGGAGAGTGTCTCAAAGGGTTTGTACAGTGATTGGTTTGGGGCTTTTAAGGGTCTACCAGTGTAACGACTGGGTGAATGAAGGACTGGAAACAATAGCGAGTTGAACAATTTAATAAAAGTAAATAAACAAACAGGAGTACAAAGACGATGCTGAGAAGACGACAATCCAAGATGGCGGTGAGGTGATGAGGAATCCGGGTGATGACGTTGAGAAGGCAGCAGGAGAGGATGGCAGAGGAACTGCAGGGAATAGAGCCGAAGGTAAGTCTTTGTTGCTGTGTGAAAGTGCGGAGAGTGAATGAGGTTCCGGGGAAAACACGGACATCCAAACGCATACAACACTGAAGCCAACAGACAGAGGAAGTGACATTAAACAACGTTCTCACAAACACAAGACGTGAGACAAGCCAATATATAGGGAGTGTGTAATGAGTGACAGCTGCTGCTGATGACAATTAACGGAGACGCCCACAAACAAATCAGTGCCGACACGAAACACACAGACTTCACCACAAAGTGCAAAAACCCAGAGATCACGGTTTACCAACCGTGACAATACCCCCCCCCCCTCTAAGAACTCCTCTTGGAGTTCCCAGAAGGGCCTACCTGCTGATTGTAGTCATCAATTAGGGAGTGATCCAATATGTCCCTAGCAGGCACCCAACTCCTCTCCTCCAGACCGTAACCTTCCCAGTCCACCAGGTACTGGAATCCTCGTCCCCTCCGTCTCGAGTCCAGAATACGATTTACCGAATAAGTCGTTTACCCATCTACGAGACGCGGCGGCGGGGGAACCGGAGTAGGTGGATTAATACGTGCATAAAACACAGGTTTAATTTTGGACACATGAAAGGCGGGGTGTATTCTCCTGTACGCTGGAGGTAGTTTGAGGCGGACTGTCACCGGACTAATGATTTTGGTGATAGTAAACAGACCAATCAATTTGGGAGCTAATTTATTAGAAACGGAACGCAGAGGAATGTTAGGAATGTTTAGTAGAAAGCCACACCTTTTGACCCACGACGTAAACAGGAGGCTTTGACCGGTGGCGATCGTCCTTACCCTTAGTGCGCTCCCTCATCCGGAGCAGAGTTTTGTGGGCTCTGGTCCAGGTGCAGTGGCACCTCTGGACAAACGCGTGAGCGGAGGGTACCGTGACTTCAGTTTCCAGACTGGGAAAGACTGGTGGCTGGTAACCTAAACTACACTGAAACGGAGAAAGGCCCGTAGCTGACACTGGCAACGAATTGTGGGCGTACTCCACCATAGAGAGTTGTTGACTCCAGGAAGAAGGATTCTTGGAGACCAAACATCGCAGCGTCCTCTCTAAATCTTGGTTGGCTCGCTCAGATTGTCCGTTACTTTGGGGATGATAACCCGAAGACAAGCTAACTGACGCTCCTAGCAATTTACAAAACTCTTTCCAAAATTTGGATATAAATTGAGATCCCCTGTCAGAAACCACGTCTACCGGGAGGCCATGAAGCCGAAAGACGTGATCTAGGACAGTGACCGCTGTCTCCTTGGCTGTCGGTAATTTGGGCAAGGGAATGAAATGTGCTGCCTTCGAGAATCGGTCCACTACAGTCAAAACGACCGTCATGCCATTAGAGGGCGGGAGGGCAATAACAAAATCTAGAGCGATGTGGGACCAGGGTCTCGAAGGGACAGACAGCGGTTGAAGAAGCCCATCAGGAGGCCAGTTAGATGACTTACCACTGGCGCAAACTGAGCAAGCCAAAACAAAATCGCGGACGTCACAAGCCATACGTGGCCACCAGAATCGTTGTTTAACCAACCCATTAGTTCGACTTATCCCTGGGTGACAAGCCACATTAGAACAATGACCCCACTGGACGACCTCGGACCTTAACTCCGGCACAAATAAACCGTTCGGTGGACAACCGGATGGAGGCGTTACCCCTTGTAAGGCCGTCTTGACCTTCGACTCGACCTCCGATACATGTGCTGAGACCACTAATTTCTCAGGTAAAATACACTCGGGAGTCACCGGGCGGGCGGAGGGATCAAAAAGACGTGATAAAGAATTGGGTTTGATGTTTTTGGAACCTGGGCGGTATGATAAAGTAAACTCAAAACGACCGAAAAAAGTGCCCACCAAGCCTGCCTGGAATTGAGTCTTTTGGCAGTTCTAATGTACTCTAAATTCTTATGATAGGTCCAAACAATGAAAGGTACCCCTGAGCCTTCCAGCCAGTGACGCCACTCCTCTAACGCTAATTTGACGGCCAACAACTCTCTGTTACCAATGTCAAAATTACGTTCAGCAGGAGATAATCGATGAGAAAAAAACGCGCAAGGATGTACCTTATCGTCCGAAACGGCACGTTGGGACAACACTGCTCCTACCCCCACCTCTGACGCGTCGACCTCCACCACGAACTGCCGTGTGGGATCAGGGGCCACAAGGATGGGAGCCGAAACGAAGCGACTCTTGAGGTAAGTGAACGCAGCCTCAGCTGCGTCCGACCACCTGAACGGAGTACTGGGAGAGGTCAAGGCTGTCAGAGGTGAGGCTAGTTGGCTGAAATTGCGAATGAAACGCGATAGAAATTGGCGAACCCCAGAAACCGCTGTAGGGCCTTACGGGAATCTGGAGATGGCCAATCTATCACAGCCTTAATCTTGTCAGGGTCCATACGTATTCCCTCGGATGAGACGATATACCCTAGGAAGGGGACAGACTGTGCATGGAATACGCATTTCTCCGCCTTGACAAAAAGCCCATTCTCAAGTCTGGAGCACTCGTCTGACGTGTTGAACGTGTTCCTGGACAGATGAAGAAAAAATCAGTATGTCATCCAGGTAAACATATATAAACTGATCCACCATATCTCTCAATATGTCATTAACGAGTGCTTGGAAAACCCCTGGCGAGTTGGAGAGCCCGAACGGCATCACCAAGTATTCAAAGTGCCCCCTGGGGGTATTAAAGGTGGTTTTCCATTCATCCCCCTTCCTGATGCGGACCAAATGATAAGCATTACGTAAATCCAATTTTGTGAATACAGATGCTCCCTGCAACCTCTCGAAAGCTGAAGACATGAGTGGTAATGGATAGGTGTTCTTTATCGTGATGTTATTCAGCTCTCGGTGAATCAATGCAAGGTCGCAGAGAACCATCCTTCTTACCCACAAAAAAGAATCCCGCCCCCGCTGGAGAAGAGGAAGGACGGATGAACCCAGATGCTAAGGAATCAGAAATGTATTTCTCCATGGCCTCCCTCTCAGGAATAGAAAGAGGGTATAACTTGCCCTTAGGCGGAGACTTACCTGGCACTAAATCTATGGCACAGTCGTAGGGACGATGCGGAGGAAGAGAAGCAGCACGGGACTTACTGAACACTTCCTTCAGGTCCAGATACTCTGCGGGCACGTTTGGCAATACCATGTTCTCCTTCTGAAAGACAGAAACAGGGACAACAGGACAAGCAGAAACCAGACAAGACTCAAGACAACTTTCACTCCACAATGTGACTGTGTTGGAACCCCACTCCACTCGTGGATTATGTTTAGTTAACCAGGGGTGACCTAACACAATGGGAGCAACAGGGGAGTCCATGAGAAAAAAGGATATAGTTTCGCGATGATTGCCAGAAGTGAGTAGTGTGATGGGTTCTGTGTGGTGTGTGACGTGAGGCAGTTCCTGGCCGTTGAGTGCGGTGACCTGGATGGGGAGAGACACAGGCAGGACAGGAATGCTCAGGTGATGTGCGAGGAATGAATCGATGAAGTTACCTTCGGTTCCGGAGTCCAGAAGGGCGTGACAGTCGTGAGAGTGATTCTTCCACCACAGTTTCACCGGAAGGAGGGTCGATGATGTTGATGAGGACTTCCCAGCGGAGATCCCACCCGATAGTAGCCTCAAGTTTACTACCGGGCTGACTCTTTTACCGGGCATGAGGAGATGTTGTGTTCCGAGCCTCCACAGTATAAACATAGTCCTTGGGACCTCCGCAGCTCCCTCTCCCTCCGGGACAGCCGAGCTCTGCCGCCAGGGTACGGAATTCGATGGAGTAGTCCGTGACTGAAGATGTACCTTGAAGAAGGTCAGAGAGCTGGTGAGCGGCCTCCCTGCCGGCCGCGGCTCGATCAAATACCCTCCTCATCTCCTCCGAGAGGGTGTGGAACGAGGCGCAACACGGATGTTGATTTTCCCACACCGCCGTCCCCCCATAGGACGGCCTTGCCCAACAGTAGCGTGAGCGTAAATGCCACTTTGGATTCTTCGGTGGCGAAGGTGCAGGGCTGCAAGGCGAAGTGCATAGAATATTTATTCAAAAAAGTTCTGCAAAAAGCTGGCTCACCGGAATAGTTTTCTGGCGCCGGAAGTCACGGCTCTGGCCGGAAATGATCCTGGGGGTCTCCTGGGGGACGAGCGGCGCAGGCGGTGCGATGGGCGCAGTGGGATAGGTGAGCTGATGGATCTGCTGGGTGAGCTCGGACACCTGTGCCACCAGCGCTTGGACAGTGCGTCCGGTGTTCGAGATACTCTCCTGCTGCTGATCTATGCGTTTCACACTGTGGTGCATAAAGTCAGTGAGGGTGTTGGTGCTCGCTGCTTCCATGGTGGGTGAGATCGTTCTGTGGCGACTGGGTGAATGAAGGACTGGAAACAATAGCGAGTTGAACAATTTAATAAAAGTAAATAAACAAACAGGAGTACAAAGACGATGCTGAGAAGACGACAATCCAAGATGAGGTAAGGTGATGAGGAATCCGGGTGATGACGGTGAGGCAGCAGGAGAGGATGGCATAGGAACTGCGGGGAATAGAGCCGAAGGTAAGTCTTTGTTGCTGAGTGAAAGTGCGGAGAGTGGATGAGGTTCCGGGGAAAACACGGACATCCAACACTGAAGCCAACAGACAGAGGAAGCGACATTAAACAACGTTCTCACAAACACAAGACGTGAGACAAGCCAATATATAGGGAGTGTGTAATGAGTGACAGCTGCTGCTGATGACAATTAACGGAGACGCCCACAAACTAATCAGTGCCGACGCGAAACACACAGACTTCACCACAAAGTGCAAAAACCCAGAGATCACGGTTTACCAACCGTGACAACCAGTCACACCCATCTAGCATAATGACCAATGTAGAGGTGTGAATTTTAAGCAGGATAATTTTTTTAGTTTCACTTTATTTGTATGGTTTATGGTGGTCTGGAAAATTTTTCTAATATTAAGTCAAAGTATGGTAAAAAAGAGCATGGTGCAAATTATGGTTTCATAATATACACCATTAATGCGGGAATCAGAAGACAAAAAACAAATCCCTGGCATGTAATCACTTTAAAGAACAGGTTTAAAAGAAATCCATATCAATGATACAGCATTGCTTGCCCTTATTCTTAACGAAAGTGTGTGTACACCTGTTTTATTGATAATACTGATCTATGTGTTTGTTTGTATTGAATTGTTTTGTGTTGTGTGCATTGAATACTAATTAGTGTAGATGTCCGTGAGTGCTCTAATAGTGCTGTCAGTGGGAAGCGGTCCGTGTCATATTGACAAGAGAGTCTGCCAGCCAGAAGACTTCAATATCCATACATGAGTCTTTGCTTCTTAACAGAGAGACAATCAGATGGGCATGTCAGTCAATTAAGTCTCGTCTGTTGTTGTAACCCTCAGGAGGCTAATAGACATTTGTTTATTTGACTAGATTAATGGCAGCTTGAATCAAACTGCAAATCATTTAACACGGTATAGCTAGAGCTATACCGTGTTTTTGATGTCTTGAGTAGATGTTCATAAAGTCAGCATGTGTTTATGTCCATAATGTGATGTATTTCTATTTGAAATGGGATACAGATTAACTTCATCTATTGATATGACCAAAAATAAGGTTTGGTGATGTTTCTTCATGTCTTGAACATAAAACGAATCTACCTTTTAATGAAAGAGTGGCAAAACAAACACATTATTGGAGCTGTATGTAAAACTTTTATATTTATTTTGTGTATATTAATTTCAAGTAATATATATTTATTAATTTGTTTACTTATTAACATATTTTATTTATTTATAATTACTATATTTATAAGTATTATTTATTTTAATTATGTATTATTTTTATTCATTAATATTATATTTAAGTAATTTTTTGTTAATTGTCTGTAAACGTCTACCTCGAAATATGGTTTCAATTAAGCATTGCTTTTTATGGATGGACTTACTCTGTAATTAAAACATGAACAGAGATTCAATAATATAAATATATGATATTTTGTACACACAGTCACACATACATGTAAGTAATTCCTTGGAGGGGTCTTTCTACATCTGAGCTAAATTGGTCCCTAAGGTGTCATTTAGCGTGTATAAATCTTCCCCCAACAGGCAATTAGGACTAGTCAATCACATATATCTTGTGAAGTGTTTGAAAAGGTGACCTGTAGGTTAACTACAACAGGGAGCGACTTAAAGCAGATTGGTTCATTTTTAATGCACCAAAGCAATTTATTCATCCAAAGAAATCATATAAATAAGATTTGTTCTTTGCATACGCTCAAGAAGTCTCTGAGGGCTTTTCTAGTTTATGCTGCATATGATGTTCTCATTTCCTAATGTTTTAAAACAGAATTGTTATATAACATACTTTTTTTTCCAGTATTTTGAAAATGAGGCATACCTTGCAACGTCGCTGGCAAGCCCATCTTGAACACATGAATTAGGCTGATCAGCCCATTGTACATCCCTCCCTTCCTTTCTTTCTTTTCACCTCCAAAGAGACATTTAATCCTATTTCTCACATATTAAAGCTCTTATATGAAATGAAAGTCTCACCTGCACAACCTACCTCCCTCCTTTCATTCTCTTAATTCGTGTTTTTTTATTCTGCACTCTCCATCTGATCTCTCTGCCATCACTTGGGCTAGTAAACTGTTATCTGCTTGCTGAGATCACGAGCCTCTGACGTTCTCAACCGGTCTTGCTTCAGCATCTTTAGAATATTTTACATAAGGTATTATATGCTGATCCAACACAGAAGAAATATGACATTTTATTCTTCAATTTAAAGCAGCAGTGGGTAAACTATAGCCCACTGGGCACTTTCATCCGTCCTGTGAGGCAACTGGTCCAAAATGACTAATTTGATGTAATATCAGCAAAACCCCAAAACAGCAATCAAAAATAAATCATTATTCATGGAACTTTATGCAGACTAATGCAGAAATGAAAGACAGAGAGAGATAAAGCATGTGTGACTATTGCATGTTAATGTTTCGGCAGCTACCATCTCAAAATAATAGTAAATCTGTAAGTGAACCTTCTTCAAAAACAGTGGCATTATTGAGAAATGTCATGTATCTTTTCATCTGCAAAACTGTTTTACTGATAAAGTCAGCACTAACAAGTTTCTAAGCGCGCTTGTTGCACGTGTGTCTGTATTTGTTGGAGAGAGCAGGAGAAAGAAAGAAAGATGCTTGTGAGAGACAGCGGGTGAAAGAAAGTGTGCTTTTCATAGGTAATTTTGTGCTAATTTAATGGCTATAGTGCAGTCAGAGAAGAATAATAAGGATGATGCCCACTGTCTTGGACTCCAAGCTCTGCACAGGGTTCACAGGTGTCTGAGGATTTACATCTGCCATTTCTTCAGCGATGATAACACTTCTCTTGAATATTACAACACAGAAATATTAAAAGAAATGTGTGGCATCTTAAGAGAAATCAGTTATTCCTGTGTGTCTCTACATGCTGAGTGAAGAAGCAACAAAAGTGATAAACTGTAATTCTGTGTTTAGTGTTGTAGTCAGTTACGTGTTTTGGCAGAGGTGAGCACCTGTACAAGTCTGCTTACATTTAGCAACTGTAAGAGCAAGACAGAGCTATTGCACATAGTCTCAGACATACCTGAAACTAGCTTATGTATTTAGTGAACTGCAGTTATTTGAAAACACTGATCTTCTATAGAATTATAATACTAATAGTACAAATAAATCCTCTTCACCCTAAAATCTTTGAAGTAATATGAAAGTTTTGCTTAATAGAATTACATTAATAAAAAATAAGAATGTGCAAGCTTAAAATACAAACCTTTCTCCTTGTACACGCTGTATCATAATCACCCTCTTTTTATTTATCATCTGTTTGTTTGCGGATTGGAGTGTTGCTCTTCAAAGTTTAGAGCAGTGTAAACACTCTAGACTTACATAACTGTACTTAGATCAAAGATCTTTAAAAAAGTAATTAGTTACAGTTACAAATTACTTCTTCCAAAAAGTAATTGAGTTAGTAATTGAGTTACTACATTGTAAAAGTAATTAGTTACTCAGCAAAGTAACTGTGATGTAATTTTTTTTATTTTTACGTTCTATGACATCTTTAATATCAAAGATGTGATTGAATATATATGACGCTGTCTTATGTTTAGCATGCAGTAAGACAGCGTGAGCAGGGCCAAAGCATGGAGACTTAGGTCTCTGCAGAGCAAAAGTGGGCATTTATCACCTTGTGATAACTGATGAAAAGTTTTCGGGCAAAGACACCATGTTCAAATTCGGTCCTACAAATGGCTGCTGCACTGACGTTACTTTTAAAATCTTTTTAAAGTGACTTACATAGCATTCAGTGAATACATTTTATTAATGTATGCATTCCTTGAGGCACTGAAACATCTATTCTATTATTTTCTATGCTATTCTGTTCTGTTCTGGATTGACATTTACATTTGATATTTATTAATATAAACATTTTATTAATTCATACATTCCTTGGACATTGTCTAATCTAGTATAGTCTATACCAATTTTAAGTATCAAAAATCTGTAAAAAAAATTCATTTTGTCCAATTATATATATATATATATATATTCTATTTATGGCCTTTTATGAATGCTTTTATTGGAAAGTACAGAGAATATTATACTGTGGATCTATTGGGAGGATGAAACTACTGGAATGGGATCAGGCAAGATACAGGTTTAAACAAAACTTCATGGACATCCCTACCAGAGCTCATGGACCGTATACCAAGCTCTGACTGTTCAGTGGTTTTTATTGTATTTTAAGGCATTAAAGACAAAGTGAATACGATATAAAGCAAAATGCAATCACATTGACATTTCTAGTCTGTATCCATTATCTTTGTTTTACATCATTTCCTTCCTTTTACTTTGATCCATCTCTCCACTCTCTTTTCTTATTCCTATAGTCTTTTATCCCTTCTTCTGGAACAGTCTGACTTTCCATCTTCTCAACTTTTTCTTTAAACTTGAAATTCTTAACCTCATATTTCTTTTTCTCTCTCTCTCTGCTGTTTCCTTTATGTGTCATTGTGAGATTCCTCCTGTGATCACCTCTTCCTGTGTTGGCTGTACAACATGAAGAAAAGCTGAGTTGTCAGGCAGGAGATGAAATGACACTCTGCTCTTGAGTGTGGAGAGCCATTAGCAGATTATTGCACTGCTGACTGGGGTTTGGATTAATTATTTTCAGTGCTGATATCTCAGTACACCTTTTAACGTAAGGTAATGAAAGTTTCAAATTATTTTAAAGCAAAGATGAAGGTCAACATCAGCTCAGATGTTGTTTTGAAACATAACTAATGCAAAGTAGTTGAAGTAGTGCTCTGCTAGTCCGGTTTCAGTGTGCCAGTGGATTTTTGTCTCTAGTCCAAACCATTTAGTCAGTGTTTTGCTAGTTTGCTTGACTTTGTTAGCCCGTGCTAGTAGAAGTCATAACTACACCATTTGAAACCATTAAAAGCATAAAAGTCCATTCAGAATAAATAAATGAATTATGATTTATCAAATATTTTGATATTTATTTATGAATAAATTGACATTTAACTTAATTTCTTTTTACATTTATAAATATACTATAATAATTATTAGTTTGTATCTATATGGGCATTGAAGTGATGCTTAAATAATAAATGTATACCCTTTGGCATATGGTTTACCATTAATAAAATTGAAAGCATAACCATACAAATTTTATGTGAGTATATTTGGAGCATATAGATGATAAAAAAAATACATTCCAAATGGCATTAGATAAATGGTGGAAATGCTACTTTTCATGGAGTGTACTCAATTGTTCACAGCATTGTATGGGCACATGCTTAAATTAAATAAACTAATAAAATACAGGTAGAAGCAATCCTTCAGTCTACTCAGACAGAACATGACATTTAATGCAAAGACGATGCATTGATCCAACAGTCCTTGGATACTGTAAACTTCAACTGCACACATGATGTGTAGATCTTATGAGTTGCATTAATGGTGCAGTTTTTTTTCTTTCTCGAATGGCTCTTTTGTCTTCTATACTAACCACATTGCATATGTTGTTTAGCTTTGTCTCTAGTTGTTTTTTAATTGGTCGTTTTTTTGTCTTTATAGTCAAAGCTCTTTCAGGCCACTGGAATTTGTCTGCAGAAGGTGTAAACAGGCTCATGTTCTGCAGACATGTGTGACTTTTCCACTTTCACTGTGCCGTATTTTAAATCTTGTTTTTTATATTTCTTCGTCTGCTACCATAATAGAGAGGATGCCATTTAGAACATGAATCCCAATCGTGTGAACCTGCATTGACAGAGACAGCTTGCAGGTGGTGTCTTATAGGAGAGGAAACTAGAGCAGAGTGTTTCATTATCGGTTTGGTTTATTTGAGGGTACCTCTCACAGCATTGCAAAGAGCACTGCCCCATACATCACACACCGAGCCTCCAGAGAGAGAGCTGGGGAGAACAAGAGAAATGGAAAAAGAAACTGACAGAGGAAGAAGGCGGTGAGGGGACGCTTATTCCTTCAATTGATTGTTCTCTAAAGTTTCTCCACACTTACAGACCTTCACTTTCTTCCAGTTTCCACAGCCTGAAATCCCCAGTAATGTAAATGTCCCCCAAGCCCTGTCTGTCTGCATTGAAACTTCTTGTTCTGTGATGAGGATTCGTTAGTAACCTCAGGAAATCTCATCATCTTACCTTTCCCTTCTCTATCGATTTCAGCTCCTAGAGCATCCGGTAACTGCCAGCCTGTTCTGGACTTTTTGCATCAGTGTCTCTGACACCTTTGTTGAGAAACAGCAGATGTGCTTTACTGTGGCTAACACAAGTCAAAGTTTAATGTGCCCATTTTTTGCCATAGAAAATATTTAAGATTATGTTGAATGAATGAATGATGCATTTACATAGTACTTTATTGTGTATTGCTGTATACCCAAAGCACTTCGCAATCATGTTGGGGGGGGTGGGGTAGGTCTCTCCTTAACCACCACCAGTGTGCAGCATCCACTTGGAGGATGTGACGGCAGCCACAGGACAATGGTGCGCTCACCACACACTAGTTAGAGGAGTTGGAGAGGAGAGAGAGGGATAGAGCCAATCAAGTGGATGGGGATTATTAGGAGAACATGATAGATAAGGCCGTCAGTGACGGCAATTTGGCCAGGACATTATAAGATAATGTTTTCATGAAAATCTTATTTTTGAAAGCAGTGTCTCAGATATGATGGTCCCCTTGTGAGGGATTCTTTATTTTATTTGATAAAATTTCATTTTATTGTAAACTTTTCTACTGTCCCTGGTTCTATTTTATTTTGTTTGTAAATTCTTCCAAGTAGAGTAAACTTAATACTTGAAATGTATTTGCTGTGTGTCCAAAAACATGCTGATACATGTTGTAATAATAAAGAATACAGCTATATCTCGGCATGTAATTCTTTTTTGGATACACAACAAATTAATCTCATGTAAAAGTTCTTTACAATTTATCGATGACTTGAAATCATGTTACGTGTGGATTAAAATAAGTGCAAGATTCTCCTTTCTCTCTCTCTCTCTCTCTCTCTCTCTCTCTGTCTCTCTCTCTTTCTCTATTGTATCCATTTTGTTTTGTATCTATTTTATTTCAAACTTTTCTGATTATTCCTTTGCGACCCCCTTGGGTTTCCTATAGTTCGACAAGCCCTCCCACAAGTGACTGACTCATTACATTTGGCTCATGATAGTTACTGCAGGAGTACCAAGAATATCACAAAAATATTTCATTTCTTTATGGCTTGTTAATTTGTATACTTTTATGCGGCTGCTACACACTGTGTGGCTTTGCTAAATGTGTCTAGTGCACAGAATTTGTCTCAAGGCCAGAGGATGGTCATAGTGTTTAATGACACAGTTTTGTGGCTTATTAAACACACCCAGAACAGCCTAATAGAGAGCAGGTCATTTGTATTCATTTCATCCAGTCTCCCTTCTTTTCAACAAGCACTGGATAAAAGTAATAAGACGTTATTTTGCTGTTACAGTGAGTGGTCAAAGTCTTTGGTCTATAACTATCATTTATTAAAGGGGTCATATATTGCTATTAATTTTTTCCTTCTCTTTGGAGTGTTACAAGCTTTTGGTGCATAAAAAAGATCTGTAAAGTTGCAAAGACTAAAGTCTCAAATACAAAGAGATATTCTTTATAAAAGTTAAGAGGGGCAATTCCAACTTTGCAAGGACAGTCTGGCGCTTCTGACTCACGGTCTGTAAGTACGTTTCCAAATGTAAAGGATTTGCCACTGACGATTTATACGTGAGTTTTGAGCAGTGTAGAGTAGAGCTTGTTGTTTGTCATTTCTCAGATCGCAAATGCAGACATGGTTTTATGTTTACGTGGCGTGATACGCAACACGTAAAAAGACAGTATAAGTCATTATAATCCGTAATTATGTCCCCACTGGATGCAACAAATGCCTCGTTTGTAAAGGGTTTTATTGGTTTTGTCTCATCGAGCGGGGACACATGGCATGATTAAGGGGCGTAAAATTTCCGTCACACGCTGAGGTATTTGGCCAATCACAACGCACTCCACCTTCAATACCATGACTTAGATGCCCTTGAGCAAGGCATCGAACCCCCAACTGCTCCCCGGGCGCCGCAGCATAAATGGCTGCCCACTGCTTCCGGGTGTGTGTTCACAGTGTGTGTGTGTGTTCACTGCTCTGTGTGTGTGCACTTCGGATGGGTTAAATGCAGAGCACAAATTCTGAGTATGGGTCACCATACTTGGCTGAATGTCACTTCACTGGTTAGCTGGCCAATCAGTGTACACCTCGCTTTTCAGAACGATGAGCTTTGTAAAAATCATCGCCTTTCAGAAAGGCATGGCATAGATGAGCAACAATAATGTACAGTATGTGTAAAATATTTGAACCTTAAACCACATAAACTCATTGCATTACACCAAATACACAAAATAATGTTCTCTTTTCAGCAACGTCATATGATCCCTTTAATACTGACATGTTTAACATGGAAATGGCTCTGTGTTTCAGTACATTATTAAACATAATTTTCCTCATAATAATTATTCTCAGTTGGTGTAAGCTTGAAGGTTATCACAGTGGCATCCGGCTGGTGAGGACAAAGTCTCTGAATGCCTTGTTGTTATTCAGGACACACGTGTGGATAAGGAGGGCCAAAGGTTTTGGGCTAAAAATAGTCTACAGTCACTCCTGCTTTTCATAAAAGACCCCAAAATGTGTCTGCTTCTCTTACGTTTATTCTTCGCACCTCTACTCTTTTTATTTTCTTGTGTTAGCACATTCCTCGCTATCTGTTTCTGCATGCCGTCTATTTTCCCCCATCTTTCCATGTCCTGAATGTTGTTTTATTTAAGAAGATATGTCAACTGTGCAGTAGCTGTTGGTTACAAACAGCTGACATTATTCATCTGCTCTTTTTCTCCTTATGTTTTCCATGTTTGTCATAGAGGGACATGTTTTAACCGAGAGTTCAAATTGTTCTAATTTTAAACTTAACTGATTCCAGTGGGAAATTATTTGGCTTCAAAACTGGCTAAACCTGAGATAGCACTCTTAAGTGCTTAACATTTTGCCTTAAACATTTTTGACATACTGAGTTTGTGTCTGTTTGTATTTGTGTGTATGTGTAAAAATATTGGGTAAAAACCGGCAGGTGGGTGGTCGGACTCATTTTCTGCCGAATCGTATTCTTTCAGAGCTGAGTCAGAACACCCACTTAAATCCTTCCCACGCGTGCTCTCATAGAAACACAAATTTACAAGCACATAACAAGCACACACAGAATAGAGACCGAGGAAGGGATGAACAGGGCTGCCCTGTTCTGTCTGCACTTGGCCTTAATTCCTTAGCACACGGTTCCACCTCCAGAGATGATGATTATTTCAGCCAAACATATTACATAAAACCTGTTACAAATTTTAATGTAACTAATTATTAGATTGAGGCTGAGGGCAGAGTTTTACTGGAGCACTGAACACTTTCAGTATTGTGATATATAACCAGTACTGCCAAAATGAGGAGGTGAGTGTGAAAACTACTGATGAGGTGAGATAATTGGTTAATTGTTGAGAATTGTAGCTTTGTTTGCTTGTAATTCTGTATTTTCTTCACCATTTATTGTATGTTTGTGTGTTTCTATGTTTGAGAGAGAGGCTTTAGTGGGAACACATAATCAGATGATACTTTGATATACGTACAGTATCTCATGGTATTCACATGGTGCTACCTTAAATAAGTGCAATAGTATTGCAAATTATTTTTTACCTATTCATGAATATTAGAACAAAAAGATGAAGACGTTGTTATGAAAAACTACTAAGGGTGATGTTACAAGATAGTAAAACTATGGTAATTGTCATTGAATGATTACCATATTCAATTTGACAGTGTGTATTTTACTTTGCTGATTTCTATTAAATGTATTGTTTCTAATGTTTCTGTACAGCACTTTGGTCAACCTTTGGGTTGTTTTAAATGTGCTTTATAAAAACAAACAAACAATGTCCCAAGTTAATAAGTGACACTTCACTTTCATAGCTTAAAGGTAAAGATGTTGTTGAGGAGAAAAACCTGAGCGAGTTGTACCATGAATTTTAAATAGTACCAAGGTATTTTATACATACTGTACCATGGTATTGTATGAGTACCATGTTTAAAAACCATGGTATACATGTGGTACTTCAAAGCAATTCATTGTATTGCCTCTGGCAATTAAGAAAAACAACAACAACAACAAAAAACATTACATAACATGTAGCCTTACAGTTCTTTGGTGGCACCATGAAACAGTAGTACTGGTGTAAGTTAGCAATACCATGGAACTTTGATATATATCATGGTACTGAAACATATTTACCATGGAATGTACTGCAAGGTTATACAAGTCCAAAATACCATACTAGAACATGGTAGTTTTTAGAATGTCCAAAGTTAATGTCATGGTACTTTTTTGGAAGTGAAACAGTTTTAGAGTCAAAAGAAAAGGACGTTGTTAGGAAAAACTCCCTGACAGAAGCTTGTGTTTGTGTGTGTGTGTGGGAGAGAGAGAGAGTTATACAGTGGCACCCTTTAAAGGCCATCCTCAAACTGTGTGTGTGTGGGTGAAGCATTAGCTTACTAAATATGATTTATATTATGCATAATGGAGAATGCACTGTAGCTTTTGGGATGGTCTTTTACAAAATAGTTTTTCAAAAACACCCATTTGTGTGCAGAAAGTAGACATGTACAGCATGATCATGGATGTGTTTGCTTGTTTGTGTACATGGGTTTGTGCATTTGTATGTGAGAATGAACGGGTTGATACATTGGAAGGTTCAGGGTCATATAAGCAGTCTGAATTAGCTTGCAGGCGAGTTTAACACTGAATTAATGTCCTCCTACCCATTTAATAGCGAGTGTGTGAGCGTTTGTTTGTTTTGTGCACATTTGTGTTCTCATGACAGAATGTGTGGCCTTTTTGTGTGTGAGCGTATGGCATGTGTTGGTGTGTAAGCGAGTGAATCAGTGTTTTGTGTACAGGTCCTTCTCAAAAAATTAGCATATTGTGATTAAGTTCATTATTTTCCATAATGTAATGATAAAAATTAAACTTTCATATATTTTAGATTCATTGCACACCAACTGAAATATTTCAGGTCTTTTATTGTTTTAATACTGATGATTTTGGCATACAGCTCATGAAAACCCAAAGTTCCTATCTCAAAAAATTAGCATATCATGAAAAGGTTCTCTAAACAATCTATTAACCTAATCATCTGAATCAACTAATTAACTCTATACACCTGCAAAAGATTCCTGAGGCTTTTAAAAACTCCCAGCCTGGTTCATTACTCAAAACCGCAATCATGGGTAAGACTGCTGACCAGAAGGCCATGATTGACACCCTCAAGCAAGAGGGTAAGACACAGAAAGAAATTTCTGAATGAATAGGCTGTTCCCAGAGTGCTGTATCAAGGCACCTCAGTGGGAAGTCTGTGGGAAGGAAAAGGTGTGGCAAAAAATGCTGCACAACGAGAAGAGGTGACCGGACCCTGAGGAAGATTGTGGAGAAGGACCGATTCCAGACCTTGGGGGACCTGCGGAAGCAGTGGACTGAGTCTGGAGTAGAAACATCCAGAGCCACCGTGCACAGGCGTGTGCAGGAAATGGGCCACTGGTGCTGCATTCCCCAGGTCAAGCCACTTTTGAACCAAAAACAGAGGCAGAAGCGCCTGACCTGGGCTACAGAGAAGCAGCACTGGACTTTTGGACAAATTTTGCATGTCATTCGGAAATCAAGGTGCCAGAGTCTGGAGGAAGACTGGGGAGAAGGAAATGCCAAAATACCTGAAGTCCAGTGTCAAGTACCCACAGTCAGTGATGGTCTGGGGTGCCATGTCAGCTGCTGGTGTTGGTCCACTGTGTTTTATCAAGGGCAGGGTCAATGCAGCTAGCTATCAGGAGATTTTGGAGCACTTCATGCTTCCATCTGCTGAAAAGCTTTATGGAGATGAAGATTTCATTTTTCAGCACGACCTGGCACCTGCTCACAATGCCAAAGCCACTGGTAAATGGTTTACTGACCATGGTATTTCTATGCTCAATTGGCCTGCCAACTCTCCTGACCTGAACCCCATAGAGAATCTGTGGGATATTGTGAAGAGAAAGTTGAGAGACGCAAGACCCAACACTCTGGATGAGCTTAAGGCCGCTATCGAAGCATCCTGGGCCTCCATAACACCTCAGCAGTGCCACAGGCTGATTGCCTCTATGCCACGCCGCATTGAAGCAGTCATTTCTGCAAAAGGATTCCCGACCAAGTATTGAGTGCATAACTGAACATAATTATTTGAAGGTTGACTTTTTTTGTATTAAAAACACTTTTCTTTTATTGGTCGGATGAAATATGATAATTTTTTGAGACAGGCATTTTGGGTTTTCATGAGCTGCATGCCAAAATCATCAGTATTACAAACAATAAAAGACCTGAAATATTTCAATTGGTGTGCAATGAATCTAAAATATATGAAAGTTTAATTTTTATCATTACATTATGGAAAATAATGAACTTTATCACAATATGCTAATTTTTTGAGAAGGACCTGTATGTTCGTGAGCATGACTGGAGCGAGACTTCAAAGCCATTAAATCAGCTGGAAACTTTAAGTGTGTGTGTGTGTGTGTGTCATGACTCTTAGCAGATAGTGTGCTCTCTTATGCTAAGAACCACATCATGTTCTCAGTGAATAACTGAGCAGTGCTTTCTCTGATGTTGAATATTCAATTATGTGTAATGCTGTATTGAATATTCATGTGCTTTTTCTGTGAAAGGGCGCTCATACCTTTGGTCTCTGCTCTCACGCAGATGGAAGACAAAAGATGGAAGGCCAAATATAGAGTGTAAGGTTGTGTGTTTGTGTATGTTTTTTTTTTTTTTTTTTTTTTTTTTTTTTAAAGAGCAAACTTATTTTAAAAGGACATAAGACATTCTTTAAATTATACTACTGTGGCAGACATATAAATCATTCAATAGATTTAGAAACATAGAAATAAATATTTTGTTTATATCCAGTTGATTGAACATGTAAGCCTCTCAATGGAAGTTTGTCAGTCTGTTCGAGGCAGGTGTTAAGTGATTTTCACTAGTTTTCTTTTTTAGCTTCAGCTTTCAGACGTTTTAAAGTAGGTTGACTTTGAAAGACCCCTGCATTCTATTGGACTATGTTCTGTTGCTACGACTCCTGACTCATTCTGTGCCACTGGGTTTGGTGAAGTGCATTGCTTGTAGTAGCGCCTGGGGCTTTGTAGGATTTGAAGTGGTACTTAAAGCTTGAACTGCTTAGATGGGGATTGTGCACAAGATATAGCACAAAAACACGATATAAGATTAATTGATCAATCAAACAACTGACAGTATAATCAAGTATCGGGCATTTCTATCTGAATTTGTTTATAAACTTAAATGTAACCTACTATTAAGCTGTTGTATTAAAGTTGAGCTACAGAATATTAGCCTCTATATCACTCTATAACATTCTGACTCCAAACTTTGAACGGTAGTTTATGTACAAGACAGTCTGACATTTTACCATCTTAAAGTGAGTGACAGCATCTGTTGCCACAAGTGTTCTGTAGAAAAACATCTTGTTTATTGTTCTTGATTGCTTTCCTTTCTCTAATTTATCTTATGCATACACTTAAAGACATCTGAATCTTTTTCTTTCTGTCTCTTCCTAGGCTGACATATGCATATGATGTCATCATCACCCTGGTTGCCTAGGAAACAGAAAGTGGGGGTGGCTGTAAAATGAGAGACAGGGAGTGAGGGATGAGGGGGAATGAGCAGGAGAGATCTAAAATTCATGTCATTCCTGCAATAACCTTGTCTGTGTCCGACAACTAAGACTTCTTCACTTCTCTGGTGCAAAATAATCATCAAAAGACACTTGTGCTGTCACCAGCGCTCTGAACTCCAGCTGTCTGCTACTGAGAGAGAGAAGTGGTGTCACATGGGATATCAGAGCTCAGGGTCGCAGGGTTAAACATAGAGGAAGTCTGATTATGCGTGTGAGTGTTTTTCTTTGTGCCTGTCTCTGTTAATTAGTTGGTATGGACGATTTTGGATCAAGCCTTTTGTTTTTTTGTAAGTGCACACTTGTGCTTCATGAATAAGCTTTGATGTGATTCCCAGTTGATATATCTGCTGTGATACTTTGCTTTGTATCCGTATTTTCTTTTCTTTGTCCCAAGTTGCCACAGTTACATTATTAGTGTATTAGCACACAGTAACAAAAAAGTATCATGGTATTACAGTTATATACACAACCGTTTGGGGGTGATGCTATTTTTATTTATTTATTGATTCTTTTTTTTTTTTTTTTTTAAGTTTCTTATTCTCACCAAGGCATTGATTATTATCAATGTTGAAATCTGTTGTGATGCTTAATACTACACGATACCTGAAACGGATTCTAATATCAGTTTTAGGTTTATAAAAAGGATGTTTAAACTGGGAACTAAATTAAATCTTTTGTTAGACAGAAAATCTTCACTGAGTAGTTTGAAGCCAGACCAAGCTATTGCTGTGCAGTTGACACCCAAAATAAATGTTGAAATGTCTTTATACAGGGCACGTGGAGGTAATTACTTTGGTATGCAAGGACTGCAAGGAATATCATATATTTTAAGATGTGTCAGTAGTGAGGACAGGACACAGTCTGCCACAAGTCAATGACAAAGCTGAAGTAATTTAGTAAATGAATAATTGAGTTGGCCATAATTTCCCAGTGTGTGAAGTGGTATTGTATGTTGCAGGCACTGTGACAGCTACTATCTGCTCAAATCCGCTGCAAACAAAAAAAATATACATTTATAGTTGGGATTAAAAAAGTTTTATTAATTTTAAATTTTTAAAGAAGTCTCACCAAGACTTTTGATCACAAATATACAGTAATTGTGAAATATTACAATTTTAAATATTTGTTTTCTATTTGAATATATTTGAAAATGTAATTTACTCCTGTGATTCCAAGGTTGATTTATTTTTAGCCATTACTCCAGTCTTCAGTGTCACATGATCCTTCAGAAATCATTCTAATATGCCACTGACTAAGCAACATTTCCTATTATTATCAATGTTTTTTCAGGATTCCTTGATTAATAGAAAGTTTAAAATATCAGCATTTTATTTTAAATATAAATTGTCTTTGCTGTCACATTTGATCAATTTAATATATTCTTGAAAAAAAAAATTCAAATAGTTTTTTTTAACAGTAGTTTATATTTTTTGTATTATTAAGCAGATTTTGTCAGCAGATATTTGTATGTCTAATTAAATTAATGAATCCTAATATTGTGTTTAATTAAAACCAAATATTTAATTCCCAAAACAGCTTCAATAAACGGTTAATTTTGCTGGTTTAAAATTTACTGGTAACAATTAAATTAATTTAGTTTAAAAAAGGAGTTAAAGCCAACAGTTTACATTTACCCATGAATCTCTGCATCAGTTTAAACGAACTTCAGGCCACAGATTGGCTACGGTAGTACAGCTGATGCCAGTGAGGCTTTAGGGAATTGATATCATCACAAATCATTGCACCATACAGCTGAGATATGCTTATCTTTATTTCTCTCTCTCTCTCTCTCTCTCCATCTTTCTCTCTAAAATGTTTCTTTTATGGTCGTGAGTGTGAGTGGAATGCTCAGATCCCTCATTACCTTAAATTAGCACTTCAGTGTTTGCCCACCAGCAAGGTCTGCATTGTCGACAAAGTATATGTGCGATTCTCTCTCCCTCAGTGAGTGCGTGTGCACTGTAGGTGGTTAGTAACTGCCATCAAAAGCATTTCATCTCTAGATTTTAAAAAAGAAAGCTATTTCTGGAGTCATGATAATGGTTTCAAGGGAATTTAACGACATTTTCTGTTAGAATTCTCTCCAAAGGCATTACAGCCTAAAGAAACGCTCCGCTTCAGTGCAGCACCCACTGATGTAATTTTACATGTTTACTGGGCCTCCTCTTGGGGAAACTGCAACAACTCTCTCTCTTTCTCACTCAATCCATCTGCCCATCTAAACACTCACAGGTACAAGCTCATATGCTTTCACAACACGTTGTGCATATATGTACACACACACACTTCCATATGTCAGGTCTCTCCCGGGCCCATATTGTTGACCTGATTTCGACGTGATCTTACACTGGAATGATGTCAATGGCATCTGTGAAGTACTCAGTCACATGTCCAGAGTGTGAGTTCCCTGGCGACGCTGCTCGCCTTGTTTACACTCAGAGCGTCTCTGAGAACAGTCCAAATGTCAGCGGATCAATGAGCGGGTGACGTGTTCGGTCCCACTCTGCCCTTGGATTCTCTTCATCTAATAAATAGGGTTGTTATATCCAATGACTTCTTTTACTGAAGGCTGAGTTGATCCTTCTGACAAGCGTCCTGTGGGCTCTCATCTCAGGTCTCTGTGGCCTCATGCTTCACTTTGATTGGCTATAATATTCATGAGTCCTGACTTGATGTTTGAGTCCCGAGTGTAGATCTAGCAAAGAAAATAGATATATTATTATATTATGTTTATTAGTTTGTTTTACATTTTTGAAATTCATTCATTATGTTTGAGCCCTGATTGGCTCCCCAAATTTAATTTCAATGGAGTGTTTAAATCCAATATATTATATTAATATATCCAATATTACATTATATTAATAATTTATGCATTTAGCAGACGCTTTTATCAAAAGCGACTTACACTACATTCAGGCTAACCTAACTTAGTTAGGTTTTTACCTAACATTATTATTATATTATATAATATAAGAATTTGAACAGAAAGAAAGTGTTTCCTTCATTAGATGCAATTAAAATTCGAATGACTATTTTTATAAAAAAATATATTTTAAATTAATAAATCCTATTTGCACCTCTTGGAATATTGAAACTTTTTTTTTTGTTGTTGCAGGAGAATTACGAGCACATATGTTTTAATTTAGTCTCGTGTGTCTTTCTCTCTGTTGTTCAGATGGAGGATGTGATTGCCAGGATGCAGGATGAAAAAAACGGCATACCTATCCGTACAGTGAAGAGTTTCCTCTCCAAGATTCCCAGTGTCTTCTCTGGTAATTCCCCTACAACTGTTTTATGTACACTGTGGTTCCAAGCTGGCGGTTCCAGAAAGCAGGATTCAGCAAGAGGCAGTGCCCCACAGCAAGCCTGAAGACCAGCACAATAAAAACTCAGCCAGAACTCTGTAGTGTAGCGCCAGTACCAGAGCCCTTCGTGTACTGATCTCTGTTGATAGTCTGATCTCTATCAAAGGTCTCTGGCCTGCATTGCTCTGGCGGAGAAGCACAATTCTGGATATAAATCACAGGGTTTGAACTAGTTGGTTGGAAGATTTGACTCATTATAGGTATTTAGATTTCATTCTAACAGCCGGAAACAGCTATTATAAATGCAGCTAATCGAATATTCCGGGTTAATTTCAAGCTAATGTTTATGGACCACATCAGTGGCATGCTGTCATTTGCCAGAAACCATAATTTTACAGTTAATTTTCACAAAATAGGGATGAGATAAAATTTTGTTTGTGGTATTCTGTGGACCATAATTTAGAATATTCATTTAACATCTTTGAGAAGAAAACAACAGAAAGAAAGGAAATAACTGGATCCATTATTAATTTTGAAAAGAATAATAAAAAATGTTTAATTTTTATTTAACAATGATTATTGCACTATTAACAAATCAGAAGAGAGCAGATGGTATACTGTATATACCATAAAGGCAGGATTAGGAATGAAAAAGCAAGATAGAAATTCTCAGAAGAGTATTCTTTCATTCCTCTGACTGTGATCCCTCAGAGGATTCATTAAAAGGCCAGCTTCAAGCTCTAATACCCCAGTCTCTACCTCTCTATGCTTTAAAAAGTGTCTCACACTCTTGGCTTCTACTGTCTCAGGGGACACGCCTCTCACTGCTGATTGGCTGAGGCTATAGGGGCTCTGTGCATATTTTGGGATTATTGGATTTGATTGGTCAGTAAGGGTTATCTCGGAAATATATTTCTTAGAAACAGTTCACGGTCTAATAATTTAGCAGTGACCAGGATGAAGGTGAAACAATGAACACCAAAAAATGTGAAATTAAATTAAACACCATTTATTTCTTATTCACTGTAAAATGGCCATTAATACTTGAAGGCATAGTTCACCCAAAAGCTGTCATGAGATCTCAGCTATTTTGTTTGCAATTATTGGAAATACTATTAGGAATTTTATTGTTATTATATATATATATATATATATATATATATATATATATATATATATATATATATATTTTTTTTTTTTTTTTTTTTTTTTTTTTTTTTTTTTCAGTTTTAATAATGTAGATTCGTCAAGAGGATATCTTAGTCTTTGATATTTATTTATACAATAAATAGCCTATAATAAATCAATACACTAGGTGAGGTAAAATAAACCATTTGTATGAGTCCACATTCTATTGATTCATGTTTATTGATAAAATGAAGAAAATAAAACAAGCAATTTTCAGTTGACATCATATTTCAGGTTTTCTTTAGCAGACCCTGCTATCGAGACTTTATTTAATTTTTTTATAGAGTAGCCCATTTATCATTTATCTGTTTAAAATGAGACTCAATATCTACTTACATTTTTAACAGAAGCCTTCTTCTCTTCTTTTACAGGCTCAGACATTGTCCAGTGGCTGCTGAAGAATCTATGTATCGAGGATCAAGGTGATGCAGCCTTTTCTTTAATGACATCACTGAAAGTGCTTCAAATGTAATGTGCACAGATTAAATATCTACTTTTAATTTGATTCATTCATATGCAGTCTTTTTATTAAAGTCAAAGTCATAATTTTAGGATTTACATATTCATAATTATAAGTTGGCAAACAGCTAATGTCAGCATCTGCTGTTACTCCTTTGAAGAAAAGGAGTGGAGGAGAACATTTTTAAAGTAACACACAGCAGATAGTCGTTGAAAAACAAGATTATGTTTCCCAAAGGTTTGGGAAAAATGTTCTAACTACTGGATCGCTTTCTATATAATATATATATATATATATATATATATATATATATATATATATATATATATATATATATATATACACTAAACTTCTTACTTTTACACTAAAATGTCATAAAATTTTTGAAAGTTTGTAAAAGATTATTGAGTAAATTATATATATATATATATATATATATATATATATATATATATATATATATATATATATATAGTAAATAAATAAATATCCCTTTAAGTATATATATATATATATATATATATATATATATATATATATATATATATATATATATATATATATATATATATATATATATATATATATATATATATATATAATTTACTCAATAATCTTTTACTACTTTTGCAAAAATTTTATGACATTTTAGTGTAAAAGTAAGAAGTTTAGTGTAAATTACTAGTTTAATAATAGACAAGCTACTCTTCTAAAAAAAAAATCTGCACGCTGCAATGAACTAAATCTATGTATTTTAGTGAATTGTAAATATAATTATTTTAGTTATTTGTTTATTTTTTTTAATTATAACAATATGCAACTAATGTTTTATTTGTTCAAACAAACAATTGCTTGTTTTCAAGTCTTCAGTTTGGACTCTGTCTAGCAGTATTGTTGAGGTGGAGTAGGTTTAAGGAGATTTTTTTCTTTACACAGTGAGGAAATTCAGTTTGTTTCTGAGTATGGTGTATATCCCTTTACTTTAGATTCCCTTTGACAGATTTGACATGTGTGTGTGTGAGTAAGTGTGTGTTGGGGACTCTTCTGAGACAGAAAAAGAGCAACCAGATAAGTGCAGTTAACCTCTCAGTATAGTCAGGCCCTGTTTACACTAGTGCATTTTTGTTTTAAAACCTTGTTTTTAAAATGAAAAAAATCCACGTCTGCACTTGTGTTTTCACTGCATTTCAGAAATTTCTTCCCACACTACACAAACTGAAAACGCATGTCACATGATAATTCATGCAGGTACAACAATGAGGATGTTGTTATTATTTACACGGTTGTTAAGGATTTGCAGAGCGAATATCAGCAGCCACGCCATCATTTTCAAAAGTCTCAGTTTTGGTCTGTTTACACTGAAACGCAACACCAGAGTTTTCAAACTAAAATGGGGTCTACAGCTTTTTCGAAAGTTTCCATTTTTGAGAGTCGAAAACGCTATAGTTAGTGTAAACAACAGGCATAACCATAGCAAAAATTATGCACTAGTGTAAACGTAGTCTTAGCAGACTGCCTGGAACAATGAAGAGATGTAAATTAAGAACTTTAAAAAAGTTCTTTGTCTTTCTCTCTGTTCAGTTCTTTGCTACATTGCTGAGTAGTCGGATTTACCTCATGAACATGCCTGGCATGCTGTAACATCAACACTCACAGTAAACACTGTATTGTAAAATATTGTAAAAAACAGAAAATAACCCCTCTGGTATGCCTTCTGCTGAGGAGTGTGTGGTGCAGGTTCAGTATGTTGCACTAGAAAGTTTTCCCATGCTTCCTCTTGTAGAGGTCTAGTCATAGTCTCATTTAAATTTCTATTAGAATGGGAAAAAGGAACTTCTTATAGATTTGATTGTTTATTTATTTATTTATTTTTATTTATTTATTTATTGGAAAGAAAATCATCCCTAAAACAGTGTTTCTAATAATTCTGAAGGGATGACATGGCAATGAGAGTTTTCCTGTTCACCTTCTTTGAAGCTTTCATTTGCATATTCTAGTGGTTGGGACCAGACGTAATCAAGCCTTAAGCTTTTTTAACTATATATAATGATTTAAAAGTCATGGAGATTTGTATGGAAGTTTTATTTTCAAACTTATTACAACTCATTCTGTGCTCCCTAGATGTTTACATATTGATGTACTGCTCCCTTCCATTTACTCCTTATATATTCTTGATCTGGTTCTAAAAGGGCCAGGTTCAAACACCTGCAGAAACACTGATAAAAGTATTTTGTTTAGGACAAAAATATACCTATTTTTTGCCAGTCATTTGAAAAAACTAACACACAAATAAAAAAATCTTGGCATTGGGTTGTCATTTCATATTCGGACTCCTGATAACACTATTAATTGTTTCTCTAGTGGAGGCTCTTCATCTGGGCACACTGATGGCGGCTCACGGCTACTTCTTCCCCATCTCTGACCATGTGCTCACTCTTAAAGACGACGGCACATTCTACAGATTTCAGGTCAGTTGTTTTGCTGATTTGAGAAACAATATTGAGAAGGAACATTTGGAAACACTTTAAAATACGTCATCCGTGCTAAATATATTGCATGTTATTAGAGTTCATGATATAGTAGCCCTAATAACATGTAATACATTTGGTAGCTCTGATACTGAACGCTCCATCAAATAATTGCACATTAAGTTCATGTTGTTCATTAGAATTAATCAGTACTTTCTAATGTAAATAAACAATAAATCACTGCATTCAATGTTAAATGTGACTAGATTTTCATTAAAAACAACTGCAGGTGTCTTGTTTCTATTTATATACAAACTGAGCTTTAAAAGTATATGTGCTTGCAAAAACTGAGCTGCTTATTGTGAGTAATGTAGTTCATGTTGTAAATTTTTCATCTGTCAGACACCGTATTTCTGGCCCTCGAACTGCTGGGAGCCTGAGAACACAGACTATGGTGAGTTTTGTGCGGGAATTTTTATCTTTATCTTTTTGAGTCCGGTCTATGACCATGTATTTAATGAAATCCTCCAGATGGCTGGAGATCAGCTAGATCATGGAGTGTGTGTGCTTTAATAAGACTAGCCTATATAAACACAACCTAATTAAATCCTTCCAGCTGGATCATGTGTTTGTTGTCACTACATAAACACTGATTCCTTCATCCTCAACATTATATCCAGGTTTCTAGGGGAGCTGTACTCTAACTATGCTTACTGTATTTCAGTCTCATTCATTTTCATGGGTATTTGTATGTAAAATGTGGTTGTAAGACAATGTAAAAAATGCAAACAACAAAAAACTAAAAAAAGTTTAATCAAAGTGGTTCCAAAGTTTGCTACTTGCAAAAACCCTTGTTAAAACCCCTTTTTAACTACTTTGAGTTTAATAATCTAATTAAGAAAGCTGTTGAGGCCACTTCATATAAAGTGGGTCCGCAATATACACAATGTTTGGGGTCGGTAAGATTTAAAAAAATGTTTTTGAAAGAAGTCTCTTTATTCTCACCAAAGCTGCATGTATTCGATCAGAAAAAACACTAAAACAGCAATATTGTGAAATATTATAACATTTAAATTCACTTTTTTCTATTTTAATGTATTTAAAAATGTAATGTATTCCTCTGATGGCAGAGCTAAATACTCAGCAGCCATTACTGTGGGCAGAAATAATTGTAAATGCTATTTGCCAGGTTTTTTTTTTTTTTTTGATGATGATTTCTTTGAATACTAAACAAAGGTCATAAGTCAACATTTATAATATATATATATATATACATATATTAGTAAAAGAATAAATGTCTTTACAGTCACATTTGATCAATTTAATTAATCCTTGATGAATAAAAGTACGAGTTTACTAATTTAGGTAGTATACCAATACACAACCACTTTTGAGTGAGGGCATTTGGTTACACTTTATTTTAAGGTGTCCTTGTTACAGTGTAATTATACATGTAAGTACTGAGTAATATTCATTAACTACATGTACTTACTATATGGTTAGGATTTGGGTTTGGCTTAGGGTTACTTGCATGTAATTATGCATAATTAATTGTTAATATAATAGTAAGTACATGTAACGTGTAACAAGGACACCTTAAAATAAAGTGTTACTAGGCATTTTTGTGCACTATTATACCTTACAAACAAATACCTGTGAATACAATTGCGATCACCCTGTGTTATGGTTGTGTGCATGAGTGTGCCTCGGGTAAGGTAAATTATTCTTGTTATGAATTCAGCAATCAGAACAAAGCAACACTCAGGTGCAATTTGGTACAAGCATGGTGTGAAAAAATGTTAAATGTTTACAAATATTTTAGTACAACTCATTTGAAAGCCCTGAGGGCTGCTGAGGTGTGTGTGAGCAGTGTTTTTCACACACCTCTGTCTGTCTGCAGCTGTGTACTTGTGCAAAAGAACAATGCAGAACAAAGCACGTCTGGAGCTTGCTGATTACGAAGCTGTAAGTAATCTTTTCTTTGTTTCTCCCTTCTCTCTCTCTCTCTTTTAATTGTAACAATCCACGGCTCAGGCTTTGTACTTCAGACATTATTATATAGAAGATATTAGGAAGATAATAAAGTAATGACAATCTTTAAAAAGAAAGTCAGTCTAATTTAGGCTAGGCTTTAGAAGTCAGGCTTTGTTTGCATAATCCAAGTAAGCTCTTGAGTAGACCTGTGTAGATAGATTTCCACCAAAGTTTTTCTCATATTGAACTGAGAACTGTTAACATGTAATCATTGGTCCTCCTCTTCATTTTTCTATTATTAAGTTAAGCCTTGTGTTGTGCTGAAAATCTTTTATCTAATTTGTTGTTGACCGTCAGTCAGTTTCAAAAACAATAATAAAGCCCCCAAATACAAAAGCTTTTTTAAAAAGTTGTTATAATGACCTTAAGTAAATTTTGCCTTATCTCCCAGGAAAAACTATGATCGTTTGAAAATGCTCTTCTCTTTCAGGAGAGTTTAGCTCGACTGCAGCGGGCATTCGCCAGGAAATGGGAGTTTATATTTATGCAAGCAGAAGCTCAAGCAAAGTATGTATCTCTCCCATTCTTTATTGGCTGTTTTTTGTTGTGCATTTGTAAAAGCATGCCACCCAATCAGAAGACATGAAAGTGATTCTTTAGTGATTAAAATAATAATGGGCCAGGTCTCTTGAGTCGAGCTGTTGGTAGTTCTTATATTGTCTGTGCTAATGGATTTTATAAGTCTCTTGGACATACAGTGCACAGTAAAATTGTTTTTGGATTCACAGACCTTGCCTTATAAGTAATTTCTGCTGTTGTTCCAAGTAATTCAAGGCCATTCTGAGAACCCTTTAGTGCCTCTGAGTTCCAAAACACAGCTCAGTTGCATGGTACATTGCATGTTTGCCTTTTCTTTTGGAAGTTAAATGTTTTAATTGCTTTGGCTTGGTTTTTGGTCTGTACAGAGTGGATAAGAAAAGAGACAAAATTGAGAGGAAAATACTGGACAGTCAGGAGAGAGCTTTCTGGGACGTGCACAGACCAGTGGTGAGTAAATGCATCTCGAACTGAGTCTGTGTAAGAACAATGCAGCTATTCTCTTTTCTTTTTCAGAAATATTCTTTGTTGTTCTCGAGTGTTTGAAGATGTTCCCTCACAGAGGAATGACATAACAGTGTTGAAGCCCCCCTGAGCTAATGGAATCACCTTTGTGCTTGAAGAATTGCTGGCTAGTCATAGGGATAAAACACACATTCTGAAATCCATATATCATTCATTTCCTTAGACAATGTTCTACAAAGTAATAAGTGAAAATGTGTAGTTGTCTCCTAAAGAGCGATTCCTCCCTGATCTATTCTTTTAACATGTCTGCTGTGTGTCTTAATTACGTCTTAATGTAGTTAATTCAGTTATGCAAAATATTTTGTAAATATTATATTTTAATATTTAAAAAAACTAGATTTAATATTTTATCTATTTTAATTTTGTTAATTTATTTTATTACCCAATGAAGCACATTTTTCATATTTCCTATGAAGCATTTTGCTGCATATTCATGAAATACTGCTTAAAAAACCCAGGAGTCATTAGAAACTGCTTTATGAAGATTTATCATGGCTTTATTATATTAATACAGTAAGAGTTATTGTATTTTGGTATAAATATTATTGATTAAAAAGGCTAATATGTTAAGAAAATGAGAAAATCCATTTTTATTTCATCTGTGGTAGTTACAGTTTTTAAATATGTACAGGCTACGGCTAATTTCAAAACCTGTAGTTTATATACAGTATATAGAATTTCTAGTTGATCTAATTAAGAAAGTCAATGCAATTTCATTAGATTTCTATGTTAAAAAGTCATTAAAGAACATATTTTTGCAGTATTATTTCACCAGTCCATGTGTTTTTTAGTGTCTGGGTGAGTCACTGGTGTGTATTCATGACTTTTGTGTATTTGAGCTGTTTGTTTTGAAGGAAGCAGCAATTTCTCCCTCAATTACACTTTGCTGATCCTTCTCATTAGCAATTTCATGCTAACTTGGCTTGATCTTTCAAGCTGGCATGCAATAGCGTGATGCTGCAGTTCTTGTCCATATTTAGCCAGTGCAGGTTCAAATGGGGTTTATTACAGAACTCTATGTCTCTATGTGTTTTCACTCTCTCTCCAACATACATTTGATGCCGGGACCTAAAATTCATCCTATACTGGAGTGTAGAAGCATTGAGTCCTGTGTGAGACAGAATAGAGTCTAACCAGCAGGAAACCTTTTGATCGACAGCTACATCCTTTTTTAAAATATCCTATGCTGACACTGCATCAGATGGTTTACAGTCGAAGCAGCACATTTGCCTGGCAACCATAACCTATAGGTCATCTAGAGATTTGACAGTAATATTGATAAAGTGTGTGTGTGTGTGTTTGTGTGTTTCAGCCAGGGTGTGTGAACACAACAGAAGTGGACATAAAGAAATCATCCAGAATGAAGAATCCTCACAAAACAAGAAAGGTGACGCAATAAAACCCACTGGCATTGCAGGAATTACAGCATTTAATCAAACCACTCCAGGATTTAACATTCTAAACCATGTGCTAATCACTGCAGCAGTTATTCCACTCATTATACCATTGAACATTTGCATTTGAATGAATCAGTCAACCACTCGGCCAATCAGAATACTGAATCAGTCTTAAATCAATCCACCAATCAGAGAGCCTCACAAAATCCAGCACCTTACCAATCAAAAGCAGCTTACCTCAACAATCACACAGCTGCCCATGTGAAATCCCCAATCACTGATGCAATCACACAGAAATCTCTTCTCTAATATCTGAGCCTGTTTTAAATTTATGCAAATAAGGTTGTAAATTATTCTGATGATTTTCACAGTCTGTGTACGGCCTTCAGAATGACATTCGCAGCCATAGCCCCACCCACACACCAGCCCCTGAGGCCAAGCAACCAACTGAGGAAGAGCTTCAGGAACAGGTAACACCTGATTGGTTCTGTGTGGGTATAGGCAGAGGATTTGAAATTAAGTTCTTGAATTTGAATTTCAAAAGTATCTGATTGTTCGGTTTCATAACCGGATGTCATTGAAGTCTCATTTTTACCCCTTTGCTACACTGTAAAAAGTTTAACTATTATTTACTCAATTTTATTGGTGAAACATTTTTACACTCAAAAAACTGAGTAAATTTTAAAGCTGTGAAATAAATGAAATATACTGTATGAATTGAGTAAATGCAAGTAAAAAAATTAAGTAAATCTGAGTAACTGCATCTGGTACATTAACAAATAAAATTGAGTAGAAATAATTGAACATTTAAACATTTAAAAACAATATTTATGAGTAATATTAACTGTTTTTATTAATGAGTAATATTAACTTTTTATTTTCTCTAAACCTTTGTAAAATAGTACTCCACACAACCACCAGTATACATGACATTGGCCTTTATTGTCAATGAGTACAGCAATACAGCACATTTTACACTGTATACAATATTGACTACATTTAAACTCATTTAACAAACATTTTATAAGTAAAAATTAAATATTTAAAAATTCAGGTAGCCTAATTCAAGTGTAATCAAATCAACCCAATATCCACCGGATCAGCGCTGGTCCTCATGCCGGAGACGGACTCGCCTCTGTGGGTGAACTTTGAACTTCATACCGCCGTCCTGCGTTTCACTCACAGCCGATAGATACTGCGAGTGACTGACATAACCTGCCAATAAACAAACAGTGACAGTTCTGAGGACATTTTATCATCCAAATGATAATAATTATATTTATTATCATTAGGAATGAAGTCATGTGTTTATGCAAAGCGTTTCAATCATGCAAAAAGACAGGCGCGACTCTCGTTTAGGTGTCGAATTACGCCTCTGTATGTTGTTTTGCATTAAATATGATTTAAAGCACAGTAAAGATTTTATAGATAAAATAAAACATACACAAACCTGAATTTCACAGAGGAAATGCACCAAATCTGCGACGCTGTGAAGAGAGCTGTTGTCTGGAGACTGGAGAGAGTTCAAACTACCTGCGCTCACTGAGCTCACTGACTCAACCAACCATCGAGTTGTCGTCACGTCAGAGGGTGGGGGAGGGGTGCATTGTTTTAATTGAGTAAACTTACTCAAATTTTAAGAGTGTGTTAAATATATTAATAATATTGATTTGAATTAAGTAATATTTTTGTTTCTTGAAACAGATCAGTTTAATTCAACATTCTCAAATATTTTGATAGAAATTTCACAAATATATTAAGTATATTATAAAGAAATAATTGGTTAGTCAAATACTAAATAATTTTATTGAAAACAACTTAAATATATCTGTAAATTTTAGATAAAATGAACTGTTGGATTTTTACTCAATTATTTTGGTATGTTTAACTCAAACAATCAAGTACACGATATTCAGAGATTTTATTAAGTTAATAAAGTTAAAAATTTCTGTAATATTTACTAAGCCACAGAATAACTTTTACAGTGTAGACAACAGGGATTTGTGTTCACATCATGTCAGAATAACCATAAATTTCTCATCTTGGTTGAAAAGTTGGAAACTCAAAATTTGAATAGTTAATAGATGAAATTAGCTTTTTAATTTAGTTTTAAATATTTGATTTTGTTAATTTATTTTATTACCCAATGAAGAACATTTTCTATTATATCCTATCAAAACTTTTTGCTGCATATTCATGAAGTGCTGCTTTAATAACTCTTAGGAAACTATGGTTTTATTGTACTAATACTGTAAGAACTATAGTATTATGGTAGAAATATTATTGTATGGTCATAATAAAAAAGCTAATATGTTGAGGAAATGCAATTCATTTTTATTTAATCTATGGTGGTTACAGTACAGTTTTTACTGTAAATGTGTAGGGGCTACTACAAGAACTGTAGTTTATATACAGTATATAGAAAATATAGTTATTATATTGATCTAATAAAGAAAGTCAAGAGCAATTCATGTTTTTGTTTCTATAATTTTATTACAAATACCACAGTAGTAAGAGTTTGTTCCAACATCTTAATCATTTGCTCCCTTGCTTTATTTCAATCATGGTCATGTTGTACTAATTTATTCCCTTGTTTTAGTTAAATTTTGACTAGGATTTAGAATGAGCCAATTAATTTGTATAAAGTACCCATGCTTTAAATTAATATGAGGGAACAAACTACTACAACGTGGCCGCAATTTAGATAAAATTAAGGGATGAAATAATGAATTTATAAAACATAGTATCTTTTTACATAAACAGTATCTATTTTTCTTTTCAAATGGCATAAGCTGGGATCTTTAAAAACATGTTCAAAACTTCTTAAATGCTTCAGAATTGACCAGCCTAACCAGATTTCTTTTTTGGCAGCTCTGATTTTAATTAATCAGTGGCTGTGTTTGCCATCTGTTTTCACACACACATACGCACATACTGTATACTCTCCTTGACTATTACCACTATTGTCTTCTCAGATCAAGTTCTGGCAAGCACAGTTAGACCGACATCGATTGAAAATGTCCAAAGTTGCAGAGAGGTAAGACAGAGAGACTGTCTGTGCTGTGATCGATCCACAAGTCTTCATTATTCTACAGTGCTTAAACATTTTCTTATCGACCTCTTTAATGGTCTGTATAGATATTACTCGTCGTCAAAATTTACTCCCTCTGTGAGAACAACTGCTCTATTAGGATGCCACAACTTCTCTGAGATTTTGGTGCCACTTGAAATGAAACCGACTTGCAGCAATCAGTTATAGATCAAAATATAAAATGCCCATCAGTGTTGGAGTGTTGTATGTAATCATATTGCTAAATGTTTTCTTAAAAGCAAACTATAATATCCATGTAACTTGTTTTTCAATTTTGTTAATATATAGTAGTAAAGTAAGAAAAAAAAAGAAAAAGAAAAAAAATATATATATACATACTGTATATATTAAATTGAACAAAAAAAACGATCTTTCCCCCGTGCTAGGATTATATTGAACAATCACTGTATTTCATTTTGTATAAAGTCACTGATAAGCATAACATATTTGTATATTAAATATTATTTTCTTTGATTTTTTTTTATTCCAAAATGTACTAATACATTATTAAAATCTAAAGTTATATCTGTTAATGGACCTGAGCTAACATGGACCAACAATGCAATAACAGGTAATGTTAACAAGGATTAATAAATATTGTAATAAATGTATTTCTTGTTGTAAAATGTTACCATTACTTTTTATCACGAGTAACACAGTAACAGACAAAATAACATTCCCCAACACCAATGGTTTTGCTTTATTTTTTGGTTGCATTTAAAATGGAAATTGAGTTTTTAGTATATAAATGTACAGTATTTTGGTCTGCTATTTTACTAATGAATAGCTCCCTTTTACTCCTTCTCTTTTATTCCGTACTTTGTTTTTGCTATTTTCTTGTAGTTTGCTGAGTTATACCCAACAGTATTCAGACTATGACCCCTTCCTGTGCACTCCTGATCCATCTAACCCCTGGATATCAGATGACACAACGTTCTGGGAGATGGAGTCCAGGTCTGTTTCAGACACACACAATGAATATTATTATTGTCTTTACATATAACTGTGTACTGTATGTATGATCTGTTGTGCGTGTGTGTGTGTGTGTGTGTGTGTGTGTGTGTGTGTGTGTGTGTGTGTGTGTGTGTGAGAGAGAGCAGTAAGGAACCCGGTCAGACTAGAGTTAGACGCTGGGGTTTTGGAATCAACGAGGTGTTGAAAGATCCCGTTGGTAGAGAGCAGTTCCTCAAGTTCCTGGAGTCTGAATTCAGCTCAGAAAACCTCAGGTACACCAACAGGCCTTTAATGGCCCCTGCTGGTGCGTGAGGAGTACTACAACACAGCCATAAACTCCACTGAGCAACTACTTTGTATTCTGCAAATCCTTTCTCTTTTGTTATCCAAAACTCAGATTCTGGTTGGCAGTGCAGGAGTTAAAGAAGAGGCCGATCCGTGAGGTGCCAACACGGGTCCAGGAGATCTGGGAGGAGTTTTTGGCTTCCGGAGCCCCAAGTGCCATCAATGTTGACTCGAAGAGCTATGACAAAACCACACAGAACATCAAAGACCCCGGACGATACGCTTTTCAGGATGCACAGGTGAGGAGTCTGTGATTTTTAGCAGCTACGCTAATGATTGTTTTTAAGTGAAAATTTATGAAAACATGCCATTCAATGAATATTTTAAATGTTTATAAACATGTGAATGCACTGATAATGTGTGTCTCCCAGGAACACATCTATAAGCTGATGAAGAGTGATTCTTACAGCCGTTTTATTAGATCCAGTGCCTACCAGGAGCTTCTGCAGGCTAAGAAAAAGGTAAAACATTTGAAGTGATTTGACTTACAGGCATAATCAGTAAAGAGGAACTCTGTACTCTGAACTCTGATTAGTAAACATACAGGTACACTATCCTTCAAAAGTCTGGAGTCGGTAAAATGTGTACATATTTTTTTTAAGTTGTCTCTTATTCTCACTAAGACCACTTTTTTTTTCAAAGTACATTAAAAACAGTAATATTGTGGGATTTCATTATAATTTAAAATACCTGTTTTCTTTTTTTATATATATTATAAAATGTAATATTTTCCTGTGATTGCAAAGCTGATTTTTCAGCAACCATTACTCTAGTCTTCAGTGTCACATGATCCCTCAGAAATCATTCTAGTATGCTGATTTGTTACTCAAAAAACATTTATTATTATCAGTGTTGAAAACAGTTGTGCTGCTTAATATTTTTGCGAAAAAAAGCTCAGATACTTTAATGAATAGAAAGTTCAAAGGAACAGCATTTATTTGAAATACATTTTTTTTTGTAACTTTATGAAGTTCTTTACTAGCACTTTTGATGAATTTTATCCTTTCTCGCTGAATAAAATAATTTATTTCTTTAGAAAAATTCAAATTAAATCTAGCTGACTCTGACCTTTTGAATGGTGATGTATGTGAAGTCATCTTTCAATAATGCTTCATTAAATAAATAAATTATTTAATCAATCTCAGTTAATCTCATATAAAAGTATTTGATGAGAAATATGAAAGACACAAAAGTGAGATTTTATTTTTGTTTCAGCTAAATAAATAGTTGAATGTAGAAGTTAGTGTATTTTTTGTTTGTTTTATCTATATTGTATTAAACATGTTATTAGTGCTGTTTTAATGGCCCTTATTGAAAAATAGCTCAACTAACTTACTAAAATAAATACAACATTTTTTTTCATCATATGGGATAGTTTGTTAAGATTATAATATTGCTATTTTTTTCTTCAATTTTCATCAGATGAAGGAGTTTAAATCTGAGAGTTAAATCTGATTCATTTGAATTGACACAATTAGATGGTTATATTAATTATACTTAATAAAAACACATACACTTCATGCTGTAGTCCCTTTTACACTCTTCATCTTGTTGAATAAAGCTGGGAGGCATACACGATCGCAGAACCTCATTTGAAAAGTTTACTCGTAACGTGGTAGTGGCCCCGCCCCCTCAGTGATGGCTTACCTGACCAATCAGACAGCAGCTCTTGTCAGAAGACGCTTGTCTGGTGCTATGTCCCTTCCCCAAACCTTGTTATGTCATGTTAAATCATGTCAAGACAGATCCAACCGAGTTAACTTGAGTGTTTAATTGTGGTTCGTCACTCTCTGCATGACTTTGCATTTTGGTCTCCTGTTGCAACAGCTGCCAAAATGTGTACCTGTTCACTTTTCTCTATCTTGTCCACAGAAAAGTAAGAACTTGTTTTGAAGGAAGGCATTACTTCCAGGTAACCCTGCCCTTCCTCAACCTGTATGTGTTGCACCTGTCTGAGTAGTCAAGAAAGCATCTGATGTTTCTGTTGAAGGAATAGATCACCCAAAAATGAATATAATTTTTCTTCCATTCAACATAAATGGAGAAGTTAGGCAGTATGTCCAAACTGCTCTGTGCTCCAAAAATAACACAAAGCACCATAATTCATCCATATGTTTGTGACATATTCCAAATATTTTTTATACTGCACTCTACCGGTCAAACATTTGAGGTCAAAAATGTAAAAAAAAAAATTTTTTATTTTTTTTTTATTCAGCTTTGCCATGGCAAAAATGAATAACATTTTAAAATATATCAAAATAGTAAATGGCTATTGTAATTGTATTTCACAATGTTACTGTTCTTACTGTAATTTTGATTTAATAAATCCAGCCTTGGTGAGCATAAAAAAACATACCAATTCTTACCAACTCCAAAATATGGAAGAAATATGGAAACAAATGTGTAACAGACCAATTTTCTGTTTAATATCTGAGAGCTACAGTATAAAATAAAAAAAAATCAGTGAACAGTTTCCTCACACCAGAAAGTTAGGAATAACATGACAGTGAGTAAATGATAACAATTTTCTTTTTTGGGTGAACCTTCCATATAATGCAACCCCTCCAAAATCCAAGTTGTTTGTTTTGCGTATGCTATCATGTGGTGTCTGTGTTAAAGTAACTCTCTTGTACAGAAACAGATTTGTGCAAATGACCAACTGAAAGGAGTCATTTTCTGTTCAGCATGCTTACAGATGTTTGTTCGTTTGTTGTTGTCACTGCGCAATACCATTTCAAATCTTTTGTCTTTCTCTTTGCTCTATTTGTCTTGTGTTTCAGGGAAAATCTCTGATATCGAAGAGGCTGCCTGCTGTCGTCCAATCTTGCTGAGCCTCAAATAATCCACCAAGGATGAGGATGCTGTCATCTTCATCTCTGTCGCCTGATTGGTCCAGATCCCAAATACCCTGGACAACGGACCAAATCACTTGCATGTCCAAGAGACTGATTTTTTTACATCAGTTGCTACTTGCTACTTACTAATTTCAGTCTTTAAGACATGGACTTTTAATATTTGGGAAATGCATCAATGTCTTTCAAAAGAGGAAAGTGATCTTCTGCTCTCCTCTTCTGTCTGTCAGGGCTGTCTCAAACTGGAGACTGATCAAATGATGTCAAATCCAGAAAGTTTAAAGTCATTAAAAACACAGTTAAATAGCAGCATAGGTACATTGTGTAAAAACAAGAAGCTTTAGACACAGAGATGATCTCTTCCTACTCAACTTTCATCTCTTTTTGCATTGATTTTATTGCACTATAAAGGATTTAGCACACGTTTGCTTATCGCACACATGAAGTCGCATGGGATTGATCTGAAAGCGACTGGTCTTGCATTCTGTCTCATTGGTTCTTTTTTTTTTTGGCTCCCTCCATTTATTTTTGATATCATGTGTAAACACTTCTACTTGAAAAGGTATTAAAGTCAGTCCTTTATTTGCATGTCATGCACTGATTTTTCTTTCGCTGTGCCACCTGTACAACTGTTAATGACTAGTCAGAGCTGTCAGGCCATGGTAGAGCAAAGGAACGCTGGTTTTAGTTTTGCTTCATGCTCATCCCATTGGTACTATAATAAATGATTATTACTTTTATTATTTAAAAATATATTTATTATAATAAATATTATATTACATAATATAGAAATATTTTGAATTGTGTCAAAAACCTCAAACTGATGGTCCTATACTTTTTAAAATTAAATAAAACTGTGGAGAATAATTTAAAATAACATTGTACTGTAAATGCTTTCAAGGTTTTTTTATGTGTGAATGGGAGGCGCTAACTTGCATGCAAAGCTTATATATATAGGTTTATATATTATATTATATATAGAGGTTTCTATTGCGTTTGTAACCACTAGAGGGCAATGACTTTTTCTTTAATAGTCTTTGAGTTACTGTTTGTGTTTATTTGGTCAGTTAGGTGAGAACAGCATTAAATCTTGAGGTCCAGACTAACCCATCCAACACTAACAGTCAGCTCTGAACAGTCTTTGATGCTATCAATACAGTGAGGAATTTAACATGATATTTGAGTACTTTACTTACTTTTTTTTAATTTCAACCAGAATATGTGTGTCTGTACCAGTGTGTAAAATATCTTTTGGGGTATTGTTGTATGTTCTCCACACTAGTTATCCAGATATTGTGTGCATGTGCGTTTCAGAGGAAAAGAAAGGGAAAAAGAGAGGGATGTTATTCTTATTGTGGTCAAATGGAGATGAGTTCAAAACCACACAAACAACAGAATGGGAGAACAAATGGCAGAATAAGCAAAGAAAACAAAAGGAGAACTGTCAGTCCTGTCCCAAGCCAAAAGAAGATTTACTGTACAGAAATTTCAACTTGAAATGATAAACTGTACAGTGAAAGATTAATGATTTGAGCCTCTGAAAGCTTTCGTCCTTTTTATGCCACATAACACATCTGCTTTGTTTTGCCTTGATGTGCTGTCAAAAATTGTTTATAAAACCATTTTTTATTTGGAAAGACACTCGAGAAAACCCTTCAGGCGGGACCTCAATAAAGCCACAGCGAAGATTTCCAAAATGTTCCAGAAACCAAACCCACACTTTTTTTTTACTGAATCAATATAAATCTATGTTAAATGATCATCTGGATCAAACCCATGGGTTTATTGGTGTATTTTCTTTATTTACAAAGATGTTTCACTGAAAACTGTGAGTATGTTAAATGCAGCAGTCAAGAGGGACGGGGTTAAACCAGGGATGCAAACTTGAGTGCTGCAGATCAGGGAGCGAGAGAGACAGAGGAACTGAGAAGAGAGAGAGACTATATGTTTTCAGGACTGCTTGATTAACAGTGGGCTTCTGGGGGAGGTATCAGAGAGTGCAAGGCCAAAAGAGAGGGAGGGAGGGAGAAAGAGAGAGAGAGTGTGTAGATGAATATTTTTGTGTAACTTGTGTGCAACTGATGATTCTCCTCCTTCTCTCTTCACACTCACACACTTCTCTTTGGAGAGCCACTGGGATGTGATAGTAAATCAGATAGAAGATGATTCAAAGACTCACTGGGAAGAGCTCAGTGAAACAGAATGCAAGCTGGATGCCACATAAATGAGTGAAACTGGGGAACTGTGAACCATAAAGCGTGACTGCTTCAGTTTGGCCTCTACAGAGTTGGACTCAAACAAGAAAGGTTGGTGGAGACGCACACGGCACAATCTTCAGAAGAGCTTCGAGAAAGGTTCTGTACTTCTGATGGATATCCACGCTGCTTTTCTACATTTGGAGCTCTGAAGCTTGGCCGATCTCTGACCTGCTGCTTGACCTTTGACCTCTGAGTAACCTCTTAAGGAATCAGCAATATAACGTGCCCTGGGACTCCAGATGTACAGGTACACTCTAAAAGAAGATTATTTACGGCTTGTACTAGTTCTATTTGGAATCTAGTACCCACACTCACACTGCACACTTATATGGCCCCAATGCCATATAAGACTTCTGGGTTTACGAAAGGACCTTTCAGTGAACAGTTAAATTTTTTAATTTTTGCATTTTTTTTCTTAATGTTAAGAACATTTGAATAATTTGAAGAACTGTTTTCTATTATAAGAACATTTTATGGAATGGAAAGGTTCCATTAATGTTTAGGATTCCATAGACGCCAGTGAAGAAGATTTATTTTTAAGAGTATAAAGATTATTTTATTTTTTATGCTGGAATGGTTGTTTAGTTTTTCGTAGAACATTAAAAACCCATTTTGTTCTTCTAATTAGCACAAGCCAAAGAACCCTGGGGCTTTTAAGAACCATTACCTTCTCAAGACCATTTACTGAAGTTATTATTTTGTGTTTTTTAAGTAATTCTTCATAATCAAAATGTAATGGAATGAAAACTATTTATCACGAAGAACCGCTATTAAGAGCAGGGATGGAGAGAGTGTGTCTGACAGTGAATGTTTGATGATGGGGATGTGCATGAGAGAACATGTGAGGATGTGTGACAGTATTGGCTTCAGTCCTGCTCATGCGTGCGTGTTTGCGACTGAAATGCATGACTGGCATTATGAAGAAGGACATAGAAAAGGATCAGCCACAACTCAGTTCAAAGTGGTGACTGCCCCTCAGAGCACATTAACCCGAGCAGATTTGAGCATGACAGCCTTTGAGTTTCCCAGTGACCTTCTAATTCCCCACCACTCCTTCACAAAACAATGCTATTGAGAATGATGGCAATGTGTGTGCCTATTATTGAGGGCTGGAGTATAGATATAATTATGATTAGGGTAGGGTTTGGTTAGGGTTTATGTTATGGAAGGTTTATGCTATTATAATAAGATTAGGTTAGGATTCATTTGTTGTAACTGGGTGTGAATGGGAAATACTTGAGTGTAAGGTCCACTTGACTGTGTGTTGTGTGTGTATTTGATGGAGCGGAAGTCAGGCTCAAAGCATTATGTGAAGACAGCCATCAAAGAATTTTGTCACTGATATGGTTGAACTGTTCAACCACACTTCAAACCTCAGCTATGTATTGTAACACAAGTTTGACCCAACAGTCCTAAACCACAGATATTCCATCTACTCTCACTGTTATAAATACTTATATACCACATGGTGACAACACACCATGAAACCACTTCATACTGTACCCTAGCTGAAATCTAGATTCATCTGGAGTTTGGAAACCTCTTTGGACAATCTTACTAATCCTAAATGCATTTTGGCTCTTTGCTGATGACCACTTCTTTCTTTCTTTCTTTCTTAGTTAAAAACAACTAGAAGTGGACATAATATTAAAAGCAACATTTGACAGCTTGTTGTGTGATGGAGTTTAATTCCTGCTGCCATTTCTTGGTGTTTACTCAGGAACGCATCTGTCAACTTGTGGGCGAAACCTCTCATAATCATAATCTTTTCAGTATTGAGAGATATGTGCCTACCGCCAGTTGTTAAAGGTGTCATCTTTACATGATAGCTTTTCTTTTATCAGAAATGTAATGGTAATTTACTTTTTTTTTTCAAGTTTCATTACAACACTTTTTCTATCCTAGCATAACGTGCAGATAAAACTACAGTAAGCCAAGTGTAGGTTAATACCTCCAGAAGTGTGAACAACTAGATGCAATCAAAACATTGTTCCATTTGACCAACTAATAGCAGAAGGGTACATGTTTGAGGAAATTTGTTTGAATGCAGTCATTATTTTTGGAAACACACTTCAGCTCATATGTGTTTGTGTGTAAATGTTGGATACGTATTCTTTAAAGAGATTGTCTTGTGGCAGAGGGAGTTACATAATTGCTGTGATGATAACTCCTGTCAAATTCATAATTTTGTGGCGCCAGCTTGCAATGATGTTTGTGTGTTTTAATAAATGTATGGGTGTGAGATAGAGAGAGAGCTTCAGGGTTTGACATGTGGCTTCGTGTGACTGTTGTTTTGGGTTTGTGGAAGTGTGAGGGAAGGCTCGCTGTGGGTTTTGTAAGTAGTAGGTCAAATGCTGGTATCACTGGCTGTGCATGCTGGCTTTTGCTCAATGAGAGATGCTGGTACTCGTGGTTTAGTTGTTTTTTATTGCTACACTGATTCTCTTACATCAGTCAGTTGGCTTTAACAGTTTTTAGCAGCTGTGCTCTGTGGGAACAGGATTTGAAACAAAACTTTGATGTAAAATATATTTAAAAATATATATAAAAATATATATAAAAGGGTAAAACACAAATCATCCCGGAACTTAGAAAGGAGCTTAAAGGGTTAATTCACCCAAAAATGAAAATTAGCCTTTGTTTTACTCACCCTCAAAGCATCTTGACTTTCCCCTTTTAGATGAATCCAATCTGAGTTGTATAAAAAACTGTCCTGGCCACTCCAAGCCTTTCAATGGGGGTAACTGGGTGTTGGTTGTCAACAATTCAGAAGACGTGAAATAAAGTGTGTGTATCTGTTATAAAACATCTCTCACACAGCTCTGGGAGGTGAATAAAGGCCTCCTGTAACGAAGCCATTCTTTTTTGTAAGATAAATATCCATATTTCAAACGTTATAAACACTTATCATCTCTCTTCCACTGACTGTGGTACACGGAAGATGTTCAGGCGAATGACGTAGGATGTATGTGTCGTGCACGTGCCTCTGAGAAATGTAGGAGAACAATGTTTCTTTACTCCTCTTGGCCTATAATGAATCCTCCAATATTTTTCTTTACAAATCCACATTTTGTGCTTGTAGGGGCCAGGTCAATTTTTTTATATAGCTCCGATTGGATTATTCTGAAAGAAGAAAGTCACATACACCAAGGATGCTTTAACACAGGCTAATTTTCCTTTTTTTGGTGAACTGACCCTTTGAGAAGGTCCCAAATTTGAGTTCCATCTGAGCCAGGAGGCCATTCTGTGTGGAGTTTGCATGTTCTCCCCGCTTCAGCTCTCTTGTGACCCTACAGAGGATTTGGGGAATGGACATATGAATGGTTAGGACATTTTCTGTTACAGAATACTGCAAAAATTTATTATAGCACAGTATTGTTTATTATATTTTTTCTAGGACCCTATTAACTATTAATTAATTTTCTTTGTGCTTATTGATGTGACTGACTCTTAAGTCTATAGTTCATCTGCTAAAATATCAAATTTGATAAACGATTGAGATGAATGGTAAAATTGTACTATAAGATGTAAACCATAAACACTTTACTGAAAAGTACAATTTATTAATGTTAGTTGATGTTTTTGGTATAATGAATCAACAAGTAAAGGTATTTATTTATATTACATATAAATAAACACGAGCTACAAGCACAATTCTGCTACATCACTGTGAAGTCACAGTATACAGTTCAAATAATAAACACAAGTATAAAAACGGCAGTGAAAGTACAGTAACTGCAGTCAAGTTTATGCTGTGAATACACGCTATTTCTAACAGTGTGTATGATCTGTCTCTGACTTTCTCACTTACACAGACTGATGGGAGAGAGATAGAAGGTTTGTGTTTATTTTCTTGCATATGTTCCAACTAGACACTGTCATTATCTCCAAACCACAATTTTTCTCAGGGGAGATTTATAGCCACTCTGTCTCGCGCTCTCTCTCTCTCTCTCTCTTTGTGTGTGTGTGTGTGTGTGTGTGTGTGTGTGTGTGTTTGTGTGTGTGATTCACTTTCACATCCATGAAATTATGTTTCAGGTATAGCAAAGTGAGCTTGGTGGTGTGTTTGTGTGGGTATGTCACAGAGTTATCTGAGTCACTGTCATATCCTGGCATTCACAGTTTTTTTCACACATAATCTTGAGCTACCAGTAAACCAAGCCTTAGTCAGCCTGTGGTCATCTAAATGAGAGAAACCCAAAACTGCTAAACTTTCCACATCCTAATCTAATAATGTTCACATGGTGCTCTCCCCACTGTTTACTTGTCCCCTACATATCTCACCAGCGGCATAAGCAAAGCCCTCATTATTTAACCCTGCCTCACCCGAGACATAAAGGCCACTTCCTCATAACCTCATGGCTTCAGTTTGTGTTGCCTTTTGATGGGCAGCCCTGTTTATTTGCATGAGCATTTTGGGACTGGTGTAAAAGTAAACAGCATTAATGGCTGCCGGCGACACTGACGGAGGGAGATACGGATGATTAATCCATTCCCTTCTGCCACCGTGTGAGTCACAGTTAGCTGTAGCCTCAGAAGTAGCCGATTCTCCACAATATCCCAGATTTAGAGTTTAAAGGGACAGTTAACCTCTATATGTAAATAATTAGTTTTTTTTTTGTTCTCTGTGGTGTTTCAAAAAAGAATTGAAGAATCTGAAGACTGTACTGGTTGCATTTTTCCATTCAGTTTCCACAAAGAATCTGGGTTAAAGCTTTGAAGCTTCAAAAAGGAGCTAAACCACCATAAAGTATCATAAAATGGTTCTGTATGACTTGTGAGTTATACTGTATTTGATGTCTTCTGAAGTCATACAATAGCTTAATGTGAGAAATGGATTTATATTGAAATAAAAAATAAATAAATAAATCTAACTCCAGTGAGCTGCTATAATAATATTATTATCAGTTTCGTTTGTGAATGAAACATTCAGATGGGTTTTGCAGACCATATTAACGATTTACTAAAAAGATTTGATTCAGGAACAATTTGTTCATGAATCAAAACTCTTGAACTCTTATGGATATACAATGATTTTCAGTGAAAAACACCTTAAAGTTTAATCTGATTCTCACACAAAGCCATCTCCGTCCGTGGCTTCAGAAGACTTTGTATGTGAGCTTTGAATAATTTTTCAAGCTTAAAAGTTTTAGTCCAGAAAGTCATACCGATTTGGAATGACGTGAAAGTGAGTAAATTATAAATTTAAATAAATCAAAAGGTACCTCTTTTCGAAAATAAATAAATGTTTAAACATAAACCTTACTGATCGGGTTTTTTATTTGTGTTCATGTGGTTACTACATTTTAATGAAAATGTAATGTTTTGTTGACTTGAATGTTGCTCAACTTTTTCTTTTTTTATTATGTGAAAAAGATTTTAATAGTTCTTTGTGTAACTTTCTGGTGTTGTTTAGCTCCAGGCTTTCTGTGAGCTCATCTGGTTGGTCTGTCATGAAAAACATCCATATCCTTTAAAAATGCCGCAGGAACATAAAAACAATTCTATTAAAAGTCCATGTCTTTTAAATACATGAAATACAACTGTGCTTTATTCCCAGTCTACCTAGCAGGCAAGATGAAAGAGGCTGTTGGCCATGAGAGGAGAGAGAACATGAATGAAACAGACAATGCCAGTGGTTGTAGAAAATCAGAAATGTCAGAGGTTATCTAAAGCAAAACTGACAGAGGGCGCCATGATAAACAAGATTGAGAGTTCAGACCAAAGACAGGGTTTAACCTTATCAGCATTACATAAGAACTTCTGCCTTTTAGGAAAAGACAAACTGCTGTAAAACTGCAGTCGCAGTTCTATTCAACCTCAAATTCCACGTTATCACCATTGTTGTATAGATAGGCCTATGTCATGATAAACTGTGTTATAGGTACCTAAAACATCATAATAATCATTTGCTGTACTTTGGAATAACTTGTAATATCTGATACCATCAAGTTTTCAAGGGTAAATTACAAGTAATGAGTACAAGACTGTTTCCATGTTTTACAAATGACCATCTGTAAACAGTTTGGGGGAATTTTGTGCCTTTATTTGGATAGGACAGTAAGAGAAATGAAAGAGAAAGTAGGGGACGGGACTTAGAAACGTCCACGAGCCATGACTCAAACTTGGGATGCCCAACACCCAATGGCGATACATGTCTGTACGCTGCTCATGAGGCTTATCAGTGCCAGAGAGGTTATTCCAGTCCAATTAATCTTATGAGTGGGGTCATTTTAGTGAATCAAAAACATACAGTGTGAACAGTGTACTATGATTCCAGAAAGAGTGAACAAATCTTATGACTCATTTAGTTTTAGTTTTTTTTAATAGTAAAAAAATATGTAGCTACTAATTTTTCATCTGTTTCATGTGGCAAGTGAATGAAAATCATGCAAATCAATCAGTCTTGCCTGATTTCTTTTTGTCTGAATAAATGCTGGTTTAGTGGATAAAATGCAAAGTTTACAAATTGGACATAGTTCAGTATGATGACAAACTATTCACTTGACAATGTATAGATTCAAATCCCTAACAGAAGTATTAAAGTTTCTCCCTATTTTGAATCTTTTCTCAGGATGTTCTGGAAGCTGGCATTACCTGCCATTTTGGCATGGACCCTTTTTGTATCCACAGAATCCAAGAGGCCACGCCCCCAAGGTTCTATCCCCTCCCCTTACAAGCTAAAAGGCAATGATTTATCATCACCAACCCACACACTAGCATCATTGCCCCAGCATACATCTGCACGACGACAGAAAGGCAAACACGACATGTTGTCGTCGAGTCGCGAGGCCCTTGTGGTCACCGAGAGGAAGTACCTGAAGAGCGACTGGTGCAAAACACAGCCATTACGTCAAACGGTGAGTCTGGAGGGCTGCCTGAGTCGAACAGTCATCAACAGGTTCTGCTACGGCCAGTGTAACTCCTTCTACATCCCACGCCACCTGACATCTCAAACTTCACATCGAAGTCGAAAATCATCCTCCATGCCAGACCACAACACTCCATTCCAGTCTTGTGCGTTCTGCCGGCCAAGCCGGATAACCACAGTCACTGTACGACTTCACTGTCCTGGGCTACAGCCACCGTACCGGCAACGAAAAGTGCAGCGGATCAAGCAGTGCAAATGTGTGTCTGTTAACGTCAATGCTGCATACTGAGAAGGAACATATATGAAACAATGCTTTATAGTGTTCCTTTTGGAAAAACTGGGGCCATCCAACAATTAATGTGTGAAATGTGCCAAAGACAACAGCTAATCAGAAGACTGACCACCTTCATTATGTCTGGACTGTACCAAGTTTGCTACCCAGGAATGCTTAATAGCTGCAGAGCAGCGATGGAACACAAGCTGGATTTTTCTTCTTTTTTTGACAAATATAATTAAGCTGAGAGTTCAATTACATACAAGACTGAAACAGTAAATAACATTCATGTGTTTTAAGTGAACAGTGTTTGACCTTTGACCTCTTGAAAGCTTTTCTTTAACAAAACATGGAGCGTCTGTATTCCAGCGATCTCCTGCTTTACCTCAGCAATGCTGTTTCTCTGTAGAGTGCAACAGTCAGGGTTCCAGAAGTCTTGTAGCTTTGCCTTTTTCAAATGTTTTTTTGATTGTGTGTCTATGTTTAATGTCATGATTCACTTCTTAGCTAGTTGGTTTAAGTCTTTAACAAAAATGTAAAAAAAAAAAATCCCTGTATGAAAAATGAATGTAAGAAATGCTTTCGGAACCAAGGCTGCTGAAATATTGGGAGGGCACTGTTGCACTCTATTAGTCTTGATACTTGAGAACAGTGGAAGCGGTCTGACCACCATCTATCTTCACCATCTTGTATTACCTACCCAGCTGTTGTAAATATCAGTGCAAATGAAGGACAGAAGAAGACATGAAAGGATGCTGGGTGACTGTGGACCTCATCGACAGGAAATTAGAGGAAGAAGAAGAGGAGGGGGGGGGGGGGGTTGCTATATTTTGACTAAGGACAGGCTGTCAGTTGGGGATAAACTATATTTTTACTTTGATCAAGCCAATAAAGAGTTTGGGCTTTACTGTTGATGATAAGACACAATGTGCACAAAATAAACTGAGATTCTTAATGGTTTAAATCTTTACCTTAAAGGGTTAGCTCACCCAAAAACTGTAATTCGTCCATCTTCTACTCACCCTTGAAGCACCCTAGGTGTATGTGACTTCTTTCAGAATAATCCAGTCGGAGTTATATTAAAAACTGTCCTTGCTCTTCCAAGCCTTTCAGTGGGGGTGAGCGGGTGTTTGTTATCAACAGTTGAAATAAAGTGCATGCATCTGTAATAAAACATCCCTCACATGGCTCTGGCGGGTGAATAAAGGACCCCTCTAGTGAATCCATGCGTTTTTGTAAGATAAATATTCAGATTTCAAACGTAATAAGCCTTTTTTTCTCACTTCTGCTGACTGTTGGGAACCGGAAGATGTGCAGGCGGAAGATGGAAGACGTATGCGTCGCTGGCGCCTCTGGGAAATGTAGGAGCAAAGGAAACAAAGTTTCCTTACTTTAGCAAAGGAAAACCAGTCTCCTCTTGGCTTATTTCAAAATCCTCCAACGTTTTTCTTTACAAATCCTTGTTTTGTTCTTTTTAATTTGTGACTACGCTCACGCTCGTCACTAACCACGCAGCACTGACGAACTACAACATCTGCCTGCACATCTTCCGGTTCCCCACAGTCACCAGAAGTGAGAAAAAAAGTGTTTATTATGTTTAAAATCTAGATATTTATCTTACAAAAACACATGGAGTCACTACAGGGGGCCTTTATTCATCCCCGGAGCCGTGTGAGGGGCATTTTATTACAGATCTTTATTTCACATCTTCTGAACTGTTGACAACAAACATCCGCTTAACCCCATTTTTTTTTTATAGAATTTCGATTGGATTCTTCTGAAAGAGGAAAGTCACATAAACCTAGGATGCTTCGAGGGTGAGTAGAAGATGGACGTATTTTCATTCTTGGGTGAACTAACCCTTTAAAGTCTAACAGACAAGTTTTCGTTAATGACAATATTTTAAAAACTGTGTAGATAAAGAAAAATTATATGACATAGCGACCATAGAAAATTTATGAATATAAAATATATAATAAACATGTCTTCTAAAAATAAATCTATTATTTCACATTACAATGTGATTTTTTTTAATGATTTTTTTCTATGCACTTTTGTGTTTGTAATTGTTTTCTACAATTTCTTCAAAAGGAAATTACTTAAAATTCATACAGCAGCTGCTTCCGTTCATTAATGCAACACAGAGAAATAGCACAGCAATGATCATGCAAGAAATACAAAGCTGTCAGCTTCTTTAATTGAAAATAAATTTAGGTCAATTAAAGGTTATTGGACACAGTGAACTACTGACAGCTGTGCACACAAAATAATAATGGTATAAGTCCTTATATTTGCATATGTTTGTCAACAACCTTTCATTAAAGACCTGACAGTTCAGTTGGTACAAAGAAACTCACAACATATCCCTCAATTTTGTGTAAATTTCACAGGCTGAGGTATATAAACACCTGTAGAGGAAAATATGGATGCAGATTATTATAAAATTTACACTTGAAGAATAAGATGGCTATGGCTCATCATATATGACTCACCGAAATACACTCTTTTATGACTTTACACGTCACTGAGTCAAACATATTCAGAGATTGTCATTTCTTTATGTATTAAGTTATTTAATTTTCTTAAATGTCATTGCCAGGTCAGCCTAAACAGATTAAACCTGCTTGAAATCCAGTATTTATCTGCTCTTGTTCATTAAATATTTTACTTACAAAGAGTTGTATTTTATGATAATTAAACACACAGGTTACAATATATCTTTCTTGACATAAAATATTAAATGAAATGTGACAAGACCGATCAGATCTGACAGGGGTCTTTGGAATGGTGGGGTTTAAAGAGACAGGAAGTAAAAGAGTGTTCTAGGCAGAGAGTGAAAATAGTGGTGCTGGAGCAATGTCCAAAATGAGAAAAATAAATCAGATTTATTTTTATTCTTTATCAAAATGTGTTCTAGCAGCCCCCAAAAATAAAATTATGAACTTGTAAGTTATCATAATATGGACACTTTAAGCTTCGTCTTCATATGAAACTACTAAATTCTGACCTCGTTCACATTCATGATGCAAACTTCCTCATGGCTATTATTCTTATATCGAAGTAACTGTTAAGTAGAAAAATAAAGAAACAAGTAGTTCTGTGGGATTCGGTACAGCAGAAATTCACATCTTGTGTCCTAGTTTGGCTTTCTGAGTAAGAGAAGAAACAGAAAAAACTTCATGGTTGCTATAACAAGTTACACTGTTAGAGACCATTATTCATTGCTTGTAATTGTGAATAGAGGGATATTTTAAGACTAACTATCCATGGTGCATGTTTAGGTTTTACATTGTAGGAAGCCTTCTCTTGTGCTTGACTAAAAGTCTTTTCTGCAGCTTTCAACCTAAAAAATATTAAAATTTAATTCAATTAATTGCAGTGACTGAGCTAGACAAAGCTTAAGTCAAGGTATTTTAGAGCTACTTTACAACTTTATAGAAATGAAGGTGACTTTACTTGATGTGAAGACAATCAGACAAGCAAAGCAGCAATAAAGGCATTTTATTCCTCACTGGTCCTGCAGTTGGCATTTATTCTCTCTCTTCCACAGCTCCTTAAAATCTGACGGAAAAACTCGTGCAACGCTGTGAATGTGTTTGGTGAAACCTCCTTCTCTTCTGCCTTAGGCTTGACCGCTAAAACCATGCTTCAGAAAACTGCGAAGCATTCAAAGAAAAGCATGACACTATGAAAAAAATATTACAAAATAAGATTAGAAAGTTTACTCTGGGGAATTGTGAAATTGATCAGCTTACTTCAAGCATGTGAAATGTGAAATTTTAGCTTATAAAAATAATGCTCTTACATAAAGAATGACAAGTGTAATTTCTTATCGCCCACAGCAATCTTTCAGTATGCTTAAGCCTAGTACTTGGAAGAAACTGCAACATTCAGACAATAAGCACAAAGACCTTTCAAATTAATTGATGTTTAATATTTGTTCTTTTTTCCACTCCAAGAGCCAAGGTTTTAAAAACTGGCCCCTTTTAAAGGAGACAATCTACTAACTGTCAGTCAATCTCAGTTAATAGGACTATTAGTACCACAATTAAAGGAAAAGCAGAGGTAAAGAAAGAGAGAGATAGAGAGGCTGATACTAATACACAAACATAGACACACGCACTCAGATATGACAGTTAAAGTGAACAAGAGATTTGGTACGATTAACACAATAAGAGAACTTGCATCCCGTGTCAGCGAGCTGGTTTTCCTGGAGCTCCAGCTCTGCTTTGGCTGTGGGAATTAAAATAGGTCATTTTAAATGTGACACTGACTTTCATGCTTTTTAAATATGTTTTTGTTTTGCTGGTCACTGAATGACACGGGTTATCATGAAGAGGTTATCAGAGATTTGCTCCAGTTTTGAACAAACGGACTCCCATTTCAGTCAAAGTGAGAGGTGTGAGATTGTACATGTCTGTATAAGTCTTTGAAGGTTATGGTCATCATGACAAACATAAACCCACGAAAATCTGATTACACATAAGCCAGTTTTAATTCGCTGACATAAAATATTAAGGAGCAAATCATTGTATTTGCAAATAGTCTCAGCATGAACATTTGATGAGGCACAGTTTGACTGCAGATGGAGAACCAGGACTCTGAAGTCATTACCGCCGTAATATCAATGTCACTTCATTTATTCCTGCATGGAGAATCTCCTGTGATCTACTAATATATTGAATGACGAGCCCAGTGTTCGTACACATTTTCATACCACTCACCACTACAATTCTGTGCAACCAGAGAAGCCCCAAAACACAGATTACATCAGTTCACACCTAATGACCCCAACATGAGATCTACAACTCATTACACCGATTCATAATGTTGCTCAATGTATTTGTGCTTAGAAAAAAAGCACTAAAACTTTTGGTAGTGGTGTAGTAGTGAGGAAACTGTGTACGGTATTATTACTGCTCATACTTAGGGTTAGATTTTTTAATGAACATGAAAGGTTGACTAAAATTGACTTGAGGAAAGACATGAAAATTATATTGCATAAGTGACTGAACTTGTGAATTTTATCTGGAAGAACACAGGAATGAAGAACATGAGCCATATCTAGGACCAGAATTTCATAGAGAGTTGGGGCAGTATGCAATTAACCAGAAAACCCTAGCAATCACATGCAGTAGTACCTCCCTGGAAACCAACCACACCACCAAGAAAGTCCTAACAACTACCTATCAACCATTCCACAACCATCTAACAACCACACAGAAAAATGTGTATTTTATTTAGTATTTTTTGTACTAAAATGGCTCATCTGCTATGCTGTAATTGTGTCTATATATTGTACCTGTTACCATGGTAAATAAGTATAACATTGCTTCTCAGAGCTCAGGGCAGCAGAAATAGTACAGCATTTTAAAAAATGGTATGAGTAGACAGAGCGTAGACCAAACAGCACAGAGACGTTCTCTATCTCTTACACCATACAGACTCCTGTCTCACTTAGTTTTTCTTCCTCTCTTCCTTTCTGTAGTCAATTTCATGCTCTGAAAAATAAACAGAAGTGGTTGAAGCGCTGGAGCCAGAGACTGTTACTCTCCTGGAGTTTCAAAATCATCCAAATAAAAAAAAAATCGTCCTTTTGTGGAGTGTGGAGGGTTAAAGGGGGTCTTTCTGTGGTCATGTCACCCATATGAGAGCTCAGTGAAGTAGAGAATGAAAAAATAAAAAGACCTTCCAGCTAACTTTAAGTTGAGGGATGGAAAAAGAGGTTTCACCACGGCAACTGATGATGACTGGAGTGCAAAAGACGAAAAGAGGTCAATAAATTGTTGACGAGAATAAAGTGCCGACAGAAACAGTCTTCAGTGATATAGACAGATCAGGCAGGTTGACTCAGACACACTTACAGGAAATAAACAAGAGAACAGAAACCATATCAAACAGAGATGAATCGAAGCAGAGATGGAGAAGGCAAATAAACAAGATGGAGAGCAACTATAATAAAACACAATCGCCAGATTGTTCGGCTCACCTTCATCGGAGAAACAAAATACTGAAAGGGTTGAATTAGCGATTAACGTGCCGAGGTGAAATGTGGATGAAATTAGTGAGAATAATGAAATTAAGGACTCTCACTTTTCATTTCACTAGCTTTATATAAATAATGTTAGAGCGATCGGGTCTAGGTCAGGTCAGATGAATTTCCCAGAATTCTTGTTGGCTCCCAGAGGCCGTCGCAGAGCCTCTGTCACATTTATTTCTCAACACCTCATTTCTCCTTTCGCACAGGGCCACTGTACATCCATTCCAGCATTATTCAGACTTTAATTGTTTCCCAAGGTGATGTACATAAAAGAAGATTTGTATGGCTCCTCTGTAATACTTATTTGGATGAGGAAGTGATGTCATTTTATTTATACAAGTAATGACGCATACCAGGGCATACTATCTGCAGTTTATATTGTGATATTAAAAAAGTAAAGGCAATTTCATCAGATGACTTGAATAACTATATTTGAAAAGAGTGAATCATTTAGAATGATGTTTTGAATGATTTTGTCATTAAGTGCATTTGCATAAAAACCTTTTAAAATAAATTAAAAAAGCTGAAAGATTTATTTTGATTAAAATAAAAAAAAAGAGACACATTGTAGGGATTCTTGGGGAAGACTTGTAAAGAAACTATAAGATGCATCAGCCAAATTTGTTAAAAAGACTAGTACTGTGATGGCCCCACCATATGGCTAAACTTCTCTCAACCAGCACTAGCATTTCAACTTGCATGCACTTTATTTAGCAGGTTAGCATGTTACATTCTTCCTGCTTTCTGTTATAGCACTTTATAGATAAATCAGTTAAGAGAAAAATGTGCTATCTGTGACCTGTGCGAACAGATGCTAATGTAACATCCCATTTCATAAACCTTCCCTCCACTTCTGTTTGCTGCACACCTGGAGTCTTACACAAGGCCGACAGGCTTTACCATGTCACACTCCATCACTACAGTCAGTGATGGATCACAGCTTCGCATGGCAATCATTGCAACCCAAACACACACATGCTAATGTCCCTGCCAGCTGGTCAAGGGCTTTGTGAAAGCGAGGACCTGCCTGGTCGCCGGCAGCATAATTCTGTGCCCCTTCCAGCTGTCAGTGTCACACATCTGCTTTAGCGCTTAGCTTAGCTTGTTAATGTAGTGATGATCCATTTATTGTGTGGACCTGTAAGAGAGAAGCCATGGTAATTGGGCTACGAGGAGATTTTAGGGATGTGAACTGTTGAGGATTCAGAGAAACACAGAACACTGCCAGAGAAGAAATATTTGCCTGCGTTAAACAAACGTAGGCTTGATCTGTTCAGCAGGTGTATGCCAAAACGATTAAGCTAAGCATATAAGCTCTGGAAAAGTAAATTTACAATTTATCAACCACATGGCCTAACTAATATGCTTTTGAAAGATTAACAATTCAAATCGCCAGCTAGGGATTGGAGCGAAGGCACACAAAAATATGGCTAACAGCAGGGGTGAAGGTAATAGCCTGTATAGCAATGCATCAAACCAACCATCTTTCAGTCGGAATTTCCATGAGCCAAATGCAAGTCCATCTGATATGTCTGACTGGTTCGAATAGAACTAAAAAGGCTTTGACGTTATTATTTGTGTGTGGTAGACAATCTCACTCTGGATAGATGATTGATTGCAAATGTGTTTTTGATGTAGGGCAGTGTTCTAATTTGACCACATCAACATCCACAAGTGTTTTTTCAAGGATATGAATAAGCCAAACATGCCGACAGTGGAATGTATTTCCACATCTGTGAGTGTGTGTTTTTGTGTTGGCAATGAAAATGTTTGCAGGGATTTAAATTTGGCTTTGAGCATGTAATCGGATTCTTACACCTCATTTACACTCTGTCGTGCACTTAAGCTGGGTCGTACTACCTTTGACTTGTGGCACAAAGCTGAACCATTCTCAATAACCTTCTGAAGACCCTGATAAATTGCTTTACTGGTCAGGGAGCAAAATAGACAGTGCTTAAGAGGCAGTTTAAGCCCTTTACCTGCCTGCTAGTTTCTTTTCAAAAACACCAGAATATATGGTATTTCCTACTAACAGGGTATGAGGATCTACAAATTCTTTATAACTTTACTGAATTTATTTGAATTTTTTTCACAAATGGCAAGTGAAAATATGAATGGATTTATACGTTAATCATTAACTTTTCATTCCTATTACCAGAATGTCTAAACTCAATTCATCAAACTAAATTGAAAGAATTAGATGCATTTATGTGATCCAAGGCTACATTTAATTGATCAAAAGTACATTACAACTGTAATACTGTAAAAAATGATTACAATTTAAAATAACTGTATGCTGTTTTAATATATTAGAAAAATATATGGGTAAGCTGAATTTTCAGGAGCCATTTCTTCAGTCTTCAGTGTCACATGATCATTCAGAAATCATTCTAATATGTTGATTATCAGTTGTGTTGCATAATATATCCGTATATATTTATTTATTTATTTTGTATGTAAATTATTTTATGAATAGAAAGTTCAAAACAGTAGCATTAATAGAATAGTACTGATTTATTGGTCAATTTTGATATGTTTAGTGCATCCTTGCCCAATAAAAGTATTTTTGTAACTACCAAAAAAAAAAAAAAAACGTACTGATTCCAAATTTTGGAATATTAGTGTATACATACGGTACGGTAAAAAGATGTTCACCTGCAGAAACCTGGAGTTAAGTGCTTTAGGCCTGTAAAAACAGGTTAAACCCCTAGGAAAAGTGCTGAAATGACCTTTATTTATTTATTTACATGCTGGAGCCTTTAACAAACCACATTTGCATTATTGATGATTGTGGCAGCCAGCTGGGGGCTCAATAAAAACAGTCATTTGAAAATCAATGAGCCTTCTAAAGAAGAACATGGGTCATTGGTGCTGGTGTATACAAACTAAGCATGTCTATATGTTTTTGTATGTGCACACTTGTATGTGAGTTTATGTTTATCGGTATGTGTATGGATAGGTTTATATGCTGTGCTTTGTATCTGCTTTGTGTTTGAGTGTGTCCAAAACTCACCATTTAGAGCTTTCTGTTGCTTGCGGAGGTCACGTTGAAAGTCCTCAAACTTCATCTGTGATGCCAGAAACAGATCCTGAGGCTCTGGAAGTGGGTCGCATGTTTCTTTACCTTCATCCTGACAAACAAACAATGGAAAGTCTAAAGCGCATTCACACAAAAAACAGGATGTTGTGTTTATGAGATCATAAATGTAACATTAGTTGATTTGAAAAATAATTGAATGTGAATTCTGTTCAAATAGTTTGGTGTTTAAAGATTATTGTGATTCCAAAAACAATGAAAACATCAAACACAACAAATCAATCTCAATAACGCTCCGTCTGTCAGAGATCAGAGCCGCTCACATGCACACGCACATACTGTACACATGCTCTCTCCTTGTTATTTGCCTGAATGTTAGAAGCACTTCAACAACCTGTGGATCATATTTTGTCAATTTGGACACAACCTTTTAATCACAACATCTGGAATGACTGCTGACAGTATTTACAATACAGTTCTTTTAATCTAAGTCCAAAAAGGGCGTCAAGCAATCAAAGGTCCCTGCTCATTCAGGGCAGCCATTTGTCTATATGGTGAAGCGAAAGAACAAAAACAAAGCCACATTTTTTTCTACCATGCAGGGTGATTCTAAGGGACCCGGGGGTCTGTTAGTCGAGCCAATGAAATAAACAGTTGGCCAAACCTACCTCATCAAAGTGTTGCAGATAGTAAGCAACTATGTAGGACAGGAGGCTCTGAGAATTGTCCTGATGGAGCGAGTGGAGGAGGAGATGAGAGATGGAAATAAACACAGGAGAATAATCATTTTTCATGTTTTGGGATTGTATACACTTGTTTAGCTAAAAGCAATTGTGAATAAGAGGCCAGACCTGGTGGCTTGGAAAAGCACTTGCTCGCATGCACATGTGTGCAGACACACAGACCACATGGGATGTGGATATAGGCTACTGCCTTGGCATAATACTATATTGATGGCTCATTGTGAGTGATGCTGCCAGAACAGTCTGTTTATGACCTAGTTAGTGGGGACAAGAGACCACCGAACTACCATATGCAAATTTACATGCAGGTTCATGCACAAATGATGTTGACCAGTAAAACTCAAACTTAAAGAGATTTTGTCAAATAAAAATGTTGCCATAATTTACTCAGCATTATGCCATTCCAAAACGGTATGACATTCTTTCTTCTGTGTAAGGCAAAATAAGGATTTTTGGAAAATGTTTGTAAATTCATATATTACACCTGTACAAAAATTGCCTGTTTTGCTGCTTGATTTTGCAAGCTGGAATTTCTTAACATGCTATTTTACTTTATCATATTCATAAACACACTGGTTTGTGGTGCAAATATTTTTACAGTTTACTGCATTTTGTTCTTCTGCTACTGATGAATCAGTCACGACAATATGGCTGATGAATCAGAAGTCTCACACATTCACAGAAAATAGCTTACTTCTGCTTTGCAAAATAAGGTGGATAACATGAAATTCAACAGAGTGCAATATTTAAGACCACACTGACTTAAGCTGTATGGACAAAACAGACAAAAACATTATTTTATGTCTCAAGTCATACAGGTTTGGAATGACATAACAGTAAATGATGACAGAATTTTCATTTCAGGGTGAACTACTCCTTTGAACTAGAGATAGGGATCTCATTTTTACTTACACTGCTCTGAACATTTTTAACTTGCGCAGGATGTCAAGGATAAATCCATCTCCCTGTCCTCGGCTCCAGTTGCCCCCGTTCATAATGTTCCCAAATGCTAGACCAAACCTACTATAACCTGCAGGGTGGCTTGACTTGATTGTAGAGCCTTTAAACATAGAAGAGGGAGAAGTGGAAGCACAGGGAGGGAAACAGATGTTTTCTTCACTGCTTTCTAGTTGAACTTTTAACTTGAAATATGACAATGGTGAAGCTGTCACTGCAATCTCACTAGTGTGCTTCATGTTTTCTATCACCCTACTGACTCTCAGCATTGTTTCAAGCTTGCGCTGAACTGATGTAACACACACTGTGTGATGTGAACTGGAAAAAAATGCAGAAAACCCGCCCTGAGAGCTGAGAACCTTTGACAACTGCAGCAGAAACTTGACAGATAGAGGGACAAGAGAGGGACGCAATGTGAATAAAACATAGATACTGTAGATGGATTGATTGATAGAAAGACAGACAGACAAGACTGATAAACAGATATAGATAGACAGATAGTTACTGTTTTGGCTTGTCCAGTAGTTTTGCATTTAGACTCGATTTATTTGCCAATCTGTTCCATCTCGTCTTTCTGAGCTCTCTGTAAGGTTGACAGAAGAACAGAATGAAAGTACACTGAGAAATGTCATTTTGGGAAAATACACTTATATTCTTCTTTTACAACATTGTATAACTATCCAATAGTGATCTAATCTCTAATACTCTCTGGAGTGCGTTAGTGTTTGTGTGTGTGCTGCGTTATGGTCTTTGATAAGCACCCAACAAACAGAAGTATGGTGAACACTTCAAACTGTGCTTGAGTCAGAATAAAGAGAACAAGCAGGAGAGAGGAAAGAAGGGATATACTGTGTGTGTGTGAGGGGGTGTTCTGTGGTTTTGGTTGAAGGAGTCAGAGACAGCGTGGAGTCTCGCACACTAAAGAGAAACAACCTCAACATTTAAACTCAACAAAACCGCTTCAAGCTACAGCGGGAATGGGTGGGTGGGATGAAGGAAAAACAGAGGGATGGAAGGAAAGATTTCAGCAGAAAGTTCCTACACACACTAGGGTTACACGATTATGACAGAAATCATAATTGTTGAATATTCCCTTGAAATTGTAATTACGATTATAAATTATGATTATCACAATTTATATGTTACATGCTGAAAACAGAACTTTTCTATAGTATTAAGCCTCAAATGTCAACTATACATCAGGTTGGTTTGTGGCCATAATTGTAATCGCAATTAGAAATTCAATTAATTGTGCAGCCCTAACACACACACACACGCGCACACACACACACACACTTTTGTGAAAAGTGGGGACATCCCATAATGGTTTTTATACTGTACAAACTGTACATTCTATGGCCCTACACCAACCCTACACCTAACCCTAACCCTCACAGGAAACTTTGTGCATTTTTACTTTCTCAAAAAAAACTCATTCTGTATGATTTATAAGCATTTTGAAAAATGGGGACATGTCATTATACAAAGTCGTGTCCTGATGTGTCACAAAAACATGTGCACACAATTAGACAATCACACAACACCACACTTTTATGTCACTATTTTTTGTTAACACTGCACTATGTGTCTTTTGGCCCTCTAGTGGTTGAAAAATAAAACTACATGCATTTTGCAGAAGAACATTGTTTTGGTTGTGATTCGGCACTGCGCAAATAAATGTGGTTCAGACATCCTATTAGAGCAGTTGAAAAAAAAATTGTTTGTTTACTTTTACAACCGATGATTCCAGGAGATTTGCCATTCTGAATGATCTATGGTATATATGATCTATGGTACACACACACACATATATATACTGGGGCTGGGCAAGTTAACAAGTTATTATCGCATTAACGCATTAATTGATTAATGCCAACTATTATTTTATTGTGCGTTAACACAGATTTTTATTATTTTATTATGAAAGTCCGTTGCTCACTACCTCTGAATACACATACAGACAAATTATGGGTCACAGGAGGTGAGGCTCCCGATCAAACTATTTAGGCTAAGCATCAATATTCACAAACCACTGTCCACGAGCTCATAATCATGACTATATAAGTTGGAAATAGGAAGTTTCCAATAGCACGTGAAGACAGTAGAGAAGCGCTCTCGCTCAACACAGTGGAGTGAATAGTTTTGTTAACTTTGTGCTTTATTATTTTTAAGTCATATGGGACATGGTACAGTTAGCAATTGATGTACTGTAATTTTTACAATAAACTTTACAACAACGCTTTGTATTCATGTTTTTATTGTAAATGCAAATGCATGATGGGAAATTGATGGACAGTCCTGTAATATTATTGTAAATACATTGTAGAAGCATTATTTTAAAGCCACCGCATAGCATTGTGGGACAGCATATCAAAAAAGATCACCATCATGGAGATCAGCGTTTGCTTCAGTTGGGCTCTTGACCCTCAAATTTTGTTGAATTACTTCTTTAGAACTTTTCAGAAAACATTTCTGCATTGATTAAAGTAGATCAACATGTCTGCTTTAATAAGTAGTTTAAATAACTTGACTAATATAAAAATAAATAGAAACACTGTTGTTGTGTTGCAGGTGGCAAATGTTTAAGAGTGTACACATATGAGGGGGGCCTTAACCCCCCCCCCCTACCCCACCCAAACGACTGAAAGGTTTTACTAAATATTTGTTAATTAATAAGGTTTTCAACTCAAAAGTAAATATGCACATAATATAGTTATTTTAATATATTTTACTGTTAATTATTGTAAGTAAATTAATAAATCAAATCAAACGTATTAATAGACTTTCCCAATCTTACTTGAATAAGAAGCTGGTGCATTACAAATCTGCATTTTGGCGGATACTAACCTATGCTTGCATATATATATATATATATATATATATATATATATATATATATGTATGTATGTCTGTACAGTCATGGGCTCATTATTTGGACATCAATTTTGTGTTTTGCACAGCTCAGCTGTTGTGGTGTTCATTCATATTGTTTCTAGATTATTCTGTAGTGATCAGATGCATTTTTTAAAAATTGCTAAAAGCTTCATTGGCCAAAAAATGAACAAGGTCAAATCACTGTCATACAACATATATTTTAAGACTAGACTGATTGTTATAAAAGGAGGGAAGAAGCGCTTCCAAGCCATCATCGCTTTGCATCAAAATGGGCTCACATGCAAGGAAATTGCTACAAAGAATATTGCACCAGAAAGAACCATTTACCGAATCATCATGAACTTCAAGAGAGGTTTGACTGCAGTGTAGAAGTCTTCAGGACGTCCCAGAGTGACCAGCAAGCTTCAGTATGGTCTCCTCCTAAGGAGTCAGCTACAGAATAGCGTCACCAGCAGTGCAGAGCTTGCTCAGGAATGGCAGCAGGTTGGTGTGAAAGCATCTGCATGCACAGAGAGGTCAAGACTTTTGGACAATGGCTTGGTGTCAAGAAGGTCAGCAAAGAAGCCACTTCTCTCAAAGAAAAACGTCAAGAACAGACAGAAATTCTGCAGGAAGTACAATAATTGGACAGCAGAAGACTGGTGCAAAGTTATTTTCTCTGGTGAAGCTTCCTTCTGACCATTTTGGACATCTGGAAAATTGATGGTTTGGAGAAAAGGTGAACGCTACGATGAGTCTTGTATTATGCCAAAAGTGAAGCATCCTGAGACCATCCATGTGTTGGGTTGCTTTTCAACCAAGGGAGTGGGCTTTTGCATAATTCTGCCCAAAAACACTGCCAGGAATAAAGAATGGTATGAAAACGTCCTTCAAGAGCGACTTTTTCCAACAATCAATGAGCAATTTGGTGATGATCTGTGGATTTTCCAGCATGATGGAGCACCATGTCATAAAGCAAGAGTGATAAAGAAGTGGCTTGAAGATCATTACATTAAAATTTTTAATTTCTAGGCAACTCCCCGGATGTCAATCCATAGAGAATCTGTAGTCAGTCCTCAAAAGGTGAGTGCACAAGCAGAAGCCCTCAAATTGTGATCGACTCCGAGAACTAATAAGGCAAAAAATGGATCACCATCAGTCAGGATTTGGCCCAGAAGCTAATATCCAGCAGGCCAGAGCGAATTGCTGGATTGATCATGGTGTGCAAACTCATCAGCACCCTCGCACACTTAAAGAATGAAAGAAAATCAGTATATGGTACCAACCAATCAACTAAGAGCGAGTCATGGATCTTTCAAGAAAGAGGTTTGATTTATGTCACCACGTCAAACTGATGTAGTCTGTAACTGCAAATAAATTACAAAAGCTACAAATCTCAAAGCTCAATTTTTTTAGAACTGTCCTTTCTCCATTCTTTGAGGGGAAAACTTCATCCTCTTCATTACTCTTTCTGTCTGTCATCAGTTCAATGTCTGCATGTGTGTCTTATACAGTCGTTGAGTTCCTCTCTCTCACTCAGACAGTGACATGCACCCTGGCTCCATGGCAAACCTTACTCATTCCAGCGGTGTTTGTGGCCTGCATGTTTGTTTTGGTATTTAACACACATTTCCGCCGCTCCCTTTCGGAGTGGACCGCATCAAGGCAAAGCTCCAAGATCTTAGGGTATATCCTGTACAGTTCTGATAGGTTTAAGAGTTTAATGATATGATAAATGATCACTTATGGATTTCTTACTTCAGGATTCTTCACATTTAATTATGCGGACTGTCACGTTCTGTCATGTTGCAAACTTACCATTTCATACAGCACCTGGAGCACCTCCAGATCCACCACAGTGCAATCCATGTTCATGATGGCTGTCAGAGAGAGAAAGAGAGAAGTAAAATGAGAGAATCCACCAGTGACCGACCAATCAGATCTATTGAAATGATTTCTCAGGTCCCTGACTACCCTCCGCTGATAAATCTACAGTGTATAAGGAGTACCACTTTTCAATTCTCTGGGAATTAAAATAATTTATTATCCAAAGAACAAAATGGCAAAACACATTTTTGAAGTAATACCAAATAAAAGAAATCTAAACTTTCATAAATTCATAATAAAATATCACAGTATGTCCATAAATCAAACAAATTTATATTATCTTAATTTATTTTATAATATATTATTTAATGTATTTATTTTAATTGAATAAAAAATATATTTTATAAAAGTAGTTAATACTTTTATTCAGCAAGGATGAATAACATTTATGAAAAGTGACGGTGAAGAGACATTTTTAAACAAAAGATTTTCTATCTCAAATAAAAGCTGTTCGAGTTATCTATTCATCAAAGAGTCTTGAAAATATGTGTCATGGTTTCCACAAAAATATTAAACAGTCCAGTGTACATAAGAGGCTTCTTTCATAAAAAAAGTTATAAAATAAAAATCTTACAAAATAATACTATTTAAAATGAAATGGCTCAATATTCCCAATATAAACCAACTCTGGGCATGGTTGATGATATAATCTAACAACCAAAACATGTTTACTCAGCACCAAACATTTATTTTCCAGATTTTTTTTTTTTTTTTTTTACATAATAAAAACATTTGAATCTCTAGCAGGGCTATTATTGAGCTGGCTAGACTGAACACTTTTTCTGTGCTAAATACAGCTATTATAGGATAACTTTTGTGTGTTCAGTCATTTGGGGAATTGAGAAATTGATCACTGGCATATTCCAGAAACCACACAAGAAAGAATAACAAAAACATCCATATCTGGCCAATACACGGACGAAGAAAATGGAGACAGATGCAGACAGAAGAATTACCCCTGTTTTGCGAGAAAGATATCAAAGAGAGCATCTGCAGCCTTAAAGAGATGGGGAGAGGACACACATGACAGTGTAAGAGAGAGAACGAGAAAGAGGTATGCACAATAAAAGTATGCACAATAAAAAGTATGCACAATCTATGAGTGGGTAATATAACCTGTCATCAACCTGCCAATAGTATCCCACCAGATCTACACCCCAATCACTGCATACACAAACAACAACAGTGTAATCCCTGCACCCCTACAACAAAATCTCCAAACAAAGAATTTGTCTCATTGATGTCCAAGGTTGTGGTCTGTGTTTCAACAAAACACTGATGCAGTAGTTTGGTGTGGTGGGCTTGCTTTAATCAAGGGAGAAACTGATTTGAAAGCTTCTAAAGTTTTTAGTTCTGACTTTGTATGTAGCTGACATTGTGCTAAAATTAGATTTGTTTAGCATTTGCAACTAATAAAAGAAACTTTAATAAATAATAACAATAGTACTAATTTATATTAAATATACATTTGTTTTTTAAAAATGTGTTTAGCATTTATTTGTCAATATTAAAACAAAATTTGATAGTAATTTCAATTATTAATTTGAATCAATAATATAATATAATATATCATACACTGCAGAATAATAAACACTGAATAAATTGTCCAGAAGGGAATAATTATAATAATATATCATATGTATCATACATCATACAGATCATATATCATACATATCATGTATCATCCAGTAATAATAATAATAATAATAATCTAGGCCTATTCAGAGATCTTTTGTTTTGTTATAGACAGAAAGGCTTAGTGGAAATTACAGTAGGAGTGTCTGAGTAGAAATTCTCACATTTATGAAACAATAAACACAATTATATGTTTTACCACCCGATGACTATAATCACCTGAAATTCACTCACAAGTGTTACTGTTATATAGCTCATCATTTAGCTGATGCTTTTATCCAAATAACACCTATTACAGGAGGAATCTCCCTGGAGCAACCTTGGGATAAGTGCCTTGGTTAAGTGAACAATGGTAGCTTATGGATCAGGTTTAAACTCTTCTATGCTACATTTCTGTAACTGATCTTGTTACATATTTCAGAGGCCAAACTATTTTCTCCAAGCAGTTTCATAGTTCCTAGCAGGCTTACAATGTTCAGTTCGTGCCAAGCTTTCAAAATTACTATCTTCCAAATGTACACAACCAGACAAAGAAAATATACAACGAATGCTACCATGTTTGCAATTCGTCAGCGGCACGGACGCACACCACTTTCTCTCTCTAAACACAGCTAACTATAAAATGGTACAATGTTTAGCAAACAAAGAGAAGAGGAGGACGGATTTTATATTAAAACATGATTGTACACATGTGTTTTCTGGTTGCTTTCTTTGTGTCCGCTGCAATGATTCAGAATGTTTCCACAAAACAATGTCCTGTGACAGTTCAGGAGACCCAAACAGGCGACACTGCGGAACTGTGTGAGTCACTGAAGAAACATAACAAACAAATTGTCCGGAGGGGGTCGGTGTTGATCATTGCCAACACCAAGCTGACTTGTGAAACTCAGAGACTGTTATGGGTAGAAATCAAAGGCTTGTCACCAAGTGTGTTTATGCAAGAGCTGCATGTGCTCTAGTCAATCATGCAGGAGTGATTTTCAGGCTAAAACACGAGATCTTATGAAAACCAGCTGAGGGAAACAAAAAAGTTGACACAAAGGGAGCGATTCAGTGAAAATCCACCAAGGAATTGCACCAGATTAGGTTAAGGTTCCTTAATGATCCCAAGAAGAGTTTTATAATTTTGTCTGATGGCTGATAATTGTATAATGAAAGGAAAGAGAGACAAACGGGCAAAATCTTCTCTGCTGACAGTAATAAATGCCTAATAACATGGACCTTTAAACTCGGCAATTAAACCAACTCACAAAATTCTTTCCTAGTTCCTAGCTTTAAGGGCCTGATCCAGGTCAGTGTGGTGAAGCGTGATGTTGAGGAATGTATTGATTCTGGGTAAACAGTACTGTCAGAATAACTGTTTGTTTCTATTTGGTGGTTTACTCTGGCCAAACATACTGGCCTCTGCAATGGGCAGAATTGCAGCGAGAGCCAATGACACTCAACCAGTGCTGAATTGTGGGTACTGAGCTGCATAATAGATGGGGACTGTGCCCATAAATTCTCAAAGAGCCAGTAAAAATGTCTTCAAATAATGCCAGTTTAAAGACTAACTGAGGATGTGTGTACATGTGTGAGTGTGTATAATATTAGGTATCTGTTCACATAATGTGATGTGGTTTTTAAAACTGCATCCAGCCTTGCTGATTCATTAAAACGAAGAAAGAAAAATAGAATTTAACAAAGGATTGTTGTTACAGTGGATTAGACTGGAGGGAAATTATGCATGAAAGAAAACAAAATACAGCTTGCCTGACGCCTGTTAACCATTGAATGACTAAAAAGTACACAATGCTAAAAACACACTGCTGAAGTATACATTTTAAATGCATCCTGATAGTAAAATTGAAAGAAAAAATATATATATTTTTTTTCTCAGATATCAAAATGAATAAAACAACATGCCAGTGTTCCACAACAAAATGAATCATGACAGTAAAAGATTCGAATGACTCACTAATAAAGTGATTCACTCATCTACTCTGTAATTTGTTAACACCTACAGGTTCATGAATGTTACCTGTACAATTGCAATATAATATAATAAGTCATATTTTTCATCCTCTAATATCTGCCTTTCACAGGTAAGTTCATTTAATTATTTAATTTAATTTAAAGTTATGTGTAGACAATTTGAAGATATATGTGTGAAACAATCATCCCTTTTTCTACTTTTACCAGTTAGGTGTCACAGTGTTTGGCCTTTTCCCTTTGTATTCTATTACAGAGACTCCTTCGCCAAAACACAAATTCCACAATCAACAGTTCTGGATAGCTCTGGGTGTTGAGAGACAGGTCTAACATTCCCAAACTTGTGATGAAAATAAATGATATTATTTCCTTTATACACGTTTTAAGGGGATGAACGAGCAGATAAAGTGATGACAACAAATAAGAGGGATAGAGAGAGACAAATTAGAGACAAATGAGGAAATATCTTCAGCAGAGAAACAGGACATTGAGTGTTTTTTGCAAAAACAGAATAAAACAGTAACTATAGTAAAAGAATAGATCACAACGAGAAAGATGGTGTGTCTCTAATCATCACGTCCATTAAGGTCTACAGTATCAACCCACTCTTGAACCCTAAAACGCAACCAACATCTCTCTCTCCAGCTTTCAAACACAATCAGTAACTGTATAAACAGCACCGAACAATGAGTCTTAGTTGGCTGTGACATCATATTTCCTCCTTTAGAGGGGTTACATGCTGACAGGAGGCTGAGCAGAATCTCCCAGAGGAGTAGGGTCTCTCATAGGTATAGCCATGAACACAAACTATCAAGACTCCCAATTTATAATAATAAAAATCATAATAATAATGATAATTCGATAAAAACCTCACCATTCTGAAAATCTTTCATACTGTATCTAAATGAAGACTGGACATCAGAATCCTTACCACCTAAAAACATTTGTTACTCAGCAGCTTGACAACCTGAGAGAGAGAGAGAGAGAGAGAGAGAGAGAGAGAGAGAGAGAGAGAGAGAGAAGCTATATTTTGTTACTGTTATAATACAGCAGCCACTTTGTACTATAAAAAAGATTCCACAATTATTTAAACACAAAAGTTTACACTGAATATTATTGCTGGTGACAAAAATACATAAACGCAGTATTTCATCTGGCTACCCTCATAAATTTAATAGCATGCAGAGGTACTTTGGCCTAATAAGGAAGCCAAAAATAAAGCCAAAGTATGAGTATTTATGACTGTTTCCTCATATGGTATTATGGAGAGGTCTTCGTCTCCCATTCTTTCATGCATAGAATCCACATATATCAAAATAACTTTGCTTTCTCCAGTTTCTGTCTCTGCCAAAGAGCATCACAGTAATTATACAAATGACAGACCTGTCTAGTCAAATTAAACCGAGTTAGATTTTGACAATTTCAGACGGCCCCTTCAAATAAGTCTGAGTTTTGTGTGGATGCATGGGATACCGCACATAATCTATATAATAACAAAAGTCTTTTCATACTGCAAAAATATAAACACTTTATTTTTGCCTTTTTTAATCAAAAATCTTAAATCTTAAATCAAAATACAAGATATTAGGTCTGTCCATTAACACATACACATCGAGTGCCATCGCAAACATATCCTCTTTCATGACCGCCTGTTAACAACATGCTAATTCTGACTGTTGGAAAGAATTTGGAGCCATGGAAACCTTCTAAGACAAGGCCACACTTGAAAGCGTGTGATGGCGGCATAGTGTGATCATCAGAAAGCCGCTGGCTCTCATTATCTCCACGGGGCTCACGCCACTAAATACAGTGCAAATACAGGGGCTGTGCTACGTTAATGATGTGGGAAACACACTCATGCCTGTGATGAGCTGGATCTCAAACCAGACGCTTACCGACCAATGGGAATTGATTCCATACTTTAGCACCATTTTGGTGGGAAGCTTGGATGTCGCTGTATGAGGGAGGATGGCAGTTCGGTGGTTTATACAGTAACTACCAGCTAAAGGAGCAGATAACTACTGACAAAGCAATGGGCCGTAAAACTAATATAATTCATAAAGTTAATGATTATGTGGGTTCAAATGGAGCTTCAAGCAGTTGTTTTTAATTTATACACCTATTGTATGTGAATTATAAGGGCATTTTGATTACATTTGCACTTTCATTTTGACTGATGTGTGCAAACTGTAAGCCTAAAGAAACTGTTCTGTGAATAATGCTCAATAGATTATCTAATGCACACCCACCCACTCTCTCTTTCTCTTACACACACAAATAAAGTGTGGCACGACCACACCAGGCTGACTGGAGTCGCTGGGTTGGCTGGCGGTTTTAGGGTTGTGGGTTTTAACTCAATACAGACCCCCCCCCCCCCCCCCCCCCATTCCTCAGATCTTACAGACCAGAGAGAGAAAGAGAAAGAGAAAGAGAGCGCAAACAGAAAACTTTCAAAAGTCTTAAAATTTCTCAATATTTACATGGTAGAACATCCAGCATGTTATTTATCCTATTTGTAGACAATACCGCTGTGTATTTACAAAACGTGTTCATATTAAAACCTTTTTTCCCCCAGAGGTTGGTATTGCCATGGAACATATCTGAAAAACAAAACGTGGTATTACAATGGTAAATATCTGGAGAAAAATAAATATGGTATTATGATGGTACACATACATATTTTTACTGTACATAATACTGTTGAAAGTCTGGAGTATATAAGATTTTTAAGTCTCTTATGTTTACCAAGGCTGCATTTATTTGATCAAAAATACAGTAAATTCAGTAATATCATGAAATATTTTAAATAACTGTGTTTATCTGTAAATATCTGAATTAATTTAATGCTGTGAAATTTCAACAGCCATTACTCCAGTCTTCAGTGTCGCATACATAACAGTACTGTATGTCACATAACAAACAGTTACACTGCTAAATATATCTGTTTATTAAATTTCTGTACTAAGTACATCCTCCATTGAAATTATCTTTTTCTACACAACACATCTTTACATAACTCATAGTTGAAGAACACAGCTGCAGGACAATTAAATTTGTGTGATGCAGTTTGTAATGTGCTTGTTGTGTAGCTGTGGGTTGTTATCAGAAATCTTCATGACTCCAGACGAAAGAACCACAAACTTCTCTCGAGTGACTAATTTTCACACCACGACCAGAGAGGAAGAGAGAGAGCGAGATTAGCTTCAGATGTGGTAGATGCTTAGGTTGTTTCTGATGGTAAACAGTCTTATCAAAGAGTTTCATAGTCACACTTTTGTTAAGGGAACATTAAATAAAGCATATAACATTTATTGAATGTCTGTAAGGGTCTGATTCACAAGATGTGCGTGTGAAATCAGTGTTAATGGTTTTGTGTGTGGTGAGGTGGGAGCCTGGGCAGAGCTATCTTCAAGGGAAGACAACCGGGTGAATTTGTCCAGGGAGCTGAAACGAGGGGGGCATTGTCCCACCCAAAAATTGCCCTGGGCCCAGTGCTTTTAATCAATGAGAGTGTAGAAAAGTCCTTTTACCTGTTTGGCCTTCGATTTCATTATGGTATCTGAGATAGTTTTTTTTTTCCTTGACTGCACTTTTGGCAAACAGCTCCACAAATTCGTCAAAGTCTGCTGATGGCTCTTCAAACTTTTCCTACACCAGGGCACTTTTGGCATCCCTATGAGCTAGCGAAATAAAAATATCAGTTTGCCTTATCATATGTGTGATCATAATCAGGCCTTGGCTGAATTTAAATAAGGTGAAACACAAGCATTCAATATACACATTGCAAAAACATGCAGCATTCAATCAACGAGGCATGTGATTACTTTTTGGCACGTAGCTGAATCCGTGTCCAGTAGTGTGGTTTCATGGGCCGTGGAGGCTCGATAACAGCCTTTAGGGGGACGGAGTCCTGAGTCATGCCAGGCAGCACCAATTCCATGAAGGGTGGATGGGGAGCCAAAGGTGGTGGGGGCCCAAAACCAGGTGGAGGAGGTGGCGGTGGGGGTCCAAAGCCAGGAGGTGAAGAAAGGGGGGGTGGAGTTCCACAGCCAGGAATTGGAGGTGGAGGGGGTGGAACCATTCCTGGGAGTGGAGGAGGAGGAGGTGGAGCCATGCCCACAGGTGCAAGTGGTGGAACAATACTCAGAAGAAGAGGTGGTGGAGGAGGCAGAGCCATACCTGGGAGTTGAGGTGGAGCCATACATTTGAGTGGAGGTTTTGGAGGGGAGGAGGCTGTACCCAAGAGTCATATCTGGTAGTGGAGGTGGAGGTATTGATGCATCTGGTTTTGAAGGTGTCGATAAACCTGAAAAAAAAACAGGAAGCAGTGGTTGTGCAGGGGGACAGATTTCCTTTTTTCTTTGGCAGCTACAGTTATTGGGTAATCCCACTGGTGAAGTGGTGGTGTCTCTTAATTTGGGAGTCTGTGATTGGTCTGATAAAGGTACTGGAAATTTAAAAGCTTCCTTGACAGACGAGGTCTGAATGGCTTTCATGTGATGCAAAACTCATTGTTCATTTAGTTTAGTCTGTTTTTGGAGGTTTGATTAAAACCATCAACTTCTAGATCTCTCTTTCCAAGCTTTGTGCCATCCAAAACATTATTGTCTTTTTCCATATCTGATATTTTCACAAGTAATTCTTCAGCTCTTTGCTCTAGCTCTTGAATTGAAGCAGAAGACCCTTCAGATTGCTCTGTGGATCCATCCTGTGGAGAGCAAGATACAGAAAAGAGAGACCTCACATATTTAAAAAGAAATAGCAGCATGGAATGAAAAACACAGACACCTGCTGTCACATGTGATCATACTAGTATGAGTTAGTGCCTTGTTTTAGTGGATGTTAGTTTCTCCTTCGAGACCCAGTTTACTGAGGAATGGTATGAGTGAGTGTATGTTTGTGAGTAAGGGGCCGTGTTTCTTAATAACACAGATCAGGCATGCATGTGGAATCCCACACGTCAATAAAAGCACTTTGGCTGATCAGGAAAACCTAGTGGTGCTTCCTGGATGAAGGGGAAGAGAGCGAACCCAGAGAAATGAATGAACCACCACAGCCAGGATGTAAAAATCCGCCCCCACAACACACAAGGGATGCATTTTGCGAGCACACAAACATGTTGATAAACACACATAACATACAGAAACGAACAACATGCAGAAACAAACTTCATCACGCACACATACAATCTGGAAGTGAGGGTCAAGGAAGTCCTGGGAATGAATTACACAGCATTAAACAGCTTCAAAGAGCTTGTGTGGGTCTGTGTGAAGGGTTGGGGGGTTATGGAGAACATATCACACACATGGTGTCTGGTTACATGTTGGGCCTGTCAAACTGACATGGGTTTGGGGGGATGCTCTCATTCACAAAACCCTCTTCCACAGCCAGTGAGGTTTGGAAATTTTGGCTCCAGACCTCCAGGCTTAAGGAATTCTAGAGTCATTAGTAGCCAGAGAAGTTCCTTCATGGGATTTGATATGGTCAAATGTGTACCAGGTATTATAATGTTAAGTATTAAGTAAAAAAAATTTGCAAAAAAATTAATCTCAAGAACTAGAGGGCAGTAAAGTCAGTTCCATATGCAAAATAATCTGCATTCCGAATCATTAAAGAACATTCCCACTAGAAACATGAGGAATAAGCTGTAATATAAGGTGTTGCATGTGTGCTTTGAACATTGGAATGCAAGCAGCCATATATCATCTCAGAATTTAAACAGGGTGGATCTTAAAATGCAATGGCAGGCACAGCGCCTGTTGGACAGATGTTTAAATCAGTATAAGATGCTGTTACGATGCTGTTTACAGGGGGTTTCATAGCAACACTAAAGAGATGTATGGCTTGTGAGGTGGTAAAATACTTTCTTAGCATTGTAAGGGTGTTGAACATGATGTAGAATGATTTAAAACTAGCTAAGTGTTTACACTCACTAATATACACATTCATGGATGATAGAGAAAAGCAAATGCATGTTTGATTACACACAGGTCTTTTAAAACTACTCTGGTACAGCAATGAAATCATATAGTACTACCATGGTACTTAACATGGTAGTGGATCATTACAATTTTCATACACCAATGTTTTCACATTATATTCCATGGTATTTCAAATAGTAACATGCTTTTATCATATTACAAGTCCAAAAAAACATGTCCAAAATGTTTTAAATTATTTTTTTTCTAACATTTATTCACATTTTGGTTAACCTTCTAAAAAGTACAGAGGTGGTAACATGGCACATTTTAAGTTATTGGCTTAGATTGTAATACCGAGGTATTTTGATATACCATACTTATACACTATACTTGCCACTCCAAGATACTTTTATCAAATACCATGATTTTATCATATTACACTTTCAAAAACAAAATAGTCACATGGTACATTGTTCAAATATATATAATACCATCGAAATGTCTAAATCATGGTACTAGCATGGGAAGTTTTGGAACTTACTGTTACATAAAAGGTAGGGTGTTGCCATGGTATAGTGATGATACAGCATTAAATAGTAATACTAGGGTACTTTGAATTCAACCATGCTGATATTGATGTACCATAGCATTTACATACTTCATGATCGTTCCAAGATGTTTAGTAAGTAGGATGATACTAACTTTGGACATGGTAACACCATGTTTTTCTAAATGTGATATAGCTGTTCCGAAAACCATGCGTTTCTGATTAGACAGCAAGAAAATTTACAATTCTGTGGCAGCGCTATGTGAAGGATGACCTCTGCTGGCAGACTGAAAGAACAACACCACCACTGACCATAAAGAAAACACGGCATTTGTCTTCCAGCCACTGCCAGCATGTTCACACATACACATTGAAAGGCTGTTCCAGATGCTCTCCATTCACATTGCACGCAGTGAACCTGTCATTTGGTCAAGACGTGCTGCAGTGATGCACTGCATGACTGTACAACATTTAAAGGTAAACCTTGTAAGCTGGATATAACAGGTTTGACTGTTTATTTATTGCAAATGAACAAAAATGACTATTTATGTGTGTAGCCTACATGTAATATGCAAAAGTGTGTATGTCTGAGTGCATCTTATCTGGATGTGTTTATAGTGTGTGTTATACAGTATTAACATAAACTGTGTTTTTGGCTCAACCTGTCAATCATCAGTCTGCCCCTATTCAAAACACCAACTCATGCCCTGACACACAAACATGGTTACATGCTAATAAACATGCATTTATTACATCATAACAAAAGGGATCAGAAAATACTGAAATGGGTTCCATTATTTGGAACAGGAGAAATTAAAACATATGGAGTTAATTGGTTAACAGCTGTTCGGAATCAGGGGCACGCCCCAAACAATCACGAAACACCTGACTTCCCAAAACCTCCATATATCGGGCCGCCTCATACCATACTGCTAGTCTCATTCTCTCGAACCCACCCTTCCCTCCCTCTCTCTCTCATCCATTTAGCCAACCTTATCCCACATTATCTTTCTATCAGGTTGTATGGGGGGTCCTAATTGTCTGGCCTATATATATGCTAGAGATGGAACCACCACCCTGAGTCTCTCTGAGCCATTAATTCTAGATGCCCTGATCAGCCTGACCATCATCCCGTTCCCTCGACCCCATTACTTCGACCCCTTCATCCTCTTTCTACTCTTCCCCAGCTCCCTGTTCAACTAACCGTGCCATAGCTTGTTTGTGGCGTGGTCCTAGCTAGTGAATATAACATTATAACTAGAGAGGATACATCTGCATTTCAATGTGTTTTATGTTTCGTAACAGAGAGTTCAAGATCCCATGACTGGTGTCATCTCATGCAAATTTCAGCATCTGTTAAAGATGATTTAGTGTCCAAAACTAAAATCTCAGATTCTCAGATGCTTTAAAGGTCCCGTTTTTTCGCGCTTTTTTTCACAGTATTTCCCTTTCATAGGTCACTTCAATGCTGCGGTGACGTCACCGCTATGGGAACACCTTCGGTGTGACGAATGTCTGAAGCCCTATACCATCCCGCCAATCCTATTGGCCAAATAGCGCGTGGCACCGCCCGTGCATGCGTACGCATATATATACCTGGTGCCGCAAGCCATTTCACTCATATTTCATTCCTTCAGTACGAAGCGAATCTTCTGTGCCCTATTATCTCGCGTTCTCAGTGATCATCTACGAGCAGTATACTCCTCTCCGCGGACGCGATGAGTCAACGAAAGGTAGGAGCCGTATGATGGGTTATCACGAGGAGGCACTTATGTGAGGTTCGTTGCAGCCTCTCTACAGGTTCTCTCCTTGATAGCCTATGGCTACAGTAAAATATGCATACACTTCCCCTGTGCACTACGCCAATAGGAAGTATCCGCGCTCTGGAGTGTATTTTTTAAGTCGCCTCGCGTCTAACCCCCACCGTTTCGCTTCTGCGGTCGCCGAGGCCCCGCACGAGGTGTTGGTTAGGGGGGATATGTGCGGCTTGACTATGAATACAGTGATGCACTGGAGTTCCATGTGCTCGCTCTCCCCCACTCGAGCACGTTAATCAACAGTTTTTGCACTTCAAATGGTGGATTATGGCTCACACAGCCGCCGCGTTTTCGCTAGCGGTTTGGCCCGATGTTATCTTGTTGGATTGAATCCTGCCGTGGATACGCTTCAGGATTATATACAACGAAACGCAGCGAGTTTGACGCACACGCTTTTCTTCATGTTAATATACCAGGGACTATGCCCTTCACTGAGAGTGCTGTTAGACTGCTAATGCACATCTACCCTCTCACTGCAGTCCCCATACTCTAACTTTGACTGTCTCGCAGCACAGGCACCTCGAGCGTCATTGAACGGAGCTATCATTCGCGCGCCCCCTCAGACACTCTGCATAATCCAGCGTTCAGAGTTTGAAGGACGGCGCGGAGGCTGGCAAATATGGCCAGCGTATGACGGTTCACACAGCCGCCGCGATCTCGCTAGCGGCACGGCCCGATGTTTATCTTGTTGGATTAAATCCTGCCGCGGATACGCTTCAGGATTATACACAACGAAACGCAGCAAATGTGACGCATGCGTTTTTCCTTCATGTTTGCCAAGGACTGTGCCCGCCTCCAGAGAGCGCTGTTGGACTGCTAATGCACATCTAAGCCTCTCACTGCAGTTTCCACACTCTAACATTTGACTGTCTCGCAGCAAGGGCACCTCGAGCATCATTTAACTGAGCTATCATTTGAGCGCCCCCTCAGACACTCTGCACAATCCAGCCTTCAGAGTTTGAGGGATGGCGCGGAGGCTGGCAAAGATGGCCAGCGGATGACGGTTCACACGGCCGCCGCGTTCTCGCTAGCGGCGTGGCCCGATGTTTATCTTGTTGGATTAAATCCTGCCATGGATACGCTTCAGGATTATACACAACGAAACGCAGCGAGTTTCATGCATGCGTTTTCCTTCATGTTCTCTAACATTGACTGTCTCGCAGCAAGGGCACCTCGAGCGTCATTGAACTAAGCTCTCATTCGCGCGCCCCGTCAGACACTCTGCACAATTCAGCCTTCAGAGTTTGAGGGACGGCGCGGAGGCTGGCAAAGATGGCCAGTGTATTACGGCTCATACAGCTGCCGTGTTCTCGCTAGCAGCGTGGCCCGATGTTTATCTTGTTGGATTAAATCCTGCCGTGGATACGCTTCAGGATTATACACAACGAAATGCAGCGAGTTTGACGCATGCGTTTTCCTTAATGTTTGCCAGGGACTGTGCCCTCCACCAGAGAGTGCTGTTGGATTGCTATGCACATCCTATCCTCTCACTGCAGTCCCCACACACTCTACATTGTCTGCCTCGCAACAAACGGTGCTTCGAGCAGCATTGGATTGAGCTGTAATGCCAAGCGTTCCCTCAGACACTCTGCGCCATCCAGCTTTCAGAATTCGAGGGGCGATTCAAGGGTCCTGCACAGACGACCCATTTATGACGGCTCGCACAGCCGCCGTTTTTCGCTAGCGGCAGAGCCCGATGTTCAATCTGTTGGCCTAATTCCTACCGTGGACACGTTTCAGGATTATACACAACGAGACGCAACAGCTCTTATACATACACTTCCCCTGTGCACGAACGCCACAAGCTTTTCGTGCCCGGACATTTTAACATGTATACAGCGTTGCAGGAAGCAGAAATTTTGAGACCGCTAGTATGGTCTCGGGCCATGTGTGAACGCTTGCCCGACATTTCTCTATGGGTGTTACGCACGATTTGTCACGGATACACCATTCAGTTTCAATAAGGCCCGCCTCCTTTCCGCAGAATTCTTTCCACGGCGGCGAAGCCGATGGAAATAGCGGTGCTACGACAGGAGATGTCAACTCTGCTGAGCAAAGGGGCTATAGAGGAAGTACACCCCTCTCAGATGGAGGCGGGGGTTTTTACAGCCGTCATTTAAAAAAAAAAAAAACACGGCGGATTACGACCCATTCTGGATTTACACCATCTGAATCTTGCACTCAGGCTGAGGAAATTCAAGATTTTGATGATCATCAGGAGACTCAGGAAGTTCCTCAGATTCGCTTTAGAGAGCAAAGCGTATCAGTACTTCTCAAAGTGCATGGATGGATCTCTGGCCCCGTTGCGGCCCCAGGGCGTTCGTGTTTGAACTATTTTAGGCGATTGGCTGGTGTTTAGCGCAATCGCAGACTCAAGCACACTCTCATGGGGATCTTGTGCTGAATCATTTAACTGCCTGGGCTTACGCATAGAATGTTTCACCCCGTTGTCTCTGCATCGGACGATTCCGGTGACACGGCGATGTGTGATGTCGCTAAAACTATGTATGTCAACCGAATTCTCCTGACCTGAGTCCGGCTGGGGATTTGCACTTCCCGAGAGACTGTCACGACGGATGCGTCTTTGACCAACTGGGGAGCTGTTTGTCAAGGGAGTTGGCACATAAACAGGTTGGAATTACTGGCTGTTTTTCTGGCTCTCCAGTATTTCTTGAATCTGCTGATCGGCCGTCATGTGCTGCTCAGATCAGACAACACAGCGGTTGTGTCATATCTGAATCATCAGAGAGGATTATGCTCTCGCCCCCTGTGCAGGCTGGCAAAACATGTTCTTTGTTTTTCAGAACTAAATTCTATCGATCCGAGCTGTTCATGTCCCCGGACGTTGGACTTTGGAGCGAATTTGCTATCCAGGCAGACTCTGGAGCAAGCGGAGTGGGGAATGCACCCCCAAACGGTAGTCTCCTATGGCAGATTTTTGGGGAAGCGAAGTGGTTTTGTTTGCGTCAAACACGACTACGCATTACCCGCTTTTGTTCTCCCTATGCCCTCCAGCACCCCTGGACTTGGATGCATTAGCCCACAACTGGCCCAGGACCAGTTTGTATGCGTTTTCCCCCAATCTGTTTGATTTCGGCGGTATTATGCAGAATACGGGTGGACAGGGTGGAACAGCTGCTGCTGGTGGCTCCGCGGTGGCACACACACAGCCGTGGTTTGTGGATCTGATCAATCTGTTAGCGGGCTCTCCATGGGAGATTCCCCTCAGACAGGATTTATTATCACAAGCACAGGGACTGATTTGGCACCCGAGGCCAGATCTATGGAATCTGTGGGCGTGGCCTCTGAGCGGAGTGAGTTCATATGTCCCGGTCTTTCTGCTGAAACTACCGAGACTATACTGAATTCTAGAGCAGCTTCTACGAGACGCTTATATGCTTTCAAGTGGAGACTGTTTACGGCCTGGTGTGAAACTCATAATATGGATCCAGTTTACTGCCCAGTGGCGTCAGTACTGGAGTTCCTTCAGGAACGTTTTTCGGATGGAGTGACATCAGCTACCCTAAGGTTTACGTGTCAGCCATTCAGCTTACCACGAATATATAAATGGTGCCTCAGTGGGCCGTCATCCACTGTTTCTCGTTCATACAGGGTGCGCGACGGCTGAGGCCTTTTCCGCCCCGTGCGAGTTCCTTCATGATTTTCCATTGTGTTGCATGGTTTATCAGGGCATCTGTTTGAGCCCTTGGAATTTGTTCCGGATAAATCCTGACTTTATAGCACAGACTCTGTGGAAGTGTTGTTGCGACCAAGGCCTAATTATGTCCCTAGGTCACATCTATCTCTTTCGCTTTCAGCAGGTGGTCCTGGAGGCTTTTTCCCCTGCTGTGCCGAAGTCTGGAGATCTAAGTCTTGCCCTGTGAGAGCTTAAGACTTATTTGGATCGTACTGCCCCATGGTTGAGTCTGACCAGCTGTTGTCTGTTTGGACAAAGGAATAAAGGCCATGCGGTTACAAACAACGCATGTCCCATTGGCTGGTGGAGGCAATATATTTAGCCTATGAGGCACGCGGGCTCGCTTCGCCCTTAGGAGTAAAAGGTCATTCCACGAGAGCAGTGGCTTCTTCTCAAGCCTTTCTCAGTGGATCTTCTATGGATGATATCTGTGCTGCGGCAGGCTGGTCCTCACCGAGCACTTTTATCAAGACTTACAGTCTGGATGTGAGGATGGCTCTTGGCTCCCGGGTTCTCTCCGTTTGAGCAGATGCTTCCTTGGATCCCAGCTATCAGGTACGTCAGGCGTGATGGTATAGCGTTCCCGTAGCGGTGACGTCACCGCAGCATTGAAGTGACCTATGAAAGGGAACATCTCGGTTACGTATGTAACCTTGGTTCCCTGAATAGGGAACAAGATGCTTGATAGCATTCTTCTTCAGTCAGGAAATCTGAGTGAAATGGCACGCGGCACCAGGTATATATATGCGTACGCATGCATGGGCGGTGCCACGCGCTATTTGGCCAATAGGATTGGCGGGATGGTATAGGGCTTCAGACATTCGTCACACCGAAGGTGTTCCCATAGCGGTGACGTCACCGCAGCATCTCGTTCCCTATTCAGGGAACCAAGGTTACATACGTAACCGAGATGTTTTCACACAATTCACCTATTTGTATACCGCTGTTTTCACTGTCATAAAAAGGTGCTGATGACTTCCTTGTTCTATGTCCTCCTTCAGAAATACGTAAAGAGTTCTGATTGGGCCAGCGGTTCCTGTGTTGTGATTCGACAGCAGCTGAGCGCAGACTGCCTTCCAGGTAACGCGATTGGACTAGTTTTGAGAAGCAAGTGGTAGGAGCAGGAGCATGTGCTGGAGATGTACTTATAATCACAGGAGCGTTTTTACTGACGAGATGCGCATGAAAATCGCATTCGTTTTTTTGCACAGCCCTAACATCTAGTTAACAAAGCTAAACAGCGTTGCCCTTTGTGTAATAAGTTACAGAAACTGTTAAACGCACCAACTTAAATAATAAAATACACTTACCGGTTGTGGTCCATAAACAACGCCTTCTCCAGACAAAGGGAACTGCTCCATCTTTCAAGAATAATCTTTGTGCGAATCCGGCATTAAACTGATTGAGATTGAGGAAATTGTCCTCAGCAAGCTGTCCTCAGCAAAATGTGCTGCACATAGTTTTACATGTGGATTATAATTTTCGGGAACCGAGTTAAACATAAATTGTAACCATTAATCTCCAAGTACAGCGTCCCTGGGAAGACCAAACAAAGATGATTGGACTCCGAGATGAAAATAACAGCGTTTCAACGACATGGCGACAAACACAAACGCAGCTCTTCCTCCTTCTCCGTCGGAGCACAACAAGACCAGGCCCCTTTTTGTGAATTCATGTGGGCGGAGGTTAGTTAAAAAACTGTTTAGTGACGTCATTACTGCAGGAACTAGAGGGATGTAGTCCAAACGGGTCGTTTTTTGTAGGCGAATTCTGTTAAATAAAATATCTCGCTTGGCATTGAACTTTGAGCTTTAGAATTTTAAAGATATTATTTATACTCTACCAACATCATTACACACTAACTAAAGTTTAAAACATGGGATCACGAAGAATGGGACCTTTAATAGAAATTTATGATTTTGTGAAATTGTGCATGATGAAATATGAAAGGGTGTCCTTATAAAACAAGAGACAAGAATTGGATGGTCATACAAATGGGTTTATCCAACCACTTCCTGTGGGTGGTTCCCTGATACAGTCACTGAATGACTGCGGAATCCCCAAAGCAAGAATACAGGAACACAGTCTCTCAACATCTTGTGCAGCACTATCATTTTCAGAACCCCACTGTACAAAGCATCTCTCAAACAGAGAGAGATCTGTAAGAGAGTGAAATTAACAATATTCAAATTTAAAGCAATATAGAATGTGAAAATACTGCATTTGTATGTGACTGCTAATGTCTTCTGTGTTACAATATGTATTAATTTTTTTTTTTTATCACTGACCCTGACTGAGTGATGCTTTGATCCAGAAAACAAATGAAGTGGAAGTTGTGGAACTTTTGTCTTCATAATTAATTTCACATTCTGAATCAAGTAGAGGCTTTTCATCTGGTAAACTGATGTGCATGTGTGTGCACATTTCTGAAAGGAATATCTCTCCACCCCAAGCACGAACTACTCTTCAACAACTTCGTTCTCATTTATCAACTGTACACAAATTCAATAGCTCATCCTGGAGTCTTCCATCAAGGCCTGGTAAATAGGCTGATTTCTGTTTAACATCAATAATAATAATAAAAAATAATAAAAATAAGCTCTCTTTCTACAAAACATGACTCATTTCACTGTTACATACTCTGATGATATAAATAGCTTGATGCTTGCTCAGCTCTTAGATCTCTCAGATTTTTGTCATTTGACCTATGTTTTCAGGTTTTCAGGTTCAAATCTTAAAGGTTTAAGTAAATGGGTGCACTATATAAAAACAGCATGTAAATAGCCTGATGTGAATTAATATGTTGAGGTGTCAGTTTATACAGGAAGTTGTTTGTAATATACAGTGACTTTAGTGTTAATCAAAAACCATAGAAAAAAATATATTTTTGGTTTAATATGCAGAGCACATTTAACCTTGGGATGAATAAGCATTTGAAGCTTCAGTGTCTTCAAGGCTTTGTAAACACATTCAGATATGGATGCAAGCTTTGTGTCTACCAAATAAAAAATAGCCCCCTAATAGTGTCCATAATGTGTTTTTTTTTCTCAGTCACTAGGAATAAACCACTTAAAAAAAAGTGTGTGTACTGGCGCACTGACTCAATGAGCAGGAAACCAGAGCTTTATAGCCAGTAGCTAACTTGTGTCTGTGTATGTTTCTTTGTGTGTATGTGTGTAGTATGCATATCTGAGAGCCAGATTTTATGTTTTTTGACTGCTCACTGAACCTTGAGAGGAGTGAACCAGAATATAGAACAATAAAAGGAGAAAACGGATTTATGTCACATCCTGGCAACCAGCTCTTATGACATGGAATTACACATCTTAAACTTTCCTGGAATCAGTCTTTTGAAAATACAAACTTTTGTGATTTTTCCAAGTATGTGTTTCCAAGATATGTTCCAGCATCTTTTTGTTGGTCTGGACACCAGTTCTCTATGACTGTGAGTGTGAACATTGATTTTTATAAATCAAAACACACACACAGACAACACCTGAAAACACACTTGGAAAGGTGGATGGAGTTTGCCTGGATTTTAGGGTCTGGAATTCATGATCAATAAGCTCTCCAAACCATTCAACATGGCAACCCACTGGACCTTCAATGCTATAGGACTGTTGTCTCTGTGCCCTCCAGCTTCCTGCTCTCTAGGGGGCAGCTGTGGCCTAATGGTTAGAGAGTTGGACTTGTAACCCGAGGGTGGCAGGTTTGAGTCTCGGTGCTGGCAGGAGTTGTAGGTGGGGGAGTGAATGAACAGCACTCTCTTCCACCCTCAATATCCATGACTGAAGTGCCCTTGAGCAAGGCACTGAACCCCCAGTTGCTCCCCGGGCACTAGATAAATAGCTGCCCACTGCTCCGGGTGTGTGTTCATGGTGTGTTCACTTCTCACTGCTGTGTGAGTGCACTTGGATGGGTTAAATGCAGAGTACCAATTCCAAGTATGGGTTACAGTGAAAGTCTTTTCACAGTGTGCAATAGTGCAATAGATGTACCACTGCTTTTCCTTATCTGTTGGTTGGAATACTCTCGGTGTATTCCACTCTCGGTGGCTGAGTGGTAGCTGTAGAGGTCTGACCCTGATCCCTCAGTCCCTCTCTCAGCATTGACTTCTGTCATATCCAGGGTTGACTGCCTGCTTTTGGCCATGAATTGCTTATGTCAGGCTTGAGACCCTCAAGATAGTCACCCAATATTCCACCATTGCTGCTGCTGCAATCATGCATACTCTTAATCCTAATCCCACCATCCAGTACATCCTCTTTGGACAAGCCTTTCCGGGGGAGGCCCTTTTTATGATATGGATGTTGCACAATATAGAACCTTTGGAACCCTCTGATTTGGATTTTGTTTTGCCCGAGTCACCTGACAATAATTTTTTTTAAACTACTTGAGATGTTCATGGTCTCATGGTTCATGTGTGTGATACGGCTGACTTTCTCGTTCTCTGTGCTGCTCTCTCTTCTCTCCTCTTTTCCTTCTTTCTCTCTCTCTTCACCGGCGACAGCAGCTGCTGTGATGATGCAGGCTGCTCTTCCTCCATTCGTTTACTCTCTCTCTTAAGGGAGAGGAGTGGAAACTCTCTCACAGGACAGGTAACTGTACCTCTATCGTCTGAATGGTTCGCATCTTGATTCTTGCTATACTGACCTGAGAGGAGGACACAAATTGATCATATCAGAATTACATATATTATTTCCTCACACCCCAGAAAGCAGCTAAACAACATTTGTGTTGGCCTCTTGAATTAGGCTGTGGATTTCAGGAACAGTGGTCATTTTGTACACACTCCACTCCAAACTTCATTTAAATGTTTTCCTCAAGGCATGAAACTGTTGATGTCTTGTCACATACAGATGCATCTCTCTATTTAACACATAATTTTCTAATATATGATTAACCTAGTCTAGAAGGTCGCTGCTAATCTGAATTGATCTGCCCTGGATAAAGAATGAACAGGAGACCTGTCTAACAAGACAAAAGTTAATACAGAGAGAAGTACGAAAAGAAAACACATACTTGCCTGGATGAAGTCTCTAGTAAACAGAGAGAACAAGAAAGTGTTTGTGACATTTGCTCTTCATCGAATCACATGAATACTGTCATCACATGGCTTCTCTTCCTGTTACATGCCACCAATAGAAAGTGATTCATCTTCTTTCATAAGACTTGACTTAAAATAAACCAACAAACAAGTTTCCACAAACGTGCATTTAAAAAGAGCAATGATGCATTTTAAAATTGAACATTTATTTTGAGAAACAGTCTGAGGATAAAAATGCATTTTGTACTGGGCTGTATTTTTTGTAACATTCAACAGTTATCACAAATCTGACGTAAACTCTATCATTAAACTCTGACTTGTACACAGCCCATCTGGAACAAAACAAGAACACAGCAACAAATAACACAATGCACAGAAGCTCAATTTTAAATTTTATCTTACAAGGCCTTACAAATCAGACAGCCTCTTTTCCAACGTAAAACATAAAAACATAAAAAAAAATACTGTTTCCAATACAAATGGTGGGTAAGTTACAAATCAGGCGATTATTATTTCCTTAAAACACTAGGGTTGGAACTGAATGGCAAGTGTAACATTTGTGTAATTTCCAATCAAGCTTTAATTTTTTGTGAAAAAGTTTAATCGTGTATTTTTAGGATACGTAAAATGCTATGAAATTAGCTTTAGCATGAAAAAGGATTCCATAGATTGCATTCCATAAATGTAAATATAATTTCAACTGCAGTATGTTTTTAAACTCTATTAATGTTATTAAAAACATAATTTGAGATGTGATGGAAATTACACTGTTTATATGACATAACGTTTCAGTAATATGACAATGCATGAATTGTAAGTTCACTGCTGGATATAGTTAGTGGGCAAATTGAATAAACTTTTTTTGTTTTAAGAGATTTTATTTTCTCCACAGTGCCAAAGGAGCCCACAGTTGAAGAATTCACTTTTGATTGATAGGTCTGTATTTTGTGTGCTCCTTATTAAGCAAATCTGCAGCTACTTTAGGTAACTAATTTGGCTGATGTTAAAAACTGTCATTTCCAAATCTGTTGGTGACAGAGCAAACAGTTTGGTTGCAAATGGAATTACATTCCAACACACTAATGTCAAAATATGGAAGTCCATTAAACAGTTAAAAACATTGTTTAGGTTTTATAAATGATTTCACAGCTAGCCCAGTTTATTCAGTGCACAATCTCAAAGTCCAAACATAAGGCATTCCTAACATGTTCAATGTGCACTAAAAACCTACACAACAGCTATTAAAATACTTTTAACAAAACAAATGTAAACAACCACGCTTTATACAAGAGCAGCTTACGGAAGTGCCATTTATGAATAACCAAAAGGAGAGAGAGAAAAACCTATAAACTGTTTAACTGTGGCTCACATGTTGCAGAAGAACACTTACACTTACAGAGACAGCAAAGATACTGAACCTCTGTGAGGCACGCTTTCACAGAAATCAGCACACTTCACTTACAAAAAGAAATATCTTCACTGTAAATACTTTGATATACATCACCTAATTTAAAAATCGTAGTTTCTGTTGACTGACAACGAGATTTAATATTCAACCCCAAATTTTTCAGACAATTAATTGAGAGTATCACATCCGATCAGCTCTCTAAGGTTCAACATATACAGTCTCCACTTCTAATGTACTTTTTAATGTCACAGCAGAACTCCTGAAAGTTGCCACTCCAGATTTGGTATGGCATATAAAACATACACAGGAAGTACTGATGGCCACAGCACTTGCTCAGTTGTGCTTCAGTATCACTGAAGCTCTTTTTACGCTAAATCACAGTGTCTTAAAATGTTACAATCTAGTGAACCGGGATAATAAGTGACTGAACTACACGTCCACGTTGAGATTCACACATTAAAGCTTCAGTATATAGTACAGATACTAATTAGGAATTACCCCTCGCAATTTACATGTTAGCATTAGCAAATTAGCCAAGTTGCTATGTGGAGTCTGTCGGTATGCTCCTGTGAAACTTCACAGTCTGTCTTTGTGGAAAGCTTGGCTTGCTTTTTTTCTGATCCCAGCGACAAAGCAGGATCATCTTGAAAGTGCTACGAAATGTCTTGTTGCAAAGGGCATAGCACATAGGATTTACTGTACTGTTAACATAGCATAGCCAATAGCCTAGCGCCCAAAGGTTCTCAGGTATGCAGCCATTGCAGAAAGTGTTAACTAGCACCATGATGTTATAAGGCGTCCATGTTATAATGAAAGCGAAAAGAATGGCACTTAGAGTTTGCGCTGCTTTCTTTTCTTTTATAAGCGACATGCGCTTCCTCTTGGTGATTTGCGTCCTTGCGCGAGCTGTGAAACGTTTAGCTAAAGCTGCCTCTCTGAAAGTTATGGGTGCTGAGGGAGATTTGATGGTGGTGCTGGTGCGATCTACGTTCGGCTCTGTCGACGACTGTATAGCAGTCATCGAATGAACATTACTAATGCTTCCGATAAACTGCTTGTCCCCGTTGGTGACGGAGCGTGGGATGCTGCCATCCCTGTCATCGTTCAACACAGGGGGCCGTAATGGATTTTCCTCTGTGTCCAAATCCTCACAAGAAGTGACCTGGGAGTTTACAGCTGCCCTCATGCCAGGCAGATTGAGAACGATAGAGAAGATTGCCCGCGTGGTGGACGGCGCACTCTCATCATCGTCAGATGAGCCTGAATGGTCAGCTGACAGTCCAGCATCGTTAATGTTCCAGCTGTCACTGCTACTCTGATCTCCCTCCCGGTGTGGCCCACCTTTATCCCTTCCACCCGACTTCCACCCCCAGCAGTGGAATCGCCCACTCAGGCCGTGAACGGAGCTTTGTTTGTGGCCAGGTTGGCCCAGTTCGAAGTTGCTGCTGCTTCTAGAGCTCCCCCCAGTGGTGTGGAGGTGGAAGTGCGGCCGCTCGACACCTCCGAACCTTCCAACTGAGCCTTGTAATCCTGCAAGTTCCCGAGAACGATTCTCTGTCTCTTTGTATATTCGCCAGTATAGAACGCTCATTATCGTCACCGGCAGGTAGAAAGCCGCCACCGCGGTGCAAAATGTAATAATAGGCTCGGAGAGAAACTGAATGTAACATTTATCCAGTGGAACGGTTCTTTCTCCTACAAAATACTGCCAAAACAAGATGGCAGGAGCCCAAAGTATGAGCGACACAAACCATGCCAGGCCAATCATCACTCCTGCCCGCTTTGTGGTACGTTTGGCACGGTATGTCAGAGGCCCTGTGATGGAGAAATATCGGTCAAAGCTAATGACCAGCAGATTCATGACAGATGCGTTGCTGGCTACATAGTCTATTGCTAGCCAGAGGTCACATGCCCAGTTTCCCATTGCCCACTGGCCCATGACAATGTAGGTGGTGTACAAGTTCATAGAGATGACCCCAATGATAAGATCTGCCACGGCTAAACTAAGTAGGAAGTAATTGTTAACCGTTTTGAGCTGGCGGTTTACCTTAAATGACACCATGACCAAGATATTGCCAATAATAGTAATAAGGGAGAGCAGTCCTGTAAAGACAACGATTAGAATGACCTGCCAGAGTGAGTGACCACCTAGAGGATCATAGGATTGACCTTCAACCTCGAAATTACTCCCATTGAGCTTGAACACGGCACTGAGGTTGATGAGGCTTGTGTTCTGGAGCAGTGGCCACGGAGTGGATGCCAGGTAGACTTCCACTCCAAGGATGTTGGATGGTGAGTACAGGCCCAACTCGGTGCTGTTGGAGTCCATAGTGCAGGCCGGGCATATTCTAAAGAAAAAGATAAAAATTATTACTTTGAGTTTATTCATTTCAGAGTTATGTATGTTACATGTTTGCAGTAACTGCTCTTTTTTCAGTGGTTTTTAATCCTGGCCATAGGGACCCCCTGCTCTGCACATTATGCATGTCTCCCTTATCGGACACTCAGTTCAGTTCATGGATCTCTCTCTTTACAAGCTGATGATCTGAATCATGTCAAAAATCAAAATGTACATACATCCTATTTACATATTATTGTAGCCCATTTTGTACCAAATACATGTTTTCAGACTTTAGCCATGTCTATGTTTATAAGCAACTGGAAAAAAAGTAAGGGCATGTCAAATATTCTCCAGGCCCTCAAACCCCCCCTAGACCTCATAGGGTTAAATAACTACTCTTAAAAGTTAGTCATCTAATTTTTTCTTTAAGACTAGTCAAAATAGTTTTAATTTGGTTACATAAAACTTAAGAGAATCCAAAAAATAATAGTGATTACCCCCGGCTAACTGCTACAGTAGTTGGTCAGACTAGTTAAGACACTGTCTTAACATAGTTATCTAAACAAAGTTTATGCGACTGGCCCACTGCTTTATATAATGTAGTTGAGCTAACTAAATAAATGAAAGATTGCTGTTGCTTTATATCTACACTAGAGGACACTGTTGATCTATTAAATCTTTTTTAAAATTTGCCTATTGCAATTTGAAAATTCTCATTAAATCTTTATAAAAGACTTTTAAGTGGTATTAACTCTTAGAAGATATTTCATACTTCTTCTATGGAACTTAAATTTCACTGTACAAAAGTGAAAATTACTCTTGTCCTACGTGGGTTGGCCTTATAAATAAATCCAGCCTTTCTCCTAGAAAGTGTTGCCAGAACTGTAAAAACTTGTGAATCACAAACAAGCTCCAGTATCTCATTAATGGGAGAAAAAGTTACTTGGTGAATTTTTAGATCAGACATGAATCATTGTAATAAGGACCATTTTAATAACATTAATGATAATGTTAAATTATATTGTGTATAAGTCAAAATGAATACATCTCAGATTTGAGGCTTACTGAGTTATGAGAGAACACAAAACAAAAAAAGTTGGGAAACACTAGTCTAGAGCAACATTCTGAGCCAATGGACCTATAACACTACATTTAAAATAGATATTAAGATATTGATCAAAACGACTGTTCTGTATACATAAATATTAACCTTTGTCTCACTCCATTAAATATGAATACAATGTATGCTAAAACTAGTTCATATGCAAAAAGTATAAGCTCTGCCTGTACTTTCAACTAGCAGATCAAACATGTTCAAAACCATTACACCCCAGTTAAAAGTAGATCCATCTGAGAGACTCTCTGAGCTAGCAGACACAGGAACAGCAGAAAAAAATGTTAACATCGAGAAAGATGAAAGATGGAGGAGGTATTCCATTACTTAGATTCTGCAAGAGGAAGTTGTTGCAGAGCTTTCCCAGAATGCCTCACACAAATGCACAGTTAATCTCACTGATAGGGGCAGAGAATAGAATGTAACTGGCTCATGGCCAAGGACGGCTGAACGTCTCATCTCTTCAGATGAAAATGATATTTAGTTCTTGACCAGAAGTTACACACATTTACACACATTAAAAGGTCGAGGTACGCATATCCAAAGTGTCCTGGTCATGTGCAAGATCTAAAAATACATAAATAAAAAATACAAAAGATATTACACAATTACACACAAACACTTCTTATTTCTGGGAAGGGGGTTGGGGGAGGGGGTGCACCTTAGGAAGTGGCAATCCAACTTCAGAAATAAGTCAAAAAGGCTGTTGACTGCTGCTCTAAAAAAGGAAGTGTGACAATCATAAAGCATCAATAAACAGAACATGCCTACATTACTAAATATAGTCATACTCTTTAAAGGGAAAGAGCTGATTTTGAACCCAGAACATCTGTCTCTTTTTCATCTTGATAAGGCAGAGGGATTTGAGGGGAAGACAAAGATGAGAGTGAGATGTAGGTGAGATCCAAGATTAGGGAACAACAACCTGATCACATAATCACACGGTATATTCATATTGTCGCTAAGATACCATATATGGGTTTGCATATTTAAAACAGAAAAAATAACAAACGGATATGGGTACTGTTGGGTGCGCACACACACACACACAGTGCAACAAAAGAGAGAGAGGTAATTAGCTACTGGATTCAATCTCAGTTCTCCTACAGTGGAAACAAAGGTATAATTACTTTATAATAGGCAGACCAAGAATACATATATAGACTGAGGAAACAAAGCTGTCATAGAACCTGGTTTGTTTAAAAAAAAATTCAATACTATACTAAACGTTAGGAATAATTAAGTTCTTGAAAGAAGTATGGTCACCAAGGCTGCATTTATTTGATCTTTGTATTTTAATATATTTTCAAATGTATTTCTGTGATGGCAAAGTTACATTTTCAGCAACCTCTACTCTAGTCTTTGGTGTCACATTAACCTTCTGCAATCAGTCTATTATGCTGATTTGGTGCTCAAGAAACATTTCTTATTATTATTATCAATAATGAACTGGAAAGTAATAATAATAATTAAAAAGTTTGACTGGTAGTGTTAGGATAACTTTAAAAGAAAATAAATACAAACTGGCCAAATGTTGCTTAAATATAAGTTACTCGATACCAACTGCTTAATTCAGTACACAATTTTGTACAGGAGTGTTTCTGTTTGTGTAACATTGCTTAAATAACCTCTATATGCATGTTCTGCAAATAAACAACAAAAGACATCTCAGTGTTTAAAACTAGCACAGCAAAAAAAAGAGATATCAGTGTTTAACTAATTAAAAAACAGTATCAGTACTGACTAAGATAAGCTACAATCAAAGCTGTTCTTCACACACCTGCACATCACTTCCATATTAAAATGTCAAGGATAATATCATCTAGCTACATACAGTGAAATAACTGTCAGAAGAATTGTGTTAATGTTATTATGTTATGCTTAAGAAACACCATTTATCAGAATGCAACATGGTACAGGTGTAGCAGCTAAAAATGACTTCCGTTCAGAAGTTTGGGTTTGGTTAATAATAAAATTTAATAATGTGGATAAAATACAATTCGACTTCTGTGTGAACCAGTAAAGCTTGACTGTTTGTAGCTTTAGGTGGTGCAGTTTGATTAATCTTCAAGCGAAATATCAGATATGGTACATAAAAATAGACTGAATAGTGTTTAAAAACAGGCTTTGAAAGTAAAGGCTGAAAAACAAGCCAGCATTCAATGCAACAACCAAGCAACACAAGATTAAGTCAAAAAGAAGTCTAATTAGCATTGGGCTCTAATTCGGGGCCTTGCACTACTGTGTTCAGCTATGTGCTTTTATCCTTTAAGGGTTGTGCTATGACATAGAAACACACACACAGAAGCTCAAATGAAGGATAGCAAACACATTTTGTACAAAACTAGTGACACACAGTCATAATTCCGTTCAGTTGTGGAATTTGGGAATTTCTTAATTTCGGCTGATCCGCAAACAGCAGCTGACGAACGGGCTGTTGTCATGGTGACCAGGGAGGGTGTGGAGGGAAGCGTGAGGGGCACACGACAGCAAATGCGGTTTGATGAAGCCTTTGACGACAGACCTAGAATCAAACGAACATCTGGAGTTTACATGCATGACTTCAAACGTACTGTACATCAAACATAGTTTTTGTGTGTAAAACCACTCGTCCTCACATGTAAAGATTTATTTGCATGCCATAAACACGCATATTCAAAAGTGAAGGTAAGGTCTGTGGAGGTAACGGACTAAAAACTGCAGTGGCTGCTTTTGTTTTCATGGTCTTCTGTGGAAAAACACACTTTTAAGTGAAGCAGACTGGCATGTTTTGGTACCGTCCCCCCTGGCCTGGTAGTTAAGTGTGAGTACAGTGTGTTGTAAAAGCTTTCTGTGTCTGTGTGTGTGTGTGTGTGTTGGGTATTTTGAAATAAGGCATGTTCTATAAATGAGGATTTCTGAAGAATGATGGTTAAATGTCAACACGTTCTTTTCCAGAGTTTGAGGGAGATCCGTGATTACCTCACATGGCCTTTGACCATCAGAAATGTCAGTGGTGAACACGTGCAGAACCTTGATCAATATGCCGATTGGAATTTGAATGAATCACTGGCATGGGTACAATTATAGACGAGAAGCCATAATTATCTCTCAATATCTCAGTACGAAAGTCAGAGGAGATCAGTGAAGCATGAGAGACTGCTTTCTAACAGATCATTTACTGATCTCTTATGATTAAAAGTGATGGTGAGGGATTCATCCCAGAGCAACTTCCTTCTTATTTTACCTCTGCATATAACCCTTTGACACATGACATTCTACCAACATTTTTTTTTTCAATCCTTTTAAGTTCAGTTGAAGGCGATGTGTGAAATATCACCAAATGGCACTAAAAATAATGAAATACAAAAGACTTTTAAATAAATTATATAAATATAAAACAATTTTTTTTTTTGCCAATCAATTTTTCATTGTTACACTGATAATATAGTTTATAAAGAGAGAGACCACTATTAGACCACAGTGTGCATTTCTTTACATTTACATTTAATCATTTTGTTTATGATGGTAATTCATTCAGTGTAAGCTTTGCTAATTATATAAATGTTTTCACTATAACAAGACTGATACTACTTGATTGTTCTTCATCTCATCTATATATCTGATTTTTGATTTCCTGTTTTCCTCTTTTCTTCCATCACTAATCACTAATTAGTCTTAATCTGCTCTTCTACTAGTGTTTATTACCTGTTCCTTTGTGTTAGCTAACTATGTTTGGTCAAACGTCCTGGGTTTTTGGTTATTGTGAAGCTGTAATTCTTTACTCCATCTGTTCTCAGTTGAAACACCTCAACCGGGCCTCCAAGTTGGATCACCTGAGAGATATCTGTATACAACGTTAGAGGTAAACAGGTTTTCTGTGAAGCCAAAGCAATTTGGTGACCTTATTGCGGTCTAGATGAAAATGCCAGTCAGAATAAAATCTGTTACATCAGTACTCGATATCAGACATGGGGTCCTCTGTAGGGTTAGATTGTTTCATCAGCATGATGGGCTAATTTACACCCTTTACCTCGGAATGAACAACAACCTGACACCACAAATTTGAGTGGCTGATAAGGTGAGGCTGAGGTATTATACGTGTTACACACCGAGGCTGTGACCACAAGAAAAGGGATCATATAAGACTGGTAGAACAGAAAACGTGTTCCTTTATCCAGTCATCGACAGTGCATCTGTATCGACCCACCCCGCTGTAAGTAATACCTTAATCTCAGGCATGCCGAAGAATCTATCACAGACTATGACACGATCCACATCCCCGGAGCAGCAGCATATCCTCTCTCTGTGCGATTGGCCAGAGTTAAATTTGTCTGCTTTGTAAAGCTTGAACTGGTCCACTACAGAACGATTTGTGATTGCATGTTTTTGAAATATCATCAAGTCATCATAGAAACGTGTTTCATTCACAAATACTGTCTAAGGCAATAATAAGTATAATTTTTTACGGAAGGGGTTTTGTATTACCATTATCTAAATTCAGAGATTTTGAATTACTTGTCAAAATGGACATTTTCATTACTACAGATTTTTTTTTTTTTTTTTAATACAGCACTTTCTGAAGATTTATATAATATAATTAATATAATATAATATAATATAATATTTAAACCAGAACATACATACAGTACTTACAGTACATATATACAATTAAAAGTATATAAGTGAATACACACAAAAACAAATTATGTTTTAAAGAGGACAATATTTATTTATTTAGTTTAAAATAACTATCCAATAATTTAATTTATAATTTAATTAGACAGATATCATCTGCCACAAAACAATAAAGGTTTATGACAGAATGAAATAATTCAAACACCAAATCAAAACATTTTACAATTTTTAAATCAAAATTAGAATTAAACTTGAACTTGAACATAAAATTATGCTAAATACAACTAAAAGTAGTTTTAAAATAATCTCATATAAAATAAAAAAATGACATTATAAAAATAAACAAACTGGTTCACTACAATGAATCAGACTTTCCAGAGCATATGTGAAAAAGAGGACATTTTAGGAGAACAGATTTACAAATTAGTATTATCAGTTCACTCACTTGAGTGTGTGCAGTGCAATACAAAAGCATTTGTAAAAAAGAAACATCTGAAGTATTCTTATGTTACTGATAAAAACTAGTAGCACCATTACTTACTGTTAGTTACTCCCTTCACTAATTCCCAGACTCTAGATATCATTCTAAGAGAAAAACCACATGCTCGCATCTACTAATAGGTAATAATAGATAGTTAAAAAATTGATAGCCTGAATACACTGTAAGTCGCTTTGGATAAAAGCGTCTGCTAAATGCATACATTTAATTTTAATTTAATTTACTATATAAAAAAGATCTGCTGCTAGAGACATAGACCCTGTAAATAGCAGGACCAACAGGTATTTTTAACCTCTCGCCTCTACTCTTTCAAGGACAGACCACATGCAGTTCAACAGCCTTTTACTGAACCACTAGTGCTGTGCTTCTGAGTATTACCCAGTCTCCAGGAGCACACAGAGGAATGCTTACAATAGCAGAGACAGAGATAATCATGGCCACTGAAGCACAGACATTCAAAACCAATATCTTACTGTGCATATACTGTTTTTAAGAACTCTGCTGCTATGTGGCTACATTAATTAATCTGGTAGGAATTCTGTTATACTAGCTTATAATACTGTAAATTTACGCATATCTTTTTTTGTTATTAAAAATGCCATCGCAAAACCAGTCTATAATAATGGTAAGCTGTGGAAACATATTTCTCCCATTAAACAATTTTGAAATGGAAACATGGACATAGATATGCATGTTTGAGAACATGCTTGAGTGCAAATAGTGTCCATGTGCATGCTTTAAGTTGCAGAGAACATGTGTCAGCATGCATAGCTTTGTGTTAGAGGGCAAGATAAACTAACTTTTTTCGAAGGCTCAAGGGATTTCTTTGATTCCTTTGTAGAGAATTTAGGTGGGGTATAAAACACAGCCCACCAAGCATCTGTATCATTGCCAGCACTGCCCAAAAATAAATAAATAAATAAACTTCGTCCTAGTCACAATTTGCACTTTTAAAATGCTGAGAGTGTGCTCGTCTGCATATGTATTTGGAAATATGCCTAGTTATAATGCTCTACTCCATTATCTGATTAAATATTGTTGCCAAAACCATTAGAAAAAGTATAACTTCACTTAGAAATGAAACTATGAATGCCTGCTTTTCACACATGCAAAAGAGCAATCTACATATCAGTGTCATAAAGAGGAGTCTTGTTTGCATTAAAGAATGACCATCACTATATATACTCACAGGACAGCATTACATTAACTACCATTCAAATGCTCTGAATAATTACAAAATGTTTATTTATTTTAAATTAATTATTTCAAAATAAGTCACCAAGGCTGGATTTATTTGATCAAAAACACAGTAAAACAGTGATATTGATCCATTGGAACTCATTCTAATATGCTAATTTGGTGCTCTATTTGTTACACGAATGCCTTGTTTTCTGTTCTCTCCGTTGTGACTTAGTTTCACTGAGTTGCCTGATTATGTCATTCAGTTCACCTGTTGTCTGTTCATCTCATCTCAATCATCTCATTAGTTCCCTTTCTTTGGTTTATGCTTATAAGTCCTCAGTTCTAGATGTCATTTTTTAATATATCGGCATCGGCCGATATCAGTGTTTTGTAGAGCCGATTTAAAGTCAGGCACGTCGGCGGGCAGCCCCGTATTATTGGAGCCGTGGAAAGTGGGAGATAAAGGTAGTCAGAGAATTTCACTCTGTAAATGGGGTGGAGAAGTTGGAAGCTCTCACAAACACTGCAGCATGATTGAGGGCTACGTTACTCTGCCCCGCTTCACAGACAGCACATGCTCGGAGAGACAGCTGTCCTGGAGCCGCCCAGAACGGTAAATGACATTTGTTCGGAAGCATGGTTTGATGCAGACAATAGCCAGGTTTCCATCCAACTCATTTGCATTTAGGGATGTCAATATTCAATAATTTCCATGATCGATCGTAGTTTAAATGAACGATCAATTAATAACCTTAATGCTGCAAAATGCATCTACAGCGGTATTATTATAATGTGCATAAGCCACTTGGAAAAAAAAGCTTTCTCACCCGACTTAAAGGGGTTTTAGTCTGAATAAAATGCTAGTAGCAGGACTGTAATGTTTTCAAATGACACTATAGTATTAAAAATAAAATTATGCCAAACGTAACTGTGGCGCTTGTGGCTGTACTGCGCAGTAAGTGAACCGCTTTTTTCACATCAAACATTTTATGCAAGTATTATGACCAGTACTTTTTTGTTTGATCCTGTTCTGCAAAATTTTTTATTTTGAATTTTTGTGTTCCGCTAGGCGTATTTGTTTTAAAAAATCCTGCATTTACAGTGCATTAGATCGAGTCAGTGCGTGCGTGCATATGAGGACGAGCGAGCGTGGATCTGGCTAGATGTATGTGCATGTTCTCCTGGATTTATCTGATTAAAAAACTTCACGTTGATCTCCGTCTTTGTGCAATTTGAAACATCTCTATCTATCTATCTACACATACATTTACTTATTCTCATAGGAGACATGTGCTAAAAATATTACATAAACATAACTATATATCTTTTTAACCTATTACAATATCTGTTCTTCCTAACATTAAAATAAAACTGTTGTCATAACAATCATCACCTTAAATACATTCTGACCATGCCATTCTGTAAATTTCCTCCACCATGTGTGTCTATGAATACTCTCCATATCTGTATGTTGCGCATTGATAATCAGGCCTTACATGGCAGCCTGAGGCAGGACTCCTGCACAGACCTGTCTGAGAAGAGAAGCACACTCAGTCTCCTGTGTAAACACAACAGCGGGAGAGGAATGCTCAAGCTGGGAGTTAAGCCCGAGACACACTGCACGATTTTCGGCTGTCCCAGACAAAAGATTGCCATTGTGAAACAATTGTGGCATTTTCTGTGATCGTGGCTCCTAATCGATGGGCCTTTGTCACACAGTGAGAGAGGTTCAAAGATGGCCGTTGTCACAATCTTGCGACCTAAGATAACCTACGATAATTTTCTGGCAGTGTCAGAAATTCAGCATGTTCATCGTATAGTGTTTGTAATTACGATCCACATTTACTCACCAACCAGTAAAAATGCGATATGGAGCTGAAACATAAAACTGCCTACCTCTTATTTCTTCCCCTTCCACCGCTCCCACTTTTTTTCAGCACACATAAAAACTACTACTGTCAAAGTGTGATTCACTATGCTCTTTTTGTTTACCACTAGCGCATGCTAATGACGTTTTATTCTTCTAAATAAACGTGCGTCGTAGCCTACGAGTCAATAGGTGTCATCATCGTACAGTCTACATGCATGTCAAAGTTTATCAGATCCATGTCGCACAGTGTGACCAGCAATGATCTCATAGGATTGCTAAAATTGTGCAGTGTGTAGAAGGCTTAAGAGAGGGCTTACTGCAGGACAACAGTATATGGACACCCATCAGTACATTAAATCAACAGCATGTCAGAGCTGAGATGAACATAGACGTGTATGGTTCATCAATGTATTGATCTGGAAGGATGATTGTGGTCCTGTTTACACCAGGTATTATCATCCATCTTGGAGCGATCACAAGTGGTCAGACTAAATGCATTGCTGTTTACACCTGGTAATAACATGCATCTCAAACGTGTCTCCTGTGACCACTTGCAATCAGATTTTGAGGCTCCCTATGTTCACATAACTACATAACAGTACATCACTTTTTGCATCAGTGTTACCGAGGTTGATAAAGCACAAAAAAGTGCACAATTTCTTATATACTGTTATCTAAGCACAAATGATTGATTTATTACAAACATGGTGGATTTATTACAAACATTTTGCTTCACAAGACATTATTTTATGGACTGGGGTTGTGTGGATTACTTGTGGATTATTGTGACATTTTTATCAGCTGCTTGGACTCTCATTCTGACAGCACCCATTCACTACAGAGGATCCAGTGGTGAGCAAGTGATGTAATGCAAAATTTCTCCAAATCAATTCAAATTAAGAAACAAACTCATCTATATATTGAATGGCATAAGGGTAAATCTTAAGAACAATTTAAATTTTTTAGTGAAAATATATGAAAGAATATGATTACAATAAAAATAGAAAATTGTAAAAAGATTTCAGTGACTATAACACTCAAAAATAATGTTAATGTTATGTTCATAATCAATGTGAACTGTAAAACTATATGTAATAACAATATAGTGAATGAATGAATAAATAAATATAAAAATAAATTATTTAAGTGATACTGTATTATGTTCCTGCCCATTTAAGGGTGAATGTGGTCAAGTGCTTGTTTTGGTTTATATGCCTGTGTACACAATCCTGCATTCTGCGTTGCATTTGTAATGATTCAACTCCATTTACTTGATGAATGAAGTAAACACATACAGCATTGAACTTGAGAGCTTGGGCAAAGGAAACCAACTCACATTTGATTCCTTGTGAGGATGTTTTATTCCCTGTGAGTTCAGTGCAATTATTTTCCACAGAAGCAAACTCATCTTCTCTGGATATGTCTCTGTATATTACATTGACTCCTGGGTTGGAGCAAAATGAATGTTCCCTTTTCCCTTTCATCCGACCACAACCCTGCAGCCAAAATTGCATTAAATATTCCTTTTATATCTTCACCTTCGGAGGGCAGTCCCTTGTAATTGCTTGGCTGCACTGTATGCCTATAAATAACTAATAAAACACACACACACACACACACACACACACACACACACACACACACAAACTCTGATTTCTGGTCATGCTAGAACAGATCCTGGGAGAAATGCATTCTGTATTCATTACAATGACACCATGAGGACATGCCTGGAATTTAGTATGCTTGAAAAACATAATCTGGTAAAAATAGTTTTTTTTTTTTTTCCTGCAGCGTACAAATTTTATCTTCTACAAGTGATGTGCACTGCGGAGTATACAGTATATTGGCAAACAAGACGCCTGAGGCGGCCATGAATATTTAAGAGCTTTTAATTTAGAAACAGCAAGTGAATCGTTGTATTCTTGAATACTCCAGTCAGATGAAAGATCTTATCAGGGACAGATCCATAATCACTGATACCTGGCTGCAGCTGCACACATGAATGTCTTCGCAATGTAAAGAGAATGAATATAAAGGCAGTGTGTACACACTACTGATAATTAATATCGCCCCGCAAAGCTGCATACTAGTGGAATGTGTAGAATTTCCTGTAAGTATGGATGCCAGAGGAGGCAAGCGGGGTGATAGATTAGTTCTGCTTAGTTAATGGTAGGCGCTTAGCAAGGTCAGCATAATATATAAATTACTTCAACATGAGCATGAACATATTGTTTCAGCCAAAGAAAAACTATTTAATTTTCTTGAAACAAAAACTGATCATTACTCTATTAATGAATGTGATGTAATGCTAAATTTCTGCAAATCTGCTGCAATGAAGAAAAAAACTTTTCTACAGGATGGCCTGAGCTCGCTTCGAAAATGAATTAATTCCAGTCACTTTGCCACTTTTGTTATCATTTCCCTGTTTATAATTTCCAAATGGTTCAGTTGGCGCCTTCTCATTAACAGCCACTGAAGAGTTTACGAAAAAACCAACAACGGCAGTTTCTGGCACTACAATGAAAATGAAGCTGTTTTAAATTCAGATCTGGATTTAGGATTGGCTTAAACAAATTTATGTTTAAGATTTTATAAAAAGTATGCAATATCTTTGAAGCCAAATATTTCTTCTATTCCAGTTTAATACGCAGAGACATAAGTACTCCATTCCAGATAACTGTAAACACTGTAGCTCAGTGGTGCCTTCTTAACATTGCTGTTTGTTTTAGGATCGGGGCCAGACTGATGCAGCAACACTGTCCCAACCAATGGCACAACATTAAAGTGGAGCTAGCAGTTGTCTGTTCAATGGGAAATGATGGGTGTGCTCCTGTCTAAAAACAATACTTGTTTTTGAGACTCTGTATGGCGCATAAACTACACCCTTTACCTTTAAATTTGTCAGTGGAACTACAAGTGTAATCTTTAAGTATGATGAATGTCTACTCTGTGCATCATTTTAGCACAGTTAGATGCTAAGAGAAGTACACATGTTATAGTGAACAAAGAGCAGAAGTCAACCGCTGACAGCCACTCAAAACCACGTGTGTCACTACAATAACACACAGTAGATCATGCTCTTTGCTGCATAATTTTTGTTCCAGAAAGGCATTCAGGTGCACTTAAAATATCTGGTGACTATATCAAGTAAATATGAAATCAGCAAACTCAAATGTGCACTAATGTAGCAGTGTTGGGGAATAACTAACCAAAGTTCTAACAGCAGCTCAGTTATTATAGTAGTTATAATAGTAATAAAACACTACATTTGCTATATTTTCTGACATATTTTATTTCCCCCAGCAATAGTTGAGTGAAAAAAAGAAAATAATAATAATATAATAAAACATGCTTGCCTAAACTGTCTCTTATTGGGAAGCATCTCTATCTCTAGAACTGGGATGTCAGATTGATTTAAGTGAATCGGTTCATTTGCATGGTTCATGTAAAAAAATGATTCATTGAATTCCATGGAGTTTTTAGCAAAATATTTAAAAATGCTGTCATTTCAAAGTAACTTTCCAACCATTGACATAGCACAATGCTACGCTTACATTACATTACAGATAACAAAAGCCAGAGAAAAATAAAGGAAGTGTTCCTATTACTAAGAAAATGAACACCACAGTTTCCCCTCAAGTGTGAATCAATTCAATTTTAAATTATAAAGAAATTGAATGTGGTTTGTGAGAGGTACATAGCTCTAAACCCAAGCCAGCAATAATAATTCCTTGTCTCTGAAGTGCTCCCCTGAGATACCTTAAATCTACAAACCTGAGCGAATGAACTCTTGGCTACTTAAAATTTGTGTTTTTTTATGCTAACTCTTCCCCGTGGAGAGCATTATCTTAAGGCTATTATGTATTTCTCTCACTACTGTAATGTGATGATAACTAGCAGGAGCTTCCACAGGGAGATGGTCGAGTTATCTTGAGTGCCTGACAGGGAGCTGATAGTGTTATATGACTTCGGTTTGTGGTCCTGAATTCCCAACACATTTCCAACAAAATAAAATACCTCACACCAGGTTTTTAAGCTGCAGCTATGGATTATAAGGATCTGTTCTGCGTTCTGATGGCTGTCTACAACAACATATGGGTGGTCTATCCATTAAAGGAAAAGGCATTAAAGAAAACTAGGAAATCCATGAGGACCTGGACACGTACGATATTTCCTTGCTAAACTGTACCATACAATAAATGGGTTTCATGCAAAAGACGACAATCATTGACTGACAACCATAAAATATGGACTATCTGGATCATAAAGTCATCAACCTTCCAGTAAGACAGCAAATGCTGGAAATGTATCTCATTTATTGCAGCACTTAAGAAAAATCTTTGAAATGCTTTGAAAAGGAAATGTGAATGATCTGGTGTCTTACATTAACTGATTCAGAAGGTACCACTTCAATTTACATTGAGTATTTAACACTAATTATTAGGCAAAGCATTTCAAAGGATTCCAAAACAAGGTCTGTGATGAAGACTGACTTTGACTTTTTAAATGTTTTCATTAATTTCTGACAGAATCTGCATAAGAGACACCTGAGAAAAAATATTCCTGTTATCATAATTTCAAAGTGGAAATATATTTTTAAAATCTAATAGCAGGTAAAAGTTGTGGGATGTGTTTTGTTTCACATGTCTCAAGAACTGCAGTAGTGATGGAGATGTTTAATAACATCCAAGTGAAGACAGTTTGCAAAGTAGAGCAGGAAGGGCATGCCATGGCACAATGTAAAAAATAACCAAGAATAAGAAAAAAAATACAATAACAATTGGAAGCTTGAAATCATTCCGGTGGAAATATGTTCCACCTCCTCAACTGACTGCACTCTTCAATCTGCACGCCTGCCTGACAAATTACTCTTTCACCAGCTCTATTCTGATTACAGCCTGATTACAGTTTGATGAGAAATACACAACTGCCAAATACAATAACAGGGTGCAGACATATGCCTATCAGGACTTAAATTGTGAGACATTTGGCAGAGGCAGTTAACCTTCTGAGAATGATGAAGGATGGGGTATGCAAACTATGCAGAGTCCAATCCCACAGTAATCCTAATGACATGGAATTCTGTCCTCTAGCTAATAAAAAAAACTTCATGCACAGCTCAAATGGAGGCTCAACTAGCCTGCAATTTTTAAGCCAAGTTTAAGGACTTGTGCTGGACTTTTTGTGGGGCTTGCAACTCAAAGAAACCTGAACCCAGAAAAATGATATGTCGCTCCCCAAGCCCCCAAGGCACTGATAGACCTGAAAATGGAAAAGCACTTGAACTGAACGAGCCAATCCGTGTCATTCAGCCCAGACACTGGAGTTGAGGCTCAGGCACCATGAGCCAATTTGGGATGCGATGGATCAATAATCCTGTCAGGGAAACAGCCGAACAGGGAGGGGACAGCTACAGATGTCTTTCAAACATTTTGGAAAAAATATTACCCCTAGTTTGCATGTCTCTCTTTACTTTCCAAATGGTTTGGCTTAATTTAAGGTTCCAAACTGAATTGAAAATTAAAAGTGCAATATATGCAAAAAAAAAAAATATATATATTCTTGAATATATGCCATATTTTGTATCATCTGAAACACTCTGTGACCTATATTCCAAAATGAATTATATTAAGCAATTACCATCAAGTACACAGAATTTGCACAAAGTGCAAATATTATATATTTTTATATATCTTATGTTTTTCTCTCCTATTCAGTTCTGAAATCCTGACTGTGTTGCAATGTTATGTAAAAGTAAAGAAATTACAACAGAAAATATTAAGTTATTTTGAATAAATAAATAAATACTTGGAGACACTATCAAACAGGCAATTATAATTTGCTGATGTCATTTACTATTAAATTAAAAACTTATAATAAATTAAAATTGTGTTTTTGCTTTCAGATATTTGCTTTCAGGATTTGTTAGTTTCTAATGAAATATAGATGTATTATTCCTACTAATTAGGTTTGGCTTCATGAATGTCTATTACAGAATTTAACAGGGAAGAGCATACTGTATGTTGCAGTTTCATCACTGAAAGCTTCTTCCCACGTTTCAATCGAAGAAGTAAAGATCAGTGAACCATTCAGGTTGATCAAAGCAGAGCTGCATACACAACAAATCACATTTAACTGAGTGCATAATGATGGCTAATCTAAATGTTTCTTCCTGTGGAAAACTGCATGGACCATAGACAGGTAATTGCAGGAGACACATCATAAATACTTCAGAGTGCAGACAAAACCCAGAAGGCTCAAGTATGTAATTTAAACAAATGTTTTCCTCTTAAATTGTCTCTGTTTTTTTTTTTTAACTGTAATGTTAATATGCTGTGTGTAATTCAAGTATTGAATTACATGCTAGAATCAGCTCTGTAACTGTGAGAGTGTACATGAGCTGTGACCTTTTTCGATGTGCCTAAAAAACAGGCATCCTGGAATGGTACGAATATAGTGGTGTGAACACACCACATCAAGAGCTAATGTTTCAGGAAGAAATATTAGAAGGAAGGAAAGAGCTGTACAGGAACTTGGCATAATAAATTTTAGGTTTGGAAGGGTCTAGACACCTAAAACATACACAAACATGCAAAGATGGAATTTGTGCCTCAAGTTAATGAAAAATAATACACAAGGAACACCAAGAATGGTTTTTATATAAAACTGCACCACAGCAACATGACGAAAAAGCATCACTCTACATAAACACCCAATGACATTTTTATTTCAGAAATTAAATGTTTTGTTTTAATGATATCCAAAAGCATTCCATAATGCTGATGACAATGTTTCAGTCATTTTCATAAGTGTTCCTCATTAAGGAGCCAAGATAATTAGGGACATCTTACATTTCACATCATCAGATCCATAACCCAAACAAAGTCAAAGTCAGGCTGGTTACCATTACCAAGTTTGCCCCTTCCGGTACAGCAGCATCTGTCTCCATTAAAAGCTATCCAAAAACAGCCGCGTATTTGAACAAAACGGAAACTTTTTGTAAACAATATATGAATCAGGAATATATATGTGTCAAATTGGTTACTGGATATATAATTGGGCATGGTCTTTTCTGCAACCTTTACATTTAGATGACCTCTTCTATCATCTAACAATTAATCTATAAAACACTAACAATTTAGTAACATAAAAAAGTATAACCATAAAAGCTTGAGGCTTTAACCTGCCATGTAAAAATTATGACAGAAAAATATTATTACTGTATTGTTAAAATAAAATAAAAAAATTACTATAATTACTAATAAATCATATTTAGGTTGGACATACTTTAAAATTATAATTTAACAATACAATTTGAAAATTAATATTCATTTAATATTATAAATCATACATATTTTATTTACTGTACATTATGTTATGATATCTTGTAGGATTAAAGTAACAGATTTTAGTTAAAAAATTTTATAGAATAATAATAATTAATTATAATATAGGCTACATAATGAAAATAATTATGGTTTATGACAACATATAAATCTTGGTGCATCTCTAATCAAAGTAAATGTTTTGCAACGCAGGTGAAATGGCAAGAATGCAATAAACAACTGAAACAAATAACTATTCAGACCGGGATCGAAATGAAAAACACACGCTTTAATGCGAAAAACAGCTGTGGTGATACAGATTTCATATTCTTTAGTGCAAAATATACATTACTGATAATACAAATTTCAGACACAAAGAGGGGACACAGAGGAAACAGAGTCTTGCCTTAACACCAGGAGAATGACTATTTTCCCTTTTCAGGCATAAACCAAGTGCAAGATCCCCCTATCTGTCAGTTCAATCTTTAGATATTGAGGAGGAATCAGATATTAATATTTTCCAAGTTGATCTAGAAGAATGACAATGTGATGTGTACAAGCAAGCAAGATGTAGGAGTTCTCATTCCACCAATCATGTGGTAGCATTCTCCTTTCCACATCATCTAGTGATCATCTATGGATCCTACTAAGAAGGTGAAAGCAGAAGATGCTATAAAACCAGAGGAGAATATCTGTGTAACAAGGAAATGGAGTGGAAGCAAAGTGGATTTGTTAAAAACCATATGAATGGGGAAAAGCATAGTTACAGGCTTGATTACAGCCATGATCAAAGGCATCTCAGGCCAGTCACCTCATATCAATACTGCTGTGTAATGTCACAAGCATCCGACAGCAAAATTCTGTAAAATCAAAGGCTTAGATGGAAGAGAAACACCCAGAGAGAGTGATGAATTCACAGAAAGTAAGTAAGATCTGACTTGGAATTGGCTTAATTCTCCAGAGCACTTTTATTGATAGGATCAAATTAATAATTAATAACTATTTAACTTCCCCCTCCATCAATGTAACCCATGCACCCTTTGACAGCACAAGAAAAAATCTCTGAATAAAATAAGGTAATGTAATTTGTTCTCACGTTAAGGTCTGTTTCAATCACGCCCTGTCTTGAGTGTCGCATTGACATTTGTGTCAACTGGCTTTTTTTTTTTTCAATGCGATCTTCCATAAAATTTGACTGAGAGCATTATATTTTCGTCTCGCACTTAGCACTTGCACTGTTCAAGTCAAGTATTAAAATCTCATTAGGCAACAGATCATGTGTTTAAAGCAGTTGACATTTCAAAACATGGCATACACCTATAGGGTGCAAGAATGCTGTTTATTTGAACATACCATACGCCCCCCCCCAAAAGAAAAAATAAAATAAAAATAAGGTCAGTTTAGCGTAATAATCCCTCCCTTTGAAACAAAGCCAAACATGTATTATATACATCCCTTTAAGGCCAATGTTAACTACACTAATCCAATCACGATATGTCACGTAAATGTCACATTGCTTTAATAACTGTTTCGAAAACAAGCTCTCTTTGGCCCATATGGTTATTTCCGCTCGCTTGACCTTTAACGGGTTTAAAGGTAGTATCTAATATGAGTTTGGCTCCATGCAAATGTAACATGAGGTGTGTCAGGTTTAGTGTGACGCTCAGTCATCAGACTGGGCAATGAATAATAGAGCAGGGTATGTGAAAGGGAAGGATTTAAACAAGGCTGATGCTCAGCAATTTAACAGCATCAATTACACCATAGCGGAAGAAACCGCATGTGCATTGTGAGAGATTTTGTTTGAAAATCTGAAAAACATGAGCTGAAATGTAACAGGTGTTGATTTGGTATGCTAGGGAGATCTAAATAAGTAACAGATTATTACAAGAAAAAAGAAGGACTGCAAGGTCTCCATTTTGATGAAGCATGCAGATCCCTGTGGAATTGCCTATTTTATTTTATTTTTTCTGTGTAATCTGACTATCATCAACAATTATTATTATCTCCTTTAGATTTTGACCTAACATGACTTCAAATTATATTGTCTGATGATATTTTGTCAAATTCTGATTAGTTCTTTAGATGTTTGCCATTAAGTCACTGAAATGTGTGAGGAGCTATTAAAAATGTTATTACAAATCCCAGTTAAAATACACATTATATACATTATATACACTTTAATATTTTAAACCTCAAAAGTTCAAAAGGGGTCAGTACATTTTTTAATGAATGTTTTTATAGAGCAAGGACACATTACATTGGCAAAGTGACAAACTGGCTATTCTTTAAAGTAAGCTGTAAAAAAAAAAAAACTATGATCATGGTTTTTACAAAACTATTAAGTGGCACAACTGTTTTCAACGTTAAACACAGGCTGCTGAAAACTCATCTTTGCCATCTTATATATATATATATATATATACACACACACACACCCACATCATATCATACACACAACACAGTGATAATCATATAATTGATGTGAAATACCAGATTAACTGAAGAAATAATAACAGATTAACCAATCATATCTTTAATTTATCTTTCCAATCTGGTATCTTTCTGGATAACATGAAAATAGCTAAAGTCATTCCCATCTTGAAAAAAGCATTTGATACTATTGATCATAAAACTCAAAATGTTTAAAAAAAAACTTAAAATGTATGGTATCAGGGGTGTTGTCCAAAAATGGATTACTGACTATTTTAAGAATAGATTTCAGTTTGTTCAATTTACCAATGGAAGGTCTAAGCTACAAAGAGCTACTTGTGGGGTTCCGCAAGGATCAGTCCTCGGACCTAAGCTATTCTTATTATATATTAACGATATTTGTACCGTGTTGACTCAATTAAACTGTGTCTTATTTGCAGACGATACAACTTTATTTTGTTCCAATCAAAATTTGGGAAAGCTTCTGGACACGGTGTAAGCAGAAATGAAAACATAAAAGAAATGGTTCGATGTTACTAAGCATAAATAAAACAAAATTTATTTTATTTGGCAATAAACAAATAAATACAAACGTTAAGATCAGAATTGATACGTTTGAACTGGAAATGGTAAATTAAATTAAATTCTTAGGGGTCATTACGGACCACAAGATCAGTTGGAAATCTCATATAAACTATATAAAGTCAAAAATATAGAAAACTCTGGCTATCATGTCTAAAACAAAATACATCCTTGATTCAAAGGCCCTTAATATACTGTACCAGTCTCTAATAGTGCCATACATGACTTATTGCATAGAGATCTGGGGAAATACAAATAAAACAATAGTAAAACCAATTGTTATTTGGCAAAAACGTGCTATTATCATCCAACAAACAAGTTCCAACCTATTAAAATGTAATGACTTAGTGGAATTTAAAATAGCTAAAATAACATTTAAAGTAATAAATAATAAAGTCCCAGATTGTGTCCAGAACTTGTTTCAGATGAGATCTACTTCTTATGAACTTAGAGGAACACTTATGTTCAGTAAACCTCATTATACAAGATTATACAATATAAAGCTGAATGAATTTAGTCCTTTCTTTTAGTTATTGTATGTAAGATGACTTTGGGTCTGTGTGCTGTGTGTAAAACAACTAAGGTGTAAAAAGGGTCGGCGCAATAAGCGTAAGCTGACATCTTTTCGGTCAAAATTTCCTTTTTTTTCTCTTCTTTCTCAAATTGTTTGCTTGTAAATAGTTTTTTACTTTATTTTGGAAGTTGACCGAAATAAACTAATCAATAAATCAATAACTTTAAATTTTCGCATATCAGAATTCTCTCGTTTGACACCTACAGTATAGATGCATAAACTGCAATTCCCACCTCTAGTTTCTTTCTTCTTTTCTCCCTCTCTTTTTTTCTCTGTGAAAGTGAGGATTGCATTCGTGGGCATGTGTCTGAATTGGCTAATTAAGTTTAATGGCTTTGATTGTCTCTGAACAACTCTCCACTTGTCCCAAACCTGTATGAGTTTCTCTCTTCAGTTGAAAACAAATTAAGATAGATAGATAGACAGACAGACAGACAGACAGACAGACAGATAGATAGACAGATAGACAGATAGACAGATAGATAGATAGATAGATAGATAGATAGATAGATAGATAGATAGATAGATAGATAGATAGATAGATAGATAGATAGATATTTGAGCTATATTTTGAGATATTTGAGCACCATTGCCTTCCATAGTAGGACAAAAATACAATGGAAGTCAATGGTACTCATCAAATGTTCAGATACCAACATTTCTCAAAATGTCTCCTTTTGTGTTCAACACAAGTGGATGGTGAGTAAATGATGACAGAGTTTTCTTCTGGAAGTGAACTTCTCCTTTAAGATGGAGGTTAAATCATGTATACAATGTCAGTTTAAATGAGGTTCGGATACTTGGCCTTTGCACTCAGACTAGTACAGCTCTTCAGCACCGGTCCTTATGGGAAAATACACAAGATTCATTAAAAGTTGATTAAAACGGCAACATGCACTCAGCAAATAAATTATTTTAAAATGCATAATTTTGGTATTATATATATATATATATATATATATATATATATATATATATATATATATATATACACACACACACATAAATGATCAACTTAAATGAGAAAAATTTAAAAATAATTAAAAGATCTTCCATTAAGTTTGTCTTTAAAGAGGATATATAAAATTCTAATATATATATATATAAATATATATATATATATAATCACTTAAGAAAATGCTGTTCTTTATTATATCTACTCATTTTTATGTGAGATGAGAAGCCCAGATTCAAATAATGTAAAAGTAAGAATTTGTCTCCTGAGTATATACAAGCTTTTCTCTGTGAGGAAATAACACTAATTAAAACACTCCTGAAGTTCCCCTTGGGGTCTGATAAACCACATTTGTTTATATGTTAATCTCCTTCCTAGTAACATATGGACAAATTAGAAAATATGGCCTTTCAATGTTTATCAGTGATACATCTGGGTATTAAGAACCGGTTCATTATCAGACTTTCTCCAACCGGTTCATTATCAGACTTTCTCCAATACCAGCAACCGTAGGTTTATTTTACTGAACAGTGCAAAAACTGTCTGGCCTCACACAGCAATATTGCCTCAACCAATCATTGGCCTGTCATAATGAACATCTTAAACAACTCTGAGGTGTCTCTTGAGTAATTGCTTGACATGAAATGATCTGTAAGGGTAATATCAAACAAAGCATCTATGTGACATCCAGATGGGCTTCTTGTTGTGTCTACCATAAACACATCCCTTCCTTCACAGTCAGCCGATATTTCAGCAATGATTAATCATTACTGCCCCGCAGGAACAAGCTATCATCTGAAGAAGATGGATGGAGTGGTTGTTACAGAATATGAAAATACATTAAAATATGCATTAGCACACTGTTAGACAAAGAACTTGCCTGCAGTCATGAGCCGTGTAAAAAAAAAAAAAAATTCTCCCATAGTGACAAAGTGCGATGTGTATATATATATATATGTGTTTTTTCTCAACAGGCAGCTGTTTTTGTACCTAATAGATTTTGTTCTTTAAAAAGAATCACATTTGGAATGACAAACTAGCAAGTAAAAATCATTTTTGAGTGAAATATTCCTTTAATTGAAGAATTTGAGATGCACTGCACTAAGAAAGATCAAATTGTAAGTGAGCTTATTCCTTTTCTCTCTTTCCTCTCAGATTGAAAATTACTTTTCAATGAGTTAAGAAAGTTTTAGACTTTGAAGGCTTTGCTAAGAATGTACAAGATCCTTGACACCCCCGCTGGCCCTGAGTTCTTCACATTATCCATCCCAAAAACCCTCATTAAAACTTTTATACATGACTGCACACATCTCACCACCTACACATTTCAAATAAAGATCAATTGATTGGAAATTTTATATGGTTTTAACCATGCATTCATGATTGGATTGTATTTATATGTTGCTTGTTTTTTTAATTTTTAAGAAATTTACATTTCCATTCAAAAGTTTGAGTTCTTTTTTTAACGGAGTTCTTTTTTTTTAACAGTAAAGTGTGCTATGGTCACTGGGGCTGCATTTATTTGGTCAAAACAGCAGAAATTTAGGGCTAAAAACATTTTACATTATTATCGGTGTTAAAAACAATTGTGCTGCTTAGTATTTTTTGAACAAATTTTTTTTTTAGGATTCAAAGTTCAAAAGAACAGCATTTATTTGCAATAGAAATCTTCGCTGCCAATACGCTCTTGCTGAATAAAAGCATTAATTTCTAACCCAAACCTTTGAAGGGTAGTGCATATAATTCAAATGCATTAAAACTGTCTTTCTTTTTACTTTTTACTCTGTCTAGTTCCACACTCTTAGATGGACCCCCCCAAAAAAAAAACGCAAGACAAAGGCTTTGAGACGGGCTGAAATGTGGTGGCAGCTCATTGCGATTCATCCTGAACTCCTACATGATGCAGAAAAAAATCAAATGGGAAAACCGGACCCAATTGTACATTACATATATCTGGCATCAATTTATTTTTTCAATTAGTGAGACATTGAGTTTCCATTAAAACTAACATTATGAAGTGCCTGACTCCTCTTTCACGCTGTCTTTTTCTTTCCATCACTGTTCATTAACAAGAATCCAAACCAGTTGTTTCCTGTCAGCACAAAAAGAGCGAGCAAGTGAGCGCTTCAGAAAGAGAGAAAGAAATATGCTGCGGTCTTCAAAAACTGTAGGAACGGTTCTTCCTTAGATACATTCCTTCAAAGGATTTCCTGATTATATGGTGAATGAAGAGTATCAATAATAGAATATAAAGTTTCGTCACTCAGAGCCAAAAGGACTTATTGAAGGTGAATACACATCTAAAAGACTTGTTTCATGTTAAACAGCTTCAGGAGCGAGACATTATCAATAATAGAAGACAGTTTTTCTTGAATACTCATTGCGTTTTGGATAATACTGAAACAAAAAAGCTTCATACTGGCAAGTGTCAGTGTATAGTAATAACTGGCTTGTCTTCCACAAAGCTTTGACCAGCTTATTAGGGCTGCAACTAACGATTATTTTGATAATCGATTAATCTGTCGATTATTTTTACGATTAATCGATTAATCGGTTTATGTACTTATATTTTAGTTTTTTTCATTTTTTCCCCCAAGTAAATTATTAATAAATGGTCTTTATCCTTCAGCATAGATTTTTAAGAGATTTTAACCATTTTGCACTGTCATATCCTAATCAAAAATATACCTGGAGTTGTTTTATTGTGTTAGTAATCCTTTGTCGAACTCTTCTGCAATCAGAACACTGACCCATACTCTAGCAAATTTCACAAGGAGATTTAAAATAATGTTTTCACCATGGCAGTCCTTAGAGCTCCTAAAGTAGTTTAACATCCCGAACGAAGCTTATTAAGGAATCTTTCAGAACATATTTTCACGAAGAATAAGGATAAAACAGAATAAAATTGCAGTGCATTGTATTTTATTATTTACTGGGAAACAGCTTTATAGCTTTTGCTGTGAAATTGTAAACAATCCTTCGAATAAAGTGCTAATGGCATGAAACCTGAATGGAACTCACAATTTAAAGGAAAATCCATCAGAAGGTTGTCCAGAAAAAAAAATTGGACACACACAAAAAACCTGCTGTGTGAAAAAGAGCAGTGAATACTTAGAAAAAAGTGCATTTCAAATATCTTTAAACATTTACCCCTCTCATTCAGTCATAATTAGGCTGCACGACTGAATTTTGAACTGGTAAACGACAAACTGATCACAGAACATGTTTGTAAAGCTTTAAATGTTAACTGTTAAAAAGCAATGTTATCAGCTTTTACGACTAAACATTTGCAAACAACATTGTACTGGAGAATCTGCACAAATAAAAGTCTTAGGGGCCGTTCACATATCGTGCCTAAAAACGCGTGGAAAACGCTAGGCGCGCCGCTTTCTCCTCCTTTCCAAAGCGCTCGTGCAGAAGCGCCCCTGAGGCGTCTGCCTTTGCTAAGCAACCATGACGTGCTCTCTCCTTGAAGACGCGGAAATTTCAGCAAAGGATAAATGGATTTGCAGCTCAAAAAATCGCTTGCAGTAGCTCTGCTACTAAATTTATTTCAAAATGGAAATCCATATACAACTATGATCAGCTGTTCCTTTCATCTTGACTGAGCTTTTAACGTTGTTACGGGAAAGGATGAAGCTGATTGGTTAGTTCTTGTCACATGACCCGCGATGCGCTTGCAGCATTCTGAAAAGTTGAGATGTTTTTAACTCGATGCGGTGCGGTGTTGGAAATAATGAACTTGAGCGCGCAAAAGACGCGATATGTGAACGTCCCCTCAAACAGTTCAGTAGTGCAGAGTTTACAGGTTACTCTTCTTTTTTGAAGGCTCAAAGTAAAGTACTCCCAGTCTCCCACATCCCGCTAAATGCTGCAGAGACGCTGTTCGGGAAGCACGTGACATAAACGAGGCCAGCTATTGGCTATTCGCTACTTCTCCTGCTGTACTGGCTGAGTAAAACCTCCGGTGGCTCATTACTGCCACACTTTGGTCACCGCAGATTTGAAATATGCACGAAATGAGCCGCTTACGGCAAATAAAAGTTATTTAGCAACGAATCGATGACTAAATTAGTTGACAACTATTTTAATAATCGATTTTTATCGATTAAATCGATTCGTTGTTTCAGCTCTACAGCTTATACCAACTTCTACTGGATTTTAATGGTTAAACTTGATAATTAATGGTCATTAGCTGGTCAAAAGTTTACAGCATGTCCTAACCAAGCACAACACAGTAAGTTTCAGGCTACAACCATTTTATCTGTCAACTAGGAATGCAACAATATTTAATTTCAATACTTTTTGCCTAAAGACATTAAATACAACATTAAAAACTAAAATCAATTATATAAATGCTATAAACAAATTTAGGTAACACAACATTTCGATGTATAGTATGAAACGTGGATACTCTTTATTTAGACTTGCTCAAGAGTTACAAAAAAGTCAACAGAGCTACAAAGAAAAAAAAAAAAAAAAAAAAATTGATATTAATGTCTCCCATCAACCATGCTCCAATATTCCTATTGGACACTGTTACAAAGTAACAAATATGCAAACATTTCTAATAAATTAGAAATTTGACATAACACCAGTCTCTGACCTCTGCTCATCCTCTTAAAGTGAGGCAGGTTTATTGATGAACATGATTGATGGAGTAAACAGGTACCATTGAAATCTAATGACTGACATGCTGGCAGACGCCTAGAGTGCCTTAATGGAACTGAGACAGTTGTGTCAATCAAGTAATGAGGCAAATCAACATTCACAGAATTATAATCAGGAGGCGCCTGTGAGGTCTAGCATGAGCAATTTTAAATGTCCCTCAAAACTGTGCTAAGGTCACATACAGAGAATAAGATAAAAGACTAGCCTGTGGGGCACATGTTTCAATGCAATGACAAATGATTACTCAGATCTTCAACTTTATGTTAAGTTTCCATTTATAAAAGGTGAGGGGTTGACCAAAGGCAGGCAATTTTTCAAAAATATTTTTCTGTGCTGTATTTGCATAACTCCATTGAATTTCGTATTGTGTACTGTACTCAAGCAATGTAAATACTGTACATCATATGCTAAATTAAATAAAATAAAATAAATCCAAGAGTCCAATGAATGAATCAAATGAATAATGTTTTACCAAACCAAAATGGGTTAATTCTTATTTATACTACCGTTCAAAAGCTCGGTCATTTGGAAAAATGAATACATTTATTTTACAATGATACATTTAATTAATCGATAGTAACTTTTAAAGAGTTTTACATGATTACAAAAAGAAATATTTATTTCAAATAAATGCTTTTCTTTTAAACCTAAAACTAAAACAATCCTACACAGAAATATTAAGCAGTAACTGTTTTCAACACTGATAATAACAAATGGTTCTTGGCTGCTTAAAATTCATCTTTGACATCACAGGACTAAGTTACTTATGATATTGTAATAATATTCCACATTGTTGCAGTTTACTGTATTTTTTATCAAATAAATGCAGCTTTGGTGAGCATAAGTCACTTCTTTTAATAACATTTTAAAAATATTACTGACCCCAAACAGATATTGTGCCTGTTCATTTTTATAACGGGACTAGCAAACAACTTGAAATGCATGCCAAAAGCCTTTAAAGACTTTTAGTGAAAGTAAGATTAAAGCTGGTCTGGCATCCTTTCAGGCCTCCAGTCAACACATTCTACACTACATTGGACATAGTATGGGGTTTTCAGGGACACAATCTTCGGCTCTGTTGGAGATGTTTCTCTCTGCTCTCAAGAGTGCTGTACAATATGCTCTGTTTCAGATGCTGTCTGGTAGGGTGCCAGAGATGAAACGATCACAAGCCATCACTATAAATGACACTGGGACCCAATAGAAGCAAACACACATCTACTTCAGCCAGGCACGCACGTACATCATGATGGGTGATCTGTCAATAGCCAGAGCCACAGTTTAGACACGAGCATCTGATTTATTAATATGAGCATGAGCTAAACCGTGTTCATAATCTCAAGATTCATAGCTTTAGAGACTGTCAAAGAGATGTAAACTACAAGATTCCAAAGGAATTATATAAACCTGTCACTAAGCAAATGAACTGTTATTAATCCGTTTTTTGTCAGACATGATCAATATTGAGTGGATACTGAGGATATAATTGAATATGAAAGAGCTACCAAAGGCTTTCAGACTAGTTCAGACTAGCTTGGACCTAACACACTGGACTATTTAGAGGCAGCCTGAAATAACAGTGGAAATGTGAGATTGGACAAAAAATAAATAAATAATAATAATAAAAAAAATAGAAAGAAAAAGCTTCATTCAGATCAGAGCTGCATCAGTACAAACCTATTATTACCTAGTTCAAAGCTACTGGGGTAATTCACTTACGGTTGTAAGGCAGTATCAGTGTGTAAGAAGACTTCTCTAAGATAGTTCTCCAACATCTCTCATTATTATACTGACAGACTGCAAACTGTGTAAAGGAGAAACAGCTATGAAAAGACTTTTAAGAGTCTGTTCAATTACTAGGCATGATTGATTGCATGTGCTGACAAAAGCCATTCCTACTAAATGGAAAGATTAAAACAACAAATGGGGTTACTAAGCAGCAATGCTGTGTGTCTCTACACTCCTAAGTGTTTTATAACCATCCTCTTTACCCGGTGACATATGACTATGCTCGACATTTACTGCTAGGGACTCTAAATAACCCACAATGTTTTTTTGTATAGGACAGGCACCCGACCTACGGTGACAAAAGAGGACATTTTTCATGGTTAGAAGATTATGGAAGATGAATTCAATGAGGTGTAAATAGAATCAGCACACTTGGGCTTGAACGGCCTGTCAGGCACACAACAAATCACATCCGCCCTTAAAAATAAACACATAAGGTCAGAGAGATTGCTAAATCCTGTTTAGTGCTGGCAGGAAGCTTTTCTTGCATTGCAGCCCCCAAAAGATCTGTGATTTTTTTTCTGTTCTATCCTCACATTTGACAGAAACAGTGGCTGCCGTTTGGGAGTGCCAAGAACTGGGAGAAATATGATTGGCTGACTTCTATGCCAAATAAAATGACTGGAAACCAACTCATTATTTTTGGACAAAAATTCCAATCATGAATTGTGAATTTGTTTATAAATCCTTTTGCATTTGAATGCACTACTTTGTTGCACTCCGATCTATTATTTCAGTATCAGCAATTTAAGATTTAGATCACAAAAAAAAAATGTATCGTGGTAAAAAAATGTGAATGCTTGGAGACTGTCTAATTTCAATAATTCAAAATAATATGTTATTTTTTTTAAATATTCATCGTTGTTGTTATGAAATTCAAGAAAATGTAAATTAAAAAAATGCTTTACTCAGAGTTTAACTTACAAAAATATGTCTTCATCTGATTTCTTGAAAAAAAAGCACAGCTTGTCTAATTTCAATAGTTTCCAGATTGTTTGGACATGATGACTGATCTCATAAGTTTTACATTCTAGTATGCCAAAACAACAGTTTTAGAGGACCTTTAACTACCAGTTGGATCTTGTCAGTAAGACGGCCTCTTAAGTGCACCAGATTTTATTGTAATTGCCCCAATTTACTACATAAAGATTAACAAAACTAAATGAAACAAACTACATAGACCAATATGACAGATTTGTTTTGACTGGTCACAAATGCTTGGTCTACAATTTGATCTTGGTTCTGGCAAAGCACAAGTATGTCTGGAATTGCTCCATTACTCTATGTCTTCTATCTATTTATCAGGTGTTTGGCCAGTATTTGTCAGGGGGCGTCTAATGCTATTTCATGCATTCTGAGTTATTAACACTGTTAAAGAGTTGGATTCTCATGCTAAACTTGGCCAAAGTTTCCAAAACAAACCTTCAGGGTTCATATAAATTTCTAAACTTTATGACGTCAAAGTGTGGAATCCCTTGTATAGGCACTTCTCCCAGAAGAGTGTATGTTCACAGCAAACAGAGAGAGAGCAAGAGCATGCCCATCAACGTGCTTGTCTGTAAGACAGCCTCTTCTTTCTCAGCAGCTGGTTTAGTTTAATGCTGAATTTGCACATCGTTTGATACTGAAAGATGGAGTGGTCTCAGCGATAAAAGATCCCGGTCATGAGTCATAACTATAATTAATTATAATTAAAAATAATAATTAAAAATAATTTGAATTAAAATTTTTGTTTTGTTGGCAATCAGCGAGTAAGTGCTCACAACTCTATAGCTCCGCCCATGTCACACCTCCAGAAGCTCTACTGTTTTCAGAGAGAGTCGTAAAGCATCTTTCCTTTATAAATCTGATAAAACTAAAGACTCTGAATATATGAAGGATGCAATACTACAGTCATGGCCAAAAGTTTTGAGAATTACATAAATATTAGTTTTCAAAAAGTTTGCTGCTAAACTGCTTTTAGATCTTTGTTTCAGTTGTTTCTGTGATGTACTGAAATATAATTAAAAGCACTTCATACGTTTCGAAGGCTTTTATCGACAATTAAATGACATTTATGCAGAGTCAGTATTTGCAGTGTTGGCCCTTCTTTTTCAGGACCTCTGCAATTCGACTGGGCATGCTCTCAATCAACTTCTGGACCAAATCCTGACTGATAGCAACCCATTTTTTTCATAATCACTTCTTGGAGTTTGTCAGAATTAGTGGGTTTTTGTTTGTCCACCTGCCTCTTGAGGATTGACCACAAGTTCTCAATGGGATTAAGATCTGGGGAGTTTCCAGGCCATGGTCCCAAAATTTCAACATTCTGGTCCCCGAGCCACTTAGTTATCACTTTTGCCTTATAGCACGGTGCTCCATCGTGCTGTAAAATGCATTGTTCTTCAACAAACTGTTGTTGGATTGTTGGAAGAAGTTGCTGTTGGAGGGTGTTTTGGTACCATTCTTTATTCATAGCTGTGTTTTTGGGCAGAATTGTGAGTGAGCCCACTCCCTTGGATGAGAAGCAACCCCACACATGAATGGTGTCAGGATGCTTTACTGTTGGCATGACACAGGACTGATGGTAGCGCTCACCTTTTCTTCTCCAGACAAGCCTTTTTCCAGATGCCCCAAACAATCGGAAAGGGGCTTCAATGGAGAATATGACTTTGCCCCAGTCCTCAGCAGTCCATTCACTATACTTTCTGCAGAAGATCAATCTGTCCCTGATGTTTTTTTTGGAGAGAAGTGGCTTCTTTGCTGCCCTTCTTGACACCAGGCCATCTTCCAAAAGTCTTGGCCTCACTGTGCGTGCAGATGCGCTCACACCTGCCTGCTGCCATTCCTGAGGAATCTCTGCACTGGTGGCACTCCGATCCCGCAGCTGAATCCTCTTTAGGAGATGATCCTGACGCTTGCTGGACTTTCTTGGACGCCCTGAAGCCTTCTTTACAAGAATTGAACCTCTTTCCTTGAAGTTCTTGATGATCCTATAAATTGTTGATTTAGGTGCAATCTTAGTAGCCACAATATCCTTGCCTGTGAAGCCATTTTTATACAACGCAATGATGGCTGCACGCGTTTCTTTGCAGGTCACCATGGTTAACAATGGAAGAACAATGATTTCAAGCATCACCCTCCTTTTAACATGTCAAGTCTGCCATTCTAACCCAATCAGCCTGACATAATGATCTCCAGCCTTGAGCTCGTCAACATTCTCACCTGAGTTAACAAGACGATTACTGAAATGATCTCAGCAGGTCCTTTAATGACAGCAATGAAATGCAGTGGAAAGGTTTTTTTGGGATTAAGTTAATTTTCATGGCAAAGAAGGACTATGCAATTCATCTGATCACTCTTCATAACATTCTGGAGTATATGCAAATTGCTATTATAATAACTTAAGCAGCAACTTTTCCAATTTCCAATATTTATGTAATTCTCAAAACTTTTGGCCACGACTGTACTGTAAGTAAGATGTATTGTATTTGGATTTTGTATTGTATTTCAAATACATCCAAATGAAATAAACTATGACTTCAAATACATCTGTTTTCCCTCTATGCATGATAATCCAATGCTATAATGTGATTGCTGCCGTAGACCTCTACAATTGAACAAACAAAGGGTTAGCTGTGGGATTTGGGCATCTATGTTCACACACGCACTTCCTAAAGACATTGCATCTCTGACCACACAAATGCTGACAATCACAACACAGAGCTTTTGCTGATGGCAGACTTCCTCCACCATGTGTGGGGCTATTCCTGGGTCTATAAAACCCAGACAACCAGGACAACTGTAATGACTCTGCCCGTAGGAAATTACAAACCATTCCTCAAAGTGCTGAAGGATGCACTCAGAGCTAGAACGCGCTTTCTTTCATTCACTTACTCTGCTGTTTGACTCTAGAGTCTTTCAAAACTGCACAGGTTAGCAAAGTTTAAAGTCAGAGCTCAATAGGCAGCCTGATTAAGCTGAGAAACAAGTGGTGAGAGTGTTTTTAAGAGAAATTATGAGCAATGTTTGCAAAAAAAACCTACAATGCTGGAGAAGCTCAGTGTTTCAAAGACATGAAAAGAGCAAGAAATGAATAACATTACCTCAACTGAAAACCCGCCAATCATTTATGTAATATGGTCGGTGTCAAGAGCATTGGGTTTCATGAGGAAAATAAATTAAATTAAACTTTTAAAACAAAGAGTAATAGAAGCTCTGAACGAATATCATCCTGTGGCCAAGACTAATGATACCAATAAAAACAAATCAGCCTTTAATCAGGTCAAAGTGAAAGCATTTGTCATCATAGAAAGAAAATGACACAAGAGTAGAAGATCAACATACGAAATATACATAAGTTCTTCTCAAAGGCTCTTATTTCAATGTTTTTCAGAGTACATCTGGCAGATTATATGTAAAGGAGAGCTTATCTATGAAGGGACAACAAAGCAAGGTTAAGTTATTAAATCAATAGTTCACCTAAAAAAAAAAGTTCTGTCATCATTTACTCACCCTCATGTCATTCAAAAACAATATGACTTTCTTCAGTGGAAAACAATAAAGAGAAGAAAAGTTTGAAATATGAAAAGAAAATATAAATATGAGTTTGTATATCTTATATCTAAAATATCTTTTAATGAATCTGTTGGCAAATTTTACTGATTCGGTTCTCAGTTCAATGACAATGATTTGGACACTAACAGCACAATTGTAAAGAAGATTATCAGGGAATAATGACTTCACAAGAACTGGAATATAGTGCACAAACTACACGGTCTACATTTATGATAGGTTCATGATGATTTGCTTCACAGAGCTCATACAAGTTTGGAATGGCATGAAGAGTAAATGAGACAATTTTTGATTTAAATTTTAAATTCTATTTATTTTATTATTTTATTTAGAACTTCTGACAAAGCCAAAATCTAAATGCAGAAGCAAATGATATACAAATTCCTCTTTTCATATATATATACTTTTTTTTTTTTTTGCTTATTTGCTCTGCCCATCACATTTTGGCAACCTAGGGTGTACTTCCCTGTTCACATTGCTAGCTTATCTTGATTTTAATCAGGCACACACAGAGAGCCATAAAGCTAATCTGCTCCAACACATCAAATCTCATCTGCTCATAATATCCCAAATTGAAGTCCAAACTTCACACGACAGGTTAAAATAAAAATAAAAATCTTTTGAAGAAAAGTTTAGCAATCAAGACACCAGCACATCCACCAACCAGGAATAAAAATTTGCACATTCACATTTCGAAGGAGTTGAGAAGGAAAAGATATTAACTTATATTGCAAATAAATGGGTTCCTGTTTGAAACTTTTAATTATTTCTGAATGCATAAACAGTTCCAGCAAGAAAAAAAAATGGACTGCTGAGAGACCTGGCTGCTGAGAGAATAAGAAATGCCACGTTTAAACTCAAACACGAACAAATTAATTTGTGATGAAAAGAAATTTGGGGAATTATTTTACAAACCGATATGAGTTCATTATCACAATAAGTATAAGCCAGGGGAAAAAAATGTTGATAGGTTCTTTGAAGCTGAGAAGCCAGTCATAGTGCTAGACAAGTGATTCCTTAAGGGATTTTTTTTTTTTTTTGCCAAAATAATTTCGTTTTTAATAAATATTTCCAGCCTCTCTGATCCTTGCAAATAAATTACCGGGACTCTGATAAAAAATAAAATAAATGCCAGTCAATTTTTTCCTAATGTTTGGATCATTTAAATGGATATAGAGAGTGTATATGAAGCCAGGAACAGCACAATTTTTGACATTTCCATAACTTAATCTTATCATTAGTTATAGTATTCAGAGATCATTTCTATTACATTTTCAGTATTAAAATCATCATGACTGGTCATTTCTGAATCTTGAAAAGGTGCACTTTAAGAAATCCAAGGACTTTGGAGTGAGCTGTTTTGCAGCTCAGTTTCAAAATATGGACCTGTTGAACTGGGAGAGAAGTTTTAAGCTCTGAAAGTACCAGTGTGTTTTGATAGCAAATTAACTCTTATCTCAAAAGATCAAGGAAAATCAATTTCTCATGATATTACTTCCCTTTAGCCCTGCAGTTAAACACAAATTCCCTTTACAAAATATAGGTAAATACAAGAGTCATTCCTCTTTTCTGCAGCCCACACCAGCTTGGGTCTCTATCCCTTTAAGTAGGCAATATTATGACTGACAGGGTATGTAAATTTTGGTGATCCCACTGTGGAGAGATCTGGTACCCGTGTGCACCACATTAACATTCATGGACCTGGAAGCCAAGGGTGTGTACCAGCTGCCTACAGACACTAACGGCCTTTTGCTCTACCACTCAAATGCCAATCTGTTACAGGGCAGAGGTGGACATTTTAGGCTGATCTGAGATCAGCAGCCCTGTCTAGATCAGATTTGTGATGAGGCCGTGAAGCCTATCTGGGTTCAGGCCCACAAGGGAACGTCTACTAATATCACCTGTCAATAGCGCAAAAGGACAAAACATGGATAAGTAATTAGAACTATGGCACCTTTGCCAAGATGATTTCTCCGGAGTGCTGCGGGGAAAGTTAATGTGAAAAAAGTCTGGCTGAGAGAGATTAATGAGGTTGAATAAAAAGGCTGAATAAACAAATAAAAATGTATAGTACATATAATTTATTCCTTTGCTCTTAAAATGAAACAATAACAAAATATGTTTAGCATATTTGAGACATGGCACCTTTTCTTTTTTATTTTGATGAATTCAACTGGATTAAAGCTTTTTTGAAGTACATCAGAGAATGCACATGTTTTTTTATTATTATTATTTTTTTTTTTTACATGCACACCAACCAGTAAGCTGATAACTTACAAATATCATCTTAGTAACCTGACAACACAAGTAAACCATGTTTGCATGACTTCAATAATAAATTAGGTTATTTCCCTGTAGTGATTTCAAAACATAGCTAATCATTTGCTTATCTGACTCCAAATATTCCATATTCATCAGTTTGTGATGTTAAAGATCGCATGTCAGTGGGAAACTTACAGCCCATAAATTATTCTCTCATGCATAGATGCAGCATTTTGACTGAACCACATCTGCTTCTGTTGCACAAGATGGCACATTTTTTATAATTTTCTGGGTCATGACAGAGTCTATGTTTATGATATATTTCCTTCTTTCTTTACTGCAAAAACTCACTCCGCCTGCATGCGTTTAAATCTGCACCAAGGATGCGTTCCTGTCACGGATCAAACAAATGCACTTTAATAAGCTGACAGAAATCAGGTTAATGCATGTACATGCCATGCAAAATCAGGGTAAAAGGCAAAAAACTACCTGTGTCGACTGGTTTATGCTTACACTGTTTATGACCTTAAGTCAATAAAAGAAAAAGGGTTACCGCGTTTACATGACCATGTGCATTGTCTGCTTATTAAGCATAATCAGTTTAGGAACGTTCATGTAAACACACTCAATGTGAACAGACTTCACATACAGTCGTGGCCAAAAGTTTTGATAATTACATAAATATTGGAAATTGGAGAAGTTGCTGCTTACGTTTTTATAATAGCAATTTGCATATATTCCAGAATGTTATGAAGAGTGATCAGATGAATTGCATAGTCCTTCTTTGCCATGAAAATTAACTTAATCCCAAAAAAACCTTTCCACTGCATTTCATTGCTGTCATTAAAGGACCTGCTGAGATCATTTCAGTAATCGTCTTGTTAACTCAGGTGAGAATGTTGACGAGCTCAAGGCTGGAGATCATTATATCAGGCTGATTGGGTTAGAATGGCAGACTTGACATGTTAAAAGGAGGGTGATGCTTGAAATCATTATTCTTCCATTGTTAACCATGGTGACCTGCAAAGAAACGTGTATAGCCATCATTGCGTTGTATAAAAATGGCTTCACAGGCAAGGATATTGTGGCTACTAAGGTTGCACCTAAATCAACAATTTATAGGATCATCAAGAACTTCAAGGAAAGAGGTTCAATTCTTGTAAAGAAGGCTTCAGAGCGTCCAAGAAAGTCCAGCAAGTGTCAGGATCGTCTCCTAAAGAGGATTCAGCTGCGGGATCGGAGTGCCACCAGTGCAGAGCTTGCTCAGGAATGGCAGCAGGCAGGTGTGAGCGCATCTGCACGCACAGTGAGGCGAAGACTTTTGGAAGATGGCCTGGTGTCAAGAAGGGCAGCAAAGAAGCCACTTCTCTCCAAAAAAAACATCAGGGACAGATTGATCTTCTGCAGAAATTATAGTGAATGGACTGCTGAGGACTGGGGCAAAGTCATATTCTCCGATGAAGCCCCTTTCCGATTGTTTGGGGCATCTGGAAAAAGGCTTGTCCGGAGAAGAAAAGGTGAGCGCTACCATCAGTCCTGTGTCATGCCAACAGTAAAGCATCCTGACACCATTCATGTGTGGGGTTGCTTCTCATCCAAGGGAGTGGGCTCACTCACAATTCTGCCCAAAAACACAGCCATGAATAAAGAATGGTACCAAAACACCCTCCAACAGCAACTTCTTCCAACAATCCAACAACAGTTTGGTGAAGAACAATGCATTGTCCAGCACGATGGAGCACCGTGCCATAAGGCAAAAGTGATAACTAAGTGGCTCGGGGACCAGAATGTTGAAATTTTGGGTCCATGGCCTGGAAACTCCCCGGATCTTAATCCCATTGAAAACTTGTGGTCAATCCTCAAGTGGCAGGTGGACAAACAAAAACCCACTAATTCTGACAAACTCTAAGAAGTGATTATGAAAGAATGAGTTGCTATCAGTCAGGATTTGGCCCAGAAGTTGATTGAGAGCGTGCCCAGTCGAATTGCAGAGGTCCTGAAAAAGAAGGGCCAACAATGCAAATACTGACTCTTTGCATAAATGTCATGTAATTGTCGATAAAAGCCTTTGAAACGTATGAAGTGCTTGTACTTATATTTCAGTACATCACAGAAAAAACTGAAACAAAGATCTAAAAGCAGTTTAGCAGCAAACATTTTGAAAACTAATATTTATGTAATTCTCAAAACTTGTGGCCACGACTCTACATGTTGGGAATATGACCAAATGTGCACCAGAGCATGACACAAGATTGGAGGGAGATGCCACAGAAATATCAACCCATTATACTCAGAAATTAATACAAACACCTGATAATGACTTCTCCAAAGATTCAGTGTTGTGTTAAATTACTTTCCAAAGGCCATTCACCAACTGATGACTTTTGACCACCTGGGTTAACAAAGAATGCACTTAGATCAGGCATGAAGCTTCACCCAAAGATGGTTTTTTTTTTCCTTTCTTTGCCACCCCTATAAAATTGAGTCAGGACTGCATAGAGATTACCATCTGACAGGTGATGATACACAGCTCTTATCTGTATGAGGTCTTCTTTGTGTCGTGTCTCTGGTCAGTGAACAAAACTATCTAATCTTGGGCCACTGATAAGGTGATAGGGAGAATGGATTGGACATCATGCTAAGGAAAATACCTTTATATTTTGGCTTTGTTCCTTTTATTGGAGGTATTGTACAAGTTTGGTCTGGCAATCACACAGATACATGCACTGACTGAGCTCAAGAGTTGCTTTGTAAGCGGAGTATAAATGCTTACTGTTAATATCGACTTAGGGTATAAAACGTGCAGTGAGCAAGAGAGAAGAAAATTCTTAAAGGGCTAGTTTACCCCTTTTAATTCTGTCATCATTTACTCACCCTTATATTGTTCCAAACCCATACAACTTACTTTCTTCTGAAAAAGGAGATGTTTCGCAAAAAAGGAGATACAGGTGCATCTCAGTAAATTGGAATGTCATGGAAAAGTTCATTTATTTCAGTAATTCAACTCAAATTGTGAAACTCATGTATTAAATAAATTCAGTGCACACAGACAGAAGTAGTTTAAGTCTTTGGTTCTTTTAATTGTGATGATTTTGGGCTCACATTTAACAAAAGCCCACCAATTCTCAACAAATTTTTCAGAGTATATTTGAAAAATATTTCATAAATATATTTCATAAGACCAATAAAACAAATTATGAATTGTTCTGGAAAGTATGTCCATTTACTGTATATGTACTCAATACTTACTAGGGGCTCCTTTTGCTTTAATTACTGCCTCAATTCAGCGTGGCATGGGGGTGATCAGTTTGTGGCACTGCTGAGGTGGTATGGAAGCCTAGGTTTCTTTGACAGTGGTCTTCAGCTCATCTGCATTTTTTTTGGTCTCTTGTTTTTCATTTTCCTCTTGACAATACCCCATAGATTCTCTATGAGGTTCAGGTCAGGTGAGTTTGCTGGCAAACCAACACCGTGGTCATTTAACCAACTTTTGCTGCTTTTGGGAGTGTGGGCAAGAGCTAAATCCTGCTGAAAACTGAAATCAGCATCTTCAAAAAGCTGGTCAGCAGAAGTAAGCATGAAGTGCTCCAAAATGTCTTGGTAAACAGGTGCAGTGACTTTGGTTTTCAAAAAACACAATGGACCAACACCAGCAGATGACATTGCACCACAAATCATCACAGACTGTGAAAACCTAACACTGGACTTCAAGAAACTTGGGCTATGAGCTTATCTACCCTTCCTTCAGACTCTCGGACCTTGGTTTCCAAATGAAATACAAAACTTGCTCTCATCTGAAAAGAGGACTTTGGACCACTGGAAAACAGTCCAGTTCTTCTTCTCTTTAGCCAGGACAATAGTGAAATGGTGTGTTTTTGTTAAACGTGAGCCATAATCATCACAATTAAAAGAACCAAAGCCTTAAACTACTTCAGTCTGTGTGCATTGAATTTAATACACGAGTTTCATAATATGTGTTGAATTACTGAAATAAATGAACTTTTCCACAACATTCTAATTTATTAAGATGCACCAGTATTTAACAGAAAGACTGAGATGTTATTTTCCATACAATTAAAATGGATGGGGAATTCAAGCACCAAAAAGCAACCCTAAATGTAAAAATAAAAAATAAAAAACCCTGATGAATGTTATCCTAATTATTGAAGCACTATATTCCAAGTCTTCTGAAATTATACAATTGTTTTGTGTGATACCAATTTTTGTGATGTTCTTATTCAAAGAAAATCTTAGTTGACAGCTGTGGAAACCATTCAATATTAAAAAATATTTTATGTTCACCAAGGCTGCATTTATTCAATTAAAAATACAGTAAAAACACTAAAATTGTGAAATACTATTATATTTTAAAATAACTGTTTTCTATTTGAATATATTTTAAAATATTTTTTTATTTCTGTGATGGGAAGGTTGAATTTCCATCAGTCATCCAGTCCTCAATGTCACATGATTCAGAAATTAATTTGTTATGCCGATTTGGTGCTCAAAAACCATTTCTTATTTTTATTAATGTTGAAAAAAGCTGAGCTGCTTAATATTTTTGTGGAAAATTTAATGCCCTTTTTAGAATTTTTTCAATTTTTAAGGACCTGAAATTTCAAAAGAACAACATTTATATGAAATGTTGAAATTTTTGTAACAATGTCTTAAAAGTCAACTTAATGCATCCTTGCTGAATAATAGTATAAATTTCAGTAGTAATACTATCAAAACAAATCATGTTAAAATATTTGAAGATGACCTAATTAATATCAAACCATCAGCATTATTTGATGTCATAACCATCAAGTCGAATAGCACACACACTTCAAAACTTGTACTGTTGCCACTGTCCTATAATAATACAAAGTGACGCCCATAAGCGAAGAGTAAGTCCATCCCACATGCATTGCTAATTCTGGCATAGATTAGCATAGCCTGTAAAGAATTGATGTGATCACTAAAACAGGCTATACTAATTAAAGCCAGAATCATCAATTCAGATCTTCAGGATTTATTAAGGGTTTCCCTCCAAATGTTAGCACTGTAAATGAAAAGCATTAGTTTTCATCAGAAAGTTTTTGAACAAGAGCCAAAGCTGAGAGATGATGATGATATCGCATAATGGTGTACTTGAAACGCAGTCATAACACACAATTGGGGGGGATTTAATGACTTACTTGCACTGAAATATTATTCCTCTGCCACTAGTGCCATATTTTCTCAAATTACTGTTTCTCAAAAACAATTTATTTTCAAAAGTCATGCAGCTCTCACAAAGATGAGTGACTGACTCCCGTAATAAACATCTGTAAGTCACAGGGCATGTGGTTATGGTCATAAATAATCCTCTCAGAGTGAAATCATCATGAGTAAAAGATAAATATGTGGTGTTCTTGGAAATCTAAGATGAAAATCTTTTCATCACACTTAACATTATCTCAGTGAATTATCCTCTTCACAATACACAGCCTCTGTCTCCTGCATCCATCATTTATGCTCGAATGATGCATGACTCTGAATAAACAGATAAGCTCATAGTTCATAAATGTCATATATAAAAATGTTTTGTTTAACAAAAAAGGAGAAAATTTTATCACAAAGATTGATTCACAGATGTTTATTTGCAAACAATGTCTGCATTATTTTATCACCCAAAATTAAAAGCAGCGTGCAATGGCGCAAATGCAAGGACAAATACTGTTTGCATGGTACAGTTGCTGTCTTTGTGTGTGTGTGTGTGTGTGTGTGTGTGTGTGTGTGTGTGTGTGTGTGTGTGTGTGTGCTAGGTTGAGAAGGATGCAGCAGACTACCATGATATGGCACACCTCACTAGGACTGTAAGACATCTAGAAACACAAACATCTACACTGTCTACTTGGATTTATGCCTGCTTATAATGTTCTTCTCCGTTACTTGATCATTCCTTGATGAATTAATACAGCCATGATTAACTGGAATTGTATACCGGCACCTCTTTAAAATAAAATACGTTTTGCAAAGAATGTGCAATCTATAATGACCCAAATTTACATATAAAGCAGGTGTGTTTACACTGAAAAGATGTATAATCACTTGTAATAATAAATACTGTAGTGCTCTATCAGAGTTTTCGCACCTTGTTAAACTGGTCTGAAAGATTTTGGCTTGACTTCATAAAAAAGGGCTTGTTAAAGCAGGGAAAGTTAATGTTGTTGTGGTCAGGATTAATGAACTGAAGAGCAGTCATTATAGCTGGGAGACATGTAATGTTGTTCAGAGGTATTTAGAAGGAAACAATGATATTTCTACTCTATGTAAGTTGCCATTATGGTCTTAGTTCACATTAGCAATAATTGTCTGGCTTCCACTGCGGTCTCTTCCATTCTGTCATTAGGCTAATTACAACTAGCCCATCTCTCCATGAAAACAAGTTGATTCAGACAACTTATGGCATTCTATGATAGATTCAACAATAATAATGTTAAATTGAGATTGTTAGCTATGACAGCTGTGCATCAACTCTGCATCACTGTCAAAGCATATTCAGCAAGTCCTGATCGATTCATATAAAATTACCCTAAAAATAAGACTAATTGCTTACAGTGAATCAGTTTGAGATGTCATAACATAACATAAGAACAATGCAATGAAATAACGGAGGCATTTAAAATGCTCATTACAGACACGAGTTGCACTCAAGCCAAACCCAGGTTGAAAATGAATGAAAGCGCTAAATAATGGGATTGAATTGCAGCGGGGGTGAAGCATCTGTTCATGAGTAGCTGTGGTGAGGACAACCATTTAAGAACTAATTTCATATCAAACCAAAATGCGAGAATGAGTCATTTAGTACAGAATTATAGATGAAAATGGCTAAATCAATTGCCATCCAGGGAAGGTTATCCAGATTACTACTTCAATATTTTAAAAAAATGAGTCATTATACATTACATGTGCCAAAAAGCAACAACTTCAACAATTTACCAGCTCACTGCACCATTGTATTAAGAAAAGAAAAAAAGTGTTGGATTCTGTCTTTGTGCCATCGCCCTTCTATCTTCTTGTATACATTAAGGGTGCTTTCACACTTGGTTCACTTGCCTGATCCACACCCGAGTTCGATTGCTCCCCCCTCCCCCTGCCCCCGCTGCACTGTGTTCATATTATAATATTTTAGTCCGAACCGCGGCTCGCTTGCGTCATCAAGCCAGCAGCTGTTTACCCCGTTGCTTGGTAACGACTGCGCAGGAGAAGGCAGCAAATGCATAACATTACTCTCTGCACTTTTATGTATTACGTTTTTGAACTGTTCGTTTTGTTTATAAAGCTTAGGTACATAACGGCACTTGCGTCTGTTTTACGAATGTTCTGAAAATGCTCTAAAGAACGTTGAAGACGAACATAAATGAGATGTACAGCTCTCTGCTTGCAGCACGTCAGTCACGCTCATCAGGAAAGTGAGTGAAACACACTTTAAAACAGAAAACAAGAAAGAAAGAAAGAAAGAAAGAAAGAAAGAAAGAAAGAAAGAAAGAAAGAAAGAAAGAAAGAAAGAAAGAAAAACAATAGTATCTTTTGGCAATGCCATGATTAAGAGGCCATCTACGAGCTGAAGTACTTAAATTAAAAACATTTTAATGATTGACTCATCTTGTATGTATGTGTGTATGTGACGAGTGGGGCGGGGCCGAGAGCCGTGGGAGCGGAGCGAGGCTGGTGGAGTGATTGGGAATGAGCCACACCTGCTCCACTCACCGGTTTCGAGTCCCACGGATGAGCTCTGGAAGTATAAAGAGGAGGAGTTTTGACAGAGAAGGACAAGAGAGGACCAGGCCTGGGCTTTATTTTGTGTTTTTGGTTTTGTTTGTGCGCGAGGGACTGTCGTGCTGTTTTGTTTATTATTAAAGTTTTATTATAAAGCCGGTTCCCGCCTCCTCCTTCCCGTCTTACAAACTGCGTTACAATGTATACAAAGTTTTGGCCAATAAAATACTATCTGTAATTACACCTAAGTGATACCTTGAATACCTTGGTTAGTTTTTATTTAAATTTAGTTAAAATATGATGAAGGAAGTGGCTTTTGCTAGGATGTGACAAGCTTTGATATTCTTTGCACCAACTTATCATAAATCCAAAAATTTTAAAAACACATATGATTATGTTAATATTTCTGTTCATTAGGCTGCTAGCACATTTTAATTCAGGACAAAATTTAAAATCCAAGTACAAAGCATTAAAGTCATTTTCTGAAACATTGCTCCATGCTTGTCAATTCTCCTGCCTCACAGCAGACTGCACAATCAACTGACCTGTTCATTTACCCTAAGAATTAAATGAACCAAGTGACCCCGGATGACCTTTTCGATCCGTTCAACTACCTCGAACCACAGCGTCTGCTCAAGAATTGTCATGAAAATCACAATTGCATGTGCTCTGTGTAATCCTGCTATCTCACGTCTCAGATGAACAAAAGAGAAAGCATCTAGGAGGAGATTCGGTCTGTCAAATTGTGCTCTGGGATCTCTGACAAAGTGTTTCAACTTAATTACCAAATACCGCAGCTGTTTGATAAAACACAGAAAGATAAAAACTCCAGCGAAGGGAGCAGGAGGAAATTGTGACGTCAAACAAAAGGTTGAATAAAAATGGTTTAGACTTCAACTGAGTAAGAAACAGCAGCATGAAACTGATGTGGTTTGAGTGACGGATGTATTGAACATACTTGAAAAACATCATACAAAAACGGCCTTTTGTTAAAGATTTTATGACAAACACACACAATCTTCTCACCTGCACCATAACACCTGCCAAAGTGTGCCAAATTCACACCTGCCAGTCCAGACAAACTGTGTGAATAGACTGTGTGACTGTGTGAATAGAGAAAAAAGGATATGGAGAAAAGATAACAGGTGCAGGTGAAAGCACCTGTGAAGAGGAGGAATCTACCTCTGGAGGCAAAGCATGTGCTTATTCAGAGCAGATTCTATTCTATGCCTCAAGGAACTTCAATTATGACACACACATGCACGTACCATTAACTGTCTGTCTGTCTATCGGCCTCTGATATCAAACGAATAATCTAGCTTCACTTCCCACCATCTGTTCAGTGAGTCGTCCATGGATATGTGGAATATTCAAATGAGCTTTTCAAAGTTTGCTGGATGTCTCTGGTGTTGGACAACTTTGATGGTGTGACCTTTCTTTCATGTCATTTGTGATGTGTTCTTAGTCCATAGGTAACCCTGTTTAACAGGCATTAAGGCTCTTGGCCTCAAAGTTCATGAATTTGATTTTAACTAAATATAATGTTGTCTACTAAGACAAGCTATTCACTATTACTGGCACTTTCTCTATTTTATGAATGGAGTACACAATAAATAAAATAAATAAAAAATAATAAAGTCTTAGACTTTTCTATTAAAATCAATCTCAGGCAAAATAAAATTTTAAACTAAGCACATAAGCTGGGTTGTGTTTTTTTTTTTTGGTTTATTTTTGCTCACTAAATTGGAAAGTGGAAACATATGATGTCTTCCAATAAACGAAGATTAAACTGGCTAAACACAATGTAAAATAAAATAGAAATTTGACCAAATATTGTCTTGTAGTTATTGCTAAACGTAAATACTTCTTCTTGTTTTTTTTTTCAATAACTAAAAAAAAAAAAAAACTACATTAAAAAATAAAACATGGTGAAAAATATCCAGTAACAGGGTTGTGGGACAAAACTGGATATTTCCATTTAATAATAATAATATGCTATATACTGTTTAATGAAATACATTTTTGGTAAAAACAGACATACGTTGAAGGAGGAACCTGGGTCATAACTGAACCAGAAAAAGTCCTTTTGGCTGTCCTCTCATGGCTTATGCCAGTAAACAACCACCTAAAACAATCAAAGTTTAAAATTAAACTAAAACCGCATATCATTGGCAACAATAAACATCTTGTTTATGCATTGTGGTGATGAGCACCACTGACTCATTTTCTTCCGAAAACCTAAAAATCTGCCTTTAGCATGATAAACAGTACAGCACCATTAAACACTGAAAAATGAAACTTGATCTTTGCGAGAGGCAGAATTACCCTCAGATAATCCAAGCGTTTGGAGGCATTTAGGCGCGTCAAGTAAACACTATTTTTCAGCACACTGTGTTCGATGCCATTTACTCATGCAGTTCAACGTGATTATTCCCGCTTTGTTAGAAACGCATTCCTGGCATACGCTTTGCACTGCAGTTCCTGTCGAAGCCAAAAGACAGAGTGTAGCAAGCGTGACTGACATAGATAAAGCAAAATTATTCCCCTTTCCATGATTATCTATTTCAACAGTAGTGAAAATTCTTATGAAGTTGTGGTAGTAGTGTGTGGGTGTGTTTGTGTGTGTCAGAAAGTAATGTCTTTGGGGATAAACTTTCTCCCTGTCGTGCTTAAGAGAACGCTGTGACATGATTGGCTGAGAAGCATGAGGTTCAATAGTGAACATGGCCTTGGGCCAGTGGGGCAAAACTGTGGTATCACGCTTGCTTTTCTCTGATAAAGTTGCTTATGACTGAACCAAATCAACCAGAGAGAGTCACATGAGTCTTCAGCTTTTCAGAAAAATTGGAATTCAGATGGCAGCTGTTTAACATGATCAGTCAAAGGAACAATGTCATACAGAGAATGACAATGAACAATACACCTGTAATACATTAAAACTTCCTAATCATCGGGAAGAAGGAGGCGGGAACCGGCGGACAATCCAATGACATTTTAATAATACAAAATAAACACAAAACAGCGCACCAGCCCCTCACGGACGACTAGTGGGCTCAAATAAAAACCAAAACACAACTAAAAACCCAGGCCTGGTCCTCTCTCGTCCTTCACTGTCGTCGCTCCAGTTTTATATCCTTCCATCTCCTATGTGGGACTCGAGACCGGCAGTGGGTCGCAGGTGTCACTGATTTCCCAATCATTGCCGGCCTCCCTCCTTGTTCCCACGTCCCTCGGCCCCGCCCCACTCGCCACAACACCATAAACAGAGAATGATTAGCTACTAAGACATGCATGTTTCTAAATGAACAAATTATGAAAGCACAAAATGTTGACATTTTTAAAAAGCATAGTTATAATAAAAAAATAAAAACCACTGAGATGTTTTTTTTTCTTCTGCCTTCTTGCCTTCTTTCTTCACACACAAAAAACATTTCACTAAAAAAGAAAGTCATGCAAGCTGGAACAACGTGAGTGTGAGTGCATGATTTTTAATTTCTGGATGAACTATTCCTTTAAGTTAACTTCCATGACACATTTGCCGATAGCATGTTCAAAATCACATATATGCAACCTCACACACTTAAACTTTACTCTATGGTGAGTGTGATGTGTGACAGGCAGGTATAATACCCTACAGCCTGTATAAGCAGCCAATTAAATCCCTTTGCAGACTTGTTCACCCATCAACAGCTCACCATCCTTCGTTTTTGCTCTATTGCACTTTGCCCCTCATTGCAATCCATCTTTCCCTCTCTGTACTGGACATTTTCTACCTCCCTCCAGTCTTCCCCTTTCAGAGTGGTAATTAATCCCTGATAGTGGATGAACCAGCACACACACATACACACCCACCTGGAGAATCCAGACAGGTGCGGGGGAGGTCTTTGTATATCAAATGAGATCGTGCAGCTTCACTTCAGATATGAGAAACAATGCTGGGGTTTTTTTGTTCCATGCTATCAGTAACTAGAGGCAATGGAAGCCCAACTTATATCAGCCTCAAATGGAGCTCCGTGCTGAAGCCTTAATCCCTACAGAAAACCAGATACATGGCATTCTTATCTGTTTGAAGCACAGGACAACTTTGCAGAAAGTTCAGGCTGTATCTCAGCATGGACAATGTACAAGATAAGACAACGATGAAGAGAGACACTCAAAGTTTCAGTAAAATTGAAGGTGAAAGTGGTCAGGACAGGGCTGGATGATACAGGTACAGCTATAAAAAAAAAAAAAAAATCATCATAAATCTCATCTATTACTATCATCCAGCACACAAACAAACACATATGCCACTCTATGTAAAGTCATGCACCTTGGGTGGTGTTAATGATGGGTCGAATTTAGGGATGGGACGATAACCGGTTTTATTGATAACCGTGATAAAATGTGCTGAAGGTTAGTAATATCGTTTAAAAATGAATTATCATTAAAACAGTGTTTGATTATCGCGGTTTTAATAACTCACTATTAAATCATGTCCAGCCAGCAACAGTCTGACGCAAGCGCAGCGCACAATGTTTTTTTTGTTTTTTTTTCGAGAAGGAATGGCGAAAGTCAGTGACTTTTCTATGCTTTTCTATGCTTCTACACTTTTCATTGTAAGGAAGGAAATGCCACAGAATTTAATCTTTCTTTAAATTAAGTGCATAGAGTTGCTTGTTTTATTAGTTGTTTGTTGATTATTAAATATAAAACTTGCTGAAATGTTTTCAGTGTGAGCATCAACTATTTTTGAACACTTTCATCTCGTTTCAACAAAACCGTGATAATATTGATAATCGTGATAATTTTAGTCACTATAATCGTGATATTAAATTTTCATACCGTCCCATCCCTAGTCGAATTTGATGTTCAGGTTCAATGATTATTGTGAGAGATCGAAATGTTTCATTCTCCAGATGTGACAGGACCATAATTACAGTAAGCTCCTAAGATTTCAGTGTCAAGCTGCTAATCAGCAGAGAGAGAGACATTTCTGACAGGGAGACAGTCACTACTTTGGATTTGAACATACAACACATTATTAACGTGTTACCCCAAAGAATATTTACACACCTCAATCATTTCCACAAATGCACACACTAGTGTTAAAAAGTTTGAGGCCAGTATGATTTTTTTTTGTAATTCAATCATTTTTTATTTTTATTTTAAGAAAATAATGCTTTTATTTGGCAAGGACTCATTAAACTGATCAAAAGTGAAAGACAATGTCACAAAAGCATTTCATGCATTAAATGCATCAAGGTTTCAACGCAAATAATAAGCAACTGTTTTAAACATTGATAATAATAAGTAATGTTTCCTGAGCACCAAATCAACACATTAAATGGATTAAATTGTATTTTAATATCTAATAATATAAAAAAATTACTGACCTTAAAGTCTTGAACCGTCCTGTATACATTTCCCCTCAACGTTTTTTTACCGTTTAAATACATTTTATAACATTTTGAAACATTTGTTGGCTGGATAATTTTTACTAATCTTTAAAATAAATATCATTGCATTACATAGACAAAAATATATAATACAACCAGGTGAAATTACTTCATTTTACAGCTTCATTTTTGTAGTCCAAATACTTTGTCCACTTATGATAAAAGGAGATATTATTAAAAAAAAAAATGCCTTTCTTTACACAAAAATACATGGGAAGAAACACAGTGGGAATCAAAGTCAGATTTAAACAACATGAAAATTAAATTATGCAACAAAAAGTCTCCCTCACTGACCTCCCTCTTCCTTCACTCAAATGTATATGACCTTTAATGACCTTTCAGTAATAATCAGCTCAAAATGAGTTGTCTGCATCAGAATCGGTTATTTTCGTAATCATTACAAAAACTGCTTTTCAACAGTACTGTGTATGGGCATTAATATTGTTTACTCACCCTGTAGAGTTTGGATTGGGGCAGAGAGGTTACCTTCTGACAGGAGGGTTTAGGTTTACCTCGACCTGAGGCTTCGGTTGGCATGGAGACACAGGGCATCAGTCAGGTTCATGCTGTCCCGGACCTGCAGGCACATAAACAAATTTAGACCTTAGTTAGACCTGTTTCATCCCCAGTCTAAAGAAGCACTATGCAATCTGCATTCAGACATTCCATTCAACAAATGAATAATTCAACTTTGATCTGTAAGAAATGTCACGAATGTAATTTTAGGTACAACTGGCTGAACACTTGACAACAATTCAAAACTTCAACACATCTGAAATAACTTGCTCCATCAAAAGCTTATGAACAAGTTTGTCATGGGCTGCTGTTTGATTTAATTCTAGAAACCGCTAAAGCCACAGAACGAGTCGAGGGATACAGTGTCTCAAAGCATCTTGAAAGATTTCCAAACCATTCGCCTTCATGTGACAGTGCCCTGAATACACAAAAACCATGTCTGTTGTTTCAATAGGCCACTAAGATCAGTGATGTTATTCTTGAATTCACTGTGATCCTAGTCACAGCCATCAGACGACATGCTCACAGACCGTTCACTAAGGCTACGTTCACACTGCAGGGCTTAATGCTCAATTCCGATTTTTTGAAAAAATATGTTTTTTTTGCAAGGCCGTTCACATTTCGAATTAAATGCGACCTTTTGTGATCTCCTGTGTGAACGTGAAATGACCCAGAAGTGACCCTCATGCGCAGAAGAGTACTCAACGCTCAACGACGTCACTCGTTGTTTGCGGAAGTAACGTTAAACATGAATGTCAACAACAGTGTAGTCAACAGCGGAGCTCTTTTTGCAATATTAAAGTTATTTTCCCAACGGAGCCAGCACAATTACAATCTTCTCGTTTTAAGAAGAAAATTAAAAAGAAGGAGGAGAGCAAGGTTTTTGGCCATGGCATTTTGTGGAGCAGTGTTAGCAACGTCGGTACAGAGAAACGTGTGGGTGCGGAGTCGCAGCCAGGAGTGGTGGGATACTGATGTGAGTGGCTTCACTAATAGAGAATTCATCAGTTTATCTTCTCGTTCCCGCCTACTTCAATGCAGACGTATGACGTTTGTTGCGTTTCAGTGACGTACGGGTCGGATACATGTGGCCTGGCCGTTCAAGAGGGAGGTCGCATTTCAAAAGATCGGATACGTATCGGATTCAGGACCACATACCCAAGTGGCCTGGGTCACATTTGAAAAGATCGGATCTGTGTCGTTCAGACTGTCATGAAAAGATCAGATACAGGTCGCATAGGGGCAAAAAAAATCGGAATTGGGTCGTTTCAGCCTGCAGTGTGAACGTAGCCTAAATGTCTGTTGCATACTGTATATACTGCACGCAAAAACTGCATTATCAAACTAAAATCACACGTTTCCTAAAATATGATTGGCTGGCTCTTACACAATTTTCTGGAAAATATTATAACTTTGCAGTTCTTTGCCAGGTACCAGGCTGATACAATGGAGCTAGCACAAGATTCGCCATGGGTATTTCCATGGGTCCATGGTCCATGGCATTAACTCTTGAAAGATATTTAAGTTTTTTTTTTTTTTTTTTTACTTAGTTATAAGCTAAATTTACAAGTATTTAGTATTCTATACAGTATATCCTATTCTTAATATATTAGCCTCTATTGGCCACAATTAAATGATACTTAAAGCATATGTTTGTCAATTTTCAACCAGTTAGTAATATATGTAAATGAACAATGTGTACGCTTTGTCAGCGTTACCTGCATCTAGATACTTAGTGACTCATAACACATAATTTTTGTCAAAACTGTAGATAGAACTAGCATGTAGATACCACGTATGGGCAGACAGATTGACAAAGGGGCGGTGCAAAAATCAAAGGTGCATTATGTGTGTTGAAGTTTTTGGCATAAAAGAACACCACAGCCTTTTTCTTTTCTTTTTTTTCTGATCATATAGCAATCATTTTAAAAGTATGTTCAAGTTTGTACTTCATAGACAGCCAAGCTTTATTAAAAGCCCCCTTTGATAGCAGCAAATCCCCCCTTTAAAATCACCTAATGAGGAGCAACACTAAATGGCACATTAGATTCAGTGTTTCCACCAAAAAAAGGTAGTTACTCATTAATAAAATAAAAAAAAAGGACAAGAAAATCTCTATATCAGTTCCTAAACCCTGCTGGTCTCAAATCAGAGACTGCTAACATTAGGTGCAGAGGGGATTGCTCAATACGAGCTTACTAAGAGTTTTAGATGTTGTAATTTCTGACCTTGCATTGAAACAAGACACTGGATATCATACTTTGGATATTAAAATGTGGTCTAAACCTTAAACGCTATAATGTGTTATTGTGTTAAATCATCATTCAGCAAATATGAAGCAATTCTGAGAGCAGTTCACAGTATAGAAAATCCAGCATGATTTTGGTAAAAAATTAATGTACATACAACCTCATTCAATTTTACAATGAGGGATGTGATATGAGAGACATTAAATATGCACCTCAATATCAGACAAATATTGCTCCATTTTAGGTGGTATAAGTATCATTTGTTACTCATTAAAAAGGAAGCGATGTGGGAATGAGTCTTAATTAAAGGAAATTCATTAATTCACACTTATCTAAGCACCTCATTGATTAAGCAACATAAAAAAACACAATTGCATTTGCATGCCTGCAGTGTGATAACATTCAATTTGTAATAGATATACAGACAGGTAGATTATTATTATTATTATTATTGTTTCGAGAGAATTACAACTTTCTTTGGCCTTTCTTTGAAAGCAATTCTTTCTTACTCTCCGACTATGTGAATGTTACGTAGGGTATAAAATCAACATAGCACAATGGCCCTAAAGAATAAGATAATAGAATAAGATAACAGAGAAACAATGAAATGGTTTCAAATAATAAAGATCAAGAATGAGGGAAAACAGAAAGAGGCAGATAAAGAATACATCAGCTATCAAGTCTCTTAGCATGCAAAATGTATGAGTATCTCCCCTTTGTTTAAGACCCTGTCTGAGCCAAACAATAGACCACCAGTGCTGAAAAAGAACCACTGGAAATAATTTATATAACCCAACAAAGACAGTTCCTCCATAATGACAGAAGCATCCACTGTGGTAAAACGCATGCGGTATGGTCTTATCTAACAGTCACATCCATACAGCTGCCTTAATAATGCCCGCAAATTTAATTGATTATGTGCTAGAAATAATGAATTACTATCCTTTCTGTTTTGTGACTTTGTCTTGTTAACTTTTTTACATTTAACATGACACAAGCTGTAAGCAGCAGATGCGCGCAACTTTTTCCAAAGGGTAGGAGTGCAGTGCTCGCAATACTAACAGATCTTGTTGTAAATAATGAGAGAAGAATAATAAACTCCTCTCTTCTTCTCTCATTTGAGCATTGGAAAGTCAGATTTATTCTAGCATATCAGTTCATCCTAAATGGTCTTCTCTCTCTCTCTCTCTCTCTCTCTCTCAAATATGACATTGGAATGTTCCAGGTCATTCATCTAAGGATTTATTTTGCAATGATGATGGCTGACTGCTTATTAGTGAATTTGCTTATAATGTGATTAATTTGTTTCATATTTTAAATAGACTGACATAATTCGGCAGATATTGCACAATATTGCTTAACCTCTGTTAACCAATTTTTGGTATGTGTAAAATCCGCAGCATCTGAGAATGAGACTTTTACTGAATTATGAGCAAGAAGAAACAAACGGCTTTATTAAGGCACGACAGAATTCATTTCATCCTTCCATCTGAACACAGATTATACTTGCACGAGACACACCTTGTATGCAACAGGGTGTTTAACAAATTACTTCGGACACACAATTTCTGTTCATGTCAGACCTGAACAAAAATCTGCTACAACATGGAACCCAACAAACTGAGCATGACACCACAAACTGAGCCAGCGAACGAATAAAACGAAGCGAGTATGTGTGACACTTGTAGGCGAGCAGATTTATTTGAAATTCACCTCATTATTTAGAGTGGCCTGTGTCCTTGTAACACTAAAAGACAAAGCATCAATTTTAATGGTCTAATATCAAGAGAGATGAGATGGTATGTTTTATAAAATGAGCCTCTCAGTTAAGAAGTGTCTGTTTGTAATGTAAATGGCATTAATTTTAGAGAATTTTGTTTTTCTTATTTAAAGTTGTGTTTAAGGTAAAAGATCATTGACTGGGTTTAAACATACATCCATGAAGTCTCAGATGGGACAAATCTCACCTGTTCTCATACCATTCAAATGAATAGTCATTTTACAATGATCAGCCAATGGTGTCAAATCCCGCCTACTGAGGTTTGATTGACACCCTCTCATTAGAATGCTGGGCTAAGGAAAAATAAATACTGAACTATGATTAAAAATAAATGAACGCCTAAAAGAAAAGATGTCAACTTTCAGTTTAGCATTTCCTAACATTTTTCTATTTTCCCTAGCATTCATTTAATATTTATTTATTTCCTCACACATTTTAATATTTATCTATTAATTTATGCAGGAATTTGGGTATTTATGTATTTATTCATGTATTTATTTGCATATTTAATAATATATTTATGCAGGAAATGTGGATTTATGTATTTATTTATTTGCACATTTATTTATTTTATATTTTAGCTGGTTTCGTCCTATATAAAAATAAAGTTAATTTTTTTAAATGCATGTTTGAAGAACCCTGTAGAACTTTTAACACAAGCCACATTTACAAAACAGGTGCAATGCAACAAAAGTGCTAAAAGCTTGTAAATCTTTACCATCTACACCAAAAATCAGAGGGCTAAAGTCCCATTCCTCATTTATATTGAACATAAAAATGTATGAAGTTAAATTTACTGTGAAAACATTAGATATTACAAGACAAATCCCTTACGTTCCAAAAGGAAATCCATAAAAGGACTCGTCTACTCATTGCTCTGATTAGTTATGATTTTGCTGCACTCCACAGTATTTCCGGTTTTAGTATGGAAAAACTGCTCATCTTATCACAGCGGGTTAAGACACTGTGAGACTGCTGAGATCTCAGGAATGCTGTAGGAACCTGGAAATCATAATCAGTTCATTCATCTAATTGACAAAAATTGCTGACTACAAACAACACTTACAAATTGCAAATTGTTACCCAAACCTACAAGTTTGCCATGCTAATTCATTTGGTTTGAAACCAAAGCAAGCTCAAAAACACACAATGAATGTGTCCTTTGACTGTGTGTGCCAAAGTTTTATTACTTGTTCACCTTTTCTTATTACTTGTTGATTTATTACTTGTTCATCTTTTAGATTAATGTGGACATGTCTCTGGCCTTTTTTGGTTGTCAAAGCTCATTCAACTGACCCTATCACAACCCAGAGTCTTTGCCAAACGAAACATGGCTCACATCACGGGTGAAGTCTTATGTTCAAAGTGCCATTCATGACTAATTGCCACAACAATCATGGTGGAATCTGAGAAATGCTTTGTCATAACAAACACAAAGTAGTTCTGGTCTATAAAAACAATGACACTTCTTTATACGAGGGCCAGCTATAGTATACATAAAACAAAATCAGCATCATCTTTAAAGCATCATGGATGAGAGAAAATGCAAATCACTAGACCTGTATGAGACAACATGCACAACAGGTTTAGTACATGTGGCTCAAATGTTAAGTGGGTTCTGGCACGCACTTGTGTTAAAAAAAAAAAAAAAATGCTTACGTGCATGTTCCAGTGATGGATGAGAAAAGGGGGCAGAAGTCTTCCTTGTTTGGTCAGCTGGAATAGGCACAGCACAGTAAGGCCGGGGAAGGTTTTTGTTTTCTTCTGGCGAGCATGATATATGTATATACTGTATGAATATTGAAGATGATTGGGAATTCTGCTGCTCCAGGGTAATGTTGCCCGTCACTGCTAATCTAGGATCAGATTCCCCATCCAAACTTCAGCGGCTAAAGAAAATTGTCTACATTGACTTCTGCATGAATGCAATGAGAAAATGTCTTCATTTTTTAAGTGACAACACATATTTAAAACAAAAGAAATCAGTGCAATTTGAGAATTAAAATATTTAATTATGGTTTAATTCGAAAATTTAAATTCAAGTATGTAAAAACTTTCCTTTTAAACTACCTTCACATCCACATTTAAATCATTATGAAACGAACCTTCAATTAGCTCAAATGAGGTGAATTTGGTGAAAATTTATTCACCTTGTGAAGCAGACATTCTCAAAATGGATCCCTGCTTTCTAAAACCTAAAAAATAAAATAAAAGTTGATTCTGACCAGTGGCAGCTCGTCGGGGGAGAAAGGGGAGGCACAGCTTCCCCAAAATGTTGAGGTGAAAATGAAGACGATTTAATGTTAATGAAATTCACAATTATACTCAGTTCATGTCTCAGAATGTATATACTTTTTGTTTGTAATTTCACAGTTGTAATACCATTATGTGAAAGCACCGCTTTTCTATCGCGAATGTGCCGAATCTGTTGATGTAATTACAAGTGCAGTGTTAGAGAAGGGGACGGGAGACATGAGCTCTCATGCCTCCGTTGTTAAAAAAAAAAGTTAGCCAATCAGCATTGAGTGTTTCAGTGCTGAGGAGTGTTGAGAAAAGGAATACCACAGAGGAGGCTAGCTTCCCTTCTGGTTGGTATATCAATCAATCATCATAGAGACGTAAATTACGTGCTTTTAGTTTGAACGTCTCCCGTAATGGCTGGGCTGATAATTTATGCAGTATTTATGATGAGTAGCGATATTAAATACTTGATTGCCAACCGATTTTCCAAGCTGTCATTCAAACAGTATATATACAAATTAAAAATAAAGGGAGCTAGAACTATGGGCTACAGAAGTAAGCCTAATTAAATAGCACAACACGCAGCTCTCTTTTAACAGACTTTTAAGAAGGGATGGATTTTTGTTTCAAGTGATAGGACAGGTAAGTGAATTTATTTTATCTTGCTGTATGAGTGTCGTTTTCTGACTAAAAGCCACTAAAAAGCCATTTTGCAGTGGTTAAGCAAATAATAATAATAATAGGGAAGTCGTGGCCTAATGGTTAGAGAGTCGGACTCGCAATCGAAGGGTTGTGAGTTCGAGTCTCGGGCCGGCAGGAATTGTAGGTGGGGGGAGTGCATGTACTGTTCTCTCTCCACCTTCAATACCATGACTTAGGTGCCCTTGAGCAAGGCATCAAACCCCCAACTGCTCCCCGGGCACCGCAGCATAAATGGCTGCCCACTGCTCTGGGTGTCTGTTCACAGTGTGTGTGTGTGTTCACTGCTCTGTGTGTGTGCACTTCGAATGGGTTAAATGCAGAGCACGAATTCTGAGTATGGGTCACCATACTTGGCTGAATGTCACGTCACTTTCACTAATAACAATCAGCATAGATCCCCAGACCAATACAATTAGTGTGCCTCCTCTATTTTAAAACCCATGAGCCGCCACTGATTTCTGACAATGTCAGTAGTGACTTAATATGATTTTGGTGTATAATGAGGATTTTACTGTATTAGGCAAGATTATTCAAGTAAAAACAAATGCCTATATATGTCTGCTTTTGAGTTACTTAATTACCATTGTGATGCTAGTACTCATCATACTGGTGTATATAGCAATATTAATAAATAATTATACTGACTTCAAGCTAGTTGTTTATGTTGGTTCAATTTGCTTTGCAGAAAAACAATGAGGGCAAATCAAATGTCCAATTGTGTCCTGCAGTGTTGTGTTAATACTCTGACAATAATAAACTAAATAATACTATGACAGTATATATATATATATATATATTAGTTTGTTTTATTAATAATTTGATTCTCTTAAATATATATTGTTGGTTTTCAATTTCATTTTAGGTTTTAGTAAGTGTATGCTTTTGTCATTTATTATAATTTTTTTTTTATTATTATCATTTCTATAGTTATATCATTTTTCATTTCCACTTATTGTATTTTTATTTCAGTTTTAGTTTAAGAAATGTTAGTACTTCAAATTTAAATTTCACTTGATTACCTATAGTTTCTAATTTATTTTTCTCAATGTAAGATATAATATGTATATTTCAATAAAAATATTTGTTTTAGTTAACAATAACAACACTGCTGTGTCCAGCTATCTGGATAATAATCAGGGCCTCCCATCCACTGTGACTGAGATTGAAGTAATGCTTAAGAAAAGCCTGTTTATATGTGAGTGGCGTTTGGCTAATAGGGCAAGGAGAAGACACTAGTAGGTCATGAGTCTTCAGTCTTGGAATGGAAAATAGGAAAAGCCTGCCAGATGAGAACTGGAGCTCCTGCAGTTCGAGTACAAGCTGTCTACACTCTCATGAGAATGAGTCTAAGCACATACTGTATAAACAGGTTCACACGACTTGGGGTTACCTAAGTCTGTAAACATGTCACCTACAACTAGCTGATGATGACCTTTTACGAATTTTCCCAATACTTTCAAAAGTTTATTGAAAAAAAAGTGCTATTTTCAGTCATCCATGAATTTTAACCTAATTTTAACCTGGGGAAGTCATGGCCTAGTGGTTAGAGAGTTTGACTCCTAACCCTATTTTTGTGGGTTCGAATCTCGGGCCAACAATATCATGACTTAGGTGTCCTTGAGCAAGGCACCGAACCCCCAACTGCTCCCCGGGCGCCGCAGCATAAAGACATGATAAATCAGACAGAGATTTCTCCTTATGAGAGACAAGAGGAAACACAAAGACAATGATGTGTGCCTACTTTCAGTGGCCTGTTGAATTGGGTGAATACATTTTCATATTCTCCATTACAATATGCTTGTATTATTCAATACAAAAACTATTGCACAGTCTTGCTTTTGCTTTATATTAAACAAAAATAATTATTATTGAGTTTAACTAGAGCTATCAATGAATCGGTTTTGTTCAACTTAAAGTGAAAAAAAAACTGCTTCAAAAAAACAAACATTTTTTCTATATATATATATATATATATATATATATATATATATATATATATATATATATATATATATATATATATATATATATATATATATACACACACACACACACACGAAATACATTCCGATTAATTTTATTAATTTACTGGATTTTTACTGGGGTTTTTAATTGATTAACTGCACTGTAAGAAAAAAATACATTTAGAAAAACTGATGTACTCATTATCTGCCAGTACTTTATTCATAAAGTAATACAATTTATAACACAGAAAAAACACTTTAAAATATATATACAGAGAATTCCTTTATATTAGCAAAGAACACTGGATCTTATTTTTTCTGGCTTTTTAGAGTGTGCTCAAAAAAAATTTTTTATAAGATTTTTTTTTCCAGAATAATATATTCCAGAACATATTTCTGTAATATTTACTTAAACATTTCATTAATTTTAGAATTTTACATTGATATTAAGCTGTGTGTTAATTTGATATTTATTCGTATAATTTGTCTATTGATGAAAAACACACAAAATATTTTGTCCTTACAGACTTGTTTTCTGGGTTTGTAAATTATGATTCCAAAGACACTCTAAAGTGGATGCACTTACTTATTATATTGGCAGGAAATCATAATAATAATAATAAAAAAAAGATTTAAAAAAAAAAAAACTCACATCTGCTGTTCAGCATTGCAAGAAATGTAAAATTAAATTTTCTCTGACAGAAATCATAACGTTGAAAAGTCCAAAAATAATTTTTATAATTGTATACAGGCACACCTACACAAACAAATACGATCAAAGTGTGCCTTTGACACAATTACTTCCACAAACATTTAATCTTTTCAGGCATTTCTCCCATTGAATGTATTCTCCTTCCCTTGAATGCGGTTGTCAGGATGACATTGTTGACAGCCCTAAATAAACGGCACATAAAAATATGGAACAGGCTCTGTTTGCTTACTCACAGTCATGGTCCCACAGGCTGTTCTCTGTACAAGGCCAGCACTCAGAAATCATTTCAGGCTGAATGCTGTAGTGCGTTCACATGCATATGGATTAATGACAATATGTATGTGAGAAAGAATAGGCACACCCCATAATATGAAACACTTAAAAGCCCTAGACGTCAACCATCTCACCGATAAATCAAATGGTTCTTGGTGAGTCATGCATAAAGGTTTTGCAAGTCTGCCATCAAATCCATTTGATTCATGCATGAGTTTAATGAGGTAATACTACAGCAATACCTGCTAACCACAGTCACTGATGACATCACATTACTGATGTAAAATCACTTAAATCAGGCAATGCTAGAGTGCTTTTAAATGCCCAAAAAAGAACATTCACCATCTTAATCAATTTTTTTAAGCAGTCATTGAGCAAATGCGTTTATCCAAAGGCACTTAAGCAATCACTCTGAAACCACCACACCAGAAACGTGCTTCTTTAAACACTTATATTAACTCTTTCATAGCTAAATGTGTGTTATACGGTTATGCTTTATTGATGTAATTATGTGAGTAGATTTTGCTTGATTCAAACAGTTTCTTCCCAGCTAACAAAAATGTGTTATGTTTTGCGAGTGCAATGTATTGCCCTAAAGACTTTCTTTGTAAGTGCATCACTGTATATGCCATTTTTACAAAACTGAGAGACATCAGAATTGTTTTCTAAAGTAACTGACAGGAAGACAGATGCTGTTGAAAAAGCCTATTAAAGGTTCAGGTTGTAGGACCTGCCACTAGAGGACGCACTCCCAAAACAATAACAATCGCGTGGTTTGATGACGCTAAGAAGGCAGTGGAATGATGTGATTTGCTTTCTTCTACCCAACCGCTGATGGACATCAATCAGACGGAAAGATAAATCATGGATTTAATGGATGAGGTAAAGTAAAACACAAGTAAAACAAACAAAACAAAAAAAAATGAGTAAAACAAGCGAGATCGGCATCTCTTTCTAGTTGAAGTTTGTTGTGAAGCTCTCTCCATCTAGAAAATGCAACACCGATATTAATCCTCACTCTCTCTCCTCTTGTCCCAAACTCTTCTTGGGTCTCTTTTCACGATACACTGAAGCAAAAAATTATCCTTAATTTTGAATTATTGTAAAGCGCATTTGCAGCAGCACACAGCCATAGGCGAGACGGCTCGCTCGCTCATTGGCTGCTCTGCGGCAACTGCATAAGCCTATCGAGCGCAGGCTGATGCAACATCAGACCAATGAGGGCGCTCGCGCCCTCCATGCCACTTCCCGCCGAAACGGGTGTGGCCTAGCCCTATAAAGGGAGCTCGAAAAGGCTGACTCACCTGATTTATTTCATCACCGAAGCGAACCAGAGTGAATCATACGCACGGCAGAGAACGCAGTACTCGTTCCCTCTTCTAGAGAGAACCGAGGTTACATTAGTAACCGAGTACTGCGTCTTAGCTAAGACGCTGCGGGAACCCAATGTAAAACGCCGTGCGTGCAGAGATCACACACCAATAAACCTGGAAGCGACGCCCAGGATTTACAGTGCACAATCACCAGAGGGACTCACAGAGAGTCCTTGAACAGGAGGGGGAAACCCTCCGTCCCATATCTAGCAGCGTCCGTAGACGCGGCAATATGACATCACATATTCAAGGCAAGGCCTGACTAATGTGGGAATGTGGGTCTTACGCAATACTGCCCATATAACAGTCAGCAGCGCATCGCGCTTGCGATCTCAGAGTTCCAATCAGGACACTGATTCAACTATACCGACAACAGCTTTGCTTGCAGAGCGGGAACCTCTAGGTTATAGAACCTGATAAATGTAGACGGCGAGGCCCATCCTGCCGCCATACATATATCCTGTAAGGAAATCCCACTAGACCACGCCCACGATGAGGCGACGCCTCTTGCGGAGTGTGCTCTGACACCCAGTGGGCACTGAAGGCCCCTGGAAGTGTAAGCTAACGCTATAGCGTCAACTATCCATCTAGAAAGGCTATGTTTCGAAACAGCCATTGCCTTGGAACGTCCACTGAACGAGACAAACAGCTGCTCAGTCTGTCTGAAGACAGCAGAGCGAGACACATAAGTTCTTAAAACCCTAACGGGGCAAAGAAGACTTGAGTCTCCATCCTCTTCTGACACCGAAAGGGCAGACAGGGAAATAACCTGAGCCCGAAACGGTGTGTTGAGGGATTTCGGCACATAACCGTGCCTAGGTTTGAGTATGACTCTTGAGTCATCAGGTCCAAACTCCAAGCACGTCGGGCTCACCGAGAGCGCGTGCAGGTCACCCACATGCTTCACTGAAGCGAGAGCCAACAAGAACACTGTCTTGAATGACAGATGTTTGAGGCTAATTGTTTGGATAGGCTCGAAAGGGGAACCTTTCATGGCCTCCAAAACCGTCGAGAGGTCCCATACAGGGACTGACGGAGGTCTGGGAGGATTCAGCCTCCTAGCTCCTCTAAGGAAGCAGATGACCAAATCGTTCCTTCCTATTGACTGACCGAGCGTTGTCTCAGAAAACGCTGCGATAGCCGCCACGTAAACTTGAGCATGGAGGGGGCTCTGCCCTTATCCAACAGCTCTTGTAGGAAGGAGAGAACCTCCGTCACCTCACAATTAAGGGGTGAACGTCCCCGAGCTGTGCACCAGCTGGAGAATACTGACCACTTCGAGGCATATAGCCATCGAGTCGACGGAGCTCTAGCCTGAGTGATAGTATTTAGCACTCCCACTGAGAGATCAGCGGGTAACCGTTGAGCGCCCACACATGGAGGGACCACAACTCCGGTTGAGGGTGCCAAATCGAGCCCCTGGCCTGCGAGAGGAGGTCCCTCCTCAACGGCACTGGCCACGGGGCAGCGTCTGCTTTTCCGCCCGAGGTCCATTTCCGCCCTGCCAAATCTCTCCCACAGCAGCCGGACTGTCTGTGGGTGTAGAGACCATTTGCCCATGGGAATGTTGTTCCTGGACAGTCTGTCTGGACCCAGATTCTGTAGCCCAGGCACATGAACTGCTCTCAGCGAGCGCAAGTTGCGCTGAGCCCAAACCAGGAGGCGTTCCGCCAACCTGTACAGGTTCTGGGACCTGAGACCGCCCTGGCGATTTATGTAGGACACCACAGACATGTTGTCCGAACGGACTAAGACGTGGTGGCCCTTGATTCGGGGACAAAAATGCGTCAGCGCGTTCTCCACTGCCAGCATTTCCAGACAGTTGATATGTTGGAACTTTTCCCGTTCGGCCCACAGGCCAAAGAACGGTCTGCCCTCGAGCAGCGCTCCCCATCCCGAAGTGGAGGCGTCCGTCGACACCACTTTCACTTTCGAGGAAGTCCCCAGGCTTACACCTGATTGGTACCAGTCATTTGCTGTCCAGGGTTTCAAGGCTGTAACACAGCTCTGATTGACCTTGAGACGCAACCGCCGGATGTCCACGCTCTGCGATGTACTCGCGCTTTCAGCCAGAACTGCAAGGGGTGAAGGCGGAGCAGGCCCAACTGAAGAACTGGTGATGCTGAAGCCATGAGACCCAGCATCTTCTGAAATTCTCTGAGCGAAACGGACGCGCCGCAGCGGAGAGAGCTCGCTGCGCGCTGAATGCCCAATGCGCGCTGTGGCGACAGCCGCGCCGTCATGGACTGTGAGTGCAGAGCTATACCCAAAAACAGTATCGTTTGACTGGGGTTCAGCGAACTCTTCGTCCAGTTGACACTGAGACCGAGTTTCTCGAGTTGATCGAATAAAATGGCCCTGTGCTCCACGAGCTCTGATCGTGATTGAGCCAGAATCAGCCAGTCGTCCAAATAGTTCAGCACTCGCATGCCTCTAAGTCTGAAAGGAGCGAGCGCTGCGTCCATGCACCTCGTAAATGTACGAGGAGCCAGGGACAAGCCGAACGGCAGGACTGTATACTGGTATGTCTGGCCCTCGAAGGCGAATCTCAAGTATCGCCTGTGACGTGACGCTATCTGTATTTGAAAATACGCGTCCTTCAGATCTATCGATATGAACCAGTCTCCTCTGCGAATATGCGCGAGGAGTTTCCCGGTTGTAAGCATTTTGAAACTGCGTTTCACCAATGCTTTGTTCAGCTGTCTTAGATCCAGTATGGGTCTGAAACCCCCGTCTTTCTTGGGCACTAGAAAGTATCTGCTGTACAGCCCCCTTTCACGTTGAGCTTGAGATACAGGCTCCACAGCCCCTTTGCTCAACAGTTTTGACCGTAGTTTCGACGCGCGCTAAAAAGCGCGGAGGGCGTCAAAAAAACTGTAGCGAGTAGCCTCTCTTTATAATGTCTAGCACCCAATCCGAAACCCCCGGAAGCGCTGACCATGCGTCTGCATGAATGGCCAAGGGTTGGATGCAATGCGCGCTCTGTTGGCTGGGCAAAGGCAGCACTTCGATGTGCTGTAACATGGGCGTTATGCCTGTGACATTTGAGGCGGGGAGCACGCTGATCACAGCGGGCAGATCGCTCGTCCTCGACCCCGCCATGGTGCTTAACCGAGTGAGGGAGGGCTGAGCGGGTCCCGTGGGACTCGTGCTGTCTGTCAGTAATTGTGGGCTGTAAGCGTGTACATTTACTGCTTTTGACTCGTTGTCTGCCTGGGCAGAACGAACGTGCACGGGTTTCGTTTTTACAGAAACCACATGATGTGTGTGACAGTGTTTGTGGGCACTGAGGAGTGGGCACGTTTACTATGTAGTGCGCGCGATCGACCTGAGTCACTTTTATGGGCGCGAGCCCTGTGTGAAGGGTTGTGCTTATATGTGGAGATGGGCACTGAGCAGTGGGCATCGTCACTACATTTATAGCACCATCGGCCGTGGCCGGGACACCAGAAATTACACTCTTTTCGGGAAATATCTGGGAAGCCGTGATAACGGCTTTTGTGTGCAGGCAAGCGGGCAACTGTACAGGCTTGCGCGTTGCAGAAGACGCTGAGACAGTCACAATTCCTGGAACTAAAACAGCGGCGCTTGGGTGAGAGTTCGGCCGCAGCGGGACTCGTACACCGGCGCTTTCCTAGGAGTGCTAGGATGACTTCGGGGCTTCCGGCCTCACCGTAATCCTCTGCCGTGGTCCCCGCGGCGCGGGGCGACGGCCGGTAGAGCGAGAGCGGGGTCTCGTGCTGCGTTGCTGCCGCTGTTGCGATGAAGCAGCAGGAAGTGGGGGGTGTGGCTGAGAGCTTTGCGGGGCCGGTCTAGCACGACTCGCTGCAGAACCGGAGCGCTTCGGGAGGAAGTGCTTAAAAGCTTGAGACGCTTTCTTGTCCTCGACGAATCTCTCAACGAACTCGTTGACAGAAGATCCGAAGAGGCCAGTGGGAGTCAGCGGGGCGTCGAGGAACGCAGTGCGTTCAGACTCTGCCATGTCTGAAAGCGTCAGCCAGAGATGCCTCTCAGCCACAGTAGCGGAAACCATAACTCGTCCCACGGCCTGTGCAACGACTTAGTAGCGCGAAGAGAGAGATCCGAAGCACTCCTCAAATCCGCGAGACAGATAGCCTCAGGTCCCATATCGTCCAGCTTACGGAGGAGATCACCCTGGAATATCTCCAGCGTGGCCATGGTGTGTAGTGCAGACGCAGCCTGCCCAGCAGCAGAAAAGATCCGCGCAAGCAGAGGGCGGGCAAAGGTGCGTCGCTATCGCCTGTTCCACCGGCGGAAGTGACTGGTAGCCTCTGTTTTTAGCATCATCCAGTGTGGAGAATGCTGGTGAGACAGACGAACAAGTTCGTGCTGAATATGGAGCGTTCCAAGCCTTTGCCACCTCTTTGTGAAGCTCAGGAAGAAATGGGGCGGGCTTTGAGTTCAGAGAAGTACGCTCACCCAGAAGAAAACTACCATCCAGCCGGGAACGAAAGGGGGGCGCTGGTGCAGACCACTCGAGGCCGAGGCTCGTCGCGGCCAGCGTGAGCACTCGCATCAGCTCCTTCTCGATGTCAGCTAGTCTGCTGGGCTTCTGAGCAGAAAGCGCGAGATCCCGGAGCTCGCCCAGCCTTCGCTGCCCGAAGCTAGCAGAGAGCATGTGTCCTCTTCCCCCGACGCGGCCCTGAGATCGACTTCCTCGGAAGACGCGGCGGCAGACAGCGGGCGCTGACCATCGGGAAGCGATGCAGGGGAGGCCGGTGAAGCAGGGCGAACCGGCGAGATCAGTCGAGCTGGAGAAGGTTCCAGAATCCGCTGGGAGAGGTGCTTTTTACGGCGCTGCAGCGCAGCGGGGAATGCAGGCTCGGAGAAAAATGCCAAGCGAGTCCTCAGAGTCACCATTGGCAACAGCTCGCAGTGAGGGCAGCCGCCGTCAGCGAGCGCGAGCGCTGAATGATCCTCACCCAGGCAGGAGACACAGATGACGTGACGGTCTCCCTCGCTGAGTGGGGCTCTGCACGAGCCGCAAGAAGGCATCTTTAAAAAGACGCAGCTCTTTTACGAGTATGTGTCGCAGGGCGAACACACAAGGATACAAGTGAAAAAAGGATATAGGCGCCGGAAAGCGCAGCAGGAATGGCAGTGGAAGGCGGCGTTGGCCAGCGGCTTCAGGAATGGCTCGTCCCACTGAGATGCTATCGGAGGACGCTTGCTTCCTCTCGTGATCCAATGATGCGTGAGCTTCGCTGAAGAGATGAAAAATCAGGTGAGTCAGCCTTTGAGCTCCCTTTATAGGGCTAGGCCACACCCGTTTCGGCGGGAAGTGGCATGGAGGGCGCGAGTGTGCTGCGGCAAATGCGCTTTACAATAATTCAAAATTAAGGATAATTTTTTGCTTCAGTGTATCGTGAAAAGAGACTTTTCCCAGTAAGAGAACTTGTGTTTTACCCCCCTGAACGCGATTTTTAACTGGAGACCCCCCCAAAACACGATTGGGCTAGTTTTGAGTGGTGATTGGGTGGATTTCTTGTGGCAACCCTGTCTTGATCTCGCTCTGGTCGTTTTGTGTGCCTGCTCTTCCTGGAGGAGCGCCCATATAAGGAATCCCGCACTTTATGACATAATAAAGTGCCATGATAGAAAAAACTTTCCGAAACTCATACGAACCTGTTAGGAATGTATTGGGCACAGAAAACTCTGTCATGCATCCAACAAATTTTTTTTTAAACACTGGAAGATCCAGCTCTTAACAGTGAAAATTGTTTTTAAATATAAATATAACATTTTACAAAATAAGAGGCTTATTTGGTTTCAAAATGTTAAACAAAGTTATTATTTAAAATGTTTATTGTTTAAAAGACCAAACATGTTCAAATCTCTGTGGAACATTCTTATTGTTAATATAATGAAGTACACTGGTGGTTATTCTGACATCTGTATGAATTTTAGGGGGAAAAGAAAGTAACTTCAGACATCCCATTTCAGTCTGCAATGAAGTTCATACAAGGTGGGTCCAGATTTTTGGCACCACTATACAAACAGGTTTGGGGTTGATAAAATTTTTTATATTGATTTTGAAAGAAATAATTTATGCTCACAAAGCCATTTATTTAAATATTTGAAATTTGATGCTCAAGAAACATTTCACATTATTGTTGTTGACGAAAAGAAAGTTCAAAAGAACAGCATTAAATTCAAACACAAATCTTTTTAACATTATAAAAGTCTCTTTAGATGCATTTAAAGCACCCATAATTAATTAATTAATACAAATCTCACTGTCCTCAAACTTTGATAATGTGTTTTCCTGTGATGGACTGAAAGCCCAGTATTAGAATGACTGATGAGGTGTAAGAGTGTTTAAATGTTCTTTAGTATTTTAAACATGTAGGGAGAATGTATACACAGACATGAGAGTGTTCCATACATGGACAAAGGAAGGCAATAGTGTGTATAAAATAAGAAATAGGCTACTAACGTCTGCTAGGTTGATATTTGCTAGATTATATTAAATCCAAACCTAAACGCTCGGAGGTAAACTTTTTCTGACACTAATTTTAGAGTGTGCCCTGACTATATGCCTCACTGAACCATGAACTGTGTGTGTGTGTAGATCTATAGGTATGTGCCTCTATATATCAGCTAAATCAACCATCATCAAAACAGTTATTGATGTGGGCTATAAATGAATATAAATCAGAATATAAATGACAGAAACCTTCTCTTAATGTCACATATTTCACACCAGAAGGTCAACTTTAAAGGGACTTAGCTTCAAAAATGGTGTTATAGCGCCATTACAGTAGTCCATACGACCTGTGCCTTATATTATAATTCTATATAATTCCAATATAATTCTTATATTATAAAGTCATATGATGGCTTTGTAAAAGAAACAAACCAAAATCATTATTGACAGATAATCTTCCCCTTCAGTGAGCTGCTTCTGAGTCTGGTTCATTTATTCAGATCTGTTCACTAATTCATGAATTAATCGAACTGACTGAAAAGAACAACTCATTCTTTCAGACATCACTACTGTACTTCTGATTATTTGGGACTTTCAATAATAAAGTTTGCTCTGTTCATCACAAAACATTACTGTATCACTTTAGAAGACTTTAAATATAGCACATGAGTCAAATGTACAAGTTGTATGATAAATTGATGGTGATTTTGTGACCTTTTTGAAGCCTAAAATCTTCAAAAATGGGACTCATTTTGCGTTTCATGGAAGGTCATTCAGGTTTTCAACAACAAAGATGAGAAAATGATGACAACATTTCCCCCTTTTGGGTCAACTGTCCCTTTAAGCATGTCATTTCATGCTTATTTGGCCATATTAGATAGATACACAAATATGTAAACAAAAACAAAAATGACAAAACTACAGACGCACAACAAATTCCACAAAGTTCAGTCCAAGAACCTGATATTGTCCAGCTTTTACAAAGATAACTCTTTGTATATGAAATCATGCTAATATCCCAAACACTACCAAACGTTTGATGAAACAATGCCTTTAATCTGAATATTTAGATGTTTAGAAGAGGATATAAAAATAGATAGTGGGGGAAAAAAGGTTAGTTAATGTTTTCTTTTGAAGCTCATCTTTTAATAAACAAACAAATCACTCAAGTAACCAGACTGTATTTTCTCACGACATCCTTTCTGTCTTTATGTAATGGTCCATAAACCTGTAACACAGGACAGAGTAAAATGTGTGTGCATGTGTATGAAGTACAACCCGAATTCCGGAAAAGTTGGGACGTTTTTTAAATTTTAATAAAATGAAAACTAAAAGACTTTCAAATCACATGAGCCAATATTTTATTCACAATAGAACATAGATAACATAGCAAATGTTTAAACTGAGAAAGTTTACAATTTTATGCACAAAATGAGCTCATTTCAATTTTGATTTCTGCTACAGGTCTCAAAATAGTTGGGACGGGGCATGTTTACCATGGTGTAGCATCTCCTTTTCTTTTCAAAACAGTTTGAAGACGTCTGGGCATTGAGGCTATGAGTTGCTGGAGTTTTGCTGTTGGAATTTGGTCCCATTCTTGCCTTATATAGATTTCCAGCTGCTGAAGAGTTTGTGGTCGTCTTTGACGTATTTTTCGTTTAATGATGCGCCAAATGTTCTCTTTAGGTGAAAGATCTGGACTGCAGGCAGGCCAGGTTAGCACCCGGACTCTTCTACAACGAAGCCATGCTGTTGTTATAGCTGCAGTATGTGGTTTTGCATTGTCCTGCTGAAATAAACAAGGCCTTCCCTGAAATAGACGTTGTTTGGAGGGAAGCATATGTTGCTCTAAAACCTTTATATACCTTTCAGCATTCACAGAGCCTTCCAAAACATGCAAGCTGCCCATACCGTATGCACTTATGCACCCCCATACCATCAGAGATGCTGGCTTTTGAACTGAACGCTGATAACATGCTGGAAGGTCTCCCTCCTCTTTAGCCCGGAGGACACGGCGTCCGTGATTTCCAACAAGAATGTCAAATTTGGACTCGTCTGACCATAAAACACTATTCCACTTTGAAATAGTCCATTTTAAATGAGCCTTGGCCCACAGGACACGACGGCGCTTCTGGACCATGTTCACATATGGCTTCCTTTTTGCATGATAGAGCTTTAGTTGGCATCTGCTGATGGCACGGCAGATTGTGTTTACCGAAAGTGGTTTCTGAAAGTATTCCTGGGCCCATTTAGTAATGTCATTGACACAATCATGCCGATGAGTGATGCAGTGTCGTCTGAGAGCCCGAAGACCACGGGCATCCAATAAAGGTCTCCGGCCTTGTCCCTTACGCACAGAGATATCTCCAGTTTCTCTGAATCTTTTGATGATGTTATGCACTGTAGATGATGAGATTTGCAAAGCCTTTGCAATTTGACGTTGAGGAACATTGTTTTTAAAGTTTTCCACAATTTTTTTACGCAGTCTTTCACAGATTGGAGAGCCTCTGCCCATCTTTACTTCTGAGAGACTCTGCTTCTCTAAGACAAAGCTTTTATAGCTAATCATGTTACAGACCTGATATCAATTAACTTAATTAATCACTAAATGTTCTCCCTGCTGAATCTTTTCAAAACTGCTTGCTTTTTTAGCCATTTGTTGCCCCCGTGCCAACTTTTTTGAGACCTGTAGCAGGCATTAAATTTTAAATGAGCTAATTAAGTGGATAAAAGTGTAAAATTTCTCAGTTTAAACATTTGCTATGTTATCTATGGTCTATTGTGAATAAAATATTGGCTCATGTGATTTGAAATTCCTTTAGTTTTCATTTTATTAAAATTTAAAAAACGTCCCAACTTTTCCGGAATTCGGGTTGTAGTTACACAGTGACAAGTGCAAATTTTGATGTGCTAAATGAATTATGACTTTGAAGGCACTTTTCTTCCAATATTAATATAATTTCATAATTTGATGTTATGGCCATGTACCTGCATTCAGGGGCGTAGCAGCCATTTTAAAAGTGTCAGGTAATGTGACCCTCAACGGCCACCCAAATTAAAACCCTAATATATATATATTCCTTAAAACATTGACAAGTAGTCCCAGTTAAAAAATAAATAAACCATAATAATACTGAATTAAAATAGACAACTCACTTCTTTCAACAAATCTCACCTCTATAGATTCTGGAGAGCTCGAGTAACTGTCCTCCTCTCTGACGTGACAGCCTACCTTTCCTACAGACCAGTTAAAGTTAAGAACAAAGCTATAATGAAATAAAGAACTAAAATATGATAAAGTATGATAAGATATAAGTATTCTGCAATAAAACAATTAAACTTTTTATTTGCTTAATTGGGAAAGGATAATTTTGCTCCGGACACAAGCAGCACCACGCAACAAAAGAACCCGAATAATGCTGTCCATATTTACATTTACTTATTTAGCAGACATTTTATCCACAGCGACTTACAAGTAGTAGAGCATATACTGTAACACACAATGGAATTGGTGCGACGTGACACGACACCTGCATTACAGTCATAAAAAAAGGTTCAGAATAGTCATCCACTGGTTTAAAGCACAATTTGGAACAAACCTTAAAATCTTAATAAAGTTTCATTTTATGACTGCGGTCACTTTAAGAAACGCCCCTTCAAATGTAAAATGGGCAAAAGCACTGTGCGCGGGCACACACACATTTAAGCTTGTGGATTTGCTGTTGTGTTAAATACAGTTTTTAACTCCCACATCCTTCTATAGTATCATTTTTACTAAATTTGCATTAAACTGTGACAGGTTCACAACACAATCTCCGCTGAAATGCACAAAATAAATGGTTAAGATTGAATTGAAATGATCATGTGCAACACAGGAATTATAGTGCATCCTGCTTACTTCGTATTACCTAATTGGGCTATTTTATTTTAATTTTTATCAAATGACAGTCATTATTGAAGATTAAATGTAGATGGCCTTGTGCTGATGCATTCATCTGTGTGCACTCAAAAAGTTGCAGAAGTTTTGTGTTTGAAACTAGCAGTATGTTTGTATCTGAAAATATCAAGTCCATTCCTTATTCTACTAATGGATCTGGTGCGACGTGACACGACACCTGCATTACAGTCATAAAAGAAGGTTCAGAATAGTCATCCACTAGTTTAAAGAACAATTTGGAACAAACCTTAAAATCTTAATAGTTTCTTTTTATGACTGCTGTCACTTTAAGAAACGCCCCTTCAAATGTAAAATGGGCAAAAGCACTGTGTGCGGGCACACACACATTTAAGAGATTAATTTTTTCAAGTTTATAGTCATTGTGAGGCACCATGGTCCCCAATGACACTCTTGAGAACATGCTGCTCTGTGTAGTCTCTGATAAAAAAAAGTTGTGTTGACTCTGGATGAAGTTTAGACAGCAGGACCTTCAAACTAATTAAGGAAGCATGTTATCACACAGGGGACAGTGGGAAAACAAGATAAATTAAAACAAAAAAAAAGTAAACAGAAGAGAAGAGATAGATAAAAAAAAAAGTGTGTCAGACAGAAGAAAAGACGGACATACAGAAAGTAAAAGAAATGCAGAGAGAGAGAGAGAGAGAAAGAAAGTGCATTAATCATCTGGTGCAGACAGGTTGGACTTTGAATGACAACTATTAAAGCAGATACCTTCCTATATCCCACAGGTAAGCAATAAAACACAGAAGGCTGTCTAGACTAGAGTGGTCTTTTCCAAAATACATGTCTGTATTTCTTCACAGGCATGCTGGGTGTAATCTTGATAGTTGTTTTAAACTGCAAAAATATTTAAAAAAATTATCATTAAAATAGCTGAAAATTCTTTAAAAAAAAAAAAAAAAACATACTAAAAATTATAAACGCAACAGTTTTTCCCACGATTTTTCATGAGCTAAACTCTAAGATCTAAACCTTTTTCTATGTACACAAAAGGCCTATTTCTCTCAAATATTGTTCACAAATCTGTCTAAATCTGTGTTAGTGAGCACTTCTTCTTTGCCGAGATAATCCATCCACCTCACAGGTGTGGCTTATCAAGATGCTGATTAGACAGTATGATTATTGCACAGGTGTGCCTTTGGCTGGCCACAATAAAAGGCCACTTTAAAATGTACAGTTTTTCTGTATTGGGGGATCCAAAAACCAGTTAGTATCTGGTGTGACCACCATTGCCTCACGCAGTGCAACACTTCTCCTTCGCATAGAATTGATCGGGTTGTTGATTGTGGTCTGTGGAATGTTGATCCACTCCTCTTCAATGGCTGTGCGAAGTTGCTGGATATTGGCAGGACTGGAACACGCTGTCATATACACTGATCCAGAGCATCCCAAACATGCTCAATGGGTGACATGTCCGGTGAGTATGCTAGCCATGCAAGAACTAGGATGAATTGTGTACAGAATTTTGCAACATGGGGCCATGCATTATCATGCTGCAATAAGAGGTGATGATCGAGGATGAATGGCACAACAGTGGGCCTCAGGATCTTGTCACAGTATCTCTGTGCATCCAAAATGCCATTAATAAAATGCACGTGTGTTTGTTGTCCATAACAAACGCTTGCCCATACCATAACCACACCTCCACCATGGGCCACTCGATCCACAACATTGACATCAGCAAACCGCTCACCCACACGACGCCATACAAACCCACACCTCTCTAAAGTGCCAGACACCATCGAATGTGAGGTTACTATGAGGAACTGCAGTCAGGTCAAGACCCTGATGAGGACGACGAGTATGCAGATGACCTTCCCTGAGATGGTTTCTGACAGTTTGTGCAGAAATTCTTTGGTTATGCAAACCGATTGTTGCAGCCGCTGTCCGTGTGGCTGGTCTCAGATAATCTTGGAGGTGAAGATGCTGGATGTGGAGGTCTTGTGCTGGTGTCAGAGATGTATAAAGTACTAGAGACCCAGACTTGAGTAAAAGTACAAGTGCTCTATCAAAAAAATGACTTGAGTAGAAGTTGAAGTGCTCTTTAAGCACCACACTTAAGAAGAAGTACTAAAGTATTCAACATTTTTTGTACTTAAGTATTGCAAGTAGTCTATTTGAAAATTTACTACTCAAGTACTGAAAGTAAAAGTACAAGTATTGTGTTATGTAGAAAGTAGTCAAAAGTTTGAACATATTGTTTTTACTATTTCAAATGATTACCCTAAAAGACAATCACAATTCCTTTGACTGTAACTTATTGTAAACAAAAAACAGATTGAAGGGTTAGTTCGCCCAATTTGCAAAATTATGTCATTAATAACTTACCCTCATGTTGTTCCAAACCTGTAAGACCTCTGTTTATTTTTGGAACACAGTTTAATATATTTTAGATTTAGTCCGAGAGCTCTCAGTCCCTCCATTGAAGCTGTGTATACGGTATACGGTCCATGTCCGGAAAGGTAAGAAAAACATCTTCAAAGTAGTCCATGTGACATCAGAGGGTCAGTTAGAATTTTTTGAAGCATCAAAAATACATTTTGGTCCAAAAATAGCAAAAACTACGACTTTATTCAGCATTGTCTTCTCTTCCGTGTCTGTTGTAAGACAGTTTAAAACAAAGCAGTTTGTGATATTCGGTTCGCGAACGAATCATTCGATGTAACCGGATCTTTTTGAACCAGTTCACCAAATTGAACTGAATCGTTTTAAACGGTTCGCGTCTCCAATACGCATTAATCCACAAATGACTTAAGCTGTTAACTTGTTTAATGTGGCTGACACTCCCTCTGAGTTAAAACAAACCAATATCCCGGAGTAATTCATTTACTCAAACAGTACTCTGACTGAACTGATGTAAAGAGAACTGAAGATGAACACCGAGCCGAGCCAGATAACGAACAACAGACTGACTCGTTCACGAGTCAAGAACACTGATCTATATAACTTATATTATAGATCAGTGGTCAAGAACCTCTGAATACTCTAGTAAAGTACAGATACCGCCTTTTAGTACTTAAGTACAGTAGTGAAGTAGTTCTACTTCATTACTATACATCTTTGGCTGGTGTGGTTACACATGGTCTGCAGTTATGAGGCCGGTTGAATGTACTGCAAAATTCTCTGAAACACCTTTAAAGATGGCTTATGGTAGAGAAATGAACATTCAATTCACGGACAACAGCTATGGTGGGCATTCCTGCAGTCAGCATGCCAATTGCACGCTCCCTCAAAACTTGGGACATCTGTGGCATTGTGCTGTGTGATGAAACTGCACATTTTAAAGTGGCCTTTTATTGTGGCCAGCCAAAGGCACACGTGCAATAATCATGCTGTCTAATCAGCATCATGATATACCACACCTGAGGTGGATGGATTATCTCGGCAAAGGAGAAGTGCTCACTAACACAGATTTAGACAGATTTGTGAACAATATTTGAGAGAAATATGCCTTTTGTGTACATAGAAAAAGTCTTAGATCTTTGAGTTCAGCTCATGAAAAGTGGGGGCAAAAACAAAAGTGTTGCGTTTTGTTTAGTGTATATTTACCTTTTGTACATTTTTGTATATTTAAAAGAAACAAATTATTTCATAGATCCTAAATTAAGCTCATTAACTAATTGTCTTGTTCCTGTTTTGAGCATAAATATAATTCAATTTAATGAGGTTTATCCTAATGACAAGGAACAAAAACACGTCACAAAAAAACGCTGATATTACTGGAAAACAAAAAATATATACCGATAAAGTTTTTTTTTGCAGTTTTTATATATTCTCAAAGATCTCAGCTTGTATCTACATTTTGTTTGTTATATTTCTCATTAGAGATGTGGTTTCTGGAATGTTTAAAAATATGCATCATAATAAATCGCAAACAAAATGCTTTGATGTTATTAATAAGCTAACATTTGTTTAAAGGTAAAAATTACAGTCAATAATTTCAGAATAACTCTCTTGAAACAATCCTTCAAAGTCACAGTAGTGTAATAATTGCGTTAAATTGCATCACAGGTGCAAAAAACAAGGTCAATCTTTGGGGTTTTGGCCCCATATTTTTCAAGCTTACCCTGCTTGCTTAAACACTCCACTGAGGCCTTGACTAAATCTCTGTGTTGTGTTTTCTTACGTCGTCCCAAGGCAGAACGAAAGTTTAATTTGCTCTAGATGGTTGTGGTCTGCTGGAGACAGCACTGAATGAATGGCTCATTAACTCCTGCATAAGCACTCAGCGAGCTAGCGATGGTGGAAAATTAATTTATGCAGTCTTCTGCCAGACATAGCATCAAACTCACAGCAAACTGAGGAAAATCATGGGGGAAAATGGAGGGAGGAAGGAAACTGGAGAGAGAAAGAGAGGGAAAGAGACTGTAAGTGGAAAGTCTGACCTAGGCATTAGGCCTCAAATAAGTGACACTCTTAAAACACACTGAAATATAAGTCTCAGATGCCCTGGTCACGCTGTCCAGCATCAACAGCAAAAACGGACCGCTCATTCTTCTTTCGGACAGATGAACAGGCCTGTGGTTCCCCCCCGTGAGCCCACTCTGAGGAGTGTGTGGGGTCACAAGGGAGCTGATGTAACCAGAGTGAACTTTACAGCACATTAGCTGAGGCAGTATATGTATCTGGCCACTAAAGCAAGTTTCTAGCTTAGTTAGCAGCACTCTTGAGCTGAGCGATGCATTTTGAACATTGTATCTGAGGTTAATTACCTGGCAAATGGCATTTAGTCATAGTTTATTAACTTTGGAATTATGTATAATCAATTTTGAAAATTGAGCTGAAATAGTGCCTCATTGTCAGGAAAAAGGGCTGATAATACTCTTTTGAGATGTTAGACATATATAAAGCAATAAATGATCAAATATCTTTTCACGGTTTGTCAGGATGATATAATAATCATGACAATTCCAATTACAGAATCAGTTTTTAACCATCTAACTATTTATTCATTCAGTCTTGAACTAACTGAAGATCGCGGATAAAGAAATAATCTTTTATATTTGAACTTGTAACATAACCTTATCAAATCAATACTTAATACTGTCTAAGGCCTCATATTTTCTTTCACCATTTATCAAAACTTTGAAACACGCTTTGCATAATCAAGAATACAGTCAATGTGAATTTAAAGACAAAAACTTATTTATAAATGTACATTAATAAAATTCAATCTTCCAGTACATGAATTTCTCAACTGTGACCAAATGCAAATGCAGTGCAATTTATATTCAAGAAAACAAATTCACAATCAGATTTGACTGTATTTGCATATGTTGATGATTCGAGTCACTATTAAAAATAAATGGCTAACTGAATTGTGAAATTTTTTGTGAATTAATCTAAATTTTTAGGTTTAGCATTTTTATATTCCCCTGCATTGCAAGTTGCATAGTGTTGATTGCTTGAAGTGAAGGTAGAGAAGCTCCTAAAAAAAAATCTGAATTTTGATGGCCCACTGATTACCTCATGCAATATGCAATACAGTAAAAAACAATACAACAGAACTCAAAAGTTCAGCAGGGTAAATGAAATGGACAGAAGGGAAATGACATGTCTCTAACAGCAGGCAAAGGTCTGTGAAACGATTGGTGTTGAAATGGTGAAGACTCCCACTGTTCCAACATTATCTGTGTTGAGTTGAGGTTTATGATGTCTGAACACTTCAATCACTCCATGTTTGTTCATCTCAGTGAGTGGGGGAGGGATGAAGACATGGTGAATGACAGAAGAGCACACAACACGTTATGATGAAGATTAAGATTGCAGACCAAGGCTAAGATTATGTAGAGAGAGAGAGAGCAGTCTGGCTCTGAATTATTAACCTGAAAGGCATATTTTGTTTTAATGACCTTAACAGATATTTTACTAATGAGGCAGCAAGAAGACAGTCCAGAGTAAACACCTGTATGGGAACCACGTCCAGTATGAACAAGTCAAGAATGAACTCCACTGGAGATCTCAGCTAATATCACAGATCTTACATGTTTTATTTTAAAGGAGGTGATTCTTTTCTATACCCAATGTAAACACACACACACACACACACATTTTAACAATTTATTTAAGTCCACTTAAAAGAAGTACTCACGAGGACAAAAATATTATAGATGCAGTTAAATACATGTACAAGATCATGGACCAGTTGCAAACATCAGGTCTTTACAATATTAAGCATAACACTCAGTTCTTATGGGTATAAATAACAGCGTCTCCTCCATATATGACGGCTGCCTATAATAGCAGACAGTGCACAGTACTTTGCCAAGCGTTTGGCCCTCGGTTTGGGCATCCCAAGCTGTTGAAGCCCTCTTACAACCAACCTGTGTGTGTGTCCTAAACTACCAAATATAAAAACAAGTAATTGGCCTCGATAACCTATTTCTAAAATGGTATTTAGGAGTGATTGATATTTAATGATTTTAGTCATGAAAGCTTCCTCCATACTAGAGTCAAAGGTGCACGCAACCTCCAAAACAAACACCTCTCTACACTCCTCATTAAACACAAGAACATCTGGTGTGTTAGCAGACAGATGAGAGAAGATTTCAGAGTTACTGTTCAAATACTGGAACATGGATGAGTTTACACAAGAATGTGTGAATATTCTTACTAAAGATGGTAAATAGTTTGATATGTCTTTCACTATCAAGTCCACTTTTCTGTCGTGACGTGCTGTGTACATTCCTCTGTAAGCATGACAGCCGTTCAGGATATGTGGCAGTGTTTCTGTGATCTGTTCTGGAGTGTGATGCAGACAGTGAGGAACCTGAGCTGTAGGAAACCAGATAGAAAGGTTAAGTCTAGTTGGAAGAACTTGTAATCTGGCTTTTACTGTGAAAGTAACAATGTCCTCGCTGAGTGCAGTATTCTTAAGAAATGAGTGAGAAACAGAGTGATCAGCCGAGGGAAGACAAGCAAGTTTTCCCTGAAGGTTCAGTCCAGTCCAGTGTTGTTTTTGGTGATACTGATGTAAATCCATGAGAGTTCGCCGGGCACCTGTAGATGTTAGCTGGTGGCTAGATCCCCCGAACGCAGCTGTTGCTCTGACATAGATCAGGGGGTCAGTGATGATATCCTCCGAGACCCTCAACGTCCCAAAGAGTCAGACCGAGCCCACTCCAGTGATACTCCAGTTCTTACACAGAGGTCATTCAAGTCCGGCCAATCTGACCAGACACCAAAACCAGCCGAGTGAGTGTACAATTTCCCGCTGGGTTTTCTTCTAAAGCCAAGGAAGTGGGACTCTGAGTCCGTGGCTAACGGCACCCTGCGTCTCCTGAGATCCAGGAACAGGGAGGATCGAGCCAACTCCCTGACGTCTCTGTCATCATTGTTCAGCATGTTCAGAAGATGGGAAATCCGCATGCTGCTATAAACCCATTACACGTTCGGCACCCCCAACCCTCCTTCCCATTGGGGATGAAAAATAATGTCACGAGTGCTGTGCTGTGTGTGTGTTGTACTTTAGAGAGTGCCACTTGTCTAACAGCCTCCAGCTTCATGATCAGTGGCAGTGGACATTTATCAATCAGGTCCAGCCTGCATGTGAACTCTGACAAGATGATGTTTACTTGCTCTTTCCATTCTCCTGCAATATTAATTTTATGTCCAAGGTAAGTGTATGTTTCATGGAGAGAATATACACGAATAGGTTTTGTTGCTACTGTAAACACTGGACATCTATCAGATTTAGAGCGGTACCACCTGTTCCCTCCGCTCCTCCTCTCATACAGAACAGCACATTTTGAGTCCTTAATCTCCAGACCTGACCATTTAAAAAAAGAATCAGTTCTAGCTAGCATGTTTTTAATTACGCTCTCATCTCTGGAGGCAATCTGGACATCGTCTGCATAGCCCTGTACTGGGATCGGGGACATCACACCTGGGGGGGCACACTGACACATCCACTTTAACCATTGGTTGATGGCAATTATAAAATTAACTGCACTCCAAGGGCATCCAGTTTTAATGCCTATCTGAAGTGATGTTGGGCGAGTGAGCTGTTCTCCACAGATTACTTCGATAAAGGAGCCTCTATATACATCTCTCACTATGTCAATGAACAGCTGAGGCAGCTGTATTTCCTCCAGTGATCTGATCATTACATCATGAGATAAAGTTCCAAATGCATCTCTAAAGTCTAGGAAGACTGAATACAGTCTGCAAGACTCGTGCTTAAAGTCTTCTATCCCTGTTTTAAGGCAAAATACATGTTCATTCATACCTTGTCTATTGATGTATGCCTTCTGCTTGCTGAATAGGATATCAGCCTCCGTCAGCCAAGGAAGAACTCTGGCAAGTATGCATTTCATGAACACCTTATAGATGGTAGGAAGGAGGGAAATGTCTCTCCATGTTGATGGATCATCAGGGATGTTGTCTTTTTTTGGAATACGATGAATTATTGCTCCTTTCCATGAATCTGGTACTCTCTTATTTTCCAAACAGACATTAAAAACGGTTGTTAAAATCTGACATGATTGCATGGTTTTAAATGACTCATATGTCACGCCGTCTTTACCACTTGCTTTGTTATTTGGATTTGTATCGCTTTAGATCTTTTATGCTGCCACAAATATGCAAGTTTGTTCTTGCTCACCTTTCTGTCCCACTGGCCGTAAGTCGCTCGTTTCTGCAGAGACGGCAGGACGGTGTCCCGCAGGTAGTGCAGCTGTTCGCGGATCCAGTCAGCTATTAAAGCCGATGTTACATCTTCAGGATATGGTTGTATCACCGGGAACTTCCTCAGAACTCTCGCCACATATTTCAGGAGTTGTAATCCAAAAGGCTTACCGTTGTGGCTTTCGGCTATAAAAACTCCGTTTCTGAAGAATATCCCGTTTAACAGTGCAGCTAGCGTTATCCACTTTCCTGGATCACCAGAGGAATCAAAGTTTTTCTCACGCTGACGTTTGATGTTCATGTCATCTCTATAGATTTTTTCATGAGACTGAAAAGCCATCCACTGATGCTCAGACAGTGGACAAACATACTGCTGGAAAACCGTAAGCTCTTCTCCCGGTAGATGGGATTCATGGGAGGAAACAGGTGTTATCAGCGGCTGTTTGTAAATTCTCCCGGTGAGTAATGCTTGTTTGTATGCAAGCTTGATCGTTGCAGTTAAGCACATAGTCCATAACAGTTGCCATAGCATCTTATCTGCACATATTGCATTAACGATGGCAATTACAACGGGTGTGGTTATTTAGGTTTTTTGAGTAGCATTTTGGCGTTTACCTGCACCTGCGAGTGGCCTACAACCTACCGCCATCTTGCACACACACACACACACACACACACACACACAAGCAGAAAACCATATGAGCAAAGCACAAAAGAAACAGAAGCATGATATTTATAATGCCAATGGAGAGCATGCACTTAAAGGGCTCATCATTTTACCTGTGACACAGGGTCAGTTCCCTGGACACACATTAAATCTTGCCTTGGATTAAAAAATTCTCAATTTTCATAATCTTATTTGACAGAATAATCCAGGGATAAAGATTAATATGTGCCTATATTGTAAATGGAATTCAAGAAATCCCTTTTATTATCATGTAATAGTGAGCATTCACCGTATTTCCTTAGAAATGATAAAGGAAAGGATTTGGAATATTTCCAAATTCAAGGATCTGACTCAGATCTATTTCTTAATTTCCCGAAAAAAATTTTTTGGTGCATTCATTATATTAGCTAAAACCATGGCTCATGATCAGAGAAGGGGGTGAAAGGAAGGAAAGAACAAAATAAATCATTACATAAACAACAAACACACAAAAAAAGAAAATACTGGACAGAGAGATGAGTCTAAGAGAGATGAAGCTAAGTTCAGAAAACAATATCAGCCTTACTGCATACTGTGCTAAATACCTACCTTTTTTAATGAAACGGAATACATAATGCAACAATAAACAGTTCAAACTGTTCATATGCTCCACTGTCATCACATTACGAGTGTCCATATGAAAGGGAAAAAAATCTAAATAAATAAATTCAGCCATGGGTAATCTTCCATCATATCATTTTTTCTTGCAAACAAAATTTCCCCCCCATCAGAATACATACCTAATTTGGAGAAAGATGCTTTTTAGAACCAGATGGTGTCAGATGGTTGCTACCCAATCATCCTTGACCCACTGGTTAAAATCATGTTACTTCTCCTTCATTTATTACATGCAAACGGGTGCACTGCATTGTGAAATACTGTTTCCCACTTAGTATGATCTGTTGCACAACTACTGCACACATTCAACTGCAAAAAAATGTATGCATTTAGCAGACGCTTTTATCCAAAGCGACTTACAGTGCATTCAGGCTAACAATTTTTACTTATCATGTGTTCCCGGGGAATCGAACCCCCAACCTTGCGCTTGATAGCGCAATGCTCTACCAACTGAGCTACAGGAACACTAATTTCTGCAATTAGTAATTACTAATTTTTGCAAAAATATCAAGAGTAGTATGTCAATATGGTATTCCAAACATACATCCTACTGATGATAAGAAGAGACTCAAAAGCTGTTCTCCAACACTGATGATTCCCAGGTGACCTCTGGTTTCAAAATTCTACTTATCAGCAGCCACAGACTAACCACTGAAAGATGAGAGGACACAGAAAGATAAAAAAATGTGTGTGTGAAGAGTGAACGTGAGAATAGATAGACTACACACATCCTACACAGCAAAGTAATAAAAAATGACTTACTAAATTATTATATTCACTACAGTAAATATTATATCCAGAGGCAGTGGAGGTTCCTCTCTACTTGACGAATGCCACAATGCTAAATTTTTTCAACACTAACTCGGTTTCAAATCTAATACTCAACTCCAAATGTATATATAAAATTGCAATTTGATGCAGAACATTGTATTGGTAAGAATTTTGTTTGTTTGTTTGTTTTTGTATCTGAACAGCATCCACCAACAACCAACAGGATTCAGGGAGCCTGAAATTTTTTTAAAGCTTTGTGAATGAACTGATCAAACTGAACACTACAGGGGAAAGCAACACACTGTATAGTTTCAGGGCAAACAAAACGACTATATTTGCAGCAGAAGGAAACAACTCATGCTACAAAATCTCACAAGCCAGTGATCTGAATGAACATACAACATTGAGCAGTTGCTGACAGAATAATAGCTTTGTTTTTGTCTTTAAATTGTTCTATTAGCAATAGAACTGTTCTTTGAGTTTTAAAGAATAGACAGGAAAAAGTAAAGATAAATATGTCAATGTAATGTTTTCCAATGAAGGGAGCAACCTAGTGATATTTGCTCAGTTTACATCCATTTAGAAAGGTTAGACCTCCACAAAACCAGTACAGTTCACAGAAACGACACCTTGTCAATGTTCATTCCTTTATTCACTAGCCATTTTTCCCTAAGGGTCCCCTGTGGAGGCCATCTTGGTGAAGGCTTTCGTGTTTTCTACAGTGTTCCTGCACCTCACAGCCTCGTGCAGTGAGAGGGGTGGGGGTCATTTCTCTGTCAGGATGCTTACAAAGCTTAATTCACTTCTGGGAGCCCTCATATAATGCTATAGTCTGAACAGCAAATAATATATTAGAAGCAAAATTTGTCAATTTCAGAGTTGGCTGGTCTGCCTCTGCCATGTAGGATTCAGCATAGGAAGATATGAGCTACTTATACAATATGACATACATCGAAAGAGTATTTTTAGCCTGGTGTTGTGGAATTCTATTTAGAGCAAGTGCACTTTGTTGCTGTCTTATTTGAAGGGAAGTTTTTAAATAATTATCCTGCTGCAAAATGGCATCTTGAGTTGTTGAGATTTCTAAAGTAATTACAGCATATTTATAATGGACAATTCATGCCTGTACTTTGTCTGACTTTGCTTTGTTTGCATTTTTGGAGGCTTCTGAATGTCAGCTCAGACTTGGGGGCTTTAAGGCAAGAAGCATAGTAACCAAATTTTCCACTGATTGTCGGTCATACAATGCATGAGTTATGGAAACTCTGCTAACTCAAGTCCTGTTCCCAATTTTAATGGTTCTAGCCATCATGATATTAGTGATGTTTGCTTATTAAAATATTTTACACATGAAGAACTGGCTTTTTTTAAAAGACTGCAGTCATATAAAAAGCCTAACATTACTAGCGCACACCACGTGTTGTCAAAAGTGATGATACCACCTTTTTCTGTAGTACAGAGTACTGAGTAATGAGCACTCTATGAAGAATGACAAGAGTTTCCAATTTACAATGTGTTTTTAGCATTGAGCAGCATTGTAGCCATTCACAGACATGAATGTGTGAATGCAATGGTCAATCAGAGACAGTTAAAGGGATAGTTCACTCAAAAATGAAAATTACTCTATGATTTACTAGCCCTCAAGCCATCCTAAGTGTATATTACTTTCTTCTTTCAGACCAATAAAATCGGAGTTAGATTATATGTCCTGGCTCTTCCAAGCTTTATAATGCCAGTGTATGGTGGTCAAGATTTTGAAGCAAAATAAAGTGCATCACTACTAAAACATTCAAGTGAAGTCATGTCTTAGGAAATAGCAAGAATTCAGTAACAACAGTAAGGTGCAACATTGCCTGCGCAAATAAGTTGATCAATGTTGTAAAACGTGACGTGAACTCTAGATACTATAAAAAATACAGATATTGTGTAAACCTAAATTACAGACTAAAGGAAGCCCTCTGCAAACAACAAGCCCTCAGGGTGGTCAATCATTGTGTCTACAGAATCAGCTTGATTGACAACCCTGATTGATTGTTTTTGTGTTAGTGTGACCACTTGTGTTTGAAAACCTCAAGAGATTTAATAACACTACAGCTGAATTTTGATGCCACTTTGCTTTTCTGTTGTCCTTCAATGATGAATTTACTGTAAATAGACTTTAAATTAAATCACAGCCTATATTTTATCATGCTAACTATAAATTCAGAGTCCACATCCACTTCTATTATAAGTAAATCAGCTTAGGTATATACTCCTGAATCATATCTGGATTACATTTCTCAGAAGAACACTTTAAAATAGGGATTATGAACCAGCAATCCAGAGTGCCAATAGGGAATTGTGTCAGAGTTACTGCCTGAGTGCCGCTATAAGCTACACATTAGTATAACTGGGTTCACCATTCAATGTGTAAATCCAAACTCATTAAACAGGAGAATTTTAGACAATGAAAACTCAACTTCCTTAGTGTGTGAACTAAATTTTTGAGTAAAAATAAAAATAGTATTAAATTTGTGACACGGGTGGAGTATATTTAAAACCTCCTGAGCATATAATGACTTCGGTTTTGTACATTACACCACTGTTTAATGACATTCAACCAAGTTATCTCGGGCAATGCAAAACAGAGATGATTTGATCTCAGATGACTAAATTTAACTAGTACATCAAAGACAACTGGTCTCCCATGAATGAGCAGTCTTAAAGGCTTTTAAAGAAGTGAAATCCAGCATATTCTGGGGTATTGCTTACATGAGGAAGCTAAAAAGAAAATAATTAGGCTTCATATGAATGTGTTTGTTTCCATGTGCAATGATCCACTACTAAATATGATAAAAAGAAACACTAATATTAAATGGTACTCAGAAGTTATGTAACAATACACATCTCCAAACAAGTTAGAACTGCAAGGTAATAACTAAATCCAAATCAAAGGTAAGTCTGTCCAAGCCCATGGTCCATATGCTTTGGATATTTTCAGAGGGATCTGACCATGAAAGCACACCAGGTGCTGCAGTGAGTGATAGACTGCAAACCAACCTAAGTTTTCATATAGCCTTCAGGCTAGATATCAGTACAGATATTAATAGCCAGAGGCAACATATAGATAGATCTAGCATGTTTGTTTATTTCCATAATTCTGCCAAACACAAGGTTTTGTAATATGAACATAATTATCACTGTATTCTTGGAAATGTCTTTATAGCATGACAGACATCTAATCACATTCCAAGGTGAGGACATGCAGTCCAGCACGTCAGTGTTTGCTTGAGGCACCACATTCAGCCATTTGACATTAGGGAGGTCTGAGAAGACTACATGAGCCAAGACAGGCCAAACAAGCACTGCTACAATGGAATACCAATGAAATGTGTGCACTTTTGATTTATTGCACACCAGTGCAGACCCTGTCTGGCCTTGTCACACCTTGATTGGTTTAATTCACTAATGTACTTAATTCCGCCTGAAGACTTTAACAAAGGGCAATGTAATTCGACTTACAAAACCATTCAATTAACACGTTAAGCTTATTAACAATATTTAGATCTACACTGAACAAAATTATAAACGCAACACTTTTGTTCTTGCCCCCATATTTCATGAGCTGAACTCAAAGATCTAAGACTTTTTATATGTACACAAAGGGCCTATTTCTCTCAAATATTGTTCACAAATCTGTCTAAATCTGTGTTAGTGAGCACTTCTCCTTTGCCGAGATAATCCATCCACCACACAGGTGTGGCATATCAAGATGCTTATTTGCGCAGGTGTGGCTTAGGCTGGCCACAATAAAAGGCCACTCTAAAATGTGCAGTTTTATCACACAGCACAATGCCACAGATGTCCCAAGTTTTGAGGAAGCGTGCAATTGGCATGCTGACTGCAGGAATGTCCACCAGATCTATCCCCTGTGAATTTAATGTTCATTTCTGTACCATAAGCCATCTTTAAAGGAGTTTCAGAGAATTTGGCAGTACATCCAACTGGCCCCAGACCTCCAAGATCATATGAGACCAGCCACCCGGACAGCTGCTGCAACAATCGACTTGACCGACTCTCAAACCAACTTGAGTGGGCAAATGCTTACATTCGACAGTGTCTGGCACTTTGGAGAGGTGTCCTCTTCACGGATGAATCCCGGTTTTCACTGTACAGGGCAGATGGCAGACAGCGTGTATGGCGTTGTTTGGGCGGTTTGCTGATGTCAATGTTGTGGATCAAGTGGCCGATGGTGGCAGTGGGGTTATAATATGGGCAGGCGTATGTTATGCACAATGAACACAGGTGCATTTTATTGATGGCATTTTGAATGCACAGATACCGTGACAAGATCCTGAGGTCCATTGTTGTGCCATTCATCCACGACCATCACCTCATGTTGCAGCATGATAATGCATGGCCCCATGTTGCAAGGATCTGTACACAATTCATCCTAGTTCTTGCATGGCTAGCATACTCTCCGGACATGTCACCCATTGAGCATGTTTGGGATGATCTGGATCGGTGTATACAACATCGTTTCAATATACTGCCAATATCAAGAAACTCCGCACAGCCATTGAAGAGGAGTGGACCAACATTCCACAGGCCACAATCAACAACCTGATCAACGCTATGCAAAAAAGGAGAAGTGTTGCACTGCATGAGGCAAACGGTGGTCACTCCAGATACTGACTGGTTTTCAGTTTTATTCACTTCAATGTAACAGAATCTGAGACAAGTTTTTGTATATATATATATATATATATATATATATATATATATATATACACAACCCGAATTCCGGAAAAGTTGGGACGTGTTTTAAATTTTAATAAAATGAAAACTAAAAGACTTTCAAATCACATGAGCCAATATTTTATTCACAATAGAACATAGATAACATAGCAAATGTTTAAACTGAGAAAGTTTACAATTTTATGCACAAAATGAGCTCATTTCAATTTTGATTTCTGCTACAGGTCTCAAAATAGTTGGGACGGGGCATGTTTACCATGGTGTAGCATCTCCTTTTCTTTTCAAAACAGTTTGAAGACGTCTGGGCATTGAGGCTATGAGTTGCTGGAGTTTTGCTGTTGGAATTTGGTCCCATTCTTGCCTTATATAGATTTCCAGCTGCTGAAGAGTTCGTGGTCGTCTTTGACGTATTTTTCGTTTAATGATGCGCCAAATGTTCTCTATAGGTGAAAGATCTGGACTGCAGGCAGGCCAGGTTAGCACCCGGACTCTTCTATGACGAAGCCATGCTGTTGTTATAGCTGCAGTATGTGGTTTTGCATTGTCCTGCTGAAATAAACAAGGCCTTCCCTGAAATAGACGTTGTTTGGAGGGAAGCATATGTTGCTCTAAAACCTTTATATACCTTTCAGCATTCACAGAGCCTTCCAAAACATGCAAGCTGCCCATACCGTATGCACTTATGCACCCCCATACCATCAGAGATGCTGGCTTTTGAACTGAACGCTGATAACATGCTGGAAGGTCTCCCTCCTCTTTAGCCCGGAGGACACGGCGTCCGTGATTTCCAACAAGAATGTCAAATTTGGACTCGTCTGACCATAAAACACTATTCCACTTTGAAATAGTCCATTTTAAATGAGCCTTGGCCCACAGGACACGACGGCGCTTCTGGACCATGTTCACATATGGCTTCCTTTTTGCATGATAGAGCTTTAGTTGGCATCTGCTGATGGCACGGCGGATTGTGTTTACCGACAGTGGTTTCTGAAAGTATTCCTGGGCTCATTTAGTAATGTCATTGACACAATCATGCCGATGAGTGATGCAGTGTCGTCTGAGAGCCTGAAGACCACAGGCATCCAATAAAGGTCTCCGGCCTTGTCCCTTACGCACAGAGATTTCTCCAGTTTCTCTGAATCTTTTGATGATGTTTTGCACTGTAGATGATGAGATTTGCCAAGCCTTTGCAATTTGACGTTGAGGAACATTGTTTTTAAAGTTTTCCACAATTTTTTTACGCAGTCTTTCACAGATTGGAGAGCCTCTGCCCATCTTTACTTCTGAGAGCCTCTGCTACTCTAAGACAAAGCTTTTATAGCTAATCATGTTACAGACCTGATATCAATTAACTTAATTAATCACTAGATGTTCTCCCAGCTGAATCTTTTCAAAACTGCTTGCTTTTTTAGCCATTTGTTGCCCCGTGCCAACTTTTTTGAGACCTGTAGCAGGCATTAAATTTTAAATGAGCTAATTAAGTGGATAAAAGTGTAAAATTTCTCAGTTTAAACATTTGCTACGTTATCTATGTTCTATTGTGAATAAAATATTGGCTCATGTGATTTGAAATTCCTTTAGTTTTCATTTTATTAAAATTTAAAAAACGTCCCAACTTTTCCGGAATTCGGGTTGTATATATAATTTTTTTTTTTTTTTTTTTTTTTTTGGACTAATTATCCAAATAATCACAGTCCTAAAAACTATTATTGTCAGAGCATACCATAGCATCACTGAAGGTAGCATCATTTTACAACAATTGCCCAGTACAGCTGTACACCATGTTACAGCACAGTAGCGCTACTGCAAACAGTAGCAAGTATACAGCATATACATTTTCATTTTATTTGAGTGGACTTGTTTTTCCAGTTAGCATGAGTGGTAGTCGAGCGGAACACACATTCATAGATCGTAATATTGAGCGGAGCGCCAAACCGTGCAATGAAGAGGAAAGTGAAACATGCGCACTGAACACTACCGGGCGGGGCACGGTGCGCCATACATATTATTATTATTATATGTAGTCTATCTTTTTTGCTCACATTTTCAGGCATTTTTCTCTTTGATAATTTGTTGGATGCTGAAAATTCGGTGCATCCCTACTTACATCCCCTCCTCGTTTACAAATCTGAAGTCCATAAATCCAATTTAAATGCAGAAGAAAGCCCCTTCTGTGTTTAAATTGGATGTATGGACTTAAAATGGAAGTACATTAGTGAATTATGTTGCCTCTGGCTGATAACTTTCAACGATGCTGTCATCTTTATTTTACTAACTTACTGCATACTGAAGGTGACCCAGCTGACCTCACCAAAAAAACAAAATCAACAATCATCTAGTGGATCATCAAGAAATTGATTTTATTATTCTACCAAATGGTATACTAAAAGATCGATATTTGGCTTCATGTATCGATACAGTATTGCCGCGGTACATATCGTGATACTATACTGTATCGATTTTTCCACCCCCCCTAATGAAAAACGGGCAAAAACAAAAGTTTTGCATTTATAATTATTTTCAGTGTATTTAAAAAACTTTTAGCACTGTGGAGCTGACTATTTTCACTTCCCTCTAGACAAATTTTAAAAACAAATCTGGATGCCTAGCACTGACAGTGTTGTTCTTGTGTGATGTTCTTTAAAGATGTATCTTTTAATAGCCTTGGCAGACTACTGAACCACACACATTGCAAAATCATTTTAAAATGATGTTTGCCTAATGATAAGTTAAAGGCAGGGTAGGTAATAAATGTATAAACAACTTTCTTCCATATTTGTTTAAACTTTCTATATATATCAATGCATAATTAAAATGTAAGTACTCTGATAAAAAGAGTATAAAAATCGAGTGATTCTAGACCGTTTAATCTGTATTAAACACAGCTCATTATTTCCATTTCGGGACGAAACATAGGATTGGCTTAGGCGACTGTCACTCTCTCGCAACCATGGCAACCACCCTTTTGCCACACATGACCTGCCCACTTGCGCGTGCACGTTTGATTTGAGGAATTCAACAGGCACGGATCCTAGGAATACCAAAACAATGGCAGAGAAACAGCAAGCAAAATTCACAGTACCGACCTATGCAGTTAGTGAAGGCAAACCAGGCAAAAAAAGGAAGACAGTAACAGTACAAGAAAAGGCAATGAACAAAAAGTCTTTGGATAAACAAAGAAATAAAACGCGAGTTAATATCGGCGTGGCTTTCCAGCGATGGCGAGAACTGAGGGAACTCAAGGGGCTGAAAAGTGACTCCTTGATGGCTTTATTTCTGCTGGACAGGTAAATCTTTCTTTTTGTATTTTGATCATACATATTTTTTTCATGAAGCATGTGTCATTAGCACACGTAGCTGCGTAATATAGCTAACATAACATTACTTAGCGAGCCGTAGTAGAGACGATAAATAATCTATAGGAGCCCAGAAGGGAGGGGGTGGAGTGAATGGAAATAATGAGCGGTCTTTAAAACAGTCGTGAGAGGTCTACAGACACTCGATTTTTATACTTTCTTTTTCAGAGTACTTACATTTTAATTATGTATTGATATATAAATAAAGTTTAAACAAATTTGGAAAAAAAGTTGTTTATACATTTTTTTACCTACCCTGCCTTTAATGAGGTATGACTGACAGGAGGAAAGACAGGTGGGTACTTTGTGGATGTGTACTGTATGTTTGTTCTTCCTGTGTTACATCTAACTGTGTTTCAGAAGTATATAAAGACAGACAGACAGACAGACTGATGGACAGTTGGTCTTACTGACCAACCAACCAACAGATGGAGAAGTTATTTTTTTGTTTGAGCATGTTAGCCACATCTAACACAATGACTCATGAGGCTGTGAAAGCGTGTTGTGCACCATATGTGTTATGAGAGAGAAAGTGAGACGGAAGAGTATGTGTGTGCATGTGTGGAGGTATGTGAGTGAGGAGAGACAGGGAAAGTACAGTGAATGGGAAAGAATGAAGAAAATGGACTTTGTAAGAAAGACAGGTCAGCCTAAATTTTCAGGGATCACTTCACTTCTTCAGAAGGTGTTTTAAATCCTTTCATATAAGGACATGGTGCACTCCACCACATCTCTCTTCCCTCCGTCCTTTAATCTGATCCTGGCAAATTCTCTCGTGCAGACATAGACACACACAATCTGAAACTCTTTTTTCCAAAGACAGGAATGGACACCATGTTCTTTGCTGCCGTTTCCACACTATTAAGGGGCGAATAGCACAGATAAGACCCAATACATTAAACATGAGCTGCTCATCTCTATTTGACATGAGCATGCTGTCTGTCTGTGGACACCTGTGAGTTAAAAGCACTAGCCAAATCAAAATGCATAAAACATTTTGTGCACTTTGGTTATTGACCCTTGCATTATTTAATAAGAGGCTCTACTGTAAAACAGTGTCAAAAGTGATTGCCTTATGAATAATATCAGGAATCTATTATATATGTAACCAGGGCTAGTTGTCACACTGGGAATTTTTCAGAAATGTCCATATTTTTTACTGCGGTAAATTCATGTATGTTTTATATGGTGTAATTCCACACAACTAATTACAAATTATGCATGCAAAAATGTCTTAATGTTTGTGTATTTTACATTTTGCAGAGTGTTGTGCTACAAAAATTGCTATCATTTGTACATTTAGATCAAAGTCATTAGGCCTGTTTTAGGCTATTTACAACCATAGAGTGTGACAACATGCCAGCCTATGCCATGCCAGGTTTCAATATTTAAACCTTATCTGTTATGCATGGCACATACTTGTTGATAGTGCAGACTGACTGTTCCCTATTCTAAAGGGAGAATACATTGATTGACATATCATTAATGTCAGCACATTCCTTCACTACTCCCCCGCCCTCCGTTTCCATCAGTTTCGTCTTCTAAAGCTTCCGACCCTGTGTGCAAAGGCGCGAGCGAAGTTTCACAGCATTTAAGGGATGTTTCAGAGCTATTTTATTTCACCATTTCACGCTTTCGGATTTCCCGAAACAAACAAAATATCTGCGGATGAGCACGTCTGGCACGCGGGTTATTAGAACACATCACTCATCATTTCTCCCCCGCGAGACGGTTCATCAGCACACAGTTGACCGTGATCTGCTCACCAATAACAAGGCAAACGAAAATAAAGCTCGCAAAATGGTTAAGTAATTAAACATCTACATACTTTAAACGCTTTAAAACACTGAGAAAATCGTCGTGCGTTAACCATGATGCAGCCTGTAAATGGTTCAATACAGTGCTGGGCAAAAAAAAAAAAATTCCTAGCAAACATACCAAATACTCCACGGAAAAGGTTAAATGTGCAAACGTAAGATAGAAGCTACTTCATATTTTTATAAATGTATATAGGCTATATAAAGCACACAGGGTAGCCTACCATGGTACAGTTATATACATAATTTGCCAATATTATACTTTGGCATACCTGGGGTATGCTACCTACTACTGTATATTCGTTTAGTTTGATAAAGCAGCAAGGTATTTCAAAAATATCATATTAAAAGGTTATGCAAAATTCATTTGCTTCTCTAAGTGATTTCGTGTATTGAAAATGTTTTGATATTATTTCTTTTGGAAAACGTATTTACCTGCAGTCGTTGACAAGCTGCACGTGCAGGTGTTGAACTTAATAAACGCCGTTGCTTCTTCATCGCTTCCATTCTATAGTTTGCGTTTCAAGGTTAGATTTCAACTGACTGTATGCAAGTATACACTTTATTCAGCGGTCAGTTTGCTCTCCGTGTTCAGTAAAGTACCCTGTCAGTGACAAACCGCTCCAAACGATTCAGTGAGCCGTCCATGTGACTCGGACCGTTTTGCGAACCTTTTTTTCCGAGTCGTTAAAAGAACCCACTCAAAAGATTCATTCGCGAATCGCGAATCGATTCCAAACAGCCGATAGCAAACACGGGGCAATATATGATTTGTGTAATTTTCCATCGAAACATTTTAGAAAGCTTAATCAACAAAATAGTTATATCTGCTGAAAAGCTTATTGATTAAAAAACCGCTACCATCGCAACAAACATAATAAGGAAACTTATATTTAATTAATAAAATAAGTTCAATCAGTTCCAGAAACACATTCTAACAATGACATTAACCAATCTGCACAAATATATTTTCACAGAAACATTTTTTTAACTGTAAAACAGCTTTACTGTGCATGCAAAGTATTATTTATTATTGTTTACGCTATTAATTTAACGTAAATCTTGACATTATTAACACTGCTTACCTTACAAGCTAGAGTTCATTGAAAGGTAAAGATGCTCAGAGAAAATAACTTGTTCTTGTCAGTCCTTTTTTTTTCTTTTGGTAGATCCACTAAAAGCGTGTTGTTCCTCTCCAGAAATGCACGGCTTGTCCTCGATCGTCTGTTTCCGTCCGGATTTTTTCGTGTCGGTTCCCCGTGTCGCCCTGGTCATTGATTGCTAGACCACTGGAATCTCCAGAAGCGCACGAGAGGAAGGTTTCTCCTGGCGCCTGAGCGTGATTGGCTAGCGTGTCAGTGACGCACCAGCAGGTGGCAGAGAGCTCATATAAGAGCCATTCAGACAGCACCAACAAATTCATAAACTCTTTAGACCTATTGAAGAGGACTGTCTGCAAGACAATTTGAGCTTTTGCAACAGCAAACATATCTTGGATATTTATGATAAGCTTTACTTTACTTGCCTTGCTATGTTAAAAGTCAATGTCTGCATATACGGGTGAAATCTTTTATTATTATTATTATTGTTGTTATTGTCATGAAAACAAAACAAAAACAAATTAAATGGGCTTTTTAGCAGAATTTGAACAGTAAACAATTATGAAATACAGAACAATTAATCAATCCACAAAAAAGGGGAACATAAAAACTATTCTGTACCATTGCTTTGGCAAAGAAATATTATAAAGGATAACATTTAAAACATGTGACAACATGTTGTCCTGAGAAAAGACAGATGAAATCCAGTGTTATTCTAACATTTATTTATATATTTATTTATTTATTGAACAAACCTGTCTAAGGCACTACTGTATGTTTTTATTCATTACAGAAAGAGAAGGTCTGGCAAAAGTAAAGGCGAGGCTCTACTGCTTAAAGATTCAAAGTCAATTCCACTGTCTACAATCCCAATGATTATTCACCTCAGGGAGAAAGCCACAGAAAAGATGGAGAAAGAGGGGTGTGAGCAGAGCAACAATGTGAAAAAAGAAGGAAGAGACATTGGGATTTTTGATGTGGAAAGAATGTGGAAAGGAAGAGGATCAAACTCAAAAATCAGACTGTGATAACTGCATATAAAATGTCCTCTCTTATTCTCTGCCTTGCTCTGTGGGACTAATTATGGCAAAAATTGGTGTCTTTCCAGGAAATTTAATGTCTTTTCACCTACAGAGTATTAGCTTGGCAAACACCATTGTCATAAATGACTTACAGTGTCATTGCAAGTCCACATCAACAAACTTGTTTTCCTGACAACTTAACCACCAGATCGTCTCTACAGTGAAAGGCTGATCTCCATATAGAAGAGGTCACCGCCTGTGCCCACGGTGTCATCAAGGCTAGTAAAACACATACGCACAGATGCACCATAAAGATAGTTTGCTATTAATTAGGCCGTAGATCACTGTGTCTGGCTCAATACATCAGGAGTAGCCCTTGAAGCAGTGGAAAGTAATAATAAAAAGTCAAATATGTGATGATATACAGTGTCCTTAAACACTGAATGTCAATGCATTCTAAATTATTGCAACTGAATTGAAAATGATTGTGTTCACAAAAGGGTATAAGCCACTGACTTACACTGGTAAATCTTCAGACAGTTAAGTCGTATGTCTTGTGCATGTGCCACTGAATAGAATTTCTTCAAAATGAACAGTAAAAAGTGCTCTGCTTTGATCTGCAGTTATTTTACTTGAAATAACTTTCTCTTTTCTCTCTCTCTCTCTTTCTCTCTCTCTCTCTCAGCATGAAGTATCGTTCATTTTTATTACTTTAGGAAAAAGAGAGTTGCTCCTTGAACTTGGGTTGCATCAGAGTACAGCAGAAAAGTTGTTTGATGAAGTGCTCTGACTCACTGAGGAAAGAGATAGGATGGTTATTGAATAATCATTCAGATACCGAAATGATAGAAATTAGAATTAGCTATCATGCATGTGGTTGCTTACACAGTCTGCATAGAGGTTGGTTGGTGCAAACCCTGCATGATTTCACATTATTCAAGGTAGTCTGAATTATTATGATTTTACTGGAAAAGCTGTTTATAAGAGTCCTACACTCACATTACTATGTTTAATATCATCATCTTAACCATGACCATTTGCCTGCCTCTCTATATCATGCCTCCCACAAGTGGTTTCTTGCATTTTTGTCAATAGTTTAATAAACAATAATTTGATCATAGATTGTTTTCATCATGAATTATTGAATTAAGGTGTGCATTATTAAATTCAGCTGTAAAGCAAAAAAAAAAACATGGAGACAATAAAATGAACTTCTCTGTCATTTTGGACTTTGTGTGCATAGATTCAGGTCAGTTTGTTGATTCATAGATATTTTAGTGAAATCATCTTTATTCTCACTTTTGCTCCCTCAGAGAATTTAAAAGTACTGTATCAAAAACTCAACTTTGGTTAAAATATCTGTAATCTGAAGACCTCTTGAAATCAAAAATATAAATTAATGTCTTTAAGTCCATGTAATTTATTGTTTATGCCAGTAAAAAAGGCAAAATATTCACATTCAGTTCAGTTTTAGTCTTTCTCATTTAGGAAATGAACTAAAATTATTGATGACTTATTTTGAACTTCTCATCTCTCCAATTAAATACACTAAATTACATACTTTTTAATACTAATAAAAATCTGAATTGGAGAGCATTAAACCTTTTAATGCATGCCCATTAAGACCACTTATGTAAAAGTGTTAAATAGTTAATGCGGAGGACAAGCTGAGATGGATGATTTTGTCATTTTCTTGTAAGGAAATTCTCAGTATTTACTGAATATGTGTGGCATTTGCTTAACGGTTGTTTGATAGAGTCATCACCATTTTCAGGAGTTACATGTACAAACAAAATGTGAACACATGCATGCACATGCATATATATGCAGAAACAAGGCATAATCAGACATAAACTCAAGTCCCTATAATTACCTTCTACATCTCAGAGTCTCTCTAGAATATCAAGGAGATCCAGCTGCTTCTGCACAGACCCGCTGCAGCAGGCTATGGGTAATGGTTCTTTCTGCTTCTCATGCAGCATTTTGAAACTCTGAGGAAGTAAACTTCCAGATCACATTTACCTGTTGCGATCATTACGATTTATCTCACTTGAAATGGGTGAATGGTAATAATGAGAAAATATTTGTGTTTTTAATCTAAAAGGCAAAATTTTGCTCCAAATCTTGAAAGCAAGAAAAAAAACTGAATTCTAATTAACTTCAAAAGTATCTTTTTGGTGTGCTGTTCATCTGCCTCAATGAATTCTGGGAATAAATAACATCCAGGCATGATCAAGCAGAAGAAAGCTGAAGTGCTTATTTGGACAGAAGACATTAAAGCAGAAGAAAAGCTGTGAGCAGGTGGGTATTTGTGTGCTACATGAATGCTTGCTTTTGTGTGTGTGTGTGTGTGTGTGTGTGTGTGTGTGTGTGTGTGTGTGTGTGTGTGTGTGTGTGTGTGCGCGCATGTGTGCACATGTACATCTTGTCCTGTCTCACCTTCCCGGGCGCACATCTGGGTTTGTGTGTTGGATTCATATTAGTATTCTGTAAAGGCATTGGCATACTGCAGGAGCAGGCTAATTCTCTTTGTAATGGAGAATAAGGCATAGCTGATGGAGTGGGAGAGGCCTCTGATCTGATTAGCATCTCAGAGAGCCCCTTGTGCTCATAATGATGCTGTTATGGCCAGAGTCTTCATAAACAGTAGTAATAGATGAGACTGCACCTTGAATGATGTACAATAGAAAAGAAGATCAGTGAAGTAGAGTAGGTCGGTCACAGGTAAAACATTCTTCTAAATTAACATGACAACAGAAAGCGTTATTATTAGATTTGGTATTTGGTCAAACATAAAATATAGACACGTCAATGAGTGTATATGGATAGATGGATTGAAGCAACCTGGAAGATTGACTATTTCATTTGCAGTGCTTTAACAAGGTCTGAAGATATCAGTTATCTGATTTGTGGAAATATATTATCTTTTATAAAAAAATCCACTTTAAAGCATGATTATTAAAAAAAAAAAAAAAAAACATTCCAAACTGATGGCTTTTACAAAAGCATATCGATTAACAACCTTGCAGCTTGCAGTATCTGTCTGTAAAGATTTTTAAGTTATCATTAAAAATCAATTCCCTTTTAAAGAAAATGAATGGGATTTTCACTTCTGAATGTTGCACTCTATTAGCAAAGATTTGACTGTTGGATTAGTGTGACTGACCAATCAGAACTGAGTATTCAAAAGAGCTGCTTCCAAAACATTTATTGAAGGAAGTAAGAAAAACGAGCAAGAAAGCAAGCAAAAAAGAAAGAAGGAAAACAAGCAACCTTAGAAGCAAAACTGTGGACCAAATCATCAGACACAACAATTAGTTTTATATTGTTGGCACTCTCATTTTTGCAAATGAAACCTGGGCCCCAGATTTGCGGTTAGCAAAATCCTATTTGATTACACTGAACACACTGCTGTCATCTTTCTATGTGGTTTCCACCCAGACGAGATTTAATTGCAATCAGGGTTTGTTTTGCAGGGAAGGGAGTTAGAAACTAAACCCTTTGTTCCACTCGGTTTCACCCAGAGCTGAACACTGCTTCTGAAGTGTGTGTCTGCATGAGAGAGACAGAGAGATTGTGTGTCACTGTATGTGCATTTCACACTACATATTTTAAATAAACATACGGTAAAGATGGTAAAGAGTCACTCTGTGACCTAATAATGAAAGAATGCAAGCAATCAAAGCAGGTCAGCAATACATAGTGACATTTTCTAAACGTTTCCTTATAGATTCTAATAACAGCTAGCATATAAAGTATTTTATAAAACAACAATGATGCTCCAAAAACAGCAAATGCACAAAAATATCTTGCTTTATCTCATCACTATATAATAAACACTGAATGAGATCAGAAGCAGTCACAGGCTCTTCACGGGCTTAATTTTTTATAACAAACAAATTATTCCAGTAGCACAAACCTAGCACAAAGGACTCCTGTGCCGAAGATCTCTATTTATATGGAAATAGTCAGGAAGAAATTACCTTCATCACAGACACATCAGCTGCAAACTAAAACAAGAAAATAATTGGATTGGCTAGAAATGCTTGGTGCTGTTTGAACTGTGGAGGCAATAGAGATTAGAACAGGCCAAGTTTAAAACAAAAATCAAGCCAGAAATGTAATTAAGAAAGCTAATTGAATCTAAAATGGGAAACATCAATATTGGAAGTGATGTCTTTGGATGTAAAATGACCATAAATGTCTTGTGAACCCACCTGCTAACTACAAAATCGCTCAAAATCTTACAGAAAGTAGTGCATTTTTATTCAACCTGTCACAATCACCTTATGGAGTGCTATAAACTCCTCCAGAGGGCACTCCCTCCTTGTTCACTGTCTTTCTAACATGGACTTCATTCCCCATTATCTTTTGCCCAGTCTCATCATCACTCATTGTTTGCACCTGTGTCTCATTGGTCTTGTTAGCAAACCCATAAAAGCCTGGTTCTCCCTGTCATTCTTGGCTAATAAGTCTTGTGTGCGTCTACACTGTGACTCTAAGCTTTGTTTTTGGTTTTGTTTCCCTGCCTGTTTTGGATTACCCTTTGTCTGTGTTTTTTGCCTGGTTATTATTGTTTGGACTGATGCCCCATGTTATAACCTTTATCTGTTTCTGGACTTTTGATTGTGGATTACCTCTTTAATAAATACTGTGACTGGATCCTCATTGTTTGTGTACCTGTGCAGTTTTATGACACTACCTTTTGTACAATTGCTTATTACCTTGAACAAAACTTTATCCATAAATAATTTCAATTAATACTGTACCTCGCTGGATAGGGAGATAGAAAAGGTGATTTGTGTACACCAACTGGTCAAGAACACTTATCAAATCAATCAATGATGCAGAAAAGCATATAAACAAAAACTTGCAAATACCGCTGCTTGTGCACACACTCATATTGTGTGTCCTGGCATCAAGAATCACTTGTTTCAGCCCAAAGGAAACATTTACCCTCATAATTAGTTTATCTAATGAACATGTTTTGCAAGGCTGAGAAATAAACAGCTGTTTACATGGCAGCGAATGGGCATAAATCTTTAAATATGAGAGAGATTTACTGCTCTGACAATTATATTTGCTTCTTGATTTGCAGCTGTTAAGCATCACATTTGCCAAAATAGATTTGGGTCAGGAAATTACCGCCCAATCCGAATAAACATCAACTTTCTAAAATTGTCTACACATTTAAAATCTGATCTGATAAACCGTCTGAATATCCCTAACTACATTATATTGTTCCGACTTTGGTTGACCATGGCAAACAGTGTTTAGCTGTTAAACCAAGACACCTCTGATATCCGGTTGCGAGAGGGAAGCCACTGAGCTTGAATAGACTATTCCCACATGGCAAAAACCTATATAAACATATATGTTTCAATATAGGTTTTGATATAGGTTTTTAATATATGTGACATATATTAAATTGGCCGTTTTCCTATATTATATGTACATACATGCACACATATATATGTGCATATATATGAACATATATAATACATATAAGAGAGATACATATGAGAGGAAGCCGCCGCCCCTCGCGCCCCGGACCGAAGAGGGGAGCGCGTGCAGCCGCCGGACTCCGCCCCTTACCTGGACTCTTCCTCCATGAACACTGCCCGACCCACACGAACCCCGCAGCACGACGAGGACACCAGATTACCTGTTTATTTTGGACACTCTTCCCCTTTGGCCACCTTTATCCCCTGTTTTATTTGATTTCTGTTAATAAAAGCCTCTCCGAGGCCTGACGCCTCGCCCACTGTGTCTGTCTTGTGCTCCTCCCGTCACAGTGGTGCCTAGACAGCGCAGTTGGGAAACATCTGGTGACGTCACTACCTCTAGCTTCCAAACGTTCGTGAGAACCCGGACTGGGACGGAGGAAAACCGGGGACAGCCTCCCAGCCACAAAAGGGGTAAGTGACGTCTCTGTTATTGTCATTTTACCCTGTGGTTGGTTGAGGCTGTCACTAAAGCCCGGTTTCTCTGTCCCTGTTCCGGTGCGCTGCGAGAGGGAGGACTGCCCGGAGAGGAATCCCCGCCCACTCCGACCGTTTGGAGCCTGGTTGAGGATGGTAGCACTCCCGTGTGGGCGGCGCCCTGATGACGGGGATGTCGCTTGGGAGGGGGAATGTGACGAGTCAGCTGCTTCCTCCCTGATTGTCACCGGCACCCCGTCCTAAATCGCCGCCCTTCACCAGGCTCCCGACTGGAGTGGGTGTGTGAGAGGAGGGGCGCTGGACGAGTCAGGGCTGGCGGCGTGTGATGTGGCACACCTGAAGGAAATGGAGCCTCATCACCGCCGCTGTTTAAAAGCCCAACGCGCCTCTCTTCGGGAGACCGGTCTCTTCCCCGTGCATGCACACTGGTGTCCTCGTGGGTCCAGGAAGGGTGCGTCGAGGGACTCCCACGCCACTAGAGACGTGAGCTGCCGGACCCGCGATCCGGATGGGAACCGCACCCGTTTACACGGCAGTCGGACCAGGATGCCGGGCCGTCCATCCCCTGCCAGCGCCGCGGCCAACGAGAGTGATGCGGCCGCTAGAGGAAGCCGCCGCCCCTCGCGCCCCGGACCGAAGAGGGGAGCGCGTTCGGCCGCCGGACTCCGCCCCTTACCTGGACCCTTCCTCCATGGACACTGCCCGACCCACACGAACCCCGCAGCACGACGAGGACACCAGATTCCCTGTTTATTTTGGCCACCTATATCCCCTGTTTTATTTGATTTCTGTTAATAAAAGCCTCTCCGAGGCCTGACGCCACGCCCACTGTGTCTGTCTTGTGCCCCTCCCGTCACAATATGCACACATATATTTACACATATATGTACATATATGCACGCATATATTTACACATATATGTACACATATATATGTGCATACATATACCTATATAGGTACATATATGCACGTATATATGTACCTATATGTTCACCTATAATAGTAACATTAAAATCCATAGCTGCTAGGCAACATAAATAAAAGTCCAAAATGTAGAAATGGACATTATTTATTTACTCAAGATCAATCAAATAGTACAAAACAAAAAATATAGTACAAGAACAAAAATAAGACAAAAAACCTGCTAGGCAACATAAATAAAAGTCCAAAATATAGAAATGTAAATTATGCATTTAAAAGAACAATCAAATAGTACAAGAACAAAAATAAGACAAAAAAACTGAACAGAATTTTTTTTTATCTTTATTATTCTTAGAAGGTCTGTCATGACGCGCCTCATCTCATCTCATTTGGGAAGTCGTGGCCTAATGGTTAGAGAGTCGGACTCCCAATTGAAAGGTTGTGAGTTCGAGTCCTGGGCCGGCAGGAATTGTGGGTGGGGGTGTACAGTGTACAGTTCTCTCTCCACCTTCAATACCACAACTTAGGTGCCCTTGAGGAAGGCATCGAACCCCCAACTGCTCCCCGGGCGCCGCAGCATAAATGGCGGAACCCCAATCTTTTTTTTCCCTCGTCTCAAGAGATATTGCTTGAGACGAGGGAAAAAAAGACTGGGGTTCCGTCTCGATGTGGACGGGGCCGAAGAAGTAACGGGTACTTACGGTTATGGATAGAAATGTAGCGGAGTAAAGAGTACAATATTTGCCTCTCAAATGTAGTTGAGTACAGTCATGAGTACTACCCAAAAATTATACTCGAGTAAAGTACAGATCCCTCAAAATTGTACTTAAGTACTGTACTCAAGTAAATGTACTCCGTTACTGTCCGGCTCTGTATATCATGTTAATATATTGCCATAGTTAAATTCCATAACATGACAATTACATGTGATACAAATTTCACATGTTCGCACATACATAAGTTTTTGCATTATTTTTTTGGTTAATTCTTAGTTTTTGCCTTGATAATAGAAAAATATGAGCTAGGCATCATGTATGACAGTCCAAAAATGGGATATGAGCTACAAAATGACCAGACCCTGCCATTAACTATATAGAAGACATATCTTGTATGTATAGGGCTTACATGTGGATAGGAAGAAGCAATACAGGAGACCTATATTTCCTGTATATGCACATATATGCACCTCAATTTTGCCTATATGTGGCATATATACGCATATATGCAGCATATATGCAGTATATATACGCATATATGCAGTATATATATATGGCATATATGCAGTATATATATATATATATGCAGCATATATGCGCATATATGCAGCATATATATATATTATCATATATGTCATATATGCAGCATATATGTGCATATACTGTGCATATAGGTTTCATATATGCAGTGTTGGGGAGTAACTAGTTACATGTAACGGCGTTACGTAATTTAATTACAAAATTATTGTAACTGTAATTAGTTACAGTTACTACGAAAAAATGAGTAATTAAATTACAGTTACTTATGAAATTTTTAACGATTACAAAGGGGATTACATTTGAATATTTACACGCATCCACATACAGATTTAACTGATTTCTTTCCCAAATTGCACTGACTATTCTGAGACATACCGCCCTAATAATTTCCGGGATGCGGAAATACAGTCTGGTTCGTAGAATCCAGTCATAAAACGGAATGCCTAACGCGGAATATGCCACATTTTGGATGACTAAATCAAAAGTAGGTCAGTACACTTGAATCAAAACATGACATCGACTAGTGTCTGTGAATATTAAGCCCCAAAAATGCAATATATGACTTCCACATTCTGCGTGTCTGTGGAAATCAGGCGCGGACTGGACACCAGGAGAACCGGGACAATTCCCGGTGACCTGGCAGCCGATTTTGCCCCACTATTTAATATCATTATTGTATAATTGCCTGCCGAATGTACTAAAGCGATCATTTGCGAATCCGCCATTTGATAATTAAATCTCTAATAAATCATGAATTGTTAGTCATGACTCGAGCGCTCTCCGTTGCTCATCAGTCATCACTCAAAATACTATATAAGGGACATAATTATTATCTGTTGTAATGTTACAGTAGTAATTTAGCTGAAAAAAATTCAGATTTTTTTTATAGGTTTAGGGGGAGCTACGACAGACAACAACACAACCCTTACGAAAATTAACATTTTAATATTTAACTATAAATCCAGAGAAAATGGTTACTATTGTTTAACTGTGATAACCAAAAATGTAAAATTATTTTACAAATGTATTTATTTAAAAATAAAGGTTATTTTACTTTTATATAGGCTAATAAAAGCATGGTTAATTTTTGTAAAGGAAAAATATGGATTATATAAAGGATTTTTCTATAAAGATATTATAGTATTGTAGAGTATTGTATTGTAAAGTATAGTTTTGTTCAATCTTGAGTATTAAAGTCATGAGAGAGATGGATAACAGGGCAAAATAAAGAAACTGAAGAGAAAAATGGAAGTGAAGGTGCAGTTCAGGAGAGAACTTTTAATTATTTTGCATGTCCCCAAATTAAAGAATTAAAATAGATAAAAAATAGTTTTGTCCATGAATTTGTTTGTATGAGTTTGAATTTTCCAGTCTGATTTTTTTCCCAGTCCGCCCCTCCTGTAAATTAATGGCAAAGACATGGTTTCATTTACTACACATAGGCCTACTGAAGCTCGCAGTGTTTTCAACCTCTGCTGTCTCAATATAGGAGTACATGAGCACATAAACATAATTTCTAGAACTGCTCTGTCACTTCATGTGCATTTTACTTATTTTGAGAAAACTATCATCATATACAAAGAGACAGCAGTTTAAAAAAAACACCAATGTTTAGGATTTTATTACACAGAATACGTCACATGCTTATTAGATAACTGTATTTAAGTTGATGTATATGCTTTTATTTATTATTCTTTAATTTTCACAAATTTACAAAAGTAATCAAAAAGTACTCAAAAGTAATTAGTTACATTACTTTAATAAAGTAATTGAAAAAGGTACACTACTATTACATTTTAAACAGGGTAACTTGTAATATGTAACCTATTACATTTCCAAAGTAACCTTCCCAACACTGCATATATGTGCATATATCCACATATACGTTCTTTCCATGTGGGTTATCATGATGTGCTAAATATAAATCCCTAATAGAGATGAATTGGCTCTCTGTCTGGTGTTTATTCAGAGGACAGGTTTTATTTTACACATTTGCTGGAGAGGGGGGTGGGAGTTTGTGGGCAGATATTGAGAAATTAGGGTGTCACCAATATCTTTGAGCAGAGATATAAATGAAAACACACACACATAAAGTGACCAGTGAAACATAAAGGTGGTCTGTGAACACAGCTAAAGCAGATAGGATGAGATACAAAGACAATGCACAAACACACAAGTGGACATTGCTCTAAGGTAGGAGATATATTCGTGTTGCTATAAATAAAAGCTCATTGGCCAACCTTTTTCACACCCTCACCTTAACTAATACTTTTATAACTAAGGTCATTTGCTCTGTCTGGCTTTTTCTCCTCTCCATCCGCTCACTCTCTATCTTCGAAGGTCATTTTCACTCTTTCTATTTTCTGTTCTTTCAGCCTGCCTCTTTCAACATCTCTTTCCGGCATCCTATTTTGTCCAGAAAAGTATTGTTAAAAAGTATTTCAATATTTAAGATTCCACAGTATTTCTAGGTCAGTAGCAAAATAAATGTTGATTTCTAAAAATGGTACACCAATAATAAAAATGTATAAAGAAAACATTTGTATTAACTGAGAAAAAAAAACAAAAAATAGGATCTCTTTCATCATGGTCTCAGACTTTTATTTTTTAGGCATACTACTTCCTGTGTGATTATTCATGCAAATTCTTGTTGCAATGCTAATTAAATGTTTTCGTACAAAAACATTTGTTTATACTGAAACTTAGCAATTGTCAGTGGGAAGGGTCAGTCATTCTTGTTCTCCACAGCATTGCCGAAGAGAAAATGAAGAAAAGAATGAGAAGGAAGGGTAGATGGGTAACCGGAGTGAGAGCGGAGGCTGACTGCTCATTAGCGTGAGAGGATTTTCACAGCACTGGTTAAGGACACTCATTTTCAATGGGGACACAAACAGTCTCACACATGCACACTCACCAATGTCAAAGAGACAAATAAAACAAAAGAGGAAATGGCAAGTGTAAAACTGAGAAGGAAATTTGCTATCCATTATTTAGGCCCCACAACAAGGTGAAACCAAACATTAACCTCCCAACTTCCTCTCAGCTTTCACATCACCACTCCTGTCCAACTTTCACACAGACTCATTCTTGAACTGTCATTTTTGTTGCGTAAAGTGCAGAAAATAACTGGTGCTGTTTTAATTGTCATTGTTTTGCAGATACATTCAGAGTGTTGTTGTTGTCATATTATAATGAGCTGGAATAAGGCATGTGGGCTTACTGGAGGTCTTTAATAAAGGGGAACGTTTGCAGGACAAGACAAAAAAACTACATTTATAGAAATAACAGTACAGGAAAGCAGAAGTAAGTAAATTAATAATATTCCATTTCTGACACCAAAAATGCCACATTAGACAAGACAGGGAGTTTGTGCCATGATCGGGACACAGGAAAACACAGAGAGAGATCCAAGTGCAGGTATGTCTTTTATTGGGGTAATCCAAATCGTTATCCAGTCCAGGCAGGGGTCAAAACCAGAGTAGCAATCCAAACATAAACAAACACAAAACAATCAGGCAAGGACAGGACTAGAAGTAGCGTGAAAACTACCAAGGACTCTGTGACACATACTAAAACAGACAGGGTATAAATACACAGGGAAATGACAATGCTAATAGGGAACTGGCTGAGTGCAATGATTAATGACCAGTGACAGCTGAGTGCAATGATTAGACAGAGATCGTGGGGAATGTGGTTCATGAAGTGACAGACACCGTGGGGAAGGAGGACATCTAGTGGTTACCCAGGGAACACAAACCAGACACTGTGACAGTTTGGTGTCAATTACACTGCTTTCATTAAAAAAATAAAATAAAAATAAAGGAAAAAAGCTTAATCGTTTTCTGCATAACTTCCGTTAGATGTGTATAAACGTACTCGGTTACTAACGTAACCTCGGTTCCCTGAGATGAGGGAACGAGTACTGCGTAAGCTAGCTTACGCTATGGGAAAAGGTCCCCTTTTCTCGAGAATATGAAGCCAAAAATTATCCTTAATTTTTAAATAATGTAAAACGCAGTGCTGCAGCACAGCAGACCCAAGCGAAGCGGCTCGCGCGCTTATTGGCTGTGCTGCGGCAACTGCAGCAACCTATGGTGAGGCGGCGGAGAGTAACGAACCAATGGGGGCGCTTCGCGCCCATTGGACGTCAGAGCGCGCCAAAATAGGCGTGGCTGGAACTATATAAGCCACCGCTTCACCATAGGGATCAGGTTTTAAATCGACTGAAGCGATCACCCGGTCCGAGCACATAGCACGGCAGGTTACGCAGTACTCGTTCCCTCATCTCAGGGAACCGAGGTTACGTTAGTAACCGAGTACGTTCGCTTTCGAGAGTACTCTCGTACTGCGTAAGCTAGCTTACGCTATGGGAACACAATGTAAAACGCCGTGCGTGCTCGGGAACTTCAACCTGCCACAGCCCAAGGCGAGAGCTCGGGGCTTTATAGCAGGAGAAATCCCAGTCCCAACAGCCAACCTTAGTGAGCTTTATATAGGGAACGAAAAAAGGGGGACGTGATAAGGCTTAGCACGTCTATATAGAAAGTACCCTGGCCTGCAGGGCAGGGACTTGCAGATTATAGAATCTAATAAATGTGGACGGAGAGGCCCAGCCTGCCGCCGCACAGATATCATCCAGTGGTATCCCGCAGGACCACGCCCATGACGAGGCCATACCTCGGGTGGAATGGGCTCTGATGCCGAACGGGCAGTGAAGGCCCTTAGATTTGTAAGCCAGCGAGATAGTGTCTACTATCCATCGCGATAGGCTTTGCTTCGTGGTGGCGAGACCTCGGGTGCGCCCACCAAAGCATATGAAGAGCTGGTCCGACCTCCTGAATAAGGCGGAGCGCGCAATATAGGTTTTAAGAGCCCTGACGGGGCAGATGAAGCTCGCGTTGCTTTCGTCGCTTCGCGAGGAAAGGGCTGACAGCGAGATGACCTGCGCTCTGAACGGTGTTGAGAGCACCTTGGGGACATAGCCGTGTCTTGGTCTGAGAATGACTCTGGAGTCATTAGGCCCAAACTCGAGACAGTCAGCGCTTACAGATAGCGCATGTAAATCCCCCACTCGCTTGACTGAGGCCAGAGCCAGTAGAAAAGCGGTTTTGAACGAAAGAAGCTTCATATCGACAGACTGAAGCGGTTCAAAAGGGGGGCCCTTTAAGGCCTCTAGGACCGTGGACAGGTCCCAGGAAGGGATTGAAGGGGGTCGGGGAGGGTTCATCCGACGAGCTCCCTTAAGGAAACGAATGACCAGTTCGTTTTTTCCCAGTGATAGGCCGGCCACCGGAGCATGAGAAGCTGCAATGGCTGCCACATACACTTTGAGCGTAGACGGGGATCTGCCCGCATCTAAACGCTCCTGTAGGAAGGAGAGTATCTCCGACACGTCACATAAGTGAGGGTCTAGGTTCCGTGTCCCGCACCAGGTGGAGAACACTGACCATTTCTGCGCGTATAGGCGCCTGGTTGAGGGCGCTCTGGCTTCCGTAATGGTCTTTAACACTCCCTCAGGGAGGTTCCCGGGTACCGGTTGAGGGGCCATACATGAAGGGCCCAAAGTTCGGGGTGGGGATGCCAGAGCGCGCCCTTCAGCTGCGTGAGGAGATCTTTCCGCAGCGGTATTGGCCATGGGGCTGTACTGGACAGCTGCATCAGCTCGGAGAACCAAGGTTGGGTCGTCCAGAGTGGGGCTACTAGCAGCATAGCACATCTGCTCTTCCTGACCCGATCGATGACCTGCGGCAGCATCGCGACCGGTGGGAAGGCATAAAGCGGGCGTCTGGGCCAATCGAGGGCCAGCGCGTCCCTGCTCTTTGAAAAATATATTGGGCAATGAGCGTTGTCTTCTGAGGCGAAGAGGTCGACCTCTGCCCTGCCGAAGATGCTCCACATCAACTGAACCGTCTGTGGGTGAAGAGACCACTCCCCAGGGGGAACATTCGCCCTGGAAAGCATGTCCGGGCCCCGGTTCAGGATGCCAGGTACATGCGCTGCCTTTAGCGAGCGCAGATTGCAATGTGCCCATGTCAGAAGACGCTCGGTCAGGGTGTGCAAGGTTTCTGACCTGACACCACCCTGGCGATTTATGTAGGCCACCACTGACATGCTGTCTGATCTGACCAGAACGTGATGGCCCTTTAAAAATGGGAGGAAAGCTTTCAGGGATAGTTCGACCGCTATCATCTCCAGACAGTTTATGTGTAACAGTCGCTCCGGGCTCGACCAGAGGCCGGAGGCAGACCTGCCCTCGTACAGGGCGCCCCAACCGAGGTTGGATGCATCTGTCGAGACTACTTTCCATTTCGAGACAGCGCCCGTGCTTACGCCTAACTGATACCAGTTGGCTATTTTCCAAGGGGCCAGAGCTGCGATGCAGCCGTGGGTCACCCTGATGCGCGCGCGGCCGGAAATCCAGGCGCGCGCTGGAACACGGTCTCTCAGCCAGCGCTGTAGTGGGCGCATGCGCAGCAGGCCCAATTTGAGAACCGCAGAGGCTGATGCCATCAGACCTAGCATTTCCTGAAATCGTTTGAGCGGGTAAAGAGACCCGGCTTTGAACGACACGGCTAAATGCTGAATAGTGAGAGCGCGCTGTGACGTCAGACGCGCTGTACATGTCACAGAGTCTATGTCTATCCCCAAAAAGGAAATCCTCTGGCTGGGAGACAGAGCGCTCTTGACAGTGTTGATCGTGAGACCCAGGCATTCTAAATGGCTGAGGATCCAGGATCTGTGTGTCGTCAGTAGTTCCTCGGAATGGGCTAAAACTAGCCAGTCGTCGAGGTAGTTCAATACTCGCACTCCCCGCATTCTCAGGGGTGCGAGAGCGGCATCCATGCACCGCGTAAATGTACGGGGCGCTACGGAGAGGCCGAATGGAAGAACCATGTACTGATAAGTCTGCCCCTCGAAGGCGAATCTCAAGAATGGCCTGTGATGGGGTGCTATTTGAATGTGAAAGTAAGCGTCTTTCAGATCCACTGAGAAAAACCAATCCCTCGGGCGAATTTGCGCGAGTATTTGTTTGGTAGTTAACATTTTGAACGATCGCGTCATAAGCGCTTTGTTCAAACGTCTGAGATCTAGGATGGGTCTGAGACCGCCATCCTTTTTTGGTACGAGGAAGTAGCGGCTGTAAAAGCCTGACTCGCGCTGCGCAGGGGGGACAGTTTCTATCGCCCCTTTTGCAAGAAGGTTTATCAGTTCGGCGCGAAGGACGTGTGTCATTTCGCTTTTCACTTTCGTTTCGACCACGGCGCGAAAGCGCGGCGGTCTGCGAGCGAACTGGAGCGAGTAACCTCGTTTTATTATATTCAAAACCCAATCTGATATGCCGGGGATGGCCTGCCATGCAGCGGCTCGTGCGGCTATGGGTTGAATGTGCTTCGGGCACTGGCCGCCTGTTATGAGGGGACCAGTAGCTCGAGTATGCTGTGCTTGTGACACTGTGGTGACAGCGCTTATTTGTAGGGTTGCGCACTGAGAAGTGGGCACGCGCGCTACATTTAGAGCACCTCCGGCGCGAGCGGGAAGGTGGGCATGAAAGGAGACCCGAGTGAGTCTTTGTGACACTTGGGGGAGTGTGTATACATGTAGGGGTGCGTACTGTGTAGTGGGCACACTGCCTACATAGAAAAAGCTCTTTTTGTGCTTTATTGAGGTCGCCGTGAAAACGGCGTTTGTGTGCAGGCGTGCGTGCATTGTAACAGGCTCGTTTACTGCAGTATAGACATCTCCAACCGCCTTTAGTGAGGGGATTGGAGGAAGCATGTGAGGTTTCTTGTGTGGTGGTCCGGCCGCAGCGGGACTTAACCACGGTCTTTTCAGCCCGAAGGTCAGGAGGGCTTCGGAGGCTCGGGGTTCAGCACAATCCTGGGCCGAGGTCCCCGTCTCTCTGGCGGTTTGCGGCTCGTAGAGCGAGAGCGGTGCTGGGTTTTGGTCGCTGGGCGAGACTGTAAGTCTGGCTGCGATGGCTTCGAGGTCTGAGGGGGCGGCGCGTTTCTACGGCGTCCCGCAGCAGAGCTAGAGCGTTTCGGCAGGAAGTGTCTCATTGCCTGCGACGTTTTCTGAGCCTCAGTGAAGCGTTCAGCGAAACCCTTAACCGACTGGCCGAAGAGGCTGGAAGGCGAGATAGGAGAGTCGAGAAAGGCGGATTTGTCGGCGTCTTTCATCTCCGTGAGCGTGAGCCAGAGGTGTCGCTCTAAAACAGCGAGGCTTGCCATGCTTCGGCTGATCGCTTGTGCTGTGGTCTTTGTCGCACGCAGGGCTAGATCAGTAGCGCTGCGGAGATCTTTAAAGTCATAGGTATCTGGGGCAGACTCGTCCAGGTTACGGAGAAGTCTGGCCTGAAAAACCTGCAGCACAGCCATGGTGTGTAGAGCCGAAGCGGCTTGACCAGCGGAGGTGTAAGCTCGGCCAGCGAGAGCTGAGGTGGTGCGGCACGGCTTGGATGGATGCACAGGCTTCGACCGCCATCCAGCAGCTGAGGGCGGGCAGAGGTGTGCAGCAATAGCCTCCTCGAGAGGGGGGAGGCTCTCGTAACCGTGGTCTCGGGCGCCGTCGACAGAGGAGAGCGCTGACGAGACAGAAGTCTTCAAGCGTCCGGAGAATGGGGCTTTCCACGACTTCGTGAGTTCATTGTGAACTTCCGGGAAGAAGGGGGCGTTTCTTTGCGGAGGGGCCGAAGGGCGCCCCTGCAGGAACCATTCATCCAGCCTGCTTTTAGCGGGCTCGTCTGGAGGAGACCAGTCGAGCTGAAGGTCGCTGACAGCCCTTGTCAGCACGCGAGTAAGCTCCGCGTCGATATCGGCGCGTTGTCCGGTGCAGCTGGGTGCTGTAGAGGGGGGGGGGTCCGCAATGGAGCCCGACCATTCCTCACTACTGGACGCGGCGAGAGAAAGGCTGTCATGTCTGTCCTCTTCCGCCTCAGGCGCTCCGAAGGAGAAGGGGGCGCTGGTGAGCAGGGACTGGCGCTGCTCGTCCACGAAGAGGACAGGCGAAGGAGTGAGAGCGGGCGAGGCACGCGGGGAGTGTTCCGGCGTGAGCTCGCGTGTAACAGTATGCTCAGGCATTCTCTGATCGCGGCGTTTCTTACGCGGCACTTGAGAGAGAAGAGGCGGAGCGGGTGGAGCATCGTGGCTGGTTTGAGCTAATCGAGCCCGCAGGGTCGATATAGCCATGTCGTCGCACTCAGGGCAGCCGCCCTTGAAGAGTGCGCTCTCAGCATGCTCGCGGCCCAGGCAGGAGACACAGATGATGTGGCGGTCCTCGCTGGGCAGAGGGCCTCGGCAGGAAGCGCAGGCCCGAGGCATTTGAAACAACGCCTCGAATTCTGGAGGAAAAAAGTGTGATGCAGCGGCAAACACACTAGCTTTGAAAAGGATATAGTGACGCCGGATGGCGCAGCAGGAAGCGAGTGCTGAAGGCGGCGTCGAGATGAAGCACGAGCCGGCGTCCTCAGATCTGCGTTGCAGTGCTATCCCGCTGAGAGGCTTTTCGACGGCGTGTAGAGGCTTCTCCGGAGAAGACAGCGAAGTGCAGGTGAGATTGCTGAAGGAGATGAAATCTGATCCCTATGGTGAAGCGGTGGCTTATATAGTTCCAGCCACGCCTATTTTGGCGCGCTCTGACGTCCAATGGGCGCGAAGCGCCCCCATTGGTTCGTTACTCTCCGCCGCCTCACCATAGGTTGCTGCAGTTGCCGCAGCACAGCCAATAAGCGCGCGAGCCGCTTCGCTTGGGTCTGCTGTGCTGCAGCACTGCGTTTTACATTATTTAAAAATTAAGGATAATTTTTGGCTTCATATTCTCGAGAAAAGGGGACCTTTTCCCATAGCGTAAGCTAGCTTACGCAGTACGAGAGTACTCTCGAAAGGGAACAAACATGGATGCTCACCCCATCCACCCCCTCTCCATCTGCCAATCAGGTTAATTTGATTGAGCCTGGTTAATCATATCAAATTTAGAATCACAATTAAAGCTGTCAACCCACCTCTCTCCTCTCACCAATTCACACCAGTCACAGTGCTGTCTGAATTATGAATATGCTGTAAGAAAATATGGGAATGTCTGTCTGTCTTTCTGTCTATCCATCCATCTATCCATATGTTTTGGGTTGGTTGGTAAATCCCTTTCTTCATGGCAACCAATTAGATTTGTAATGTCTCAGGTATCTAAACCTCTTGAAAATTAACAAAAATGACTCAAAATTCAGGATAAGAGGCCAAGAATGCCCCTGCAAGATAAAACTCACACCAGCACTAATTAATTGTACAGTAAAAGTGTTTTAATGGTTTATTCATATTGAATATTGTTATGCATCTATTAGAATACCCTATAATTACAGCAATTTCTCTTATGAAGCTAGATTGATTGACATGTTTTTTAAATGTATGGTACTAAATGTGTTTATACTTATGTTTTAGACAATGGACTTTTTCGTGAAGGAAAAATTGCAACAATAGAATTTCTGCCTGTTAACCGAAACATTTAAAGGTAAGTAACCTATTTAAATTAATGATACATAAGTTTTCAATTTTACTTAGACCTAAGACTTCCAAAAATTATGAAAAAAGACAAATGAAGTGAAATAAGTGTATTACCACATTCCGTCCAACAAAGCTTCCTTTCATTTACAGTGTACTTTTGTTCCTCCCTACAAGTCCAAATCAGTCAAAGGGTAAAGGGTGGTAAAATTTACTCACATTAGCCGCAAATATTACCACAAATTTTCTGGAGGGAGTGAAAACTGGTTTAGTCTGTCTCTTAGTGCAAATGATAGTAGATCCCCACAAAGACTGTAAAAATTTAAACTGTGAGCTTAGTTTTTTTTTTTTTTACTTGTGCTTTCTCTGTACTTTTGTCATTTAAAGGTCTTCGTGCAGAAATTGTCTTTAAAACCCTTCCTGCCATCTGCACCATACCACACAAATGGAAAAATGGTGTGCACATCATACAAGGAAATGAAGCAGTCCTTCATTGAAATTCAATCTGTAAGTGAAAGCAAAACTTAAAATTACAGTGCCCTGTGTAGTCAAGTCACCTTTATTTATTTTGTATAAGACACACGTTGTACAATACAAATGCAATACAATGACAGAATTAAAATTTTTGGGTGAATTATCAATTATAAGGTTGGCACTATCTAGTGCTGTACTTGAATCACGAGACAAGCCAGAATCCACATGTCTTGGTGCTTGGTGACAAGGAAAACTCCTCCCAAGTTTTTATTATTTTAAACGGGGAGGCGATGGAACAGGAGACGATACTACAAGCAGTCGATCTGTGTTTCAAACTGTTCTTTGTATATGACATCTACTACCCAAAGTCCTCTGCTCCCATTTGAGAGTTTTTGGAACACACAGTCTTTAATAGTTTCTTCTGCACACTGTCTCCTCCTTTAAAAACTTTGTATTTAGTAATCAATAAAAAACTTATTTTATTGATCATCAGTAGGTCCAGCAGCTAGTATATTTATTGTATGATTTTTGTTTTTGTTTTATTATGTTGTGTTCATTTTATTTGAAAGTCATAACATTTGCCAAGTGTAACCCATACTCAGAATTGGTGCTCTGCATTTAGCCCATCCAAGTGCACAAACACAGCAGTGAGAAGTGAACACACACCCGGAGCAGTGGGCAGCTATAGATCCAGCGTCCGGAGAGTAACTGGGGGCTCAGTGCCTTGCTCAAGGGCATTTCAGCCATGGGTACTGAGGGAGGAAGAGAGTGCTGTTCATTCACTCCCTCCACCTACAACTCCTGCCAGCACCGAGACTCAAACCTGCGATTTTCGGGTTACACGTCTAACTCTCTAACCATTAGGCCACAGCTGTGAACTGTATTTGCACATTTGTGTGTTGAATATGAATTGACACATTTGTACATCTTGAAAATGTCGTATTTTTACACATTCTTGTACATTTGTACATTTGTAAATGTGTTATTTGCATATTAAAATAAAATCTGTAATTTACAACAAAAGTAGTTTCAAAATATGGTTGTATTAAGTAATTTTTTATAAAAATACTGATGTTAATTACTATAAATAATTAACTCAACTGTTGGGTAACTTTTAACCCAAAAGGATTTTAACCCAATGGGTTGGGTTGAAATAACCCATAGATGGGAAGGTGCTATACCAACCCATAGTTGGGTTACAGGTTGGGTTATTTTTAACCCAACATTTTTTAGTGTGCATATAGTTGGTTTTACTTTCACATATAATTTATGGCAACATATATCCATTTTTTATTAATCATCTGTATTTGTTCAGATTCATGTTAATGGGTTCATAAAAACCTACAGTGCAAAAAGTTATGTTGATAAACATGTTTATAATGCATTATCAATTATAAACCATACACAAGCTGGGCGAATCCTGGTAATAAAGTTACTAAAATGAATATGTTTACTGTGAAACCTTATTGTATGTCTACACAGTGCATACAACTCAAAAGAGCAAGGAAATAACTTCCTCTGTGATATGTCCTCTTTGCAATTCTAGTTCAAGAAGAGTTTTACCAAGGACAAGCCTTTAGATGAGTCTCACACTACTGTCACAAAACTGAAAACGTTTCATAGTATGGTGCACAGATGCTTTATGAGGTGAACTGGGGCTTTTCATTGATCTAGAGTGAGAAACTATATAAAGCCTGTCGCAAGTTTTTTTTGAGAAAGAGAAAGATTGGAAGAGACTTTATATACTGGAGGCCTGAGATAGAAAAGGCTTTGCTGTTGAGTGTTAGAGTAATCCTGCAGGCTCTGAGAGAATGGAAGCTGACCAAACTGAGAAAGAAAACTGAAAAAATCTTGACTTTCTTGAGTCCTCTTATACCTGCTAAAAGTGGTGAGCTGGTTTGTTGTTGGTTTAAGATTGTCTACCAGCCCAGCCAGGTGTATTGTGAAAAAAATTGCACAAGGTAAACATTGACCAACTGGTTGTCTACTTTTCCTAGTAGTCTAAAATGCATGGAAATGCAAGCTCTACTACTTTCAACTAGCTAGAAACTAGCCACCACATTCCACAAACCAGCTATCATTCTAAGCTGGGTTTAGAGGGATTTTCAGCATGGCGAATTTAGATTCAATCCATTAGGTTCCATGAGAAGTGTCTGAATACACCACAAGCCTACTAAGCCAACATCAATGTTGGCGGGCCAATCTGCCAATGATTACCTTTATTCCTGCAGCCTAGGGGATACGGTCTGAAATGGCCTCAGGAAGAGATCAAAGAACCTGCAAATTTTTTTTTTTTTTTCACATATGAGAAGCATTACACAATTTAACTCATAATGTATCAAATTGAATAATGTGACATTTATTGCTGACATTTATTGCTCTTTATATTGTAGTAATGTTTATCAATGCTGATTAATACATACATACAAATATATACAAATGGATCTCTAGCTTACATTGTATCTGCACTTTGTTGTTAATGGTGAGAGAATTCAACAGAGTGTAGAATTCAGCCACAACAAAAACTTGTTTTCAACGATGACTAACTAAACTGTTTTTAGTGAAAAAACCTTGACCAACCTTATGGGTGGATTTTAAGGTTAAAAAAAAAAATCTGCACACTTTTTGTTGTGGCCCTGAAAGAAGGGCCAGTGACTTACCTCAGCTTAGTTTTTGTTTCCATCAGAAAGGAAATTCACAAGCTCAAATGCAAAATGCTTCATTAAGCCAATGTTCTCCAATTAACAAGCATTTTTCGTTCTTCCACCGGTGAAGGGTTGCCTGGCAAAAAGTTTTGTGCTGAGAACATAAATATGATTACATGTTACTTTCAGCTAATTAAACTGAGCGATCAAAGGGCACTGAAGAAATTTAAGCCTAACTAAATCGCAACCACCCAACCATTTATTTCACCCTGTGAGAATTAATCAAATAAACAAAAACATTCAAGGGGCATATCTTCAACAGTGTTCAAGCATGTTCAAAATTAAACTTAATTCAATTCAAAACTTTAATTGTGAAGTGATTTCAAGATAATTATGAATGGAGTGTAATTGCCCAAAGAGAAGTATGCAGCTTGGAGAGGACAGTGCACGGGTGAAATTAGAGTGACAGTTATAAGCTCTGTCTTTTTGAAGATCAGACTAATTACTGTGGTAAAATTAATTTTCTTTCTTCATGTCATGAATACATAAACAGGAAATTTCAGGGACACATTTTTCAAAGTACTTACTGTGAAAAAGCAGACTTTTGTGCACTCATACACACACACATACACATTCAAGCGAGCTCTACATATCTATATCTACCTTGCATCAGCCTTACAACACCCTCCTGCTAAGTGTAATCAAGTGATAAATCTGGTTTCCTGTCAAGACCGACTCATCAGGGTGAACATCAAAGTGTGATTACCTCTCAGCCATGAATGCAGTCTGCTTTAACTGGGCAGAAACAGACACCATACTTTCATGCACTCGCACAACATTATGGTTCCACTAGATTTAATATATCATTCTCTGTTGTATGGCAGACTCTTATCTGATTTGCACTCTCTGTGTCCTGTCTCTGTTCAACTAATGCAGCAGACAGACATCTGTAACAGGCCAGCGGTTTTTAGCCTACAGAGAGACAGTGAGAACATGAGAGGATTTTGTAAAGACAGCGTGGGAGAGATTAAGGCACTTTAAAGAGAAGCTACTGTATGCTATGAGACAGACAAGGTGTTTTGGGAAATTAGTACAATTTTGTTATTTGTTATTTGGTATGATACTGTTGATAAGAATGTAAAGGAGAGCATGAACTGTTGTGACACATTTTGTGCTAGTTTTGTTGGTGGGGTGAATGAATACTGGGGAGTACTGATGCATTCAAATCCTACAGGGAAATTGTCTTATTTACAATTTAAGGTTAATTTCTACATAAAATAAACTATGGTGCTGTAAACTGAACTCTTATAAATAATGTTATATTCATTATATTAGCATACTTTTTACATGCAACTCAAAGGAATAGTTAATCCAAAAATTAAAATGTGTTGTTAATTTACTCAGCCTCAGGTTATTCAAGATGTAGGTTACTTTTTCTTGAGAAAACCAGTAATGAAGATTTTTAGCTGAAACCCTGGTCCTAATGATTCATAAAATGCAAGTCAGCGCTGCCCATCTTTGAGAGCGAAAAAAAAAAAAAACATATCAAGGAACAAAATTACTACCCGTGGCTCCTGGCGATATATTCTGGTGTTAGGAAGCAAAACGAGCGGTCTGTGCAAAAAGCTGAACACTATTTACAACATTATTTTCTGTAATCCATAGCCTCTGACAATTTGTTTCAATTAACTGGTTTAATTCACCAGTTCATTCATGTAATCCCGCAGAGATGTAACGTATTTAAAGCACCCAAAATAATGATGTGAAACATGTCACAAATCTCTTTAGCAGACTACTCACCTCTAATCTTAAATGGTACCTCAGGATTTCAGGATGTCCACTTACCAGGTGTATCAGGAATCCTGAGCAGTCAGCCAGGGAATGAAAAGCACAACAGAAAGAGAGTCTGATCGATTGCAAATGTGCAATAGTGCAATCATTTTGATTGTAATCTACTTTGAAAAGAGAGCAAATCTGTAGACTTCTGACCAAAACACACACAAAAGAGAAGGCATAATAGGTTCAAAATTGGACTGCCTGTAAAGAAAATAGAAAACACAATAATATACTGTTGTGTATATTTAATAAGGAAGAATTTACACTTTATTTGAAATTCAAAAACTGAATGCTATGCACCTATAGTGTATTTTTGTATGCAGCCATGGTAAAACAACAATTTGAAAATAATTTTGCTAAGCAAGTTAACTAAAGTTAGTTATCCACCTGAATGATAACATCCAGCTTACTGTAATTTGAAGCAGAAGTTTCAAGGTAACTCAATGTTTTAACCAAATACTCACAAGTTTGTGTACTTGTGTAGATTATGTTTCTGTCCTTTTTAAGTAACTTTGAAACCACTGAAAAACTATGAGATTTGTAAAAAAAAAAAAAAAAAATAAAAAAAAAAAAAAAAAAATGAAGTAGTAGATAAACCAGGCGAGAAGAAAAAAATGGGACTTGAAGATACACACCTCAGGGTTACTGAAAGTCACCGCTGAGTCTGTTTGAGGGAGATTGAGACGGGGCCGCAGTAAACACACTCAACTCTGAGGTCACTGGAGCAGTGTGTGAAAATCAACAAAAGGTGGAGTGCAGTCGACCCATCCTGACCGGAGCATTCACACTCAGACTGCTTATCTCCCTCTGTCAGGCCTCCATCTGTTTGGCATAGCACTAACTAAAGAGCTTATAGCCATTTGAACACACACAAGCACTTGCTTCTGTCATTTAGTATCTCTCATATAGCTCCATCTCAGAGCTCCTGGGAGTCACGTCACATAAGTTAGAAAAGCACATCAGCATTCCTTATTCCCCTGCAAGAAATCATGTTAAGATTGAGTCCCTCAAAACAAACACTAGACACAGTTACGGGAAACGTGACTCATAAGGAGATCAATGTGGTAGCATCTTGGAAATGTTGAAGGGGCAGCAGGAGACAGGAAAATACCCGTCATCATTAGCATTATTGTCAAGATTGTGATCGTCTTCATTGTCTGTTTTGTATTAGACTCACGATGTCTCCTCCTGCTCACTGTCTTCTGCTTCGCTGCGGCAAGTTCATCCTGCTGACATATAAGATCAAATCTTGCTTTATCGATTAGGCTTTGTTCCTTAATGCTGGAGCTCGAGTGACATCCACACACGGCTCTTTTTCAAGAAACAGAAGCCAATATACAAGACAACCGCAGCATCTCTGTTTCAAATGTGCATCATGGTTGGAAATATTAGAAGAGTTATCATGATTTCAATGTTTTACTGTGTGGTGTATTGAATTTTTTTTTTTTTTTTTTTTTTTTTTTTTTTGCAACTGTCCCACAACAAATAAATCATTAGATGATTAAATAGTGATTAAATGATGACAGTGTTTGTTAATGTTAACATTTTAAATTGTAGGTTTGGCTGATATAATATTTTGAATGAATTGAATACAATAGGCCTACCTGAAATCACACAGAATACAATAAAAGAGGTAAAAGCATTGAATCAGTGTAACGGCACTAGAAATGAATAATTCAGCATGCATGCATTAAGTTTTGAAGACTTTTACATTGTTAATAAAATACTGAATTTCAAATAAATATATTATTTGATTAGAAAGAACAGTATCTAAGATACATTATATTTTAAATAAATTAAAAAAAAGTTGTCTAAAAGCAATATTGCGGTTTTTACTTTATTGTGGAGAGATACTTCTTTCAGAAACAAAGTCTTAAACCCAAAGTTTTGAACATTATTTACAGAAAAGAATCATTCACCTTTTTTCTCCATTTTGCGATGTGCTTTAGGTCATGATGGAAGGAAAACCTTCTTCCCATTGACAGCTTTCCAGCAGATAGCAGCAGATTTTACTCAAGAGTTTGACAGTATTTCACCCCATCTATTTTTCCTTCTATCCTGACAACTACTCCAGTCCCTGCTGCAGAGAAACACCCCCATAACAGGACATTACCATGCTTTACTGTAGGAATGCTGTTATTTGGATGGTACTCACTGTATGTATGTATACTGTATATGTATGCCAGAACCACAATTTACATACATACCTATGATTACTAATGAAATCAAACTGCCATGACCTGTGAACCAAACATACCTGTCACCCACAACAGACCACTGCTTTCGGGTGCAAATTGTCAAATTGCTATTTTAGAAAACAAGCGGATTTGAGGATGACGTGGGGATGTAAAAACAAAGAGTGAGAGACCGTTTGATCAGGTGGATGCTTGACGGTTGTGACCACAATCTTCTATCATTTGCTTTTTAAGGCCGGAAGATTAGCGTCATTCACTCAGGTTTTTAAAGGGGGCTACAGAAAATCTGTTAAAAGATCTAGATTAGAAAGTTTGGAGATGTTTGAAGTGATTTTAAATATGGGCAACTGCTATTCCAACTGCTACAAATAGTCAAATTTCATGAGGATCGGTTTCTAAATCTCTTCTTTCATTGCTTGTTTCAGCACTTTTAAAGTCACTTGGGGGTGGGATCTGGAAGTTTGAACTGAATCCCAGTGAGGGGGTTTGTGAAGAAAAGGCTGATGGATGCATCATGCTGTGTCCCCTTTAAAAGAATTAAACAGAATAAAACTGAATAATAAAATACTTACTACCTCAGTTAATTTTCAGATAAAAAAAAAATCAAATAATAAAAAAATATTCTAATGTTACAATATTACTGTTTTTATGGTATTTTTTTATCAAAACAAAGTTAATAATTGGTGAGCATAGTTCACACAAGAATTTTAATTAAGTCATCATTTACTCATCCTTACATCGTTTCAAACCTGCATGACTTTCTTTTTATTTGTTGAACAGTTAAGAAAATATTTAGAAAAATGTCTAAATGTCTGAGTTTAAGTTCAATCAATATACTTCATCTTCACATATGGCACTGACCTTGGATTCTCTTGCAATGAACCCAAACCCAATGAATCCAAAGGTCACTTTGTGTTTTTGGGCATGTAGGGCTGATGTTTAAATGAATCTTTATTGAAATCTGGTGACATGTCTCAACAGGAAGGTTGAATGGGCGTACTTTAAATGCTCTCTGTTGCCTATTTTGTAAAACAAAAGGATTAAATTTGGTGTCCTTCTCATTGGAATGAATGTGTTTTGTCATCAGATGTCTGTTATATTCAACACTTCATTTTTCAATGCTTATTTTCTGATAATATGCCAGGCAGATGTGACCTTGGATGCCACATAGCTCATCCGTAATCCATCTGGCATCCCCTTACCATTTAAATGTTACTTTCAGCAAGCATATCTGCAAAATGACTAAATCGAAATTGTAAATTTTTCAACTTGTTGTGCCATTTAACTGTCAAGCTCAAAGTGACAGATAAATTCCCCTGCTTCGGTGCCAAACGGAGTGCAGAGAGCCATACTAAGCAGCAAAGGAGCATAAGAAGTCAATTCGCTGGCATATTAAACATGAGCTTGGATCTAGCCTAAGAAGCAGATTCAGGAACATACATACAGGTCATATATAAACCCAGTACAACATAACACATTTTTTAAGAAATACATGAAGCTGTAGGGGTGTAGGTTGCTGCAGTGGTTAAGGCATGCATTTGTCATTAAGGGTCGCGGGAGCCTTTTTTGTAATGCTGTCATTTTAGATTTGAGTCATACATTTTTCAGCTGACATAACATCAAAGAGGAGTGATTCTAGTGAGTGAAAACCTGCTAAAACAATATATATATATATATATATATAAAAGCTTTAAGAAATTAAATATGAAATAAGAAACTGATAATCTGATAGAATAAGTGATAGAAAGTTATAAAAATGGCCTAAAATTAAATACAATATTTTTTTGGATTTTTTCATCTTTAAGCAAATGGACAACATAAATATTTTTTTTAGATTGTGGGGTGAAATATAACCTGAATATTTCCATAAACTCTCCCTCACTGTCTACATTTATACATTTATATTCTTTCCTTTAGCAGATGCTTTTATCCCAAGCGACTTATAAATGAGGAACATCACAAGCAGTTTGTCATAGAGCCAACAATATTCCTATTGCACAATGCCAAGTTTAGTATAAACTAGATTAGTAAACACTACAGCAGAAGTGAAAGGCACACAAAGGAACAGAAATAGACCTTTTGGACTGTATAAATACACAGGGGTAATAATCGTAATAAGTGATGTTGTTAATAGTTATGGATTAGTTGTAAAAAAATAAAAATAAATTTTTTTTCTTTATTCTCTCTGGTCAGGTTTGAAAACTGACTGAGAAATTCTTTTGAGATGATGGATCCTGAGAGGCATAAAGAAAACTCAGGAGCCTGACACAAAAGAAAAATGAGAAGCGGGACGTGAAAGAAGTGAGTCTCCTTCAAGATTTACTAGTGACTTCTGGTGCCTAAGGCAAATATGCAAACAAATACAAACACACAGTAATTCATTTCATGTGAAGTGTCCGTTGATAAACTAACATTACGGTTGGTCAAAGAACAAACATCCTTTGTGAAATAGTGAGTGGCTTATAAAGTGTTTACAAACCAGCTAGAGTGTCAGGAACCGTAGTGACGTGCTTGAGTTAGACACTGATACAAATGAAGCCAACACTGAAGACTCTTCATTCTGCTGGAGAACTGCACCAACTGCTTCAGAAAGAAGCACAACCAAATGTTTGTTCTGTTTAAAGTCCTTTTAATTCTTGCAACTCTTCTAACTAATGCTCATATGTATAATGAAGGTGAGTCTCCTCAAAAATCTCATTAAATATATATTATATATTATAAATATATATTATATATATATTTACAAAACAGAGAAATATGTGTAGAAATAATGTGTGTGTGTGTGTTGTAGACAATGATGACCAAAAAAAATTTCAAAATGTATTTCAGAGGCAGGAAAATATATTTCCAAACTTACAGTAGACTATATTTAGTCTAAATGTATATGTGGATAGAATCACCTACTAGAGATCAAACCTAGATTTAAAATTATTTATTTTGAATTTTTAAAATTACATTTTTCAAATGTGTTACATGTTTACACATTATAGACAACCAATTTTTTTTCTTCTAATGAGACATGTGAAAGGTTTTTTTTTCTTTAGATTGAAAATACTGTATACATTTTAAAATATGTTTAAAAAAAAACATACAAAATACATTGGTAAAAAAATATATTTACACAAATAATTTAAATGTTTTTGTTTGTAACAAAAATTAGCTTGAAAATTATACCTGTGCTGTATATCTGTAGAATTTCTGCCACTTGGTTAGTCATCCCATTACTTTTTGGGGTCACTGTATATCAAAAAAAAAAAAAAGTACTGTATATCTAAATAATATATATAAGGTATATAATTACTGTATATTGAATGATAATATAGCAATAATATAAAAATATAAAATAAATTTTTATTTAAAAAATAATAAAATTACATAATTACATTACATAAAAATAAGTTGTTAATTGTTAATTATACGTCTCGTCATATAAAACCCCAGCATGATAAATTTAACTTCTTTGCAGCATCGCTATTCCAGACAAAAATCTATTGCCCTTTCAGCCTGACATTCAGTGCCTAAAGGATTCAGCAGTTCTTAGATGGGAAGGTTGTGTTATCCCAAAGGCCATGATGGTAAAATCTGAGAAGGACACTTCCCAAACAGGCACTTTTTCTGGCTCAGAAATGCCTTTTCTTCTGCGGAAATATGCAAAATGTGGACAAATGGGACACTGGCTCTGGAATCAGTACCTGGACGGATGGATCCAGAGTCCAGTTCTTCTGTGTCCAAAAAGTACTCCATAATCATAAAAAGGTCATTCCTATAAATAAATAATATATACACATTTAAATAAACTATAAAATTTCTATATAATTATTATGTAATAAATATATATTATATATATATATAAAAAAATGGCAATACTGCAATATCGATGTTATTGCAGTACTGCTGATGCTTTTTGTCTAATTTTACAGATAATGGTAATCCATTTTTTTTTGCCTTGTAATAAGGCTGACTGCAGCAGGACTGCACAGCACTCTCATAGAGGGGGGTTAACGCTTCAACAGAACCTCTGGAATGGCTGGAGATCAATGCGTCATGCTCTGCAACAGCAACAACTCGACCAGCCACATGTGATGTGGGCTGCCGTTTAATTTCACGCTCAGAATCTGAGTGCTGCCTCTCACGCAGAAGACAGAGTGAGAGAGAAACAGAGACGAGAGAGATGAGGAGCGGAGAGGATGGAGGAGTTGTTGAAAATAAGGTGAGGAAAGGGAGAAGGCTGACAGTGGATGAAGAGATAAGTAAGTAAAGAGAAAGAGACAGAAAAATTATAGGTACAGTAAGGCAAACAAATGAATACACATATATTTTAAGAATATTTTTTATTTTTTTGTAACAAAAATTAAAAAATCTAGAAATGTACTTATATTTTCAGTACAATGTTGGTTAACTGTGAACATTGACATGGGTTCTGTAACTTTTCAAGCTAAAGAAATGCCACATATTACATTTCTAATACTTGAATTCAATCTAAAGTGACAAATTTTATAAAATTGCAAACTCAGACAAGTGTAAGCACAGGTTCTTTATACTTCTATTAATAGAACATGATTGGACAATTGAGAAGGTAATAGGTGACGCTAACAATTGAGTCTTCCTGGTAGAACTTATGCTAAAGCTTTCATTTCTACCAGAAAGACTCGGAGAAGATATTGTAACAATTCATCCATTTATTTATGACTTGCCGGCCGTCTATTTTGGGAGATCAAAACCAAACCCCAAACAAGACTTTTAAAGAGGATCTTATGGATGTTATGGCTTTAGATCAAGATGGAATTCAATCCTTTCCTCCTAGTACCCTCCCTAGCAGTACCTTGGAAGGTTTCAGGCCATTTCATCTCAACACACTCTGCTAGATATGGACTTAACGGGAAGTTTTGATCTCAGACCCCCAATATCATCTTCATCTCAGCCCTCTTTAGGATTAACTGGATTTATGAACACTGACTCTTCCACAATTGAGTGAAATGACCAGAACACAATACCAGAGTCTAAAAGACACTTTGTTTACTGAAGTTGAAGAGCTGAAAAACACTATGGATACTCTCACCTTGCATGTAGATACTGCATCTGTGACACAAACTACAGAAATAAAACAGCTTATGAGTAATCAGTTTGAGTATTTCAGGAAAGAGTTTAATAACATGCTGCATTGGCAACTAAAGAATCATCATGCAGAGGTATTGAAGGATTTCAATACCGTCATGGAACCAATGGCTAATACTCTGGATCTCATACAAAAGACTACTGATCAATATGCTCAACAAATGAATACCTTTCTTGCTCAGACAGGTTCAAATAGTAATTTACAGAATGAACTCCACCAGTGCACACAACATTTTCATCAATTAGCTAAAGACATTGAAGCTCTCAAGTCATCACAGCAGAGTTCAGTGAAAGCCAATGTTTCTGTACCCACAATTACGTCACCTTCTGCTTCGACTGTTGTGGAAATGCCGGTGGTGAGTACCAGATTACAGCGACTCCATTCAACATTTCAAGGTGGTCTGGGTGACTCCGAGCCTAATTCCACAAGTTGAAGGTAGAGGACGTTTTTTGAGTAGACAGCCTGTGAAAATCCAGTTCCCATGCTTTGGCCGACTAGACGACTGTGATGATCCGTTGATCTTTCTGGAGAAATGTTATGATTTCATGGCTCTTCACCCTCTTTCTGATGAAGAAGTAATAGCAACCCTTAGGAATGTGCTCCATGGCACCACTAGAGACTGGTGGGATGTTGCTCGACTTGAGACAAACATTTGGCAGAAGTTTGAAGCAAAGTTTCTTGCTGCCTTCTTGTCAGAAGATTATGGGGATGAGTGTCACGGTTCATGAATGCACCGTCTCCAGCTGTATTCATGTTGATTGTTTCATGTGGGTGTTCAGACGATCAGCGGCAGGTGCATCTCATTCCAACTGCCTATTTAACACCCTGTCTTTCGTCTCTTGTTTGTCAGATCGTTGTTTGAGGTCCTCCGTGTTAGATATCTGTCCTGATTCCCATGTTCCTGCTCTTACTTGTTTCTTGTTCTGTCGTCTCTGGATTGTTCCTCTCTCACACGGATTATCTTCACCTCTCAAGGATCTTCCACCACCGTCATCTCTACCAGCGCACTCAACCCACCTACTCACCAGTCTGTGCGGCCATCGAGGTCCCTGCGTCCCTCTCCAACCTTCATCCATCTCATCTCATTACAATAAACCCTGTCAACTTGCATTTGCCTCCTGTCTTCCATACTAAACCATCACAGAACGATCTGACCATTATGGAGGCAGCGAGTAGTCACCATTCCACCCTCGAGGAGTTTCTCAGCGCCAGTGTTCGGAGGATGGACTCCCAGGAGAGGAGTCTTGACTACACTGGTCGCGCGGTTCAAACCTTGGTGACGCAGGTGTCCGAGCTCACCCAACAGTTCCAGCTATTACGATCTCCCACTGCGCCACTCACACCGCCTGTTCCACCAGCACCGTCTGAGGGCCCCTCCCAGCCGGAACCACGCCTCCCGATCCCGGAGGCGTACTCGGGTGAGCCCGATTTTTGTAGAGCCTTTTTTTTACCGCTGTGATATGCACTTTGCCCTCCAGCCCAGAACCTTTGCCAATGAGAGGGCCAAGGTGGCCTTTGTACTTACCCTGCTTTCTGGGAGGGCGGCATTGTGGGGAACAGCGGTGTGGGAGAACCAGGATCCATGCTGCGCCTCGTTCCAGGCGCTCTCCGCCGAGATGAGACGGGTCTTTGATCGGGCCGCCGCAGGGCGGGAGGCGGCCAGGAAGCTGGCGGAGCTAAACCAGCACGAGAGATCCGTCTCGGACTATTCCATCGAGTTCCGGACCCTGTCGGTGGAGTGCCATTGGAACGAGGAGGCGCAGTGGGACATGTTCCTGCATGGGCTGGCTGACCGCGTCCAGAGAGAGATCTACGCCCTGGATCTTCCCCCGTCCCTCAATGGACTGATTGAGCTGGCGCTACGGGACGATGCACGTCTGGCACGGATGGAGAGGAGGGGTCTACTCAGCACCCCATCCGGGGGTCCGGCAGACGTGCGATTCAGCGGCGGGGACGCGGCCAGTCCCGTCTACGATCACGAGCCCATGCAGGTAGGGCGAGCTCGGCTTTCCCGGGAGGAGAAGGAGAGGCGGAGGTCCCTGGGCCTATGCCTTTACTGCGGGGGGGCCGGACATCAAGCCCATGCCTGTCCGGTAAAAGGGCCAGGCCCGGTAGTACGCATGAGGCTACTATCGGGTGGGATCTCCGCCGAGAAGACCTCATTACCATCATCATCATCATCTACGCTCCTTCCGGTAAGGCTGCGGTGGTCAGCACAGACACACCACTGTCAAGCACTACTGGACTCTGGGGCAGAGGGTAACTTCATGGATAGCACATTAGCACACAAGCTCCACATTCCCCTCAGACCCCTTCCGCACCACATCACGGTTCACGCCCTCACTGGACAGCAACTCACTACCATCTCGTACATTACTGAAGACATCACACTCATCACATCTGGCAATCACTCCGAGACCATCTCCTTTCACATCCTTGTCTCTCCCCTGGCACCCATTGTCCTCTGGCACCCTTGGCCCCTCCTCCATAACCCCAAAATAGACTGGTCCTCCAATTACCTTTTTGTCCTGGTGTAAAAAGTGTCATGAGTCTTGTTTAGTGTCTGCCTGTCCATCTGTGTCTGTGTCTGTGTTACAGAAGGAGGCGGTGGATTTGTCTAACGTGCCCGCTGAGTACCTCTATCTGAAGGAAGTGTTCAGTAAGTCTCGTGCTGCTTCTCTTCCTCCGCATCGTCCTTACGACTGTGCCATAGATTTACTATCAGGTAAGTCTCCGCCTAAGGGCAAACTTTATTCACTTTCTGTTCCAGAGAGGGAGGCTATGGAGAAATATATTTCTGATTCTCTAGCTTCTAAATTCAACCGCCCTTCCTCTGTTCCTGCGGGGGCGGGGTTCTTTTTTGTGGGAAAGAAGGACGGATCACTGCGACCTTGCATTGATTACCGAGGACTGAACAACATCACAGTAAAGAACACTTATCCTTTGCCGTTGATGTCTTCGGCCTTCGAGAGGTTGCAGGGAGCGTCAATTTTCACAAAACTGGACTTACGCAATGCGTATCATTTGGTTCGGATCAGGGAGGGGGATGAATGGAAGACTGCTTTTAACACCCCCAGAGGGCACTTTGAATATTTGGTGATGCCCTTCGGGCTCTCCAACTCCCCAGCGGTCTTCCAGGCACTCGTCAACGACGTGCTGCGAGATATGATCGATCAGTTCATTTATGTCTACCTGGACGACATATTGATTTTTTCTTCCTCTCTCCAGGAACATGTGCAGCATGTCCGACGAGTGCTTCAGAGGTTGCTAGAGAATGGGCTTTTTGTCAAGGCGGAGAAATGCGAGTTTCATGCACAGTCAATTCCATTTTTGGGGTATATCGTGTCGACTGAGGGAATACGCATGGATCCCGAGAAAGTTAAGGCTGTGGTAGAATGGCCAAGCCCAGATTCCCGTAAGGCCCTACAGAGGTTTCTGGGGTTTGCTAACTTCTACCGGCATTTCATTCGCAACTTCAGCCAACTAGCCGCACCTCTGACCGCCTTGACCTCTGCCAAGACTACGTTCAGGTGGTCAGACACAGCTGAGGCTGTGTTTGCCAAACTGAAGAGCCGTTTCATTTCAGCCCCTATTCTGATTACCCCTGACCCTACACGTCAGTTCATGGTGGAGGTCGACGCGTCAGAGGTGGGGGTAGGAGCGGTGTTATCTCAACGTTCTCCCTTAGACGACAAGGTCCACCCTTGCGCGTATTTTTCATATCGTTTATCTCCGGCAGAACGAAATTACGATATTGGTAACCGAGAATTGTTGGCAGTTAAGATGGCATTAGAGGAATGGTGACACTGGTTAAAGGGGGATCGGGGTTCCTTTTAAAGTATGGACTGACCACAAGAATTTAGAGTACATTAGCACCGCCAAAAGGTTGAACTCCAGGCAGGCTCGATGGGCACTTTTTTTCGGACGTTTTGACTTTACTATCTAGTACCGCCCGGGTTCCAAAAATATCAAACCCGATTCTTTGTCGCGTATTTTTGACCATTCCGAACGCCCGTCCACCCCCGAGTGTATTTTTCCTGAGACATTAGTGGTCTCCACTCTCACATGGGAGATCGAATCGAAGGTCAGAACGGCCTTAGAAGGGGTAACGCCTCCGCCCGGGTGCCCACCGAACCGCTTATTTGTGCCGGAGGGATTAAGGTCCAACGTTATCCAGTGGGGACATTGCTCTAATGTAGCTTGCCATCCAGGGGTTAACCGTACTAGATTTTTAGTCAAGCAACGATTCTGGTGGCCACTTATGGCTCGCGACATTCACAGTTTTGTTTTGGCTTGCTCGGTTTGTGCCACTGGTAAGACTTCCAATCGGCCCCCTGATGGGTTACTCCAACCGCTGCCGGCTCCTTCGAGACCCTGGTCCCACATCGCTCTAGATTTTATTACCCCCCTCCCGCCCTCCCAGGGCAACACGGTAGTTTTAACCGTGGTGGACCGGTTCTCGAAGGCAGCCCACTTTATTCCCTTGCCCAAATTACCCTCAGCCAAGGAGACAGCGTTGACCGTCGTAGACCACGTCTTTCGTTTACATGGCCTCCCGATAGACATGGTTTCGGACAGGGGACCCCAATTTGTGTCTAAATTTGGGCGAGAATTCTGTAGACTACTGGGAGCGACTGTAAGTCTGTCCTCAGGGTTTCACCCCCAGATCAATGGTCAAACCGAGAGAGCCAACCAAGATTTGGAAAGGGTGTTGCGATGTTTGGTCTCCAAGAATCCTTCCTCCTGGAGCCAACAATTGTCTATGGTGGAGTACGCCCACAATACCTTACCAGTATCAGCTATGGGCCTATCTCCTTTTGAGTGTAGTGTAGGTTACCAGCCACCTATTTTTCCCAGTATGGAATCCGAGGTTGCGGTCCCCTCCGTTCACGCCTTCGTCCAGAGGTGTCACCGCACTTGGACTAGAGCCCGCGAGACTCTACTCCAGGTGGGGGCGCGCACCAAGGCCAAAGCCGATCGCCACCGGTCAAGGCCTCCCGTATACGTCGTGGGTCAAAAAGTGTGGCTTTCTACCAAAAATATCCCTCTCCGTTCCGTATCTAATAAGTTGGCTCCCAAATTTATTGGCCCGTTTACTGTCACCAAGATCATTAGTCCGGTGGCAGTCCGCCTTAACCCTTTCGAGTCGATTAACGCGGATACGCGTTTTGAGTCATTTTCTCCTGATAACCCCGAAAAGAACTTAAATTACACTTTCAGTTTTAATCGTACAGATAAGAGCAATACATCAATCGAATCTGTAAAGGGTCTACTTTTTTTTGGATACAGACACAATAACAACAAAACTTTGTGCACTTATAAAATAAAGATAACAAACAAGGTGTGCTGTCTGCAGCCTTTGTCTGCGCTTATCTTCATTTACAAACACGTCATTAAAATGAACTGTAACTCTGTGAATACTCAACGAAAATACATGAGAGAGATATCTATAGAAAGCTTGACATGTCTATTTTTAAACTAAACAAGTGCCGCCGAAAACAGATATTGTGTGATAAAGTAATCCATATGAAAACAACGCGATGTCTGTTTTTCAAGTCTCCCTTCATTATATCTAATGTGACCACGCCCCCGCGCTGAACGCGCTATTCAGATTCAAACTGAAGCGCGCGGCTTGAATACGCCCATAACAGAAGAAAAAGCAGCGAGACCGTTCTTCAAGTTTTTATTTTACTGTTTGCTTCGCGATGAGAGGAATAAGACATAAATCACCCGAAAAGGATGTGATGTGGTTGAGGATTTGAGAAATGGATTTCATCAGAAAAAAAAGAATGAAGCTCTTTATTCAGCAGAGATCATAAACATGAGTAAGTCTCTTTTTATTTATTTATATACTTATACTAGTTTTCATATAACGTGTAAACATTTTACTAGTTAGACTTTTTCCAAATACTTTTTCCAAACTATAATTCCTGACTAAATGTATAGTAATCAAGTGAAACATTATGAAGTTTCAATAACAATATACAATACTATACCATTCAAAAGCTTGATGTAAATTATATAAATGTAACAAATAGATACCTGTAACAAATGTAAAAACATGCTTTTCTTTCAATTTATTCCCCCTAAAAACCCAGAAAAATATTCTCAGCTCTTTTCAACATTAATAATAATAATAATGATAATAACAACAATAAATGTTTTTTTGTAGAAAATAAGATTGTTAATAGGATTTCTGAAGGATTGTGTGACTGGAGTAAGGATGCCAAACAATTTGTTTGAAAGTCAGCTTTGATAGTTTCTAATAAACTGTTTAACTGCTCCCCCAAGTGGATATTAAATTATGTTGTGGGATAATTAAATATATTCTAAATAAACTACAAACATAAAATTATATAGATTTATTTTGTTCTTGCATTCTTTCTTGTAACTCCTTCCTCTCAGTGGCACAGATGACTGAATGGCTCATTATGCAGCTCATTATGCAGGCCTTTGTCTTCTCAGGTGTAAATCACAATGATATTCATGGTAGTTGACGCCTACTCGCATATGACTTTTACCAACAAAAAGTGTCTTAGAAAATTTAAATCAATATATTGTTTTCTGTGAGTGAGTAAACAAGATGATTTTCACATCATTTAGAAAGAAAAATTCTAGGCTACAAGCTCCAGTTCTCAAAAATCCCGGGAACCATTGTTCTTTATGTGTTTTTTTGCCTTATTCAAGTGTTTTAACATTTTTAGTTTTTCACTAACCACGCATAATATTTTTTTCTCAAAAACACAATCATGTACATACATGCATTTCACATATTATTATAGCCCAGTTTGTGCTGATTACAGTGAGATTAGACTTTACCCATTTAGATATTTATAAGAAACTGAAAAAAGCACAAATGTCAGGGCATGACAAAACTTCTCCAGGCCCCAAAAATACCCTTAGACTCCAGAGGGTTAAACTCCCTCCTGCGTACAGGAGAATTCATCCCGCCTTTCACGTATCCAAAATAAAGCCCATTTTTCATTCTCCCATTAATCCGCCTACCCCGGTTCCCCCCCGCCGCGACTCGTAGATGGGGAGACCACCTATTCGGTCAATCGCATTCTGGACTCTAGACGGAGGGGACGCGGATTTCAGTACTTGGTGGACTGGGAGGGTTACGGTCCGGAGGAGAGAAGTTGGGTACCTGCTAGGGACATCCTGGATCACTCCCTTATCAATGATTACAATCGACAGGTAAGAGATTCTGGGGACGCCAGGAGGCGTCCTTAGGAGGAGGGGTACTGTCACGGTTCATGAATGCACCGTCTCCAGCTGTATTCATGTTACGTCATGTTGATTGTTTCATGTGGGTGTTGGCAGGTGCATCTCATTCCAACTGCCTATTTAACACCCTCTCTTTCGTCTCTTGTTTGTCAGATCGTTGTTTGAGGTCCTCCGTGTTAGATGTCTGTCCTGATTCCCATGTTTCTGCTCTTACTTGTTTCTTGTTCGGTCGTCTCTGGATTGTTCCTCTCTCACACAGATTATCTTCACCTCTCACGGATCTTCCACCACCGTCATCTCTACCAGTGCACTCAACCCACCTACTCACCAGTCTGTGCGGCCATCGAGGTCCCTGCGTCACTCTCCAACCTTCATCCATCTCATCTCATTACAATAAACCCTGTCAACTTGCATTTGCCTCCTGTCTTCCATACTAAACCATCACAATGAGTTAGCGGAGAGAGTAAGAATATGTGTACAGCAGGAAGGTGAGAGCATAAGAGATTTTGCTTACATGTACCGAGCTCTGTGCAAACGATGGAAGCCACAAATTGAAGAGGATGAAGTCATTAAGTTGATCTTGAAGAACATCAATCCTCAGATGGCAAGTCAACTTCGAAGTAATGGAGTCACTTCTGTTGATGGTTTAGTCCGTCTTGGACAACAGTTGGAAAAAGACAAAGAAAATCAATTACAGTATGAACAACGAAAAAAACCTTGGAAACTCAGAATAAATAGTCCTGCTCAAAGTCAGTTGGCTAACCCTGTACCAGCTTCAGTATCACAGGACTCCTCTAAATCTCCCTTCTGTTGGTGGTGAAAGGGCCCTCATGCTTCGAATTTTTGTCCTCAGGGTGGGCCTGTTAAGAACAAAAACTATAAAGGTCAGCAAGGTCCAAATCCTGTTAAAGGTAACCATGATAATAATCCAACTGTTAGCACTGTCACTCACCTAGAGTCTGTATACTCACCTACTCATCCTTTCTCCACATCTCTACCTCAGCAGTTGATTGTTCCTGTAAATATTGATTCTTGGCAAGGCCAAGCTTTGGTTGACACAAGATCTTCATATACACTGTTAAATGAAAAATTGTGGGTAACCATGGGTTATCACACTCAACAGCTCAGACCCTGGACTGAGGGTCCCATTTATTTGGCTGATGGAGGAGCCCGGCAACCATTAGGATGGGGTGAAGTACAAATTGCAGTACAAATATTAACTGTTCCCTTACCAGTGGTTGTCCTAGCCCCACAGATGCTTGCCTTTCCTGTTGTGTTGGGTTTAGACTATCTTTTTTTCAGTGGCCTGCAAATGGACATCCGGAACAAGATCTATTGGGTCCATCCTGATCAAAAATATTATTTTCTGAAAAATGAAGCTCACTTCCATGAATGGCATAATTCTTCCCCTCTTGCTCTTTTTTCTGCGCTTCCCCCTGGTACCTCAAAGGAAGAACTAAACCTTCTGCATGTAGCGTGCCAAAACACCTGCCTAGATGAAAGAGGAAAGGAACGTTTTCTGATCCAACTCAAACAGAATTCTGATGTCTGCACAGATGTTTTGAAAAAAAAAGTGTTTTGACACACAGAGTTTATGTTAACCAAGATGTTCCTATAAGACAAAAGCCTTATCGTGTTTCTCCTACGAAACAGAAGGTCATCAAACAGCTGATTGATGAGATGTTAGCTGCTGATGTCATCGAGCCTTCCTCCTCAGCATGGTCTTCTCCTGTGGTATTGATTCCCAAGAAAACGGGTGGTTATTGTTTCTGCGTAGACTACAGAAAGATAAATTCAGTCTCTCAATCAGATGCCTATCCACTTCCTACAATCCAGGAAATTCTTGAGCCCTTGAGTGGTGCTGTTGTTTTTTTACACCTTGGACCTCAACAGTGGATATTGGCAGGTTAGAATGGAAGAGGACAGTCAAGATAAAACTGCCTTCATTTGCAGTCGGGGGCTATTTAATTTTAAGGTCATGGCTTTTGGTCTTAAAAATGCACCAGCGACCTTCCAGCGATCGATGGAGAGAGTCCTGGGAGAGCTACAACGTAAGAACTGTTTTGTCTATTTGGACGATATAATCATCTACTCTTCATCAATAGAACAGCACTTTTAGGACATCCAGGCTGTGTTGGATAAATTAAAAGAGGCTAACCTGACTGTTAATCCCTGCTACAGGGATCAAGGCAGATCCAGAGAAAACCAGATTAGTCCAAGATTTTCCTGTGCCAAAGAACATAAAGGAAGTCCAGAGATTTTTAGGCATGGTTGGTTGGTATCATAGGTTTGTACCACACTTCTCTCAAGTGGCTGAACCCCTGAATGCCTTAAAAAGGAAAGGTGTCAAATTCCTTTGGACTTTGCAATTTCAAACTTCCTTCCACGCTCTGAAACAGCTCCTTGTGTCTCCACCGGTGTTGGGACATCCTAATTTGAATTTACCATTTGTCATCTACGCTGATGCAAGTGAGGTTGGCTTAGGAGCTGTTCTCGTGCAGTAAACAGGACTGGGCACTTAGGAGGTCCTGGGATTTGCTAGTCCTACTTTAAATCCGGCAGAAAGAAATTACAAGACCACCGAGCAAGAATGTTTGGCAGTCGTGTGGGCCCTCGAAAAATGGAGGTACTACTTGGAAGGAAAATTCTTCACAGTCGTTACTGATCACTCTTCCTTGATGTGGGTGTTCAAAACACAAAAACCAAACCATTGTTTAATTCGGTGGGCTCTTCGACTCCAGCAATTCAACTTCACAGTGGAGCATAGGAAGGGGAAGTATAATACGGTTCCTGATGCTTTGTCTCGAGCCCCTGTTGACATTAATGAACCAGGCCTTCTGACTTGTTCCACTGCTCTATCTTTGAAGTTAAAAGTGAAATCCGAAAAAATAGAAGATCTGCCAATCTCTGACCATGACATCTGGAAGGCACAGCAGACGGATACTGACATTCACCATCTGTACGAACAAATAGTAGAATCAGGAGAAATCACTGTCAATTCCTCTACCAAATTTTCCATATTAGAGGATAAAGTCTACAGAGTTGTCCAGTTTCCACACAAAATTGTGTACCAAGTTTACATACCAAAACCTCTCTGATCTCAATTACTCCAGTTTCTTCATGAAGACCCTCTTGCTGGTCATCTTGGCATATTCAAAACATTCAAAAGGTTGCAAGCTTTGGTGTACTGGCCTAACTTGAACCAAGATTTTAAAGAGTTTGTACAAAACTGTCCCATTTGTCAACTTTACCAGCCTGAATGTTGTCGAATATCCAGTCTTCGACTTTTGTCGGGGGAATTCGTAGAGGATTTAGCGAAGCCTTTGAGCAGTAATCGAATGGAAGAATTGGTGAAGAGACTTGGAAAATCGGGAATAAAATATTTAGCATAAAATTGAATTCCAGCGAGCAATCTGCTGTCGGGTCTCGGGGCTAATGACCTGTCTTTTTGGTGTGGGTGTGTAGGGATGTTTTGACAGCTCACCGCGTCTGCCTGTTTGTGTTTTCCCCGCCTTCCTTGTTTCCCCGTTGTTAACCTTAATTGCTCGCCACCTGTTCTCTATGTCCTTCTAATTTTTCCCCTTTATTATTCCCTGTGTTTCTCTGTCTATTGTCAGACTGTTGTTATTCGTACCTATAGCTCCGATCATCTAGCAGCTCTTTGTACTCACCCTGTCGTGTCTTGTCCTCAGGCTCCAGTGTGTTTAGCTGATTTCTCTGCCCTAGTTCTTACAAGCCCAGAGCTCCTAGTAGCATCTGCTGTTCATCCTGTCACTGACAACTGCCTACCATCCACAGACTAACCTCACTGAAAGAGTGAACTGTACGCTCAAAACGATGGTGGCCTCGTATGTCAGTGACAATCATAAACATTGGGATAAGCTCCAACCAGAGTTCAGATTTGCTCTTAATTCTGCCGTCCATGAGTCCACAGGGGTAACACCAGCAGAGTTGAACCTCAATCGCTCGCTCAGAGGTCCCATGGATGTCCTATTACAACCACGAGATGTGTCGCCTGATGATTCTTTCTATGACAAATTGACAGAATTAAATCAAATGAAGGAATATGTGGAGAAGAAACTACATTCAGCTCGTCAATGTCAAAAACGTAACTATGACAAAAATCAGAGAGAAGTGGTGTTTGAGGAGAAGGACAGAGTCTGGATGCGCAATCACCCTTATTCCAAGGCAATTAAGTTTTTTTCAGCAAAAATTGCTCCAAAATGGCAAGGGCCCTACAGGATAATCCAGAAATTAGGACCTTTGAACTATAAAATTGTCCTGGAGGACACTGGAGAAGACTTAAGAGTGTTACACGTCTCTAGGATTAAACCCTGCTTCCCCTCTACACAGGTACTTGAAGCACAACAATGACGTCGATTACTGGAAATCTTTAATGAGGACAGTGATGGAAAGGAGTTCCTTGGATTTACTGAGAAAAAGATTGAAGACATCTGATTTGACGCCTTACCCTAATGGCCGGCTTTTCTTAAAGAGGGGGGAGTGTGACGATGTCATCATGAAATAAGCAATTAAATGTTCATTTATCCTAGTTTATTAGTCATTTTTCGAGTTCATTATCCATAAAAATCAAAATAACGTATATAGTATGTGAATCTGCGGCCGTCATAAGATAACGATGAAGATGGTGACGTCTTGGGGGACGGCCCAGTCACCTTTATCTGGATGACGTGCGCTGCTCAAGGAAGTTGAGGCGGCTGGCGGAAGTCAAGCCAGTGAGTGTACCTCGCGGAGTTCCGTTCAAAGACTCCCGCGATTTATTGTTTTATCCGTGGCAAAAGAGTGTATCATCTGCATTCTAATCAATCGCGCTCTGGATCTTTAAAAGAAAAGCATGGTATCCTTGTCATTGTGTTACTAGCGGATGGTCGTTTAGATGCTGCAGGGCTAACAATACGAGTGAGCAGTTCTAAAACCTGGGTGGAATTGACGGATTGGGAGCCTCCAGCCTGTATACTCACGTCTGGGGACTTCCAGCAAAACGTGGACCAGACTATTAAAAGTAAACGGAGTCGTGAGTACACTACTAGACCAGTTCTGATGACTGTTTTCACGTGACTTGACTTTTGACTGTGGCTGAGCCACACGTAGACGAGGACGCGCTGAGCCACACGTAGATGAGGCCGCGCTGAGCCACACGTAGACGAGGCCGCGCTGAGCCACATGTAGACGAGGCCACGCTGAGCCACACATAGATGAGGCCGTGCTGAGCTACACAGAGACGAGGCCGCGCTGAGCTACACAGAGACGAGGCCGCGCTGAGCCACACATGACTAGGCCGCGCTGAGCCATACATAGACGAGGCCGCATTGAGCCACACATAGACGAGGCCATGCTGAGCCACACATGACTAGGCCGCACTGAGCCACACATAAATGAGGCCACGCTGAGCCACACATAGACTAGGCCCCGCTAAGCCACACATAGACAAGGCCATGCTGAGCCACACGTAGACGAGGCCGCGCTGAGCCACACGTAGACAAGGCCATGCTGAGCCACACGTAGACGAGGCCGCGTTGAGCCACACAGAGACGAGGCCACGCTGAGCCACACATAAACGAGGCCAAGCTGAGCCACACATAGACAAGGCCACGCTGAGCCACACATAGACGAGGCCGCGATGAACCACACATAGACGAGGCCGCGATGAACCACACATAGACGAGGCCACTCTGAGCCACACATAGACGAGGCCACGCTGAGCCACACATGACTAGGCCAGCTGAGCCACACATAGACAAGGCCCCGTTGAGACCACATGAACCTGGCCCCAAAGGGCCGTACTGCTACGCGCAAAAACTATGCAGCGATATACGTGAGGCCGCTAGAGCCACGCGAAGATGAGGTGATGCAGATCAACGCAACTAATTCATAGCACGAGATATGAAAACTGAACTACTGACAGATAGATAGAGCATGGCACCACCAACAGTAGTTGCATAGGAATTTACCTGAATTATTATTGCAGAGCTTGCTGAGCTTCGAGGATGGTCTTTGGGTCAGGTCTTATGTAAGACTCGAATGCGGAGGAAAACCATCTTCCCAGGATCTTGATAGCTGCTGTAGGAACGTCGCGTTCGGCTGCTGTAGTAGCTGCTCCAATCCTAAATGAGTGTCCAGTATACAGGGAAGGGGATAGGCTACAGTTTTTAAGGACAGAAACTAGATGAGATCTGAACCAGGTTTTAGAAAGAGGAGCTCCGTTAGAGAGTGAGAATAGGGGTGAGTGATCTGAGGATCTGGGGGGAATTTTAAGGAATCTAATCATAGATGAGAAGGGGCAGAAATTATTGCTTATTTTGGATATTGTTATGGAAACACCAGAACCAGAAGAGTCATTTTTAGAGTGTTTAAGAAAAAGTGTAAAGAAGTTAGGAGAGAAGTGTAAGTCGGATATAGAAAGACCGCGGACAGGATCAAAACGTTTAGATGCTGAAGTGAATTCGCCTGGGCGCATAAATCCATAGAAAGCAGTTAAGAACACTGCTTCTTGCAGAATATTAGAGTATGTGGAAAAAAGGCCATTGCGTAGGGAAAGGATTAATCTTTGCAATAGAGGCGGAGAGAAAGGCAACCTTTTGTCGGGGGAATTCGTAGAGGATTTAGCGAAGCCTTTGAGCAGTAATCGAATGGAAGAATCAGTGAAGAGACTTGGAAAATCGGGAATAAAATATTTAGCATAAAATTGAATTCCAGCGAGCAATCTGCTGTCGGGTCTCGGGGCTAATCACCTGTCTTTTTGGTGTGGGTGTGTTGGGATGGTTTGACAGCTCACCGCGTCTGCCTGTTTGTGTTTTCCCTGCCTTCCTTGTTTCCCCGTTGTTAACCTTAATTGCTCGCCACCTGTTCTCTATGTCCTTCTAATTTTCCCCCTTTATTATTCCCTGTGTTTCTCTGTCTATTGTCAGACTGTTGTTATTCGTACCTATAGCTCCGATCATCTAGCAGCTCTTTGTACTCACCCTGTCGTGTCTTGTCCTCAGGCTCCAGTGTGTTTAGCTGATTTCTCTGCCCTAGTTCTTACAAGCCCAGAGCTCCTAGTAGCATCTGCTGTACATCCTGTCACTGCGAGTGAAACCTGTGAAACGTGACTCATCTGCTGTTCATCCTGTCACTGCGAGTGAAACCTGTGAAACGTGACTCATCTGCTGTTCATCCTGTCACTGCGAGTGAAACCTGTGAAACATGACTCATCTTCTCTGTCTCCGCTTTGTGAATAAAGCCTTGAGTTTACCCGCATCTGAATCCAGCCTGCTTTCTCCTGACAGAACAGTCTGACCATATTATGGATTCAGCGGGATCTGATCCGCTTCGCTCGGCTCTCGCTCAACAGGGAGTGTTGATCGGGCAGCATGCCACCCAGCTCAACACCACCGCGCTGGATGTGGACGTTCTCAGTGCCCGAGTCTCCAAACTCCTCACATGGGTGGACGATCTTCAGCGAGAGGCAACGAGCCGGGGGCCCGTTCCTCACACCTGTATGTCACACGAGTCCGAGCCCCATGCCAACAACCCGCCGGTCTACGATGGCGATCCTAACGCCTGTCAAGCGTTTCTCTCCCAATGCTCGCTGGTGTTTTCTCTGCAGCCCCGGCGTTACGCAAATGAAGAGACCAAGGTGGCTTACGTCCTTACACTCCTCTCGGGCCGTGCCCGCGAATGGGGAATCGCCGTATGGAGATCGCGGGCTTCCTGTTGTGCCACCTTCGCGGATTTCAGTCAAGAGATGGCCAAATTGTTTGATCACTCTGCTCAGGGGGACGAGGCGGCGGCCCAGTTATCACGACTGTCTCAGGGGAGGAGCTCCGTCACTGATTATGCCATCCAGTTCCAGACTTTAGCTGCGGCATGCGGCTGGAATGAGAGCGCGCTGCGCGCTCGTTTTCTTGAAGGGTTGGATTTCGCCATTTCTGATGAACTCGCGGCCATAGAGCTCCCGCGGGAATTGGATCAACTCATTAATCTCGCGCTCCGTATTGAGGGTCGTCTCAGCCGGCGCCGCAAACAACGGCAAACACCCACCCCGTGGCGCCACCTAGAGTCCTCTTCAGCCAGTTCAGCCAGCCAACAGCCCTCGGAGGAGGAGCCCATGCAGTTGGGTCGTCTACGGCTTACACCACGGCAGAAGCAGGAGCGTCTGTCGTCGGGGGCGTGACTATACTGCGGCAAGGGAGGCCACTTCGCCCTTCAGTGTCGGTTAAAGGGCCAGGGTCCACCAGTGAGGCGGAGAGTCCTGGTGGGCACGGTTCTCAGCTCAAGCTCTCCTGCAACACGCACTCAGCTGCCGTTCCAACTCTCCTTCCAGAGTCATTCACACACTGGACTCGCCCTTGTGGACTCAGGGTCTGAGGGGAACTTCCTTGATGCTGCCTCTGCTCAACGTTGGAGAATACCGCTTCTTCCTTTGGTTAGCCCCATATCAGCATAGTCATTAGCTGGCCGTCCCCTTACCACAATCACCCACACCACTCCCAAGATAGATCTTCAGATTGCTGGCAGCCATCATGAGCAGATTGAACTTTTTATTATTGATTCCCCTAAGGCTCCTTTAGTTCTGGGACACCCATGGTTGCACAAGCACAATCCCCACATTGATTGGGTCGGTAATTCTGTTTTAGCCTGAAGTCAGTCTTGTCACGTGTCATGTTTGGGTGCTGTTTTTCGTCCTGTCTCTGTGTCTTGTGTTCCTCAGGAGGATCCCTCTGACCTGACTGGTGTTCCGGCGGAGTACCGTGATCTTCGGGCGGTCTTCAGTAAGGCCCGGGCCACCTCGCTACCTCCGCATCGCCCCTACGACTGTGCCATTGATCTCCTCCCGGGCTCTTCTCCTCCTAAGGGTCGTTTATATTCCCTTTCAGGTCCTGAAAGAGAGGCCATGGACAAGTACATACGTGAGTCACTTCAGGCTGGGCTCATCCGCCATTCCTCCTCTCCCGCTGGTGCAGGGTTTTTCTTTGTTCAGAAGAAGGACGGCTCCCTGCGCCCCTGTATTGATTACAGAGGTTTGAATGACATTACTATCAAGAACAGGTACCCCCTACCTTTAATGTCTTCTGCTTTTGAATTATTGCAGGGAGCTCGGGTCTTCACCAAGTTAGACCTGCGCAACGCCTACCACTTGGTGCGCATTCGGGAGGGGGATGAGTGGAAGACGGCATTTAACACCCCCTCGGGACACTACGAGTACTTGGTTCTTCCGTTTGGTCTTACCAATGCTCCAGCCGTTTTCCAGGGACTCGTCAACAGCGTGTTGGGTGACATGATTAATCAATTTGTCTTTGTGTATTTGGATGATATTTTGATTTTCTCCTCTTCTCTCCAATTACACACCCAGCATGTCAGACGGGTTCTCCAGCAGTTACTAGAGAACCAGTTGTTTGTCAAGGCGGAGAAGTGCGAATTCCACGCTGAATCAGTTACGTTCCTTGGCCACATTATTTCTACGGAGGGGATCAAGCCTGATCCCGCTAAGATTGAAGCTGTTGCCCAGTGGCCGGTCCCTGACTCCCGGAAGGCTCTGCAGCGTTTCCTGGGTTTTGCCAACTTCTACCGGCGATACATCCAGAATTTTGGTCAGATCGCTGCACCGCTGACAGCCTTAACCTCCACTAAGGTGTCCTTCAGGTGGAACCGGGAAGCGCAGGTAGCCTTTGACATTTTAAAGTCCCGTTTTGTCTCTGCACCTGTTCTAATGGTTCCAGATCCGGAGGCCCAGTTCATTGTCGAGGTTGATGCTTCGGACGTTGGGGTTGGCGCAGTTCTATCTCAGCGTTCCCTCCATGATGGGAAGGTTCATCCTTGTGCATTCTTCTCTCGTCGTCTCAGCCCTGCAGAACGTAACTATGACATCGGCAACAGAGAGCTGCTGGCGGTACGATTGGCCTTGGGTGAGTGGCGTCATTGGTTGGAGGGGTCAGCGCAGCCCTTCTTGGTCTGGACGGATCACAAGAACCTAGAATACATTCGTTCGGCCAAGAGGCTGAGCTCGCGTCAGGCCCGCTGGGCGCTCTTCTTTGCCAGATTCAACTTCACCCTATCGTACCGGCCGGGATCTAAGAACACCAAGCCCGATGCCCTCTCTCGCCTGTTCGGTGCTCCGGGGGGGGGAGTTTGCGGCCGAGGCCATCCTTCCTGAGGGGGTGGTGGTCGGGGCTCTTTCGTGGGGTATCGAGCAGCGAGTTGAGGAGGCCGGTCGAGGGGTGCAGGTGCCGGGAGAGTGTCCGGCGGGCAGGTTGCCGGTGCCAGCTGCGCTGCGCTCTGAGGTCCTTGAGTGGGGTCACTCATCCAGGTTAGTCTGCCATCCAGGTATTTGGAGAACGTTGTCTGCCATCCGACAGCGTTTTTGGTGGCCTACTATGGCCGCAGATGTTAGACAGTTTGTGTTGGCCTGCCCCACATGTGCCCAGAGTAAGCCTGTCAATCGCCCTCCTGATGGTCTACTGCATCCTCTCCCTATCCCTTCCCGTCCTTGGTCACACATTGCCCTTGATTTCGTCTCTGGGCTTCCTCCGTCGAAGGGAAACACTGTAGTGCTCACGGTGGTGGATCGCTTTTCCAAAGCAGTTCATTTTATTCCCCTGCCCAAGCTGCCCTCCGCCCGGGAGACCGCCCAACTGGTGGTGGATCACGTCTTCCGTCTCCACGGGTTACCGGTCGATGTGGTTTCAGATAGGGGTCCCCAGTTCGTCTCCCGGTTCTAGAGGGAATTTTGTAGACAGATTGGGGCCTCTGCAAGTCTGTCTTCTGGTTTTCATCCTCAGACCAATGGGCAGTGTGAGCGGGCCAACCAGGATCTAGGAAGAATGCTCCACTGTCTAGCATCCAACAATCCGAGTTCCTGGTGTCAACAGCTCTCCTGGGCAGAATACGCTCATAACACCCTTCCTGCGGCCGCGTCAGGTATGTCCCCTTTTGAGTGTGCTGTTGGTTATAATCCACCTCTGTTCCCATCAAAGGAACCCGACGCAGCGGTTCCATCCGCCCTGGCTTTCGTCCAGCGCTGCCGTCGCACCTGGGAGAAAGTCAGGAGGATTTTGGTCCAAACCTCTGACAGAACCAAGGCTGCAGCTGATCGTCGCCAGTCCTCTCCTCCTGCCTATGTGTGTGGTCAACGGGTTTGGCTCTCTACCAAGGATCTGCCTCTCCGGGCGCCTTCTCGTAAGCTGGCAACCAGATTCATTGGGCCATTCCGCATCACCAAGGTGGTTAGTCCGGTGGCGATCAGGCTCAAGCTCCCTCCTACTCTTGGTCGGGTTCACCCGGTGTTTCATGTTTCCAGGGTCAAGCCTGTGTTCTCTTCCCCTTTAATCCTGCTTCCAGTCGGCCCCCCCCCCCACCCCCTCGTCTTGTGGATGGATCTCCTACCTATACGGTTAAGAGATTACTCGATGAGCGGCGCAGCGGCAGGGGGTTTCAGTATCTTGTGGACTGGGAGGGGTATGGTCCAGAGGAGAGGTGTTGGGTGCCGTCCCGGGACATTCTAGACCGCTCGTTGATTGAGGACTTCTGGCGGCATCGAGGTAGGCCCCTTCCAAGAGCGCCAGGGGACGCTCTTGGAAGGGGGGGTAATGTCGGGTCTCGGGGCTAATCTCCTGTCTTTTTGGTGTGGGTGTGTTGGGATGGTTTGACAGCTCACCGCGTCTGCCTGTTTGTGTTTTCCCCGCCTTCCTTGTTTCCCCGTTGTTAACCTTAATTGCTCGCCACCTGTTCTCTATGTCCTTCTAATTTTTCCCCTTTATTATTCCCTGTGTTTCTCTGTCTATTGTCAGACTGTTGTTATTTGTACCTATAGCTCCGATCATCTAGCAGCTCTTTGTACTCACCCTGTCGTGTCTTGTCCTCAGGCTCCAGTGTGTTTAGCTGATTTCTCTGCCCTAGTTCTTACAAGCCCAGAGCTCCTAGTAGCATCTGCTGTTCATCCTGTCACTGCGAGTGAAACCTGTGAAACGTGACTCATCTGCTGTTCATCCTGTCACTGCGAGTGAAACCTGTGAAACGTGACTCATCTTCTCTGTCTCCGCTTTGTGAATAAAGCCTTGAGTTTACCCGCATCTGAATCCAGCCTGCTTTCTCCTGACATCTGCGAATTGAGGAGATTTTTAAATTGCGATTTTCGAAATTAAAAACAAGGAACAAGCAAACAGTGGTAACCAAAAAACAGTGGAAAGAAAGGAATCTGAAAGAAATAGCAAAACATTAGAAAAGAAGACCAAGCGGAAGTTTAAGATTTGAAAGTTGAAGGAGCAACTCCTTTAGACATGTAATGTCTAGCTGATCTTTGCAAATCGTCTAATTTAACATAGTTAATGATAGGGGAGGGTAGAGTGTTGGTTCTGTATTGGCTGAAGGGCAAAGCCGTCTGAACGTCTGAAAATGAAAGGGGAAGAGCGCATCAGCAATAACGTTGCAGTGCCCTGGTATATGAGCAGCTTTAATAATAAAATTGAAAGTGACTGATTGCCAGATTAAACATCTAAAAAAAGGCATGATCGTTTGGCACGATGACCTGCCTTTATTGATTATGGCAACAGTGGCTTCGTTATCACAAAACAGCAAAATGCGTTTCCTTGACCACGCTGAACCCCAGATTACGCTGGCAACAACTAAAGGATAAATCTCATAGCAGAGCAGAAGACACGGAACCTGATTTTTTCTTAGGAAATTCGTTTGGCCACAATGCGAACCATTGCCCTCGAAAAAACCCACGAAGCCGATAGATGGGGCGGCATCAGTAAATAGATGTAGGTCTGCGGAGGATTCAAAGGCGTCATTGTAAAAGAAGGAAATACTGTTCCAATCATTAAGCAACTGAGTCCAAAATTTTATATCAGAGAGACATCCATCATCTAACTGGATCGGATCGCTTAATTTTGGGATGGAATGAGCCATAGTTAACAGCCAAGAAATAAATGCTCTGCCTTGTGGTATGATGCTCACAGCTAAATTGAGGTGACCAAGCAGAGCGAGCATGTCTCGTTTCGTGATGCAGCGTAGAGAGGAAAAAGATTCCAGAAACGACCTGATCCTTAGGAGTTTCTCTTGTGGCAGGGAAGCTTGCATTTTGACTGTGTCAAGAGAAATGCCTAAGAATTCTAATGAAGTAGAAGGGCCCAATGTTTTTTTCGGCAGAGAGGGGAACGCCGACGTCGCTAAATATTTGTTTAAGAATGCTAAGGATGGAAGATTGTGAAGATGGAAAGTCGACCAGCAAAAAATCGTCTAGTGAATGCAAAACGAAAGGAAGCTTACAGACGTTCAGTAGAATCCAACACAGAGCTTCTGAGAGACTGTTGAAAATATGCGGGCTACTTCTACAACCGAAAGTGAGCCTTACAGCGAAGTAGAATTTTGAATTCCATTTCACTCCAAAATATGGCCAATCAGATGGGTGAATTGGCATAGTTTTAAAAGCGTCGGTAATGTCAGCTTTGGCTAACCAGGCGCCATGACCAGCTAATTTGATTAACTGGATGGCGTTATCCAACGTAGCGTAATGAAGAGAAAAAGGTGTTAAGGGAATGCATTCGTTAACACTAGCTATGTTGGAGGAATGTGGAGAAGACATGTCAAAGATTAGACGTTTTTTACCGGAATATTTGCGAGTTGCGATGCCGACACTACATGCACTGTTTAATTATACATTATCAATTAGCATAAAACCCACAGCTACACCCAAGAGTGGCCGACATAGATTAATGATGTATTTACTCAGAGAAATAAAATATTAATTTACAAGTGCAGTGTGGCTCTGATTTATAATTAAAGAAATTTTTAATTTTCTATAAAATTAATTTAGTGTGTTAATTGGAACACAAGATGACAGACATCATAAATCTGAATGGATTCAAGATATTGCTTAGTGTTAAAAAAAGGCAAATCTCAATTTTATTGTGAAAACTCACCTCCATGTCATCTTTAACATGCTCATGCTGGTCAATGATTAGACCTTTCACACGATGACAACAGAGCATTTCACCAGTCACAAACACAATTTAGTTTATGCCAAACATTTAAATCCTGCGACACTCCTTTAGCATCATACAATCCTCAGATCTCTTCCTATAAACCCTTCTCAGCATGTGAGAATGTGATCTTTTAATGAAGCTCTTTAGTGCTGCTCAGCATGACTCGAGTTAGAGGACAAATTAAATAATTAAAACCCAACACTTCAGCTCATTGTCCTTATTGAAATTTGGTGCACATATCCATTTAAAGTGCTATACGCAGTTTACCGACTCTCACAATTACTCTGTCTCTTACCCTGAATGAAGGCGAGAAGGATGACGATGACGAAGGAGAAGAAAGTGATGTCAAAGATGATACGGTAGAACTCAAACTCGTCGCCAGCCGGGTCTTCCATTTCATCTCCAATCCCTCTTCCGGCTCACACACCAAGAGTAATGTCTGCTGAAAATTCCATGACAGAAATAAATGACATTTTAAAATATATTAAAATAGAAAACAGTTCAATGGTAGTATATAAACATAAAAAAATAAAAAATAAAACCTGACCAATTAGTTCTACTATATTTTTGTCATAATAACATTATAATCACAGTCTAATGACATTCATATTTTTAAAGTGTGACTTGAGGGTCTAAATACATTTTGGGGCAACTGTATATACACACAAACACACCAAATGTAGTACCTGTTTGCCATTATGTGTAACAGATGACAGTATGGTGCGCAGTGTTTTGAAGCCCATGGCGATGTCAAGCATGTGGGCAGTGAAGAAAAAACTGTTATAATGACCCAGGAGTGACACAAACAAACCATGTTAGGTAAAAGAAGGACTGAGAGAAAAGAAAACACAATTTAATTTCGGATTTGACTCACTGATGGCCAATTTCTTCAGGTATAATATTTTCATTATTCAAAGAGTCAGGGGATCTTACATTGTCAGTGAAAACCACTCCCAGCTTCCATATCTTGGTACTTCACATCAACTGTGTTTAATCTAAAGCTGTGAAAACAAGAGAATGATTTATTTGATTTATTTTAAGCCTATCAAATCTAACACTGATGCCATCATCTGGCAAACACAGAAATCATTTTTTCATTGTCAGTGTAAGCAGATTAACTGATTGGGCTGTTTTGTTGAACAGAAGCTGGTTTGGTTGGTGAAATAAATATGGTAAATAAATAGTCAAGATGGGGCCACAGGGTCGTAACTCACAGGGCAACCTTTTCACAGGTCTCTTGCTCTCCTGCTCTCCTGAGCCTCTGAGCTGAAGTCCAGAGCAGGTTTATCAAAACCCAGCAGCTTACTGACGCGTGCCGATCCATACAGCTCTCCATATTTCGCTATCACCTGCAGCACGGAAAGCCATAACAGAATGAATCAAGCACAGAAAAAAAGTTTGAACCCACAGCTCAAATCACACAGCTTACTGTACCACATCCAGGGAGTAGATTATTATTAGTTTTGCTAAACCCCAGTATTAAATTCAGCATGTAATTTATGCCACACCATTCATGCTACAGTTATGAATGGTATCTCAAAGCATGTCCTATTGTGGAGAGGTCTTCTGTTACTTATAGGCACTGGATGTATGATTTTCACCTGGTGGATGATAAATAAGAAGCATTCCGCAGACTGACACTGAAAAAGGGACTTGAGACTAAATGTCATAGACACTTGGGGGTGAGCCAGTAAATAACCACCAGCAACCAGTCAGAACACCCTAGCAACTGCACAGCAACACTCTGGCAATCACCCACAACACCCTCCCATCAAGGCAGTAATTTCATAATTTGTCTCCTAAAATATGTATAAATCTGTTAAAAACCACAAAACAGAAATTTCAAAAAGACAACTAAAAAGAAAATGTCATATTATTATAATATTATAAGAAATAATTTTATTAAAATAATGTAAAGAAATATTATGTTGAAAAAAAATAAAATGGAAAATTTTAAGATTAAAGTCATTTAGACCATGACTAATAAAGAAACGTATTACAAAGAAACGTAATAGTCACATGACTTTAAATTATCAACACATTTTGAAAATAAACATTAATATGAATACTGCAAGTCTCATAACGTTTGAGTTGTGAGACACTGTCATACTATAATGCTCTTAAACAGTTTTGAAACTAAATTTTATTTTAGATGAGTCTTTTATTTGTTCATCTTACCTTCCTTTTCATAAATTTATCCTGATAATTACTTAGGTGTGATCTGAAAAACAGCAAAATACATAAAATAGTACTGAAAGGGGCAAAATTTGCACTGTGAAGTAGTGACAGTTTGGCAATCACTGTTCATACAGAAACTCATAGTCAAGATTCAAGTTTTTTATTCAGAGAATATTATATATTCTCTGTGAATTATACACAATTACACAGAGAATATATAACCAGCATTGAAATGTGACAGCAAAGTGAAAAGACAGTTACTAGGGTGGTTGGAGTCCTTGATGATTTTAACAGCTCTGCTTTTGGAGCGTTTGAGGTAGATGTCCTGCAGCGAGGAAAGAGCAGACCCTGAGATGCACTCAGCTAAGTGCACAACTCTCTGCAAGACTTTGCAGTCTTGACTGGAGCTGGTCCCATACCACACTGATTTACACTGAGTGAATACACTTTCTACTGTCCCTGAATAGAAAGTTTTCAGGATTGCTGGTGAGACCATGAATTTCCTCAGCTATGTTCACATATGTCAATTTATTGGACAGAAATGTCAACTTCATAAACACCATTGTCCATTCAGTAACACAAAACTTTATAAAGGATACTTGCAAAACTGTCCAAAATAACAACATGAATAGTAGGCAATACCATGACTTAAAGAATTACATTCAAATTTGAAATGTTTTTATTTTAGTAAATTGACAAAAGGTACACTCAAGACTTTTGACCTGATATTTGGATGCTCTACAGGGTGTACTTTCCTCCTTCCTTCTTCAAACACAAGCCAAAAATATCCGTGAGGATATTCACGAAAAGCTTCAGACGATGTGAGGTCTTTGAGTTTGAGGAACATATCAAAGAACTTGAGGATCATCTCCACTTTGCTGGACGATTCTACTAGCATATCTACCATCTGTTTGTGTTTCTAGGAAACAGTGAATTGGATCATTGGCAAAGAAATATTTATACATGTCTTCAGTAAAGCTAGTATCACTGAATTGAACTTGTTTCATAATATATAAACTTTACACAGTTATTGAACTAAACTGAACCAATACTGAAATGAATGGAGCTGAATAATGGTAATGGAATTTTGGATTTGATTAATTTTCAAAGTTTGCTTTACTGATTTTGTTACTTTCTTGTTTAATACTGTGAAGCTGTTCTAGCGCAATAAAAATGATGATGACTTGACGTGCTCAAAATGACTGTAGGACAATTAGACTTTTTATCACTGCTTTTGGAGAAGAATTCGAAATTTGGTTGGTGCAAAAGTAGGTTTCCCATCATATGGATCCCAATACAGGTTCGCAGTTGGTATGAAAACAAGCACAGAAAAATTAGAACACTTTTAATGATTGTCCAACCTTCAAGCAAGGAAAGGAGCATTACCACCATGTCTTTTTTTTAAGTCCATCAAAGTCTTCAGCATCTCTATTTGGCTAGAATCCTGCAGACACAATTTTTCTTTGCAGTGAATAAATTAGTAAATAAGATTTTAAGTAATTTTTCTATAGGCTAACCTGAGAACACATGGAGAAAGCCAACTACAGCATCCCAGAGACGACTGTGGGCCAAACTCATCTGGTTGCCTGTAAACGGACCCTTAATTAGACAAAAACAAGTTTTAATTGATGTTAGCAAAAGAGATTAATTAAACAATTTGCTTCACAACATAAAAACACCACATTATGGCGTGTGAATGAACACAGACACAGTAGGTGTGGCATTAGGCCTCTACGATTCATTCATTTGAAATCAAATATTAAAAGGAGAGAATAACATAGATCTTAGGACACACAGTTATCAAAATATTACTCAGTATCTTTACATTTTGATGAAGCCCCATTACTGCTGACCCATTTGCTTATGGTCATTTACCTAAATGTATTCAGTGAGTGTGTTGAACACTTGCTTGGCCACGTTGAGGGCTTTGGAGAAGTTGTGCTGACCATGCTCATCAATCACATCCTACCCTGGATAATACCAGTAGAAATCGCTGATGGACTCCTGTAGATATGAGGCCATCCATCATTCTCATTATCAGACAAAGGAAATGGAGGTGGCCTGTCAGCGATTAATGGTTTTATGGAAATAATATTTGGCAACAAGCTCTGTCTCATTGTTATGGGCCCATCTACATTCGGTACTGAAACTCTCAAACTACTTACAGCAGCAAACATGTATTTTTCATTCCTTTTCATGTATACTACAGACATACATAATGAAAAATGTAAGAAACTAGGGTTTGGGGTTGAGTCAGTGGGTTTGCCTGGAGCCTGAGCAGATATTCCACAGTGGGGATGATAATGTTGACTGTTGTGTTGTTTCAAAGTTTGAGTCCGCAGGTAGTTCTGTATATTTGTGGGGGAAATTTCATTTGTCTCCAGTTTTTACAAAAACAGACCAGAATATTGATGCTGTTTAAGACTAATATGTGCAAAATAGAGTTATCAATAGATTACAATAATCAATAATGAATAGTCTGATGATTTTTTTGCAGTTAAAATCATTAATCTTACATTCAAAATGTACAGATTGTTTTTCCTTTTAAAATGTTGTGGATTTATTTCCTTTTTGACGATACAAAACAAAACAACAAACATGTTTAGGTTGCTAGCCTGCAACTGCAGTGCACCAGTCGGCTTCCCATACTTCCAATTGTGTATTTCGCTTATTGGTCATATTTCAAACATATCTAGTTCCAAATGCAATAAAATCTACTTCTAAATAACTGCAAATATTGTTAGAAGTCTCACCTGGATTTGATTTACACTGCCAGTCAAAAGTTTCTCATCTTCAAAACCTGATTTAAAGGGTCTTAAATGCTTGAACTTGGTTTTAAAAAACAAATCTAATTTGAAAATTATTATTAAAAATAATTTTAATTAATTATTAAAATTATTAAAGTATTTATTTTACTTTTCTACTTACTTGTCTGATTACAGACAATACTCTGTGATTGAGAGTATGCAGCTCTGTAAACTAATATATACAGTAAAAAATACAGTACAACTGTAATATTGTAGAATATCATTACAGTTTTAAAATTTAATATGACTGAACATAGCTGAATTTTCAGCAGCTGTTATTCCAGTCTTCAGTGTCACATGATCATTCAGAAATCTTTCTTATATGCTGATTTGGTGCTCAAGAGTTGTGCTGCTTAATATATTTCTGAATATTTGAAATATATTTTGTAACATCATAAACTATCACTTCTGAACCATTTAATGCATCCATGCTGAATAAAAGTTTTTCAGTAAAAAAAAATAAAATAAAATCTTACTGACCCCCAGCTTTTTAAGGTAGTATAATTCCCATACTTCCATTGCTTGAGCTAAACTGCTGATATGTTGGGCCATTGTATGTAGCACTACAGTGTGTACACTCTTTAGGGAAATCAGTTTACAAATGGCTTATTTATAGTATGGTTAAAGTTGGATTGGAGAAAGTATTTTAACAAAGCATATTGCACTTCACCTTTTGACTTTAACAACCATAGTACAAAAGAAACTTATAAAAAAAATACATTAAAAAAAAACACATTTTTGTTCTACCCAGTATTATGGCCTTCACAAAGGAGCTGGAAGAACTGGAAAAGATCACAGGTCAGCCGTTCATCTGCTTTTCCTCTATTGTCTGAGAAAGAGAGAGAGGAGGAGAAACGCAAAAAAACCGTACAGGCAAATCAATGTCAATAAAAAGAAACTATCTGCTTCTTCTGATAAACACATTCGTTTTTCAAAGCACTTTGTTGTGGATGTCAATGATGTACCTGAATTGTCCTCAGCACCCACTACTAAACTCCCTGCTTTGATCTGCCCCTCAAATGCATTCAAATCCAGCATGCCGTGACACACAGAATTACAACAGCAATATCAAAAACACAGTCCTCTTCTTTTTAAAATACAAACCAACACAGACACTTTCAATAACAGCAAAGGAACAGATTGAAAGGTGAAAAAAGTGATTTAAAACAATGTTTTATTCTCTTGATTATACTAAGTAACTTTGAAATAGAATACAGAAAGACAAAGCATTTCTCCACTTTTAGGTGTTTGAGCAGCTGCTTTCTGTCAGGGAAACTTCTTAGAATGCATTAGCAAATAACAGCTGAACCTGCAAGACTGCAGAAGTCCACATCTCTCTTCTGTCACGGATAATCCAGCATTTTCTAGAGATAATTCAACAACAGAGAGAATAAACATGAAGTTGTTATATAAAAGTTGGTTTTGGTGTTAAATGTCAAAATTTTGGGGTTTTGTGTTATCATCCAAACATATCTGTAATCCAGCCTGACCTTTTCAAACCTACCTGCTGGACAGACGTGTTTCCTCCATTCAGGATTGCAATGCCCAGCTTTAATGTGGCTGCTACCATAGGCCATATCACCTGGTTCAAATATCACATACAACTTTACAGCATAACATTTGAGCACTGACAATAATAAAAGTCATTGCAAGCTGACTCAAGATATCAGGATAAAGATATGAATGGTGACCTGTATCTTACAACAGAGGGTTTTCAATCTTTTTGAAGCCAATGACCCCCAAATATGATGGTCCCAATGTGAGGTATCCCTATTCCTAAAATTTTATGGAAGCTTCTTTATATATATATATATATATATATATATATATATATATATATATATATATATATATATATATATATATATATATATATATATTATTTTTATTTTATTTTTATTAAGGGTACATTGAATTGATTGCAAAAAAACAGTAAAGACACTTATGTTACAAAAGAATTCTATTTAAAATAAATCCTACTATTTTTAACTGTTTATTCATCAAAGAATCCTGAGAAAATGAATCATGGTTTCCACAAAAATATTAAGCTTTAGTTTTAAAAATTGATAAAAATAAGAAACGTTTCTTGAACATTAAATCGGCATATTAGCATCATTTTCATGTGACTCTCAAAAGTACAGTAATGGCAGTTGAAAATTCAGCTTTGCTAGTTCACTGGACTTCAATTGAACTATTGAATATTACCAAAGACAGGGATTAGCCAGGGCATTTTTAAATAACTACAATTGTATTCATATGAAAGAAGAAAATCATATACAACTAGGAAGGCTTGAGGGTGAGTAAATCATGGGGTAATTTTTCCTTCCTTTTTTCCTCCCATTGTTCAATGAACCCCCATGTGGCTCTTGGGGGTCCTCAGACACCAGTATGAGAATCCCTCTTAGAGTGAAGATAAAAGAAGAGGATGTGTTTTGACTGATACCTCTGCTGGCACTGAGGTTCTGCAGGACCATCTCAGCAGCTCCAGGTTAATGAAGTCGAGCCTGCTGATATAGCAGCCTCTGCTTTTCCATCTCTTTTTTCTAAGACAATTAATTAGTTACTCAGTCAATTCACCAAGAAATAAAACAAGCCAACTGTTTCTCCGTCTATTATTCCTGAAGCCAATCATTGATTAGGTAATTAATGAACCCACAGTACATAACTGTGTCAGCATCCTCAGCCTTTTCTCCTACGGTTAAACAGAAAACAACTCCAATTCCCTTCATTTCCATTGCTCACCTCAAATGATTTCAGGCCATCTTCTTCCTGGTCTTCCTCACTTTGGCAGAGTTACAGTTCAGCTTGAATGCTGAATGCGTTTTGCAGCAAAAAGGAAAAAACTTCCTCAGAAAGTCCAAGCAGTGCATCTTACCTTGGCCATTATGTCAGCATAGCACAAGTAAAGGTCATCCTTCTCAAGTTTACTGTAGAGACAAGTGACAAGAGTGAACCAGGTGGGTTTCGATGAGTTTTACAACTTTATCATTTTCAGGCATGGTCCCAGGGGAAAGACAAAAATTTAAGCCAGCATGAAATATTTATTTTACATTTTATATAACAGCCATCTCCTTCTAATCTTAGAATGCAATGAGAACAAAGCAATTGAATATACTGAAAAAAACTTTTTAGTAGAGAGTAAAATATATTGATAGAAAACTGTTCTAATTTCTTCAATAATTGTGTGTGCTATATTTTTCCTGATTTATCTTAACGACATTTGCATTTGCAATCACCCATGCTAGCCAAATATCTTATGGGCCTTTTATGAGACAAGTTGGTCAGGTTGCTTCAAATGTCAAACACTTGCTAAATTGATGTTGCAAATGGTTTTGGTTAGCCTTGATCTACACGCAAACACAATCAAATGGACGAATCAATCACACTTAAACACACACATACAGACCTCCTCTCAGTCAAGGCACTTTAACTGAAGAGATTGATAAGCTGACGGAGTGGATCAATGTTGTTTCTCTGCTCTGCTCCCTCCTTCAGGATCTCTACATGCTACATGAGCTGCTTTCTGAGGGGGATAAAAGTATTCCTATTACTATAAAATCAAAAAATTCTATCTGGAATTTTCTTTGGATTCTTACAATCTGAGGTTCACATTACTACAGTAGATGAGACTGTCCCATTTTGTTCTAAAACATAAATGATACAGTTACGCTACTTTTCAAAAGTTTTTGTTTCGTGAAATATTATTACAGTTTAATATAACTCTTTTCCATTTTAATTGGGCTACAAATACGTCATGATTAAACAGCTCAACTGGGGAACACAGCCAATCAGAAACACTCACAGCTAAATCCTTAATAAGTCTGCTCTGCCTTCAGCCAGGCCAGGCTCTCTCATAACTCTGCAGGAAAAGGTTCACCACTCAGTGCCTGCAGAAAAAGACAAATCTCATGTTAAAAACGAATTAATGTTGGTTTCAGCCAAATGAAACATAAGGAAGATTACAGAATGTCCTCTTTATCTGAATTAGTTCAAAAACATTGCAGCTCTCAAGTATTTCTGCTGCCTTCAGCTTTTATAACTTCGGTAATTCATAATGCAATATAAATTGTATGATTTTCTATTAGGGAAGGGTGTGCAGCCAGGAGAGGAGAAAGGTGAAGCGGTCGGGTGATTGTTACTCCATACACACCTCTCTCATTGTGGCAGCACCAAAAAAAATGGACTTGTCATAACCCTCTTTGCAGCAAACCTGGGGAAATTGTACAAATTAACCATTTTCAAACAAGCAACTACAGGCCGTTTCCTCTGCTTAGACAACATCTTATGCCGCACTGCCCTCTCCATCTTCTCAGGCCGCTCCATCGAACAAAAACACAACTTTGTGTCAACAATTGACTCGAAAGGAACCATACAAACACCAGAAATGGGCAAAAATCTCTACCAAGCTGCACTGGTTCATGTTTTAATGTATTAGTGGCATGACCTTAAAAATCTAATAGTCCACATCCATTCAGATATCGACATACATAATATGTGTCATTAATTATCATTTGCCGCAATTCACTGTCAGTCTAACCTGATCCAGATGGAAAAGAACACGAGCGATGTTAAGATCCTCTCAACACTGAGGGGATCTACTGATTTTTCCTGGCAAAAAGAAAAGTGAGGTTAGGAGGCTCAAATAGCATTTTACAGGACTTTATTGGCTCTTTCACAAGTTGTCTTCTAACTCACCTGTTGCAGGTTGTTGTGAATGTACGCTCTGACCTCATCCTCTGTATCCCTCTAAAAGCAGATGAATGTTTCAGGTGTCAAGGAAAAGAATTACAATATTTTCAAGATGACGAATGGATTGATTTTGCAAACACTGTCACTGATCAGAATGAACAGACGTACCTGAGAGGAATGGCTTTTGGCATGACTGACCAGGCCCTGATCACCATGGCAACACCCATTCATGGTGATCAAGGGGAGTTTTTTTTTTTTTTTGGTGCCGCCACAATGAGAGAGGTGTGTATGGAGTAACAATCACCCGACCGCTTCACCTTTCTCCTCTCCTGGCTGCACACCCTTCCCTAATAGAAAATCATAAAATTTAGTTTCATTCAATATTATTGAGCAGCATATTTGGGTTGAATAATGACTTGGGCGTTTATTAAAGTCCCTACAGGCCTCTAAGTATCATAATAATGTATCTCTTAAATTGTGAGTGTAAGTTGCATCTGATCAAATGCGCATACTTATTCTTTAGCTTGGGTTAAACTAATTAATTTTACTTTGTTGGATCAGCAGCTATGCTAATTATGTCTCTATTTGTTTCTATGTTTTGCCGATCCAGAACACCTGAGAAGAGATGATGCTGACCCCTCAGAGGACCTCAGATGATGCCAACCCTGAATCAACAAACAGAACTAACAAATATTGCTACAAGTGTGACTGCATCATATAATAATTATTAATAATATTGTAACGATATAAACCTTCATATTCATCCGGAAGAAGGAGGCGGGAACCGGCGGACAATCAACAACATTTTAATAAAGCAAAATAAACACAAAACAGCGCACCAGCCCCTCACGGACGACTGGTGCGCGCAAATAAAAACCAAAACACAACTAAAAGCCCAGGACTGGTCCTCTCTCGTCCTTCACTGTCGTCGCTCCAGTTTTATATCCTTCCATCTCCTCCATGGGCCTCGAGACCGGTGGGTCGAACAGGTGTAGTTCATCTCCAATCACTCCCCCGGCCTCGCTCCCATGTCCCTCGGCCCTGCCCCACTCGTCACAAATATTAATAATGTTCATCATCTGGCTGGCTACGTCTTGTATTAATGTTTCTAAAAATCCTGTCATACGTGCACAAACTGACAGTCACCACTTATAAGCTACTACTAAATATTGTAGAAACATAATTTTCTGTAAAGTTGCTTTGTAACGATTTGTATTGTAAAAAGCGCTATACAAATAAACTTGTAATGAATTAAGTTTACAGACCAAAGATGAATTCATTTTTAAAGAACAGTGTAAAAAAGGGCAAAGTATACTTGTACAAATGGTACAAATGTATGTCTATAAATTTACATTTTTACCTTAAAAATAAATACTAACCATAAAAAATTATTGTACATGCACAATTTGTTTAGTGTTGTTCTTTTTTTTATCATTAGATTTTTTTTCCCTGAGTTCATTTTATAACATTAGTCAGACAAAGAATGATAATATCCTTTTTTATTATTACATTATTTGAATCTAATGTTCAATCACAACAAATGTGGGTGATCATTTGCCATGCGATGGATTTCTAATGGCAGAAAATCTAATATTTTGGAATGAATATATTTTGGATCCCTGCACCTAACAAGAGAAAAATACATATTGTGGCCACAAATTCATTCAAACTATTTATAATTCATGGCCAACTTCTATTAATTTGTTTACTTGTTTTAGTTAAATTACAGCCATGTTGTACTAATCTGTTTTCTCATTTCAATTTAGTTAATTTAAGGCCACAGTTAAACAAAAAAAAAGGGGAACACATGAGTATAATATGGCCACAATTGCACTAAAACAAGGGAATTTATTATTAAAAAGTGGCTATGATTTCATAAAGTGTAAGAACAAATTTCTAATCTGTGACCACAATATCTATTTTTTCTTTCACATGTCATGTGTGGGTTTCGTATATTTCAGTCATTTTTCAGGACATTGATGACATGTATATTAAATCATCATAAATATCATAAACATGACAGAGTTGCTCACATGAGATTCAGCCCCAAAAAATGAAGACTTAAGCTACAAGGGAGAAAAGCTTCTCAGCATCTGTGTCCACCTCTTTCACCCAACTCATTCTGATGATAACAAACATTAAGCAGATTAACCAATGGTGAATTTTAAACTGAAAACAGGTTGAATACTGCACTGTTTCTCACCTGTGGATGTCTATAAATGGAATGAGTAAAAGGTCAAATGCGTAGATATCTTGGAAGAACATAATAAAACCTTTCCTCGATGTCTAACACCTTCTCCAAGACATTGCCACGCCCCTCTGCCTTCAAATGCTCCTCCTCCAGGAGCACTGACTCCGCCCTATTAACTTTTCCATAAAAAGCAGGAAATAGCACTTCAGGAGGTATGGTTCTGCCTTGCTGATGAGAGGCTGGTCAAATACTAAAAGAAATGCTCTGCTATTTATGGTATTTGTGGTTATATCTGTACTTTTCAATGTAATTTGGTAATTGTTACAATTACAAGGTTTGTACAGCACTTATTTTGGATTTCTAAAATAGATGCTCCAATGACACATTAAAATCTCCATAATCTAGTAATTCGCTTCTCTAATGGGACCAATTCACCTGCGAGATGTTTCATCCAAGCACTGTCTGCCGTGCCCAGGGGCGTGGATGATGGAAAGGATGTGACCCATTAGGGCATTTGCATGCTGGGGTGTGACAAAGGAAGAACAGCCCTCCTGGGATGCTTGGTTACCAGCCTCCGAGACATGAGCTAATAACTATGGTGTACGCAAGTTTCATAAGGAAAAACTGAACAATAAGTAATAACAACAATAAATAATCAGAATAAAATAATAAGAGCCAAACACCCAAAGTAATAATCTGGACAATATAAAATTTTTTTCCTTGCCATCATGTCTGACCTGTATGCTGGGTTTTTTTTTTTTCTTCATAGAACTCAACAGGATTTTACTAGATTATTTACACATTTATTTTCAATACAGGTGATAGTGATCATGTCAGAAAAGCCACAAAAACGACAACAAAAAAACTATTAAAGCACCATAAATTGTTAATAAGAAGAAATGTTTATTGAGCACCAAATCAGCATATTAGAATGATTTCTGAAAAATCACGACACCGAAGACTAAAGGCTGAAAATTAGCTTTGCCATAACAGAAATAATTTACATTTTTCAATTACACATTAAATACATAACAAAAACTAGAATGCAGGTATTTAAAATTTTTATTAAATATTATTCCACAACATAACTGTTTTTATTTATTTTAATGTAAGCATAGAGTACATTTTTAAAAAAAGTCTTACAGACCCTCAAACTTCAGTAGTGTAAATAGACATCATATCACTGCAGAAGACTTGATATACTGCATAGTGCAAAGTATAGACTACTTTTAAGGTGATTTTATTATGAGTCTTTTGTTTCTTTTTGGAATTGACAGGCATGGAATAAAAAAATAAAAGTTGCATTTACATTTCTTTTTGTTCCAATGAAAAAAAAACAGCATGGGTTTGGAACACCATGTCAACAAATACTGCCAGAAGTTTGGTTTTGGAGTAAAATAATACTTAAGTGGCAATGTTACCTCTCAACAAATGTACCACTCCAGGTGCCAAGAATGTATAAACAGCTGAGGATCCTGTAGCAACAAGAGTGCACTTCATCCACTAAAAGAAAAAATAAATCATAGATTTAAGAAAAGAAAATGGGGCAATACAATGCAAAAAACAGGACCTGCTCCTTGTCCTCCCTGATCTTGCAAAGGGTCTGTGCAATATTTCCTCCAAACTGCCTTTGGATGAACAGCTTACTTTTAGTTATCTTTTTTAGTTAGAATATTTGGCTGGAATAGTTGAATTATATTCATATATTTTAGTATTTTGTTAAATACAAATTATAAAATTTTATTTGATCTGTTTTTATCAATTAATTATTTTTATTCAGATTTTTAAATCTATTATTCCATGTTTAGATATTTCTCATATGATCAGTAGACAAAAAGGTCCCCCACAGTGAAGGACCTACAATTAACCGTATAATTTCTTCTATAACACTGCACCAAACATGCGGTGTAGCATTACCTAACTTCCATCCAGGGACTGTGCCAGGATTTGTAGGCAGCTCACCAAAGCAAGGGCATCACCTCCTAAGAGGAAACATGGCATTGAGCTCAATGCAATCCAGCCAGTAAAAAGCACCAGTTCCTGATTTATGTTTTCAAGGGAGAGGGGGTTAACAAAAGTAATGAGGTATTCAGCACTTCAAGACTGGGCTGAGTGAACAATGGCAGTGGATAAGACTGAGAGTGTATGAGATGAATACAAAGTGCATCTAAATTAAAAGTATTTCTAGCAAAATAATCAAGCTGATTTTTATTACAAACAAAAAAGAAAGACAATATGAAGTAAAAGACACCAGCTCTGTGTCTGGCTAGAGCTCAGAGTTTACAGAATAAACTAGGAAATAAGAGAGGAAGGAGGATGAGGAAAATGAATTGGGGAAAAACAAGACAGATGGAACTGAAAATATATAATGACAGAGTAGCAAAGGTGATCATGGAGACACAGACATGTTATCAGCCATATGTGTGAATGCACACAAACACGCAGACACACACACGCAAGTTCCTCCATCTTGGTGAGGACTTTCTATTGAAATCTATTTTTTTAGAGAGTAAATTGTATTTTTCTATCATAAACATTTGTTTAATTTTCAGATATTTATTAGAGAAGCACTCAATAATATTATGTTTATGCTTCTCGATCTAAAAAAGAAAAGAGAAAAGTCAAATGAATTCTTTCAAAAAGAGGAAAAACTCAGTACTTGAAATTCATTTGCTGTGTATCCAAAAAAGAATTACATGCTGAGATGCTAGCAATCTTCTTTTTATTACAAAGTGCAAAAAACAAAAAGAAAAGTGTATAATAAAGTGACATGCTTCACTATCTTGACAGCCATCTTAGACACCAAATAGCGTGGATTCACAATAATGCAAGTTTTCAGTTACTGATGTCATTGCATACTTAGTCACCCATGATTTATTCCATGAGCTAAAGCTTTGAAATGGGGTGTTAAACTGAGTAGTATTTATATGGTCATGTGATCTTAATATAAGGGGACCCACATAAGGGGACCCACTCCATTTAAAATAAAGCAGCTTTTATAAAATGACTGAGGATCATTTTCTTATGTAAGTAAAACCTGACCCACATAATCACATGCAAATGTATGGCAGCCTGTCATCACAAATTACCTTGTGGCCATCTCTTTTTCTTTATTGGTGGACTGGCAGCCATCAATAAGTGAACACATTGCAGTGGAGAGGAAGTAGAGATTGTGATTTTTGAAGTATTAATCTAATAGTGGAAATACAACCTGGGACAGAAAGAAAAAGGAGGCTTGCACACAGACTAAACAACAGAATAAAACAACATTTACCAGCTGAAGAAATGTTCACTCTAGATTTTTATAGTTATGTTTTGAAGATTTTTAGTGATTAATGAGACTGATAGTTGAGGAGGGCAGGGAACTGCTGACGGTTGTTATTGATCTTCATGTGGGAATGAAAGACTCTTAAACGGCATGCAGCATATTGTCTCAGAACAGGGATGGATAGCAAAAAAAAAAACAAAAAAAAAACATGAGGTCTAATCAATAATGGGATCAGCAGTGACATGACCCACAGAGATGTCCCTATGAACAGCACAAAAGCCCTAATTATCTGCAACTACACAAATTTACCCAGACAACTGTGGTTCAATTACAAAAAATGTGTAAATGTTTATCGCAAAGCTTTGAACAAGCTGAGATGTTAGCTTGGTTATCACTTAAGATACAATAAATAATTCCAATATACAAACTACACATCTGCAGTGTCTAAAATAATCCAAAAATCCATTTAATTTGGATAATTATTTGGAGTTCAAATCAGGCAGTTGTATAAATATGTCTGTCATTCTGATTATTTTGGCTGCCATGGAGTAATGAATACACATTGATATCAGTTCTGTTCCAAATGTTTGACCAGCAGTAAAGATAACTGACCTTAATAAAGAAATTAGTTTGTCACTCATGGGGAACATTCTCAGCCTTGATAATCTGCCCTCGAGCCTGAGCAACCTCTGCAAAACACAACACATATAAATTAAATGAGCAAATTTCAATGCAAGGCATTAACATGCTTCAGACACATAGCTGAAATCAACTGATATCATGATCGTTTTAGGGAATAGTTTCACTTGCGAGCAAGGAAACTCACTATAGCTGTTTAATGGAAGTGTAACTGTAAGTTGTTTACATTTTTAATAGCTTTAGTTAAAAATTACATCACTTCTTCCCACTTTTCCCACTTCTATATATTGAACATAACGTTCATAATTGTATATCAACAATGGCTCTATGAATGCTAGTTAGATTTTAAGGCAGACTGAATTACATACAGGAAATGTTGGTCAGTCCCTCTCATAACACTATTATATCAAGCTTCCAATTTGATTATATAAAAAGAGATAAGCTTTTTTGTTTTCATGAGAATTTGGAAAGGCTTGAATATGATTAAATAACACAATTTTCATTTTTGTGTAAACTAACCTTGGAACACCCCTTTGAGATTAGTGAGTCCTTGAAAGTACAGGGCAGTTAGATAAAAAAGACAGATGTGCAAATAAATAATTGGAGAGAAGTGGAGTGGAAGAACAGGGGAATGTGTTTGTGTCTAACCCAGCACTGGTAACTGCTCCTGGGCTTGCTCAGTGAGACAGAGGGCTTGCTGAAGCAGACCGAACCGAGGTGGCTTGCAGTCGCTGGGGAATCAGCATCTGCCACCTTTCTGTTCCTGTGCAGTGAAAATGAAATGGACACTTCAAAGGGATAATGCTCATTCTAGTATCCAGTAGCAGAAAAGGATTCAAGGAAGAACTTGAAAACATTTGGCTCTGACTCGACCCTTGTCTTTAACACTCAGAGCATCATATGGAACAAGCAGAGGGTGACTGCCCCCTCCTGGACAAAATAAGCATCAGTATTAACAGGCTTTGCCCCAACAGTGTTTTATATAAGAAAACATTATAATTAATGCATTATATGCATTATATAATGCATTATAATTAAGTAAGTGGTGGAGTTTTTAATACACTTAAATGCATTATAATTAATTAAAGTGGTGGAGTTAATAATGCCTGCTTATTATACAGCTCTCCGCAATAGCTTACTGTGACTGGTCATTCAATGTCAAATATTTGTGCATAATGACTGCTAACTAGTTTATTTAAAATAATCTCCCACACAGATTCATGAAAGATTCATGTCTCCCAAATTACTCCTTAATCTATAGAATCTCAAACCATGTATTTATTTATTTATTTTGTGAAAAGCTGTAATAACTTTAAATAAAATTTATATTATAATATTTTGTAATAATTGGGATAGTGCACATCAGCTTGTCATTATAGCAAATAAATAAATAACTACAAATAAAAAAATATATATTATTATATAATGATTTTTTTGCAACATTATTAGTTTATAAAATATTGAAAAATAGTATTTCAGTATAGTAGTATATTATAGTATATAGAGTATAGAGTAATTTATTCCTGTGATGGCATAAGTTTGTGGATCATTACTCTAGTTTTCAGAATCACAAGCTCCTTTAAAAATCATTGCTGATTTGCTGCTCAATAAACCTTTCTTATTATTGTAAATGTTGAAAACAGCTGAGGTACATTTGTTTCAAGATTATTATAAAGATCAAAAGAACAGCATTTATTTGAAATAAAAATCTTTTGTAACATTAAAAATATCTTTACTGTCAATTAAATTTAACAGCCTTGCTGTGTATAAGTATTAATAATTATTTTTTAATGGTAGTGTATATATACACACACACCTGTACAGTGTAGATCCACACACCCAGTATTCATATTTCACAGTGTTTTTGTTTCACTGTAATACGCAGGTGGTTGCAGAAACCCTAATTTATTTCACTGTATCATTTCTCACAGTGGCCCATCTGTAACACACACCTTTACTCTCCAGTTCCTGCAGTTTCCTGGCTGTCCAGATGTGATGATAATTCTCAGCCAACTGCTCTGCCATAGCCTTCAACACCAGATTGAATGTGCAGTTATTTTTAAACCTGTTAATGCACAAAACAGTCTGGCGGTATATAGGCAGCATATGAGACAATTTCTAAAATGACTTATAAAATATGCTTTTCTATAAAAGTTACTCAAATAAAAACAATAATCCATGGTTGATGTAATCTCCTCGTCCCTGTTGAACTGATTTATACTGTATGGAATTCAATGAAGCTGCTTACAGACTGATCCCGGGTCAGAGTGACACTACTGGATGCTTCTTCAAAAGACTAAGACAAAACACAATTTATGTTCTCCATTGAAACATAATGTATTTATCTGGTTTGATATCAAGCATCTGTCAAATACATTTTGAATGCATCCCATGTTTTCTGAATGAGCAATGTCTTAATCTGTAAATTATAATTAATTAACATATATAAAAAAAAATATATATATATATATATATATATATATATATATATATATATATATATATATATATATATATTAAAGCTGTTAATCCAGTCTTGGCGAGCACAGAAAGTCTTTCTAAATCCCAATCGCTTTGTGCCATGTGTATACAAAACAGCTGTCAGTACAATTTATGCAGAAAGAATTTGTCTTGAGTGGTCAAAGTGGAAAACCACAACAGCACATTATTGGTCTACTGAAATGTTGAAACATTTAAAGACATACACATATACTGAACATTATGGAAAACAATTATACAAATAAAAACAATAATATTATTTAATATCAATGTTGTTTATTATCATATACATATTACAGTTTTTATTACATTTTATTAAATGCTGTTCTTTTAGTTTAAAAAAAGTGGAAGCAAAACTATTGAATGTGACTTATACACAGTTGTGACCCTTAGGGAGAATTTTGGAAGCACGTTTAAGCTTTTGTGGATATATTTAATAATTTCTAATGCTCCAAGCATGGACCAGTATCATTTAAATAGCCATAGAGCAGTTCTCTGAGAAGGTGGTCATTACCATCCCAGACTGTGAGATCCTCCTAGCTGGGTTGTGAAAGCTTTGTGACTCGCCCACATTGGTCCAGCCCAATACCAGCATGCATTTCACGGTCTCTTTAATGACACCTCGATAACCTTCTTCATCCTAAAATGCAGAGCAGCCTCACTGTGTGACAATAAACTGCATGCTGCTTTTATAATTCTTTGAAAAATATTGAATATCTGATATCGTTATTTGTCATGTGTCTACATGCTTTGTCTATAAGGAGAGTTAGACATCTTCTCAGAAAGAGCTCTGTAAGGTTTTAGGAGTGGATGAACTTTAGCATTCGCAGAAAACTGTTCTCCATAAACCCAGCAATTACCAAACTAGAAAATAACTATTAAACACAAATGGCTTTAAAACTACAGAATTCCCAAGGTTTCCACAATATTAATAGGGGTCATTCTCAAGCAAACTCCTGTAATAAGTAAAGAAACTCTTTACCTTGTCCAGAGACCATTACTCATATGCATGTTAAAGCTGCCATCTGTCATGTCTGGCAAAAAAATCAAGTCATACTCCACATTCCATACCAGATGGGGGCAGTATGCCTCAATAAAGTGAATTGGTCTACTCTAGAGTAACAAACGAGAAACGGCATAGTCTCTATGCTCCGCCCCTACCTTCACAACAACCCTACAGCCATAGCCGAAGCCTAAGAGGACGTTTTGCCTCCAGAGGAATGTTGGGTGATGTCAAGTGATTTTGAAACATGACATCTTCAAGCTACTCCCCTTCACCTTTACCAGTGAATATGTTCCTATTCGTTTTGTTCATATTACATTTTGAGTTGTATATACACATTATTTGAATTAAATTAATTTGACAGACAGCATTCTGTCAACATCATTGGTCAACATCAGACAGCTGATGTTGACCAAGCTAGCGCCAACCAACGTAACCAGAGCTGCCAACTCTCAAGCATTCACCGTGAGACACACGCAATTGACTCTTTTCACACGCTTTCACGCCACACATAAATTTTCTCACGTACAGAAAAACCACGAAGCAAAGAGGACACGGAGACCAACAGACTAGACAGAGCAGGTTAGTTATGATATAAAAAAATGGGTAAGTTATAGCTAGCTAATTATCAAACGCAACTACGGTTAGCCATCGCTAACATTAGCACGTTTATCGAACAGCCTTCGATACATTTCTATGTTATAACTTCCCGAAAAAAAATACACAAACATATAAAACAAACTTCTAGCGAAATACTAACAGCATCTAACTTACCAATCCAAAAGAAATTTTGCAAGTTCAGTGTCGAACCTCATTTCTTTCAGGTCCATCAGTTGTCTCCAGCGATTGAAAGCAGTGCCGATGTTTACTCTGGTTCGGCTCCTTTTCTTATCGGATTCGATTTGTGATTCCGAGCGCGGTTGTTTCCCTGTAGCGGGTGGTGGTCTCTTGCCAAGGGCTTCAGTCATCCTTCCGCTTTCTTCCCTGAACTGAAATGAAGTAGTGGGCTGTACTGTTCCACACGATTGACATCAGGTTCAAGTACACCCACAAGCCGTGCGAGTTATTCGTGTATTGCAGGTTGGCTGGTGGTTATGTTGCCTGCATACTGCCTCCCATGGCCGAAACTGGTATTACGACACCTGTCGGGCCGGGGCTAGTAATGCTAATGCTAATTAAGGTTGATATCTCTGCAGCACTATAACTTGACATTTTTTTAATGACATCATCGCCCTTATTTCTTCTCATTCTTTTGATGCGTGTAGGTCATTTTTTGGATATTTTTACCTCAATTTTTGCACATGGCACCTTTAAGTGTATATGTTCACCTCAAGCATCTCTGGAGCTGTCACACTATAAATTAATGAAAAAAACTGGATTGCTATTTACTACATTGAGTAAAACACAAGATTACGCAGCAGAGCTTGAAACATGGAGGGATTCAGTATTCTGTGGGAAGAAAGTAAATAAATAGAGGGTAACAAATAAACAGACCTATAAAATATAATATTCTTTCTTAACATATGATCTTATAGTCAGTCCAAAAAGACCAAGTACATGCAGAAAAGATACAATGACTTCCACATAATGGTCTATTATTTGCATAACTTTTTTAAAAACAATCACTACCGTAAGCCAATTATATTATATTTACAGTATAATAAAATCAATCCAAAAAAAGCAAAAACGAACTTCCTGGATGGTGTCTTTCTGGGCCTTTGTCAGTCCACTATCTTTAGAGAGGCTGTAGACAGCCTGCAGGAGCCCCTCCAACAGCACAATCCGCAGTGAAGAGGAGTCACACAGCAGAGAGATATACTTACTTAGCAATGGCAGCACAGCCATACATATATATCGATTGAGGGCCAATGCCATATCTGTTCCACCTAACCCCGTCTGCAAAGAAAGAATATATATATATATATATATATATATATATATACACACACACACACACACACACACACACAAAGTTAAAAAACAGCATTTATTTGAAATATAAATCTTTTGCGACATTATAAATGTCTTTATTGTTACTTTTGATGAATTTAATGCATCCTTGCTGAATAAATGTATTAATTTCTTCTTTAAAAACGTCAGCTTTTGGGAGCCACACATCAATACAGGATCCACACATCCATAGTATGGCCTGTTTTAGGGGTAGTTGAAATAATATTTTCTTTTTATGTTGCATTCAGACAGAGCTGTTGAAACATGTAGAACAGAGAGAGCTGTTGGAATATATCAAAACTGCAAGTCTTTAGGACCCCCTTAACCTTTATTCTGGTGTCTACAGCGGGATTCAATCCTTAATTAGGGGGTCCACAAATTCAAGATTTTCAGTAAATAACTGACTTAAATTTCAGATTTAATCCTCACACAAAACAATTTGACTTCAAAAGACTTGGAATATAGTGCATGAGTTGAATTGCTTTGATGATGTTTTATGACATTTTGGAGATCAAGAGCTCCATCCCCACTTATTTCCATTATCCCCACTTATTATGCAAAAAAGCACCACAGAGATTCGGCTAAAATTCCTTTGGTGTTTCACAGAGCAAAGGTCAAAAAAGGTCATATCGGCTTGAAGTGACATTATTCAAATTAGGGTGAACTTTTCTTACATATAATGCCTGTCCCCCTTTCAGCATCCATGTTAACATCCCCTCGCAGGTCCAGCAGGAAACCATTCTCCAGCAGACACTGTTGTATCAAGAACTGCATGTCCTGAACTCTGTAAAACACTATGGCTGTGTTCTGGACAAAATATCCGAGACATGTCAGGCTCCACCACTAGATCATCCGAGTATAACAAGCACAAAATATTTTCAACCACCAATGAATCACTTTTAGACATAAAAATCCCTACTTCTTATCTTTGCCAGTAGCCATGAACTAAATTTACTTTGTTTATTTAAAAACTGAGCTAAGACTCTCTCACTACACTGATTTCAGTTAAAAATTAAACACATTTAGAAAGATAAATGAATAGTTTGGAAAATAAAGATTTTGCATCATGAATGTATATTTTACGCACACACTCATACGCACCTGTGTTTACAATTGGTAAAAGGAATATTGATGATTCCCTCCAGATCCTCTCTGGGGACGAGAGACCTTAAGATTGCCCTGATCCGGATGGCCTCACTTCCCTGCTTCTATGAGCTGCAGGCCATTTACAAACACAACAGAAACACCCATTAGCAAACCTTGAATAACCTTTCAAACCTTTAATGAAAACTGACCGTGCTTTAAAAGTAGATAAAACCAATAAGCCCTCTCCGACTCAGTCCTTTAAACACATTACGAGGCTCTTATCTAGCTTTCCCAGTGGGTTTCCCAAAACACTTACATGTATCTCAGGGGCGCAATGACCCAAAAGATCAATGAGAGCAGAGTAAAAGGTCATTATGGCATTTCCCATGTGGATGACATCATCATCTTCATCATCAAGCGTGTCACTGAACATGCAGATGAGAAAGAGACATGAGCGAGAATTAGAAAAACAAAGACAGAATAAGATCGATTCACAGCACTCACAGCGTCCGGTTGGAATTGTGTGTACTGGCTGCACTGGAAATTCTGATGGCTTCCTCTATGGTTGCTTGAAGACCATTTCCCCCTTCCCCTCGAAGGGCGGGGCCAAAGCACTCAGGTTGGCAAATCAGTAGCCTCACTACCACATAGGCGTTCTCCTCAACACTCTCACCTGTATGAGGAGAATAACCAATTGTATTTTTCAAAATATAAGTATAGGCTATTTTATGGGACAGTATAGATCCCAAGATTATTAGTTAACACTAATATGCATAACCTAAATGATAAATGGTAAACTATGCAAAATATTTGAATGGGACTGCAACCAGTTCTGACTTCTGTTTGCCTGGAAGTAAGTTGCAAGCTCCTTGCCATTAGCAGTAAATGTCAGGGTCCCTTTATGTCATGTCAGCCACACATCCAATCTCTAGGCCACTGTTGTTGTGACTATGGGACAAACTACTGCCCTCTGCTGCACACACCATGTAACAGCTGCTACGCTTACACTAACAAATGAATAAACACACACTAGCATTATTATTAAATAACATACTATTATATTTATTAATATTTTAATTGAGCTTTTTTTTTGTAATTATGTTATTTGTGTGTCATTTTTTAAACATATTTCTATATAGATTCAATTTTATTTTAAAGATACAGCCCTGTGAGTCTTACCTCTCATGAACTCCAGTCCTGCCTGATACGTTCTCTGGCCCAGAGGTTGTGTTCAATTTGCCCGCCAGCTCTTCCTGAGCAGCTGTTAGCACAATACGGGACTGATCCACAGGGGCAGGTCTGTATCAATCCCATAGTTCAATGTCTGGACAGGTGATGTAATCAGGATTGATTTAAAGCTCAATTTTATATCTCAGGAGTCTTAGTGAGGAATCCTATTTTGATATACTTATTTGAATGGTGGACACATTACACATTCTCCTCTGCAGGTTCATCAGAGAGTCCAATATAAAAAAAAGAAGTTTGATTAATAATGAAGAGCTAACAGTTTATTATAGGCACAATAATCGATGGCATACCTGACTGGAAGTTATTAATTCGCTCCTGATCTGGATGTTTGGAAAACTCGACTAGACACGAGTGTACTTTTTTGCTCTCATCTTTAACCTAGCAGAAGAGATGCACATCAGAATGAGATGAAACTACTGAAAGGATGTTACTCAGTTACTAACAGGTCTGTAGGTCGAGATCTGCTATATTTTGTCAGTAAGCCAGAGTTCATGGAGGTTTTCTGCTAATCTTTCTCTGATCTGCTCCAGCTGTGGAGAATATTCAACCTGATAAGATGCAGATGTGGGTGCAAGGGTGTCAGACACTCATACAAGTTGATGCAAGACCGTTTGTAGCTTGAAAAAACTGCACTGATGCTAAATTTAAAATAATCAGAGCATACTTAAAATTGAATGAGTACCTCGCTGGAATCCACTGGAATGGGGATAAAGGTCACTGGGCTTATACAACTGGGACTAAGAGGTCACGATGACCTTCAGTGTGATTTCGTGTGATTTTGTCAAACAGCTCTAGCTTGCAGCAGGTTTTGGGGAGGACAGATTCAGCGCATGGAGAGAAGTCAGCTGGAGGAAGAAACCTAAACTCCCCACGTCGACCTCCAAATGCACCCTGATTAAAACAAAACCAATCGCTATTAGGTTTTAGGATGTACAGGTCAGATTTAAAGAGATTCATTTAAATCAAAATGCGGTAGAACTGGGGAATCAGACATTTTTTTTTATTATTGTGTGATGAATAATGAGCAAACAAACCTACAAGTAACACAACAAGCAAAAGCAAAATCTATTCAAAGGTAACTCACTGCACTACAGCTGAGAAGCGAACCACTGGAAATAGCAGCCCATCCAGACTGAAGTTCTCCAGCGTGCCTTGAACTGGCTTTCCGTTGACCAGGAAGGAGATGCAGGTTGAACTAAGCAACTAATGACATCATCCTCCCTTTGTGAGAGGTGACCCTCCGACCTACGTCTTAGGAAAGAATACAAAAATAGTGTTTAGATTTCACTAGGCTACATTTATTTGATAAATATACAGTAAAACAGCAATATTGTGAAATATTATTACAACTTAAAAGAACTGTTTTCTATTGTAATATATCCTGTAAAATGTAATTTAGTCCTGTGATGGCAAAGCTGAATTTTTAGCCACTATTTCTGCAGTCTTCATTGTCATGTGATCCTTTAGAAATCATTTGTTCATGCTCATTTTGTGCTAAATAAACATTTCTTATAAATAGTTCAAAATAACTTTTATTTGAACACATCCTTGCTGAATAACTTTCAAAAAATAAAAAAATTGAACAGTAGTAGTGTATGTGCTTAGTCTCCATCTTACCTGTCCAGAGCTGATGTCCATCAAAGCCATAAAAGCAGAAGTCTTCTACACTGTTTGACTCCCAGCCATCACCCCCTGTGGGGGAGGGATGGTACCCTTCAGTGCTGGCCCAACCAACTTTCTCTACTATATCCTCATAATACTACTTCTTGTATTGAGCATAGTCATCTCTTGCACACAGGATTATGTTTGGATGAACACTAAACAGGCAAAAATAATAAAATGTTCAATACTTAAATGTTCAATATTTTAATAAGCATTTACACGCATAGTTGGTCAATATCTATATTATTTATAACAGACTAAAGTGGGAAAGAAAGGGCTTTTCCATGTTTGGTAAGTTACAGTGGAGAAAGCAAGAAAGAAGGAAGGAAGGAAGGAAGAAAACAAACAAAAGCACCAAATACAAAAAAAAATATAAAAAAATAATGAATTTGAATGATCAACTATTCATTATACAAGTAAAAGCATAGTATATTATGCAAAACACTTATGTATGCATAAATACATATTTTAGACCTAGAGTATGTTAATTGCACTTTATTCAAAACATTCAATAACAAATTTGGGCTTTTCATAAGTAAGGTTTATTTCATTTATGTTACTGTAAAACACACATTTGGCTTTCTTGTTCATAGAATTCAGCAGCAGACATTCACAAATCACTTCTTTCACATTAAAACTGATTTGATAGGTTAACAAATTGACCAAAAATCAACCAACTGCACTGTCATTGTACAATGAATTAAGAGTGACCTATAGAAATTAGCTGTATTCATATAAGCTTGACTGATACTCTGGGATTCACATACTTTTCCACTCTTCACTGTGAAAGGTTTACATGCTGTTCAATACAGACAAGAAAACAATTGTTTGTGTGTTAAGCAGGCTGTGTTTGTATATTGTTCCAAAGGGTTCACATACTTTAACCCACAACTGTAAATTTAGTATTTTTATCATAATTTCTCTTTTTTGCTCTCTTTATTTAACAAGCCCTGTAGACGTACATACGTTATCACTTAATATAATCCCCAAATTGAAGAAATTGTTCAAGCATTCCCAATATTTAAAACATCAAATCACTCGCTTGTGCTCTTATCTAGCAGACCCTCTACTGAGAAGGTCAAGGATCACCTCTTTCTAATTTATATAAACTGTTACTGTATATGAAATCAGGCACAGTTATGTTTTTAGGCATTAGGTTGTTGAGAATAGAGCTACTATTCATGTGGCTACACTATAGTACACTACAGAAAAAACAAGAAAAGCATAGTGGTTATGTGAATGTTTCTCAATTTGGGCATATTTCAAATGTGCAAATCTTACATAATGTAGGTTTAACACTACCACACAAAATAGATTTCGTTCTGGAAAATGCAAAAAACCTAAAACTACTTAAACATACTTAATTCTTAATTTAGTGTAACTACAGATTTTTTTTGTAATTCAAGTGACAAAATCTTTGTAAATTTTGTTCTGTATCATAATAGCCTACATGAAGGACAGTAAAAAATGTCCCCAATGTTTCCCATGCCTTGGATCCGACAATTTATGAGAAAAGTTTTTGGATTGTGATAGATAAATTACCACTTTTATATATATTTTTTTGCTTCCTTCATTGCATTCTTTTCACTTCCAGACTGCATTCCATGTGTATTGACTTCAAAAAAAAATTATCAATCAATTATCAAAATACATCAAATGAGATTAAAAACTGAAATTGTGCTCATTTTGTTTATTTGCCATGTTTTTTATTTCTTGAGGTTGTTGATCTATTAATGGGTAAAGAATTTTCTTGGTTAATGAGAGAGATGTGGTCGAAAAGGTCAGAGCTGTTGAGAGAGTTAAAGGTCACTCTCTCCATAGAGGGCAGTGGAGAAGGCAGTGTAGTCCAGGGCTCCAGGCAGGGCCCCCGGGCCGGAGTATGGGGGCATCCTGCTGATGCAGTACTCTGCCTGGTCTGGAGGAAGCTCTCGCCTCAACTCATCTGCCAGAATATATGGCTATTCAAAACACAATAAACAACAGATAAGGAATAAGGAAAGAATTTTTCAGGTACAAAAGACTGTTCTGAAGAGAAGTGTTAAGGTTAAGTAAGCAGCACACACACACACCTTGTCGGCAGCGAGGATCCTGAAGGAAGCAATGACCTGTTCAGCTGTGTCTGTGTCCGCTGTCTCTCTTGTCATGAAGTCAATGAAAGACTGGAATGACACAACGCCTGAAGTATTTGGATCAACCAGCATCATGATCCGAGCAAACTCCACCTCACCCTAAAAAAAAAAAACACATTCATTTCTGTATATATATATATATATATATATATATATATATATATATATATATATATATATATATATATATATATATATATATATATATATATGTATGTATGTATGTATATATATACACATACAGACACACATTACAATCAGGTCTGTAATTTCTGTATAACAATCTGTATTTTTCCCAAGAAATGATTCTTAAAAATCCATGTTTTTGACAAACAAAACTGTAAAATGAGATTTGTTTTAAGAAAACATATTCATTGTACTTCATATAATTGTTTATATTTGATACAATTTTAGATTTTAATTAAGTGTATTTTTCTTAAACCACTGGCAAAATAGATGTTTCTTGTTTCTGAGCATGAACTTCACAAAATTTTATCAGATTTTATCTTTAAAAACATTACACTGCCATAAAATTAAAATGAATAGAGCAAAATAATAATAATAATAATAATAATAGAAAATCTATAAAATAAATATATTTGACCAAAATATTATAAAATATAGAGACATGCTTTAAGAAAATATATCAATTGTACTTAACATTTTATATTGTATAAATTTAGATTTTAAAACATTATTTAAAAAATGGCACTGTCATAAAATTAAAATAAACAATTATAATACTAAATAAACGTATTTTGCTTAGATATTTTATATTGGAAAACAACACAAAAATACTGCTTAAGAAAGTTATTTTTTAGTTTGTAATCTATTAAAGGTCCTACCAGATCATAACCCATCGAGATCAGACAGGCCCTAAAGTCATCAGAATCCATGGCCCCATTCTTCTTCTGCATGAAAAAAGGTTAAAGGGCAAAGGTTGAGGGTGTGTGGGTGACGCAGGAACATGGTTGGAATAATGAAGCAATGTGGAGTAGAGAAAGAGAAAGAACCTAACACAGAAACACACAGACAGAAAAATACACGAGAGGTACATTAGAACTATATTCTGCTGCCCAGGGAATGAATATGTATAAATCTATGCAAAGAACTACACATTGGGGTCAAGGGTTAGAGGTCATGTTAGTTACTACCTGTTTGTCACTTCCTAAAGGTTCAAGACTGATCAGACATGCTCAATCTCAGACATGCTCTCATCAGGCCTGAGTTTACCCCTCTCCTCCTGAGAGCAAGTACCCACAACACTCAAAACCATGCACAGGATGTGAGCAGAAATTAAGTGAAAGGTTACTGATGAAAATAGATAAAACAGCACAAAATGTATTTGTAAGGATTCGGAATGAGTGGTATTTAAATAGTATAATTTAACTCTGGCCATCATTTTTAAGCGGATTTTAGCACAAACTGCAAATCTTTAAACATACTAAATACAGTAAATGATCTTCCATGTCAAACTAAATCTGTTCCAATAAGTGAATGGAAAAATAATCACCACTCTTGCAATGTGATGCCTCTGAAGATGTGAAGGCAAGACATAACACAAAGCAAATATGAAATGAATGCGTCTCAGCTGAAATAAGAGAGATTTACAGATGTTTGTATAATGCTCGGTCAAAGTGGAGAAGGGTTTAGTGGATGGTATGGTTTATTGATGATTAGTATAGCATCCATTCAACAAAGGAAACAAACGAGTAGTTCGAGTACAGCACCCGATCAAAGTGGTTGAAAGAGGATCGGAATTCATTCATCTGCTCCTGGCTGATGCCCTTTGCATCACGTGTCAGAATTTGAGTCTCAATTTCATTAATAGTGCGAGCGACTGTAGTCAAAAGGAGCTCCCAGCCAACACGAATATGCTGCAGAGGAAAGAGAAATACTGTTGTAAAAATTCTTTGGCAATTAGGTGAGAATTCAAACATGTTACATACATTTCTATGTACACTCCATTCAGAAGTTTAGGCATTTTTTATGTTTTTGAAGTATCTTACTTTCATCAAGGCTGCATTCATTTGATCAAAAATATAGTACAAACAGTAACATTGTGAAATATTTTTATAATTGAATATAAATGCTTTCTATTTTAATACATTTTCAAATCTAATTTATTTTTGTGATGGCAAAGCAGCCATTACTCACATGAAGTCATCCTAATATGCTGATTATCAGTGTTGAAAACAGTTGTGCTGCTTAATACTTTTGTGGAAATCATATTCTTTGATGAATACATTTAAAAGAACAGCATTTATTCGAAATATCAATTTTTACAACATTATAAAATGCCTTTATATTGTCACTTTTGATCAATTTAATGTGTCCTTGCAATTGAATGTGTACCTCCATAGTGTAGTTAGTATGTTTGTTGTCAAAGATAAGTGACTCCTGGATGAGTTGGTGATCTCCCTCCAGTCTATCTATGTTGGGTTTATAGCTGACTATCACATGCTCGCATTGCTTCAGCTGGGTCATCTGATCCTCCAAAGTCCCGCCCATCGCCATTGAACAACGACCAATTTCCTGATAGACAGACAGATAGATAGATAGATAGATAGATTTAAAAACATGTCTTATTTGGGTGTATCAGATTAGCACAGGTGTTAATGTCACCCACCTCCATCCTGGCCTGTATCCAGGGTCCGATGAGGTTGGCTTGGGCAGCAAACTGGCGTCTGAGCCTTTCATTAGCATGCTGTTGCGCTAACTCCTCCTGCAGTGCACTGCCACGCTGGGGAACCAGCTTCTTCACCTGAATACACAAACACACATCATTAGCATCATGACTACAGGAATGTTTTAGAATGGCTTAGAATTAGAGGTTAGAAGATCAATTTGAGTTTTAACTTTAAGAACAATTGAAGTCTGATTTTTGTGTTTGACCTTGTCCCACTTGATGGCAATCTCCTCTGTAGTTATGGTGCTGTAGGGGTTAGTGAGGTCTCCACGAATGCCGTAATTCTGGGAGATCTTCAGGACTTCCTGCTGTATGCCAAGGATCGCCTGCCTTTCTGCATCGGCCTCAGGAAGTGTGGCCTTAAACTGCTCGTGAGCAGCTATCAGAGTCTACACACAATGGTTAACTTGTTTTTATATATACACCACCATTCAAAATTTCAGGTCAGTACGATTTTTTTTTTTTTAAAGAAATTAATACTTTTATTCACCCAGGATGCATTAAACTGATCAAAATGGCTTTTACAAGAACTTTTGAAAAGACTTTTACATAGTTACAAAATATTTCTATTTCAAATAAATGCTGTCCTTTGGAACTCTGGGGTTTCCTCAAAAATATTAAGCAACATCTTTTTCCGTATTGATATGAAATATTTAAGCACCAAATGAGCTTATTAAAATAATTTTTGAACGATCACGTGACGCTGAAACCTGGAGTAATGGCTGCTGAAAATTCAGCTTTGCCATCGCAGGAATAAAAAATACATTTTAAAATGTATTAAAACAGAGAACAGTTATTAAATTGTAAAAATATTTTACAATATACAATTTTATTGTATTTTTATATAGTAAAACAAATGTATTCTTGGTGAGCATAAGAGACTTCTTTAAAAACCTTACAAAAAGTCAAAAGGTAATACATATGTGACAGCAAGGAGCTGTGGAAATACTAATCTGTTTCACAAAATAAGCATTTAAATGAATTGTGTGTACCTGGACCTCTTCAATGGTGTGCACTATGAACATATCCTGTAAGTCTTCCATGGCTCCCTCCATCCAGTTATTAAAAGGTGAAGATCTCTTTGCGTATTCCAGAAACAACTGCTCCACAGTCTCCAAAAGTTTCTCTGTCCTCTGCAAAAATGTAACACAGATTCAAACCTTTTGCTTTCTTTAATACTTTGATGTATCTAAAATATTCTAGTACAAAACAAGTTGCAACAAAGACCACATACCTCCAAAGACTCTCTGCGTTTCTGAGTGAGTGTACCCAGTTGGTCCCAGAGGTCACAAATACTTTGACACCTTTGATTCACCGAAGCAACATCATGATAGTCCAGCTCACTTTAGAAATATAAAACAGAAGATAAAAAATAAAAGACTTTATACCACAACATTGCATTTTCTATTGAGTCTGTCCCCCTCTAGTGGTAAAAGACATCATTTCATAATGTTAGTCAAGGTTTCTTGGATCAGAAATTGTTGTAATTTAGTTTTTCATGAGCATTTTCTTCCCTTTCTCTAAAGGCTGGAATACACGATTACAATGATTTTCTGCTGATTCACAGTTTGGGTAAGTTGTCACTAGTTGGCGAAAGTCAGAGTCGGTCTGCATACTTGAGTTGACAGATTTCATAGAAAATCGCGTAATGATGTCTCCAATTTTTTAGCTTCAGACGGTGGATATCAAACATGTTTGATATTTTGAACCGATTTTAGAACAAATATTGTTTGATTATTATTCTAATCATCATAACTATGCTCCATAGTTTATAAGTAATATCATCCTGTACTTACTGAGACTACATAAAGGTCAGAAGCTGTCAGTTATTAAGTATTAAATACATGCACACACACACTCCAACCAGGCCTGCAGGGAGATAATGAATGTTAAAATAGAAAGTCTGTGATTTAAGTGTAGGGTGTGTGTATATGTGTGTCTAGTTATGGATAAGTAGTGTGACAGATAGAAGCTATTAAGACCCTGTAAAGTGATGAGAAACTGAACGTGACAGTTTAGTGGCAAGGACAAAGAACTCGTGCACTACCTTTTAAACATCTGACATTTAGAAGATAACTTTTAATATCTCTTATGCTGACGCATTTATTTGACGAAAATACAATAAAAACAGTTATTATTAATTTTAAAATAGTTTAATGTTTTTTAAAATGTAATGTATTCTAAACTCTGAATTTTCAGCAGTCATTACTCCAGTCTTCTGTGATTTTCTTTAAATATTCTAATACTGAAATTGGCGCTCAAGTAACACTCTTAATCTTATCAATGTTGAAAACAGGTTTGTGGAAACCATGATACATTTTTTGCAGAAGACTTTGTAATATTGTAAAAGTCTTTACTGTAACATTTGATCAATTAAATGCATCCTTGCGGATTAAAAATTATATTACTGACCCCGAGCTTTTGAATGTCAATGCATATACCAATATATACATTCAAATGAACAGCTAAATTAAATGAAGATCAGCAAAGAAAGTCAAAAGGATTTTTGAAGAGGATAAATCTAAAAGATCATACTTGAGCTCCTGAGCAATAGCAGCAATCTGCTCAACTCTGTCCTGGTGAGCGGAAAGGTCACTCTCAAATGCCTCGTGTTTCCTCAACAAAGCTCGGACTTCCATTAAAGATGCTGACTCGTAGTCCTTCCTGGTCAACATCTCCTCCTTACCTATTGCAAAACACACGTCAAGCATATATTAAGCATCATTTAGTGAACTTTCTTATTCAAACTGGCTTGTAGTTCTTTTTTAATTAAGTGCAGAATGGTGGTATTTTATTGATGACACCACTTAATGTTTGGGGCTCACCTGCAGCCCAGGACTCATGGTTGGTAGCTTTCTGCCTGAATTTCTCTGCTAAATGATCTAGTCGTTCCAGTCTCCTGATCTCCGTCAGCAGCCATTCCTCATAGCCCTTCTCTGCCTGTTCCAGCCCCTGCCACGCACTTGCTATGTCCTAAACAGACAAACACAAACCAAATGATCAGCTATAAAACCATTGAGAAACTGTGAGCATGCATGTTCACCTTACTGTTTCATAACCGAGTGTTGTTTGTGACCAATATACCTATAAATCTACATTTTTGTTAATTTTGTCATGCCCACCAAAGATAGCTAGTTAAGATAAATAAAAAAATACATATAAAATATGATAAAAAATAAAATATATAATAATATAAAACAATTAAAATAAAATACATTAAGCATGTATTGATTTATTAAATAAGATAAAGTATAACAAGCATAAACAAACAAAATAAATATTAAATAAGATTATTAAATATTAAAATAAAAAACAAAACTCAATAAATGTTAAATAAATCCATATAATAAAACAAACAAAATTTCAAATGAAATAAAATAGAAAATACATATTAAAATATATCAATAAATAATACAATACATATAATACAATAATAAAAAAAATCAATAAATACTACAAATAAACAATAAAAAAAATAACCAAACACAAACAACATCAATGGGAATAGTACAAAATTAGACATCCAAGTAAAGATGCGTCACATGTAAGTGTGAGTCAAACTCTCACCGAAACCATCTTGCCCTCAGAGGGCATGAATGCAGGCCGGTTGCTAATGCGGAGTTTAGTCTGAAGGGTGTTGAAGCTGATTTCCAGTTGACACTTCTCCTGCACTTTGGGAGGTTTGTGCTTCCTGCGGTAATCTCGGAAATCCTCCAGCTTCCGCTGCATCTCTGACATGGTCTTCTCCGGCACACGATTCTCAAGCCAAGGAATGGTACGTCTGATCCACTCCAACAGCTACAGAGTGGGAATATTCAGGTTAAATATGTGTTTATGTGCTGTGTGTGGAGTGTATCTGATGTGTGTTTAACTACAATATGTCTCCTGACCTCACTAGCCAGTTTTTCATAGTCCTCCATCAGCTTCTCATTTTCCTGATTCACTCCCAGCACCTTACAGATCCTGTTAGCAGCGGTTTCAGCCTGAGGGAGAGAAACACAGTAAGAACTAAGGTAGAGATGGATGGAAAGATACTTGCTAAATCTGCTAAATGTAGCACATGCAAAACACAATACCTGTTCAGCTCCAGCAAAGGCATGGTAGAAACAGGACACATATGTCATAATAGCTCTCTCATCAGGCTTAGGGGTGCTCAGGATGTCTGCAGGGAGAGGAGATGAGTTAAGGAACAACTACATAAAGTGAAGGTGGAGATGAGGTGCAATTGAAGAAAATATGAATACAACAAGGAAACAAGTCATGTTCATCTGCTAAAGTGAAAAATGAGGATCCTAGGACTGTGGAGCAAAAACCACATTTTGTAATATTATACAGCTAAAAATTGACAGTTTGTTGCTTGAAATATTTAGAATTTGCATCCAGTGGATCCTCCTATGGTTTCCTACTAAAATAAATTTAAAGGAGTCTTTCCTTGCCACAGGTAACTGTGACATACAGACCTTACTCAGTGTAGATGCCATATTTAAGGTCTTATTGTCACCATAACATTTTCGGTAAGACATATTTTCAATGTTTAACTGTCTGAAGGTTCTGGATTCAGCTGGAATGTTATATGGAGTATTGGGGAACATTCTATGCTTATCGTTTACCCTCGGCATCCAGCATTTTGGGGATGTCCAGATGTTTTTCAGCAATGTCAAATGCCAAATTCAGATTACCCAGTGGATCATCCTGAAGACAGACAAAAAGAGAGAAAAGGCATACTGCATTACCAATAAATAAATCAAAAGAAATAATACGTCACTAAAAAAAATAAAAAAAATCGACATAAATCAAAATAATTTCCATGCAAAAGTGAGTGTGGGTATTCAGGTGCCACTAGAAGAAAGTTAAATGTTTAGCTCTAAAAAAGGATTTCAAATGATAAATTAGTTAAAAATTATCTGAAATGGAAGCACTGCATACTGGGCAAGCTGAAAGACTGGTTGCCCTTTAAATGCAAAGTAGTTTTAAATATATATATATATATATATATATATATATATATATATATATATATATATATATATATATATATATATATATATATAGAGAGAGAGAGAGAGAGAGAGAGAGAGAGAGAGAGAGAGAGAGAGAGAGAGAGAGAGAGAGAGAGAGAGAGAGAGAGAGAGAGAGAGAGAGACCGGGTATGGTTGTAACACGGGGAGAGTTGTAACACTACCAATTCCATGAATCAGGGATAAGATAGGAGTCATGTGACAACTTTAGTTTCATCAGGCTTCCTTTATGATCCCACATGGAGGTTTTCCAGTCTGTGTTGCTATCTCTCCTGAAGCTACAGCAGAAAATCTAATTCTGAGGTAAGAAAGTAAAAAAAAAATAACAAGATAATATTTTTTGTTTAGTACTTCTACCGTTGTAGATAATGTTGTATAAGTTATATCAGGTCAAACTGTAGTTTCTCTACTAAAGAATGGTGTGTACAACCTTCTGCCAATTTCAAAACACCATGCTAATACAGCCAGCTTAACAATGGGTGACAGTGAAGGGGTAGGTTGTAACACGTGTTTTGAAAGTGTTACAACCATCCCCTTACATACAACTAAGAACATTTTTGTGACTTTAATAGATCTACAGAATGCCTAGAACTTGGTTGGAAAAATCAGATATTGGAGTCAATGTCAGTCTTTTAAAAAGAGCAGCAGAGAAAGTTAGGAAAGGAAAGCCTGTTAGGGCAGTGGCAAAATCCCATGGAATCTGCCATGTAACCTTGAACAGATATTGGCAGAAATATAAAGAACTGAAAGACCAGGGATTGAGGGACCTTCCTCGTGTAGGATACTACAGTCCTCACCAGGTCTTCACCAGGGAGCAGGAGGAGTCTTTGTCATAAGCCAGGCAGGCGATATATATACTATGGGCTAACTCCATGTGAGGTGAACATGATGAATAAGCATCTTGAGAACAGGGTAGAAAAGGCAAGATTCAAGACCTCTTAATGTGTATTGAACTTTTCATGCAAACTCAATTTAATGTTTGTGAATGGTGAATAAAATATTTAAAATCAGGTCAAAGTTAAATAAATACCAACACATACATTTAGACATTTTCTAAAAATGTGTGTCCCAACTCAGACATCATGTTATGATTTATTTAAGGTCAGAAAGTTTGCCTGTCAACTCGCGGTGGAATTCAACATACAGCATCCACAAACCTGGGATGAGAAGAAAATGACAGGGCCTGATTGGTTTGGCTCGTTTATGAAGCGGAACCCCAGACTTTTTTAGTGATTGTCACCATTGTGACTGATAAAGAATGCATTTCATTTGTTCATTCTCTGGAGTGGGAATAAACATACGTTTGTTAATTTGCTCTCACTCACACACACACACACACACAAACAAACACACACAAACACACGTTTGTTTTTGTGAAAAGTGGGGACATCCCATAGGCGTAATGGTTTTTATACTGTACAAACTGCATATTCTATGGCCCTTCACCAACCCTAAACCTAACCCTCACAGGAAACTTTGTGCATTTCTACTTTCTCAAAAAATATAAGCGTTTTGAAAAATGTGGACATGGTTTATGTCCTCATAAGTCACCCTCTCCTTGTAATACCTGTGTCATACCCATGTCATTATACAGAGTTGTGTCCTGATATGTCACAAAAACAAGAGCATACACACACACACACCCATATGAATGTGCACGTACAGACATGCACACACAAACGCACACACACAAAGGCCCACAAGCACAAAAACACACAATATGCTCATACACTCCCCATATTCACACATATGTATTGTTGCAGCCATTCATTTAAAATAAAACTGTTGCTGTGGCATATCACTTGGAGTACCCTTAGTTTTTGTATATTTTGTCTACCTGTTACAACTTACCCCAGTATGTGTTACAACATACCCCAGTAGTGGGGTAGGTTGTAACAAAGGACCACCTTGTATTTGTCATCATCTCACAAAGTCTGTGATATAGTTGAACAAATTTAAATTGTTGCCATTTGTAGTAGACAAATGTGGGTACTTTGCCTAAAAGTTTCAAACATGTAGCCTAAAAAAAGGTTATTTTAGGTGCTGAAGAAAAAAAGTGTTACAACCATACCCGGTCTCCCTATATATATATATATATATATATATATATATATATATATATATATAACATTATATAATATAACATATATAATATTTAAAACAAAAAAACCTACACTAATGTTCAAAAGTAATAACGATGTGTTACGTTGATCAAAAGTAACAGAAAAACAAAAGACTATTTCAAAAAATGCTGTTCTTTAGAAATTTCTATTCATCAAAAATCTTGAAAAAATCTTTCAAGGTCTCCATAAAAAAATATTAACCATTTTCAACACTTAAAATAAATCAAAAAAGTTTCTTGAGCACCAAATCAGCATATAAGAATGATATCTGAAGGATAATGTGACACTAAAGACTGGAGTAATGGCTGCTGGAAATGTAGCTTTGCTGTCACAGGAAAAAATTATATTTTAAAGAATATTAAAAAAAGAAAACAGTTCAAAACAGTACAAAAATTGCTGTTTGTGCTGTATTTTTATCAAATAAATGCAGCCTTGGTGAGCAGAAAAGACTTCTTTCAAAAACATTACTATAATAGTAATAATTCTTCCATTCTGCATCCTAAATGTGTATGTTTATGGTTATTATTATTGCAAGTATTTTTGGATGTGTGTGTAAGCAGAGTCTGGGGATCAAGCCTTTGTTCTCTGTGTCAATAAAAAGCCATGGCAGGACATCAGCAGCTGCAGGGGATCCGGAGGGTCCGGGACCCTCCTGATGCTCATGTCCAAACTGGGACCACTGGGGTCCATGCTTAACATTGGATTACCCCATTCAAGCTCACCTGGAGCCGTCAGTAACAGCTGAAAGGGACAGGAATGTCTGTGTGGGGTGAGGGGTCTTTTAGTCACTCACAGATGAACTGACTGATCCTGACAAGCTAAATAAATCCTTAATCTTCAAAGGTCAGATCCAACCAACTAATAAAAACCATAGTGCACATACACTCATTCAGACTGACTAGGAACACGGCTGGAAAAAAATGCCACATCCTGTTCAGCATGCCTTTAGGATTCACTATTCTGGGAACGAAGAAATCAAATCTAACATGTCATTAGAGTACTAACATGCTTCTAGCACACTTAAAATCCACTTCGAAGGGTCAGAATAAGTAAGATTATTGTAAACCCAAGCGGTCCTCTGAGAAAACATATTATGGACCAGCTTTCTCTGATTGCCCCTTTAAAAACTAGAATAACGATTTTTTTAAAAATCAGCTTTGTTATCACAGTAATAAATTACATTTCCATTAAAACAGGTATTTTAAATTGGAATAATATTTCACAATAAAGTACAGTACAAACAGTAATAATCAAATAAATTCAGCCTCGGTAAACGTAAGAGACTTCTTTCAAAAACATTTAAAAATCTTGCCGACCCCAACTTCTGAAGGTAGTTTAACTACATCACAATAAGCTAACACAAGCTACCTGCATATTACAGCTAAAAATATCAGCTAACTATACAAATTTGCCCTCAACAAAACATCTCCACCTTCCACAGAGAATCTCTCATGACATTCCAGCAGAATTTAGCTCCAACCATAAAACATACCTGCTAATTAAAAGTAGTCACTATATCATGTCTATAACCTTCCAAATGTGAATTAGAAACACTCTATAGGCTGCAACACTTTTAAGCAATCACAAGGTACACATGAGGTGAATAAAATTCTTGCTAACTCTCACATTTGGCTCTAATAGAGTTAGCATGTTAATAATCTAGCAACTTACTGTAACAAACACAAAAGTTAACCTACATACACAACACACACAAATTGGCAATTAGAATACTACTGGCTAAAATCTAAAGTATTGTTTCATCTTGTTAAATGTTTTGTAATCAACTCTTCCTGGATTGCTGTTCTGGACGCAAGCTGTCACGGAGATGAATGGGAACACTAACAGATAACTTTCTCCAAGTACAAGAACTAAACTCTGCAGGAAGACAGATGTCCAGCAGGACTGAGCACCCCTAATCTATTAAATGCATTTTCTTACAGAAAAACATCACATCCAACAATATAAACACTTATGCTACATCCAGATTATGAAAGTCAATCAGTTCAGGTTTGTGTCTGTGAATAAGTGCACAGAAGGCCAGTCCATCTATAAAAAAAGGGGATTTCTGATTGTACATGCAACAAATGAGATCTGGATCTACTACATACTAAAAGTCAACCCTTAAGTTTTTAAAGAAGGTCCTCAGATTCCTGAGGGTGGGAGTGTGATGAACTGTTGAGTGTGATGAAGATGTTAGGAACTCATACTGTAACACACACCATCTGTGCAGAGATATCAACAAAAAGGAACATCAGAATGTTGTGGCAGACATGCTATTTTTCTACTGACTGTTAGAACAAATGTCTCGGAGGATTAAAGGTTAATCTGGGGTCACACTTGAGACCTTGTTGAGTTTGGCGTAGTCAATGAGGTCAGGCCTGTGCCTGTGGATGAGAGCGCACAGCGCCAATCCATCCTTCCAGCTTCACCAGAGAGAGAGAGAATCAGGGTCATGTGGGAATTAACATAAAAACTGAAACTTTATATAACTAAAAATAATAGAGTATCTGTTTTAACTCATTAAAATACAAAACATTGATATCACCCTTCAACATTTTTTTTGCACCCAAAAAAAAAAACCTCACCTGACATGAAAGTTTTGAACATTGACATTCCTGTAAGGAGCAGTCTTCCTCTGACACCACAGCAGAAGTCCTTCTTTGGCCGAAGTTTCTGAAAGACAATTAGTGAATCATTATATCATATGACTGAACAATCTAATTGCTGGTATTTGATATAAAATTATTTAAACATTACTAGGGGTTGTGAAATGTGCCTTTAATAATAATAATAATAATATCAGTATGTTTTGCTGTTTGTGCAAATATTTTGTGGCATTTTATGTTTGGGACTTGTTTGCTTTACCTTCAACAGAGATATCCTGAATGGCGAAGCGAAGGATGATGGTCCAGATCATTCCAAGAGTCATTTTCACATTCCCATCTACAATTTCTTCAAACATATGACAGGAAAAACATCCAAATGGGCAGGACAAGTTAAAATGACATTATTATTATTATTTTAAATACGCTGTGACATGCAAAATTAATAACCTGCATCCCCTAATATTCAATCGGTTTATAATTTTTTTTATTAAAAATCCAGATTAAATTACAGTTGTGCAAAAAAGCATACCTTCAGCCCCAATGGAGACCAGTTTCACTCCTTTACTGGTGATAAATTCAAGGGCTTTGTTGACATTAGCTATCTTGTGAAAACGCATCTTTCCTCTGTCAGGCTTGGGTAACCTCTCACCTTCCAAAATACAATGCAGCATTAAATATTTAACTGGTACTGTATATAGTTGATATTACATATCATTGAGGAAGTTCAGCATATTTACTTTGAACATTCGACACTGTCAAATATCATCCTTATATTGTAATCATTAGGATCACAAGCTGTAATTATCGCCATGTTCATTGTGTCTGCTTGACTGAACACATTACTTTGACACACTCATCTCTGACTGAAAACAGAATACTTTCTGATTGTAATACTGAAACATGCATGCAAGCTTCTTTGAAACAATAATGTATTGTGAAAAGTGCTAAACTAATAAACTTAAAATGAATTTACCTGAGATGACTTCAAGCAGCAGCATTAGTTTGAGGCCATTCCTGAAGTCTTCCTCTATGTTCTCAATCTGTGTCCCAGCTTTCCTCAGGTGAGAGTTGCACCAGGCTGTGAACGTCTGGGAAACAAGTACAATATACATCAAATTACAGTTCTCCAAGTCTTACCAGTCATGCACACTAACATGCAAATCCTCTTATACAAGTCCTACAATCATTGGAATAACATATGTATCCTACGTTCAATATTCATCAAATGCAGAATCCTTGCACAAAACCACAGTGTACAGTTACTAAACCAAATGTGTGACAGTAGACAAGTTTTAAGACTGTTAATTTGTAACTGGTTTGTTGTGATACAATGAATGCCTTTGACACCACTTTCAGGTCAAAACATCAATGCACGTGTGACTGCGATGGACTGTGCCAACTAAATGAATCTTATATGGTGGCTGCGCCAAGAGAGGAGGTATAGTAGGTAGTTCAACTAGTTCTCAAACTCTATATGAAAAAGATGGGAAGAAGGAAAAAGAGGAAAAAAACATGTGACCATAAAAAAAACTCCTGTACTTTATTCAATCAATGATCTTTGAAAGGCATTATAATTATGAACAGGAAGTGTAATCAGATCAGTTAACAAGACAATAGAATGGCATTGGCATGATAAAAAAAAAAAAAAACCCCGCACACACTTGCACTGAACACATGAGCATTTACACTTGAGCTGAACACTGAGTTCATCCTCCAAAAATAACCTGCACTTAACTACATGTACAATAAGTAACAAAGCTGGAAACTGTACAGTATAGCTGCTGTATAGCATCATCTGCACCATCCTAGGATTGCTCTCCAGAACCACTTAAAGAAATCGGGACCCTTAAATTCAGAAGCATCTTCCCAGACATCACGATCTAAATTCCAGAGTGAATAACATTTTGTCCCCTCAGGTTAATGCTATTACATTATGTGGGCACCAACAGACACTAGTAGGTATTATTTACTATTGAGCACAAAGGGTTAAGAGTAACTGCTTCAGGCCCTTTACTATACATATAGAGTCACAGGTAAAGAAACAAATTATAACTGCATATACTGGACCCTTTGCTGCCAGGGTCGAAAATTAACATTCATCAGGCACCAAAAGGAGTTAAAATTGATCAAATAAAATTTAATAAAACAAAATAAAATAAAAGTAATGAAAGGTTACACATTTACCTGTGTTTGCCACAAATATAATTACAGCTGCTACTGTATATATCCCCACTGTCACAGGGATATTAGATATAGATAAACAATACATTCACGTTTTCTCATTTAAAATTAACCAAAATATCATTTTGGATTCTGAATACTGCATTAGAATAAGAGGCAACCTTATGAGGCATTATGGCAACATTATGACACAGTAATGCTGGGAACTGTTTCATGGAACAAAATGTGGCTGTACTGCTGCCCACATCTGTATTAGGTTGCACTCTCAAATCCACCCTTACCCTTTGGCCATTTTTTTAGACTCAATAGAGCATCTTTTTTAATCCCTCAAAGCAGGTTCAGTCATTGCTGGGCAGATGAAAGCTTTACTGTGGACCCCAGAGTGCATTCCTACGAGGTAAGAGTGTAAATTTAGCTCTCTCCGCAGAGTCTGTTTCTGATAAGAGACCTGATGAAGTAGGCTCACACTGAGGAGAGAGAGATTTGAGTGAGAATGCAGTGTATATAATGCGACTATCTCACTGCTTGGTTGTCTAATCAGACAGGAAAGAATTTCATTAATTCTGGAAAACTTTAGGGTGTGTCTGCAGTAACATGCCTGCGTGGGGCGATGGTCTCTAGAAGAATAAGAAAGAATGATTAGACCCTAACATCACAGATCAACAAGCCAAGCAATATAAGACTATGTTTAAAATTTGATTTGAGAAGTAAGTATAAATACAATCAATGAGGTTCAGTTTAAGGCCTAAATTAATTCTAATATCACCCAACTTGGCATGGACAAGTAATCAGCTTCTATTAAGCCAACCAGATTTAACAGAGGATCTAGGCAGACCACAGGTGCTGTAGATTAAGTGGAAACTAACTTCCTTGCTAAACTTTATTTAGCCTGCATTGTGAATAATATATAAAAAAAAAGATCACTAAGGTCATGTTATATTTTAACTACACTAAAATGGTCTCAAACATATGGGGTCTGATATGAACATGTAATCGCCTAATATGTTGGGAATGTCAAAAGATATCACAGGTCAAATACTCATAGACTGACTTAATTTGTTCTGAAAGGGGTTAACCGTGACAGTCAATGTACATGTTTTACAGCTCAGATTGAAGTGTTGCAATTGTGTTACATGTGAACCTGCAAGAGGGAGAAATTTCACTTACGTGGTTCTAGTCTATAATAGGATTGAAGATTTGGATTGTTCAGATAAAGTAGAAAGTTTAAGATCACCCTGCTCAAGACAAAATCCTTCATTAGGAATCCCTTTGTGATTACTCTGACCATTAATTAATAATAAACAACAACAAATATATATATATATATATATATATATATATATATATATATATATATATATATATATATAAACACTATTATAGACTACACAATAAATAAAGGTGATGTTTATATACAAAATAATTCCCTGCCAAGGACACCGGATTAAACTACTATGATGCCTTTTGGTGGTGAAGTTAAAATTAGCCCCTGCATCCATTCTAATCCCAAGGACGTCATCCTGTGTTGGAAGCATCTGTTGACAGTCCGCATTCCAATCGTATCAGCAACAGACAGAGCCGCGCGCAGCTGCGCTATTGTTAGTTCGGTACCCGCTGCATCCATCCTCAGCGCGCGCCCCCGACAATAGGAGCCAAACCAGACCCCTCCGTGACACTGCCAGAACACAGATCCCATAACGGGACGGGATTCCTTCTCAAACAACTGCTAAATCTAAGCAAAAAGATACCTTAAGAATGATAAATAAATAAAAAACGTTGAACTTACACCAAGTTAAATTATATTTCTAACTTAATTATTTATCTATAAATCATTATATAATTATAATATTAAAGGTTATAGTGTGTGTGTGTGTGCGCGTGTGTGTTTGTATGTGTGCGTGTGTGTGTGTGTGTGTATATATATATATATATATATATATATATATATATATATATACACAAACTAAACTTTTTACCTTCCGTTGCTGTTTTTCCCATGCTGGATCCAGCAGTAAATCCCGATCCCATTCTTCCTCCGGCATCATGTAATCGTCCGGTTCATATCCATTATCATATGGATCCGAAAGGTCGATCTGATTCATCATTTTCAACCCTTCAAGCGTTATATTCTCCTTTTCGATGGGTAAATTGTGATCTTCGGCTTCTGAGCTTTAGTTCGGTGTAAGTGGACTCTTCAGCGCCTCAGGTGTCTCTCTCTCGTTCGTGCTGGTTTCCAGTCTCGCGGCCGCAGTGCGCGAGCAGTGACAGAAATGAGAGGCGCGCGGCAGTCAATTAGTACTGATGGGTCACATGACCTCTTCTCGATCCTTCCCCCCGCGGCACCCACAACACTCACAATCGTTATTTTAACGTTAATGTAACAGACAAGCAAACTTCTCCATTACATTTAACAACTGGAGTCACGCCTAAACTCACAATATTCCCTGACAGCAACAAGTGTCTGCCCAGATGAATTTCACGCTGGCCAGATGTGGGCTGGATCTGGGCCAACACTATGTTGCTGTCTGGGAACATATATAACTCACACAGACAAATCTTTTCAAATTAAAGTAAATAAATAAGTAAAAAGCAAGCTTCAAGCTGTTGTGTGTGTGTGTTCTCTTAAAAAGTTAATTTTAGGAATGAATAATTTATGCTGTCATTTCATAGATCAAAGTAACTTTAAAAAGTGTTTATATAGGGCAGGCTCTGGTAATACACTTGTTTTACCTTTTGATGTCCAACCCAATGAGGTCTGCCTGGAAATAAAGAGCTAATGGCAGTTGCTTGAACGGTGTGGTGTAATATTCAGTTCCTTTGAAAAACTGAATATTACTTTAACTTAGCAAAAGAGTTCAAATTTTACAATCAGGCCTATGCAGAAAATGTCTCTTTTCTCACCGGTTGAACAGGAAATTGGACTACACCATTGCAGTCAGAATGGGGGAGGGGGGTAAAATAAAGCTTACTGTCACTTTAACAAACGTTTTGAAGCTTTGTGTTTTAATTATTGTCAAATATGTAAGTTTGTTAATATTGTGGATATATTATTGTTGAGTTTTGTTTTTATTATTAGGTTTCCTTATTGAATTTCAAATTATGCTGGAGAATGTGTATTTTAATATGTGTAGGTTTACCTTTACACAAATGAAGTTCATGCAGCTCAAGTGATGCTCATTAAAGCAAAAGGGGAAAATACCACATTTTTCATTAAACTTTTAACCTAAATTGTTATGCTGATAATGCAATTTGCAATAGGAGATTCCTTATTCAGTCAGACATACTTGTTACTGTATACTGCTTGAAAATCAATCTCAGAATGACTTCAAGAATGGCCAGTCAACAGCATTTTTCTCCAGACCATCTTGCATCATGCTAAATGTGCTCACACATATCATGAATACTTATAAACTGAGGCAAACAAAAGACAACTGAGACTGAGAGCATAGAATTTATTTCTGTAGAAAACTATCACATATCCATCCGCACGAGTACAACAAAAAAAAAAAAAGAAGAAAAAAAGACAACAAATACAAATTAAAGTTGTTCGCACTGGCCTCAGGAATGAAGAAAATACTCTTTGGTACTTTTGTAGTTGTTTCAGGGATTCGTAAAACATATTTTTGTAACAGATCTTTTGGTCTTAAAAGGTTGGTCTTGCAGTTTGCTGTGTTCCTGTAACAGTTACACGAAGGTTTATGGTTGTTCAGTGGTTTAAATGAAAGACTTAAAAAAAATTGAGGTCTGTTAAGACAAGACAGAAGTTAAAAATCAATTCTTAATAAATAAACTAAAATGGTCATGGTACAGTATGTGCTGCCCAAAAACCTCACAACATTTCTGAGTTTAATATTTGGATAGTAGAGCACGGCAATAGGAAAACTGCATATGCTTATGCACAGTCATTCGCTCCTTGAACAGACACTCATCCCATACTGACCAAAACTGACACCATGACACTAAACAGGAAATAAAAGAAGAAAGGAATTTATCATTCATTCTCTGAGATTTCACAGGGCCGTCTGAATTCTTGACCTCGTTCATGTATCCATTTGTTTGATACTGGAGGAAAAGAACAGGAGGAGAGAATAAATTTTACATACTTGCTTCTCAACTAATTAAGAGAATAATACATAAATGCCATATTTACTACAGACTCACCCCATTTGCTGCCTACTAATACTGGACAGGCAGCATGTCTTGTGCTGTAGTCTCCTTCTCCACTGGCAAAAAGGTTATACCAGAACACTGCTGTACCCTGAAAGATAACAACCAAAGAGAGTGAATAGTAAAATGAATCAACTAAGTTTACAGATTATGAAAATTTATTGTTAATGGTTATTCACTTTTTTAGGCCATACTGCTGCTCCGACATCTGTGAAGACTGTAGCGCCGCCTGCTGACACGTCACTCATCTGCAACATATTAAAAGTCATGATTGTACCGTACAGCATATGTATAATTTTACATCACAATTTGTAGCAAGCATTTTAACAAGCATATTTAGTTATAAAAATCAGACATCATATAGATCATGCTGAAGACCATGAAACGGTATGATATATCATAGTAACAGTGTGTGTTGACAGTGTTATACAGTATAAAGTGTATGCATGTGAAAAACAGGTCACTTACATAAAAGAGCCAAGTGGCGATTCGGTTTCCTGTTCCGAGTTCTTTAAAGGCATCTGGTTCATCTTTCTGTACATATAAAAAAACTACTGTTCAAAAGTTTTAAAGATTTCTGAAAGATTGTTTTAAAAGTTAAAAAAAAAAAAAGCTTATGCTCATCTAGTCTGCATTAATTTACTCAAAAACACAGCAAAAACTGTTATATTGTGAAAGATGATTACAATTTAAATTAACTGTGATGGCAAAGCTGAGTTTTCAGCAGTCATTACTTCAGTCTTCAGTGTCGCATGATCCTTCAGAAATCATTCTAATATGCTGATTTCGCGCTCAAGAAACATTTCTTATTATTATCAGTGTTAAAAACAGTTGTGCTGCTTAATTCTTGTGGAAACTGTGATACATTTCAGTATACTTTGATGTAAAGAAGGTTTTTTTTTTAAATACTGTAGTAATCTTATATAACATTGTTAATGTCTTTAATGTTACTTCTAATCAATTTAATGTGTCCTTGCTGAATAAAAATACATCGACGCCAAACCTTTGAACAGTTGTGTATATAAACAATATAATAATTCTTTGCTGATTTAAAGGTCTGATATGCGTGTCGGTTTTATCTGTGAAAGAAGGACAGGTACTCACTCTTCCAAAGTCAAAATGAGGTTCGTACTGACCGCCAACTCCATAATTTGCAACCTTAGATGAAAAAAATTGATTATGACAACATTTTCAACAAAGCAAAATTTCAATGGGTCGATTATTGTTACGTGAATGTGCCATTAAGCTAAAAGAATTTTACCGGCTGATTATGTGAAAGCCTCTCTTACCTGCAGTTCTTCTGCTGTGTCCATCTCCAGGCCTGTTATATCTTCGATACGCTGGTTAATCTTTTCAATCGTAGAATGCTCATATGCAGACAGCCAAGCGCTAGAATGAGGAAAATGAGTGAAGTTGAAAAAAAAAAATGAAACATTAAAATGCCATTTTATATAATAGACCAAACACATGCCACAACATGCACATGAATCATTTTCAGACGTTTTTACATCATGTCTGTGGTGAAAAGATCTCTAACGTGCAATAAAACGTTTTAATTGATTTGATTTAGTTATGAATGTGAAAATGTTTGATTGTGGAAACGGACAAACAGGTGAAGAGTGGAAAACAGTATTAAAAACAGGAGACAGCAGTCAGCAAAATAAGTTCACTCTTTCTTCACAATGAATATCATAGTAAAGGAAATCAGCAACAGTGAATTTATTCAAGAGAGTGAGAGAGAGAGAGAGAGAGAGAGAGAGAGAGAGAGAGAGAGAGAGAGAGAGAGAGAGAGACCCCTCGGCTACTGTAAATCAGCAAAAACATTCAACTTTAGCATGTTTTCCCCAAGAAGTCATTGCTAACTGATACCTACAACACTGATTAAATAAACCAAATAATTGCATTTCATTCACATTACTTTTAAAAAGTTTAGGGTCAGTGAGATTTTTTTAAAATGTTTTTCAACACTAATACTGTGAAATATTATTACAATTTAAAACAATTAATGTTTTTCTATTTTAATAGATTTAAAAATGCAATTTATTTCTGTAATGGCATTGCTGAATTTCCAGCAGTCATTACTCCAGTCGTCAGTCACATGATCGATCAGAAAATCATTCTAATATACTGATTTGGTGAACCAGAATTAATTTGAAACAGAACATTATAAATAAACATTTACTATCACTTTTTATCAATTTAATGTGTCCCTGCTGAATAAAAGTATTAAAAAAAAATCAAAAGACTCCTACTGACACAAGCTTTTGAACGGTAGAGTACACATAATTTATTTTAATATATTTAGTCTTTAACTCAAAATCCAACACATTCCAAGCTTTTGATGTGAAAGGAAGCCTTGAGTATTCCAGCGACTCCACCCAGTCTGCCCAAGCTGAGACGTGAGTTCTCAAACATACACACTCATAATAACTAGGAGAAGTTAAACCACTCTGGTGTGGGTGGAAATGCGAGTGAGACAACAGAACTATGTATAGCTCTATTAAAAAAGATATTTTAGGTCACAGACTCCAGCAGCTTGTCATGCAGAAACTCAAGGTGCTGTGCTGTACGTGTGCATCCACAATTATTTATTTATCTATTCTCAAATAGTCAAAATATGAACTGGAGTGTAGTAGAAGAAAGACTCCAACATCTGTAGCCTGTGAAAGTGGGTAACCAAACCTTCTACAGCTAATTTACACCCAACTGAAGGTTGGATTTTTTGGGCTTAATCCAGTATCCGAACACAGTATGAATTTAAGGGGGCTCTCTAGAGATGATGAAGATGATTATGATTTTGGATAGGATGTTTTGACCTATTACCTTTTGATCCCTTACCTCTTGGAGACTCTGTATTGGGCAGTGGTCAGTTTTCCCGTAATGGGATCGTGCACGGTTGCTCGCTTTAGCTATTCACCATTACACAAAGCAAAGAGGAAAGAGAGAGAGCAAAGGTTGGAAGAGGAGCAAGAACACACAAAAACATGGACAAAGAAAATGCAAATAAAAAGAATGAAGAGAAGAGAAGAGAAAAGGAGAGGGAAAGAGAAAGAGAGAGAGAGAGGTCACTTTAATGTAATTTTCGGAACTGATTAAGCTATATAAAGAGCAGGGAAAGAACTGTACACCAGCAACGATGCCAAATTCTAAATCAGTTTTGACTCCTCAAGTCATATTTATTAGCATAAATGAATGAGTTACTAAATCCTAAACTTTCAAATTGTAATTTCACATCACTCTGTCCCTGTTCAACCCTCTGCACAGACCACATGACAACGACTGCAAGAAAAAGTAACAAAGTAGAGAATTTCTTACTCTTTCTTTCTTTAATCCAGCACCGTATGACAAAAAGACAGCAAAGCAGGGCGGACAACTCCTCAGCATGAAAGCAATATCTAGTGTGCGTGTTTACAAAAATACAGTCACAGCTAGTGCCTGTTAACATGATATGAAACATTTTAGAGTTTAGATTTCAGTATGCTATTAATGATACTTTTAAAGAAAATAAAAATATAATTTTATTGATTCATCATTTAAAAACTGGATGGATGCAAATTTTATTAGTGATTAACTGAAATATTTTAGATTCCAAATTTCAGTATGCTATACTTTTAAAGAAAATAATTTTACATTTAAAACTTTTTTTTAGTTATCTAATATAAATTTTAATAGCAATTAATTGAGCAATTGTGATCTAGGATTTACTATGTTTTACATTGTTTCTGCTAAGGAGTTCTCAGATTCTGCGGGTCGGATAGGGCACGACGGTTCATTTTGCTGGAGGAGTTCTAGACTCGCACAGTGATTGCCTTACCTCTTACTGATCCTGTAGGGGGCGGTCTCAAGCACGCCCGTGGTGGGATTGGATATAGTAGCCCTACGGAGCTGAGGAGCCAGATAAAAATTATACAGGCTCCTGTATACCATATTCAGCCCTCACTCATATTTACAAAACCCCTACAGTAGACCCTAAATCTCTAAATAGGATTTTAGGTTGTTGAGATTCACATATATAAGACACTGTCTAAGAAAATTATAATCAAAATGTATAATATGTATCTAAAATTTTTTGAAAATGTCATTATTTGCATTTTAAATAGAAAAACTCAAATTAATAATAATAAAAAAACAGCATAACCTGAGAAAGCACAACTCACTCTGGGTTTTGCCAACTCCTTCACTGTCTTGATCTCACTGTCAGAGATGATGTCATGATAGCGAACAATATGTGGGCGGTCCCATTCATCTTCTTGCTTCACTGGAGACAAAAGCAACTGCGGATTGCGGTTGTTGTCAAAGTAACGGCAAAACAGTCGACTCTGTCTGCGGGGTGTCTGCAAGTTAAAAAAAGCGAAAGAAAAAATCAGCGAGAATTTAAAACATGTGAAGAGTAAAACAAAACATGTTTTAAAACTTCTGCACACCAGTTTGATTCCCTCTCCTCGGCACAGCATTTCATATTTCTTCCTCTCTGGCAGAGGGTCTTTGGACCGTTTCCTCTGAGCGTCACGTTTGTCCAGCACTTTCTTCTCTTTTTTTGTATCTTCCTGTTCCTTCTCGGACTCTGGCTTTCTCTGCTTCTCCAGCTGGAACTCAAAGTACTTTAGGTTCCCATTGGCCCTCTGGTGATCCGGGTCTGAGATGCACACACACACAAAAGCAGTTACAAGTTAGAAAAACAAAACATATTTTACTGCCATCAGTCATCATTTCCATGTCATGAAAGTCCCTTTAGGGCAAGTTAGTTCAAACTATAGTAATCATCACCCCAGGCAAGGTTATTTTCTATGTAGGTAATAGCCACAGGTCCTATTCACTCAAATAAACTTGAAAATACACAACATAGTAAGTTGATCCACATACGACAGCCTCTGGTCAATACTAATCTTATTTACATGCACTGGACTAAAAATACATTCATCATTTATCGCTTCCAACATGAATTCGAGTCATCTTGTTAATGCTATAAATTAATTACAACAATAAAATAAAATTTCATCATGAACAAGAATATGAACAACAATATCCCATTAGACCACAGAAATTCCAAAATGACATTTCCCTTAAGATTCAACTTCCAAAAGTGCATTAATCTTTGCCATTTTTCATTGAGATGACTAGTGCTATGTGCTGTATTAACAAAAACATAAATGGCATTAATAAAAACACAAAAAATCTAAGCAATATCTCGTTCATAATCGAATGCGATTCATCTAATGACCGCAATATAGCGTAGCTTGTCAGTGATCTATGGCTCTGTGTATTAAAGGAACACTCCGACTTTTTGGGACTTTAGCTTATTCACAGTATCCCCCAGAGTAAGATAAGTCCATACATACCTTTTTCATTTCTGTGCGTTCTGTAAGTGTTATTTGACGCACCCACCGCTAGCCTAGCTTAGCACAAAGACTGGATGTAAATGGATACTGGTAGCATATTAATTCCAATAAGTGACAAAATAATGCAAACATTTTCCTATTTACATGTTGTGATCTGTATAGTCACAGCGTGTACAAATAACAAGGCTATATGAGACAGAGACCATTTTTAATCATATAAATACTGGGAACTATATTCTCACTAGGCATAGGAGCACAGCTAACGTTACTTGGGCGGAGTGGCTACTTGGGCGGAGTGATTAGCGCAGCACACAAGACGCACCGTGGTGAGGAGAAGAGAGTTCGCTCAGAGTTGGAGTAATAGAGTCAGCAATTAATAAATAGTAGATTTATAGTGTACAATCATGGGTGTTCGCTGTATTGTAAAGAACTGCGACAATAAACAGGGGAGACCAGGTAATACTATGATGTTTCATAGAATTCCAACCAAAAACGCTCATAAACGACAGATCCAAACACACCTGTAAACACCATCACGAAGTATTTCGTTTGCTCTGAACATTTTACTGTAGACGACTATTTTGAAAAATGAAAGTTGCCACACGGACCATGAAACGTGTACTACAGGATACAGCCATCCCATCGATAATAAAGACAGGACAAATTGGATCACGTGTTACTGCGGTAAGTGTTCCGTTATGTTTTGAGATGACTAACATTAGCCATACTGTAACAGTGCCATGCTAATGTAATATAACCTTAGTAGTGACACTATTACGTGAATAGGGGCTCCATGTATCCCCTTTATTGTTATTATTGTGACACACTGTATGCAATGGCTATACTAAAATTTCATTAAACCATGAATGATCATTATAACAAAACCACTTACTTGGTGGATAGCTGACCATTAGGTTCACTCGGCATGGGGCGTTTCTTCCAGTTGATCTTGTCACAATGGGGAAAAAAAAGACAACTGCCGGGTGCATTAGGGCAGAGAAATCTTCCGTGGTAGTGACGCAAATATTTTGATTGTCATCAAGCCTTGACATTGATGGTAATACCCGGTCCCATTCATTACAACAAAGGCACTCGGTTTGTGTCGGCATAGGTTGTCATGTTCCACATTTACACCACCAGTCCGTGTTCGTTCTGATTCTCCCTTCGTCTTACAGCTTCCAAAGTTTGTAACTCCTCGTCTGTGTATTCTGGCTCAAAACTGTATGGTTCTGGATCTTGGTTTGATACACAGTAAAATTCCTCTGAGTCTGACAATTCCTCAAAGTCAGCCATGAACACAAGTCACGTCTAGCTAGTTATGCCGCGTTCCAGGCAACCCGTAACCCGTGTTTTTCCAACCTTCTACCCGTGAAACTGCACTGGAACAGCAGTCAAACCCGTGACTTCCCACCCGTGAACTCGTACTAGATAGATGTACTCCGAGTTACGAACTCTGACGTCACATAGCCTGCGAAACAACTATGGCAGCCTCTACGGATAATATTGCCTATGGATGCAGTGTTTACGCAAGTGGTGCACGTTAAAAAAACGATTTTAGGACAATATAACATTGCAATAAAATTAATAATCTAGCTACAATTGCTTGCGCTCAGGAAGTTTGGCGTGACTTGCCTGGAACGCTATAAAGTCGTGAGTCGTGGTTTGAAATCGTGACTTACCGCCTCAAAAACCTGCCTGGAACGCAGCATTAGTCACATTTGTTTTGTTTACGGAACTATCAACAGGGCGTCTCGTGTGCAGCGCTAATCACTCCGCCCAAGTAGCCACTCCGCCCAAGTAACGTTAGCTGTGCTCCTACGCCTAGTGAGAATATAGTTCCCAGTATTTATACGATTAAAAATGGTCTCTGTCTCATATAGCCTTGTTATTTGTACACGCTGTGACTATACAGATCACAACATGTAAATAGGAAAATGTTTGCATTATTTTGTCACTTATTGGGATTACTATGCTATCAGTATCCATTAACATCCAGTCTTTGTGCTAAGCTAGGCTAGCGGTGGGTGCGTCAAATAACACTTACAGAACGCACAGAAATGAAAAAGGTATGTATGGACTTATCTAACTCTGGGTGATACTGTGAATAAGCTAAAGTCCCAAAAAGTCGGAGTGTTCCTTTAAATGCATCTGAATAATTTCCATCTGAAAGCACGTGATGGAGATTTACCGGTACTATTAATCACACAATCGGCTTTACTGACAAGATGCGCATGACAATCACATGCGATTTAGTGTGCAGCCCTTGTTTGTTGATCACAAAGTACAAAGTAGTTGAGGAAAACTAGGATGCCGGGTGTATTCAAAGCGTCGTCATTACTGTCTGTAGTGTGTGGAGTGGTGCGCTGTGATTGGTTAAGAGGATATATCGCATTCTGCTAAAAAGGGAGACTGGTGTTTGTCGCAGTTTGGGAAAAAAGGGAGAAAACATGACCTAATAACTCCCTGAATATCGCATTTTGTGTAAAATTAAAAATTAACTTTTAAATACAGACCAGATATAATACTGATTTTGGTGGAAACACTATTTTTTTAAATGCCGTTTATCGCGTTTTGGAACCAAACTCTTCTGGCCGTTCCCTACAAGCCAATAATGATTTAACTAAACAAATCAAAAATAAACATTAAAAGTAAAACTCATTTTAAATTAGTGTTAAAGGCTACATTTTAAATGCTATAGACATGAGAGCGTTATAATAATGTATAAAACATTAATATTTATTTTAAGATTTTCTAAAGATTACATTTGGCCAGTGCTGTTATTTTCAACAGCAAAGATAGCTCGGATCACGTCAAACCATTCAAATTACTATTATTATTATACTTTGTTCTCAGATTTCAACATCAACATTAGTTTGAACACTGATTGATTATGTACTTGCTCAGTAATTGATTTTGGATCATTTTTAAAGTTCTGCAATGCAGCTTTTAATGATTAGTTCGATTTTTTACCTAGTTTTAGCATCCTCTTGGTCATCCCGAGGGCTCGCTCTAGTTCCCCCTGCTGGTAGATGGCATAACTGAGGTAGTCCATGACTGTGACCTTGTCTATGGTGGATTCCTCCCCTTCATCCAGCTGTGTGAGGGCCTGAGCCATCCAGAGCTCTGTGTGATAATAATCTGCCTCAGAGTAAGCAATCTTCCCCAGCTCAAAGCAGTCTGCCACTGTCATCCGGCTCTTGTGCACAACACCTGAGGTCACACCAGCGAGAACACACAAAAACAAATGGTCTCAAGAATTAAATGTCATATATTGACTTTCTTTGTTCTTACTGTAATGAAACTAATATGATTATGATGGTATTTTTAAGATGTCTATTTCACTGCTGTCCCAAATGACCGCCTTCTCAGATGTCAATCAACCATTATGCTACAACTAGGGTTACTTTTCTAAATAACCATCTGTGGATACACATTTGAAACAAACATTACTTTCAGGTGAGGTGTAAACAAGATGGATTGTAACAACTGGCCACTGGCATTTTCATATATATATATATATATTTTTTTTAAATGGCACAGGTTTTATCACTCTATCCCATAGGAACATTACAAAAATTTTCAAAGAGATATCTATGCCACTTATCACAGACATAGCATGTTGCTTCTCATAGAGTTCACACAGACTGTAATAACGTGATGTACTTGATAAAGAAATGCAAAGTCTGGAATGCATAAACACACAGACATGTACGATCGCTCACCAGGCAGGTCTCCATTAGAGATGGTGTTGGCAGACAGCTGGTATGTGTCCTGTAATCTAAGCAAAGCTTTGGCTGCTCCTGTCTGGTCCTCATCTGTTGGGAAAAACTGTCTCTGGATGGTCAGATTAGAAATAAACCCTACAAAAGAGAACAAACAGGGAAGAGATGCTTGTTATCTTGGGGATAACAAGGTTAGATATCCAAAGCGACTTACAGCACATTCAGGCTAACATTTTTTACCTAACATGTGAATCAAACCCACAACCTTTTGCGCTGCTAACGCAATGCTCTATCACTGAGCCACAGGAACACTATACATAAAAGCTCCACTTAAGACACTCTTTGATAAGACGTGCTCCAAAAAAATAACTAAATAGTCGAAGAACAGTATTAAAAGCTAGCAACTAAGGACTTCCTCTGACAGGTAACATGCCCCTTGCTTCTTCTGATCGAGATTTTAAAAAGTTCACAGTTTCAATGCAGTTCGATCACGTTTATTTGTATAATGCTTTTCATGATACAAAATCGTTGCAAAAAGAGAGAGAGAGAGAGAGAGAGAGAGAGAGAGAAAGAGAGAGAGATCGGAAACATTCAGGAGTAGCCCAACATAAAAATAAATATCTTTTTAAAGAGATGTATAATATTATTCTGCCCATCACTAATTACTATTTCAGACTTTCATTGTCACTAACCATTGGCAGTGTCTTTCAACACCAGGCTCTCCAGATCAGCCCACTCACTGTTGAGTCGTTTCATCAGCTTAAAGGCATTGACCGGGTGCCCCAGGTATCCCTCAGGGTCCTGCGTGGCTGTGATTGTCAGTGAGTCCAGTTTGTCTGCCCAGCTGTTGCCGGAAAAGAAGCAGAATATTCACCAGCTGTCTAGTTATTTGTGAGGCAAAAGACAATCTCAACTCCCCAAGCAGACAGACATGTTGAAAGTGAATTTACTCACTCTTTGACCTGCTCTAGTCTATTTTCCTCTTGTCGGATGTATTCTTTAAGTGATGTCACCAGGTCCTTCTCTGTGTACAGTAGGTCTGTCATCTGACCTACAAGTCAAAAAGTCAAATTCAATATTTTTCTGAATGCTTAATATATATATATAGCTTGCAAAAGGAAAAAGAAAAAACAATCAATGCTATCTTTGAATGACCCCTAGCATTTCCTGCAAGTTTCGTATGTTTGGCATGATATATAGCCTAATGGATACAGTTCAGAACAAAACCATGGAAGATCAACTCACCTATAGAAGTGAAGAAGTCATTGTGGGCATACAGGGAATGGAAGAGGAAACTCAACAGGAACCAACACAAAGCCATCCTGAGAGAAACAGAGAGTTTCATATTGGATGCATCTAACACAGTGCAATGCATCTTCCTGAGGATGTCAAGAAAGAAACATAATAATCTTCCTTTTTAGGTGTTAACACAATCAGATACGACAGCCAACTCTCAGGGAAAGTACAATGCATTACTGAACCAACTAACACACTGAAAATACATTGATAAATTTGGTTTTGGTTGCCATAACCCCCAGTGCACACCCATTTTGTATACATGTGGCTGCAGAGTGGGCACTGCTGGATCAGAATTTTGGCACAAAGGTGGAATCCAGATGGCAAACAAAGAGCACCACACCAGCCCTGTGGGAAAATCCCTTTTGTGTGCTTAAGCCAGTGTGAGCATGTATAAACAAGATTTCACGTTTGTTTGTTAAAAAGGACAACTACAGCGACCAGGGGAAAGCCTCGGGGCAAAGAGAATGCCTCATTATACAAATATACTGATTAAACTTACACACACTGAGAGATCCACACAAAGCCGTTACACACAAAATCATAAGCACCTCTTGTATTATCATTTACAAATGTGCATCTTTAATGCATATCAGAGTTTAATATTTTGCAGATGTGTCATGGTATGCAAAAAGCACCTGACACATGAAATATGCAGAAGTTTTGCACTTAAGGGACCTGCTCTGCTGTGCTTGCTCATGTGCTCTGCAGAAGGAACCTGTCTGAACCAACAGGCATCTTACATAAACTACTGGTTTGCCACATGTCAAAATAAGATGAAGGGTTTAAGATCATCATGAAGGATACAATGTAGCATGTGAACTTGCATGCCTCAACATAGAGAAGAAAGATCTACATATAAATTAAAATCTTAAATCAAATAATTGACTTTCAAAGGTAACATCTAGCATTAGAACATTGTCAACTTTCTTGACTATTCAAAGAGATCAAGGGAAATCAAGTCAGAACTAATTCCCAGAATACTCTTCTCTAAACCTCATAAACCTAAACCTAAACCTAATAAATACAAATAAAAACTTAAACCTAATCTTAAGGAACTTTGTGATTTCAATAATGTATTGCAATTACAACTTTTCAGATTTTCTTTTTTACTTTCATCTAATCAAACTTCAATTTATTTTTTGAGAATATTACTGATAATTCATTATTGTTTCCTGTGTCCCTTAATATCACTTTCTATGCTACTATCACTATCCTGTTAATCTTTTGTAATATCCTTTTAACCAAAAGCCAGGTTGAAACAAGTATTAGCAGTGTTTTTGATGAATTGTCAATAATCAATATCATCACAATATCAAAATGAGTTCTCACTCACTGTCAGTTTTCAAGCAAAGGCTAACTTTAATTTTTCATCCCCATCCTTTTAGACACCATTTACAGTTTTGCCCATAGGCCTACTTGTCTTACATATCTTTTTATATAAATATTTACTTGGATTACAGCACTATTAATTAATTTCTTACAAGTTACATACACTTGTTAAAAAGGTCCTGCATAATTCCAGGACAGACCCTAGTGGAGTGCGTGAGCTCGTGAGGGTCCAGTATGGAAACCGACCGCAGTTCATTGGGTGTACAGCCACGGAACTGCCACGTCTTCGCCCCGCCCCCTCGAAAACTCGAGAACCGCACTGCAAGCTCTTCAAAGTTCACAGATAGGCTAACAGATGCCAAAAGAAAAGATATAAAAAAAAAAAATCTGTGCAGCAGGATAGATGGGACTAAAACACGGAACACTCTACTCACTGCAGCTGCGTGTCTGTCCATGAAACGTGCTTGACGCAGAGAAACACTGTAACGTTGTGTAACATTATTTCGCAGCTTACAATGCTGCAAATAATGTAATGTTCATTTGACTTGCCCAGTTCCATTTTAGAGCACATACTTATTGTTTATAAGAAAAAACTAAATAAATAAAAACTTGGAAGAGCTAGTCACATCTGAAAAACTAAATCCGAAGTCTGACATCTATTCGCTTAAAGGGCATGGAACTATTTTTTCCTAAAGATTCAATCACTATTGTGACTATATTACTGTGTACTTTGAAGAATGAGTGCAAGATAAACTCCTGCACGTGCGCCACATTTTCACAACAAAATAGTTTTTCAACTCTTTTTAGATATCATAGTTTTAAATATCAAAGGAAGTTATGTTTGTATTGCTGGTATTATGTATCAACTTCCCTTTGCTGTACCGATGGAAAAAAAGCATTGCAACAATAAATATTTTAACAATAAACCAAACGAAATTTCCTGAAAGAGGTTGGAAAGTAAATATCCTCTTACCTTTCAGGCTGTCACCGCGCGCAGAGAAACAGTGAATCGATCCAGATGTTGCTCAAATGATGCTGATGAGATGAGGAGCTCAGCATAGATAAAGAACTGTTTACGACGCGCTTGTGGTGTGAAGCTGGGCTTTATCGATCCGAGAGGCTGCTCTTTTTCTCGCCCTCTGGCGGCGGGGATTCCGCTGAGCTACGTGCAGACTCTCACACACTCTTCCAAACTCATGGAACCAGGAGGAATTGAACTGCGCATGCGCATACCTCACATTCCAAAAAAAAGGTCTTTTTATTTTTTTACTTCAAGATGGATTTTTTTTTTTTGTGCAAAAAAAGGAGTGGATGTTTCTTTCTCTCTTTCTCCTCTAGCACTCTGTCTTTCTCTGTTGCTTCCTCTCATTTTGATTTCTAGCAACTGTCTGAGATTTATTGTGAGTTAAATAAAGTGGCAGCTGCTATTTATCTTTAAAGTTACTCCCTCTGATTTCAATTCTGAATGCAACCTTTGCTTTCCAAATTAACACTGAGCTATAAAAGATACTTTTTAAGTACTTTTTCTGTTTTGTTTGTGAAACCATCGCATAATCTAGACACTATGGCACACATTTGTGTGATAATGACAGTTTATTGCACTCAGTGTATACGTGTAAAAGATATTAAGCATTTCAAAATAATAATAAAAAAAAATTCTGTATTTTTTAAATGCTCATTTACAAAATAAAAATAAGAAATATTTTAACACAATCCTTTGAGAGTTGTCTATTTTTTTCTTTTCTTTTTTTTTTTTATCAATTATGATTTCTCGTAATACTCTGTCACCGCAACACTAGCCAAACATCTGGCTCTTCTACTAAAATGAATTTGGTGTGCTCCTGTGAGATTCCAAACTTTTCTTCCTCAGTGTAAATCTTTAAGGGCAGAAAAAGGGCAGCTGTGCATGTTCTGTGCTGTTTGTGTTTTCTCCACTGATTCAAACTTGTTTTTTACTGACTTTATTGCCTTTTTGTCAATAGATCTCTCTCCTATATTGGAAGAAGCTTAAAAACAAAACATTCATATCATTACAAACCTAATCTGGACACAAATACATTTCGTCACCTTTAGTCCCTCATCCTAGAATTAAAAAAGGCATCCTTTTTGTACCCATTCAAACAGTGAAATCACATCAAAAACAATTACTTTTTTGCTTTTTACCCCCTCCTCCTACTTGAACCTTAATCTTGCTAGTTTAGAACAAATATGAAAAATAGCATTTGTATAATGATATTTGTCTTCTTTCTTTGGCTTATGATAAAATATATTCACTAGTATTCCCTGACACATTCTATTTTACGTTTTCCATTCTTATTGGAATAAGGCCATCCACAGACGTCCATTTGTGTCAGATTAATGGATGTTTGTGTTTAAGTCATCATATGATGAACAAAGCTTTTCTTCAGTCTGTCAAATTATTTTCTGGTGTCCGCCGCAAAGCCTCAGCAATGAACTGAGAAGCTTCTGGAAAGGTCTGCTGAAGATCCTGCTGTGCGTCATCACTTAGCCGTAGCCAAAGATAGCTTAAAACACCCGGGAAAGCATCTGAGATTTCAGCTGTGGCACTGACCACATGTGTGATGTGGAGGTTTTTGATGATACGGTAGTCATATGTGCCTGTTATGTGCAGAGCCCTGGTACAGCGCCCCCTCCAGTATTTCAGAGGGATAGATGGTGAGGGAGCGATGCTCTGACTACAGTAGGACCATGCGAGGGGTGCACAGAAAAGGATAGAGAGAGTGAAAAGAGTAGCCCTCCTGGAGGATTACAGGGTCCATTCCCAAAGCACTCAGCTGGAAGCAACAGCTGGAGAGGTCGAGAGTCGGCGCATGCCAACTAGAGCACAAAGCCACATATACATCCATAGTTATACTTTATTATTTTAAATATTTATCATAATATTTGTACTTTATTGTATTTTATTATATTATTTTATAATTATACATTATTGTAACATTATTTTCATTGTTGTAAATAATACTAAGTTATTATTATTATTAAATCTAATAAAACTGCCCAATCAACATAATAATAATAATGAAGATAAACAAAATAATAATAGTTGTATTATATTTACATAAACATACCTTTTATAATAATCATTTAATTTGTAATAATAGGCTAATAATATTAATAATAATAATTTAGTAAAATGTCTAAAGTGGACTATCAAAATAAGGTGTTACCTATTACACATATTGTCATTTATTTGACATACTATAAATTGTATTTATAAATAATATTTTTATATTAATTTAACAAATTATAACATTCCAATTTATAAAATATATTTTAAAATATAATAATATAGATAAATATATTTTTTATTTATCAATTAAAATAAAGGTATTACAATAACGTTTTGTTTATATTATTATTATTACCATTTATTTAATATAATAAATTATATTTATAAATAATGCATTTATATTGATTTATAAATATATTATATAACATAACATCATTTATAAAAATGTATTATTATTATTATAGAAAACTCCTGCAGCTGAACACAGCTTATCACACAGCCCAGTTCTGGATGCATCACCGTCACACTGGCACGGGCTGTGACCAGATGACTCTGCTTATATCTGTGTATACACACACACACACACACTAGTTAGTTACCATTAAACTTAAAAAACAGAACCACTCACAGTCCTTTCACTGAACGTGTGTTTATCTGCATCACTGTTACCTCTCTGCAGAGTGGCAGTCTAGTACAATAGGGATCATGCAGTGAAGGATGGCCCGCTTCAGCATTCAGGAGGTTGTACACCTGGGGTCACATAACCTCTTTCTATATTTGCATTTTCTTGAAGTGTAGGAATGATAAGCTCTTTCACACAAAAACATAAAACATTAGAATTTTAGCCATTGATGTGTAAACACTCTATATGTAATCAGCAGTTACACACAGTCATTCGGGATCCAAAGCCCTCTCTCTTTCTCTCTCTCTCTCTCTCTCTCTCTCTCTCTCTCTCTCTCTCTCTTTTCTATGGGCCCAAAGGATTAGAGAGAGAATGCAACCATCCTGATACACACACTCAAACCAGCACCATGCAAAATACACACTGCCTACAGCATTTCTCTGCTCGGATACATCCAAAATCTACCAAAAAAGTCAGGAATGTGTGTAGATTTTTACATCCCTGTGGTTGTTAAATCGTTCTCCGCATGTCACCGTGTAAATAATTTTTCTTTCCATTCTATTCTCTCCCTCCCTCTTTGTCAGGTCCTTATTTTAGTGGGTTGCCGGGGTAATGCGGGACAGTAAAGTGCTCTACATGAGCAGGGGGTGAGCTGGCCATGACAGGTCAATGTCACACGCAGACACTTGGGTATAAAAGTCAAATAACAAAATGCATACATATTTTTAATATAATACAAATAGTTTCTTTATCTAAACAAACCAAACCATTTTTTTTCTGGGCGAAATTTAGCTACTGGTCAAAGGATTGGAATAATTGTGAATTTTTAAATGTTGCTTTCCATTTATTTGATAAAAAATGCAATGACAACAGAAATTTAAAATAGTAAAATATAATTACACATTTTAATATATTTTAAAATGTAATTTATTCCTGTGCAAAGTTACATTTTCAGCAGCCATTACTTTAGACTTCAGTGTCACATGATCCTACAGAAATCATTCTAATATGCTGATTTGGTGCCCAAGAAGCAGTTCTGATTATTATCAATGTTGAAAACAGTTTTGCTGCTTAATTTTTGGGCAGGCGGGGTATCATGATACAATACCATTCAAAAGTTTGGGCTAAATAAGCTTTAAAAAACAGTAACACTTTTAACACAGTGTTACAGTAACACAGATTTATAATGTCACAAAAGATTGCTATCTCAAAAAATCACTTCTATTCATCAAAGAATGCGTCAGCATTTACAAAAAAATATTAAGCAGCATGAATCAGTTTTCAACATTGATAATAATGAGAACCATTATTAATATTTAAACACCAACAATAATTTGATAATAATTGAGCACTAAATCAGAATATTAGAATGATTTCTGAAGGATCAAAAAGTCCTGACAATTCAGCTTTCCCATCACAGGAATAAATTACTTTTTAAAATAGTAAACACTTCTTTTTAAATTCTAATAATATTTTATTGTATTTTTGATCAAATAAATTAAGCCTCGGTGAGCATAAGATAATTCTTTACAAAAACTTTACAGTAATTAAATTTATGCATTTAGCAGACACTTTTATCCAAAGTGACTTACATTGCATTCAGGCTAACAATTTTCTCCTAACATCTGTTCCCTGGGATTCAAACCCCCCCAACCTTGCGGCTTGCGCTTGCTAAATGCAATGCTCTACCATTAAGCTACAGGAACACTATGTTATAAATTTTTTTCTAATGGGTAGTGTATTGCTAGCTACAAAATACTATCTCATACAGCCCGAGTGGAACCATTTTTTTTTTCTAGAATATTTGGAATGACATAAGGGTGAGTAAATAATGACTTGGGGTGAATGTCCTTTCATTTATTGACCCACCATCATCACTATGCCATTCCACAATAGCCTACAATGATGTCACCATATCGATATGTTCTCACTGATATTTGACCTGAGTAATAAGTGCTGGGTTGCCATGGTGATGTTGCATCGACTGTCTGTTCCATGATTCTCACAAACCTGTATACAGTATAATGTGCTTGTTTTTCCTCGGCACATTCCTTCATTTATTCTGTGGATCCAGCTGCTAGCCACAAAAATACCCTCATGTTTAAATGTTTGTCCTATTATTATTAATTAATCATAGACCTAATGGATGTTCTATTTACACTGTTACGATGCATTCATTTTATCATAGTTCAAACGGAAGCCATGTTAACTTTCAAGCATAACATACAATTTCAGTAAACCAGTACATTTTGGAGGTTCCAGAGCATTTTAGAAATCGCCTGTATTCTCCTACTACACAATATATTTTAACACGCTTAAAACAATAAAATTGTTAATCACCAGCTTGGTTAATTTTGTGTGTGTTTGGTACACAACCTCATAACCGCTTCGGCAATGAGAAAATATTTACCAAACAACGTGATGCGCGTTCATGCTGCAACGTGACATATTCAATCATTAACTCCGCTTGACCTCCAGAGTCTTATCTCAGGTACAAAAATATACACTGACTGCGCTCAATAGACGAGAGAGAGGGGAAACGAAAGGACTAAATCCAGGATAAACGGGTGAGAAAAAACCTCTCACCGACGACAGTCAGGTCAAATAATTCGTATTTTTACATTCTCAGGGTGAGAGGGGTCAAAGTTCACTCGTGCTTGTCCCTCATGAGAGACTTAACAGGTTTCAGTCAGTCAGTCCGTGGAGGAATAACGATCTCATGACGATAAAACGATGTGAGTTGTTCTATCTTATCGTTTTGATATTTTATTTTTATTTTACTTGTTTTGATTTTATTTTACTATTTTGTGTAGTAAAACATGGGGGGAAAATAAATGATTAAAGGCTTACTTTTTTAATCATGTTTTTATAATTTGTTATAATGTTCTATTCTATTAGGTCTATTCTGTTATTTTCTATTTTAAAAAAAAGTTCAAACTTTAAAAAAGATTTGAACTGTGTTTTACACATACAATACTAATTTGCATTACTTATTACAGGACAAAACAGGACATATAGCAACGTTTTTTGTGTTAATGGCTGAAATGAAGATTACACTGGGCAAAAATAATGGTCAGTGTACTCCATGATAGCCTATTTATGCAGCTTTTGATTTATTGATTTAAAAAAAATAGTTTTTTTTTTTGCTTGTGTGCAGGTAGTTTTACATCCGTCCTCCAAGTCCTGATGCTGTAAAGGGGTTAAAATAAAATAAAATAAAAAGACATATTCCACTCCACCGGTCCTGGGGTGGGTGGACCACTAGTATGGACCCCTGGCAAAATCTGGTGTCCAGATGGTGAGAACAAATTTATTTGAGACTGAAAGCTTTAATGAGCACAAAGCTCAGTTAAAATATATGAATATGAATACTTGCTTGTTAATTTGCTGGGAACAATAGGCATAAATGAACATCTTTATCATTAATGCTTGTGAGATTAAGCCATTATATTACTTCAGTACCTTTAGGCCCGGTTTAACAGACAGGGCTTAGACTAAGCCAGGATTAGACCATAGATCAATTAGGACATTTAAGTAATTTTTATAAACATGCTTAGAAAAAAGCATTACCGATGTGCATCTTAAAACTAAAAAAGCAGTGATATATTTTTAAGATCAGTCAGTGCAAGTTTATTTCAGTGGAAACAGCTCAGACTTACATTTTAGTCTAGGACTAGTCTTAAGCCCTGTCTGTGAAACCAGGGGTTAATGTGATATTCTTAGATTTAGGGGTAAAAATTACTATTTAGGCTTAATCAATGTACTGTCTGTCTATGTGTGTTTCAGTTCGGCATGGTGGCAGATGCATACGCCGCATTCTCTGAGAGTTTGTGTGTATGAAGTGTGTAAACCTCTGGTGCCACTTCTGCTGGTCATCGCGGCCCTGGTGGCTGTGATTGTGTATGCTCTGGCAGATAATCTACACAGTTTTGTAAGCAGGATCTTCCTTCCCCAGTATCACTATCCTTATGCGGTGCCACTTGCATTCATACAGGTACCTTGCCCACAAAGCTACATCTTTATCAACTATTTGTCAGTTTTATAATATTGAACATGCAAATTTTAAAGCTGCCTTATATAACTAACGATCAGAGGATTTTCCTGGCTTTCTAAGACATTTGGAGTCATGGTAGAAAGCTCTTGGTATTTTAAAATAGGGTTGTTATAGTTAAAGGTGCAATAGGTGATTGTCTTCAGAAACATTTTTTGTTATTCTTGGTTGAAAATCTCTTCAAATCCCGATAGCATTCATTAAGGTAAGTGGTCTAAATGTATTTATCTGTATTTATATATTCTGTGGAAGGCGTAGGACCAAGAAATGTTCGTTCGGTCTGAGGACTGGAATTGGGAACTGCTGATGTAGCCTATTGCAGTGGCGAAGCTACGGGTGGGCCCAGGTGGGCAAAGGCCCACCCATTTTCAAGCCATTCACCCAGTGAGAAGCTGGTAATTTTCCAGATGAATGTTTTTTATCAAAAGAAAATAATTATAAATGAATAGTTTCTCTATAACTTTATATATGTGCTTTAAAATATATTTAACATGAGTTTTTCATGGTCAATTCCCCTCTTCCTATGGCTGCATACAGTACCATACTACTCAAAATAATGATTGGTCAGTTTCTGTCCCACCCACAATTATGTTAACGACGTGAGGACACGCACGTTTGAAAATAGTCCTATATTTGAAAGTTTAATTTTAAAATAGTGAAACAAACCTCATAATGAATTCAGTATTTAAAAAGTATTTTTGCGGGGTTCCCAAATAAAATGTAAGTCTTAGCACTGAATCCGGACTGCCTACAAATGAACCAGACCAGCAGTTGATGGATTTATAGATTAGAAACTTCTGAGCCAAACGTGTTTAAAGCATCATATTGCCAAAGGTACATTGTTATCCTCGTGGCGCAATAGTAGCACATCTGACTCCAGATCAGAAGGTTGTGTGTTCAAATCACGTTGGGGTCAAGCCATCACTTTGGGGAAGTCGTGGCCTAGTGGTTAGTGAGTTTGACTTCTAACCCTAGGGTTGTGGGTTTGAATCTTGGGCAGGCAATACCACAATTTAGGTGCCATTGAGCAAGGCACTGAACCCTCAACTGCTCCCTAGGCACCGCAGCATGAATGGCTGCCCACTGCTCCGGTTGTGTGTTCACTGCTGTGTGTGTGTGCACTTCGGATGGGTTAAATTGCAGAGCACGAATTCTGAGTATGGGTCACCATACTTGGCTGAATGTCACATCACTTTTCACTTGTTTAATCCGCTAAATAGATGCGTTCTTTGTGGGAAAAAAAATAAACATTGTGCTAGCTTCTCTTCTCCACAATGAACTGCATATTTACAGCTGCACTCATTTCTGTGGTCCTCGATATCTCCTTTGAACACAAACTGAGACACTTAATTATGAGATCATCTGCGATGCCTCATCGTCTAACTTAATGCTTTACTTATAGTAAACATTGGTTAACGTTTGGCAATGCCTCGCATTACCAATGAGAAATACATTTGGTACAGTATTAATTAACTTTTCGTCTACTCAGGTACGGTTAATAGATAAAACTTGTAATTTTAATAATGTACTGTATAAGTAAGTTGGAATTAAAATATATTTATTAAATGCTTTAGTAGTGTTGTGTTTTGAATCTTTGTGCTGTATTTTCTGTTGGCAATTTGATATGCAGTTTTTATATGCTATACTTTGCCCACCCAGTTTTATATAGGCCCACCCACTTAAACATTTCTAGCCTCGCACCTGGCCTATTGTAGTAATGTTGTCTCTGATATTCTGGTCTGTGAGCGTATATGCGCTCAAGGGGGCGTGTCTTTGGACAGCGATTGCAGGGAGGGTGGGACTTTCGCTATCAGTAAGCATTTTCCAAGATCTCCAACTGCACCTTTAACTAAAACTAAAACCTTTAATTTTTTTTGTTACTTGGAGAAAAAAAAAGTTAACTGAAATAAATATACATTTTTTTAGCTAATTGCCAAAGCAACATTTATCATTTTAATTTAGTTTAAAATTATGTATAAGATCACTAAAACTGAAAAAAAAAATTAAAATGAATGAAAAATGAAACAAAATTACTAAAATTTTAAGAAAATGAAAATGGAAAATATAAAAATAAAAACTGATTTAAAATATTAATAAATACTATAGCAGTATCTGAATGATATTATAAATAGAATCTCAATAAAATAAGACTGGTTTTAAAGTATATAATTGAATTCAGTTATTCAGAAGAGATTAGATTTTTTTTAAGGCAAAGCTTAAAAAGATAAACAATTCTGTCATTTTCTCATAAAGAAATTTTGCAGTTTGTTTAAGCTGCTGTTTTACACAATGAAAATTAAAGGGAAGCTCTAATATGGTCAAAAAAGCATAAACATTGTCCGGACAACTTCTACATGCGTCTACATTATACATAACTTCTGCTACATTCCATGTTTTCTAAAGTCACACTATATATTTCTATCAGCCAAGTTGCTATTCAGTGGACAATTTTCCATTCAAACATGATATGTCAATTTGTATTATTTTAGGATGATGTCAAATGGACCATTATGTAAACTCTTAAAGAGAATTGTGCATATATATCATATGATCAGTGTTAAGTATATCTCAGTGTGTACATAGATTGTTTGTAGGGTGTAAAGCACAAGCCTGGGCAGCTCTCTGAATAATCATTAGGTGTGTTATGACGAGGACTTTAAACTGGTGGAGTTGTTTTACTGTTTGTGTTTGAATGTTATGGCTGGCTATGTGTTCAAGATGCAAATGGAATATCAGGGGCTGACAAATGGAAGATTTCAGGTTAAAATGTATGTCTAAAGTGAGTTCAAAGACTGAGAATACTAGTGAAATATATATAATGTTTCATCATTTTAAAATCTTAAACCTTAGTTTATTTCCAAGTTTAAATTAGATTTTGAATCCCAGCTTTTCTATGCAATCTCACAATCTGCATTGGCTCTACTGTATATACAAGGGAAAGAGCAGATTTGTATGCCTTTTCTCAAAAATTCACTGTTTTTTTTTTGTTTGTTTGTTTTGCAGTTAACTTTTTCAGTTCAGTAGTATTGCTGTGTGACAAATATTCAATGTATTCAATGTGGTCATAAAACTGCATGTATAATAGTCATAAAAATGGTCAAGTGTTGTTTAAAATAGTGTGATACAACTGTTTCTGCTTAAATGTCATGTTATCATTTATGTTTATCATTATCCTCTGAAAGTGGTTTTCTTAGGTACACAATGAAAAGTCAGTGGTATATAACTCTATGGTTATTGATGGCACTGTGCAAGTTTTAATCTCCAGTGTGTTTTTAGGCATGTTAACTTCCTCTTGCTTTTGCTTCCTTCCAATCAGGTATTTTTAAATCTCCTGGCACTGCTAGCTTTGCACGGTGTGGGGCTGATCCACCTGAAGCCTTTTTCACTGAGGCTGGGTGAGCGTTTGTTTGTGCCGGCGGTCTGTGGGAGCATCCAGTGCGTTCTGGCCATATGGGCTGAAGCCTATTCCCACTCTGGCCTGTTCCCGCTAATCGCCCGTTTCCTCCCAATGGTCAGTGTGAGCTTGGGTCACCTGTTTGCACTGAGTATGCCAGGCTCCATCCATGTCTCCTGCTTTCTGACAGTGCTCACTTTTGCCTCAGTCACCATCACAGGTACACTGTTCATGTCTAATTTGATGTTGCTTTCTGTCCTTTGCAACAGTCTGGTAAAAATTATTGCATATAATATATAAATGGTAATATATAAACCTTTAAAAGCAGCTCTTGTGAGCTCATAAGTTGTTACCCAGCTTTCAGGGAACATTCTCAGAACTATGACTGATGTTCATACAAGGTGCTTTTCAAAGTTATATGAATATTATTCCAGGATCATTAAAAGAATGTCTGTTAAAAGTCATCTGGTCTTTAAGAATATTCTCAAAATGTCTAAAAGAAATACTTAAGGAACCAACAGTGCTAAAAATGCACCCTGCTGTGAAATTTACTAGAGATTTCTAATTAAATTATTTTCTGCATTATTTTTTTCAGTGCATAATTGTTTCAAATATCTGTGACGAGGAATAGGCCATTTTTTAATGTCATTTATTGCAATTATTTTTGTCTTTTCAGCATATAAAGGAATTCATGCGATGGAACCGCTGGAGTATGTCTTCTCTCCCCTCAGCCTTGTCCTCCACAGCCTCTCTCTTGCCTGGCTAGCCAAAGTCTCCCAAACGGAGCGAGGCCATACCTCAACCTTTGACCTTTACTACACTCTGACAGTGACACGTACCCTCTTATTAGGGTTCCTATGTGTTTTGCACCCAGATGGACCAAAGGCACTGATTCTTGGCAACTGGCACAGTCTGCTGTTTCTGGGATACATGGTCGGGATGTTACTGCTGGGTGCTGTGCAGCTTCTCTTTGTGGATTTAACAGCACTGTATTTTTCTGCTCTTCCAGCAGCCGTGCTGCATGCGACCAGAGGGCTGGTTCTACCCCTGTTCAGTCTGCTATAGGACACATAAACCAATCAGAGTGTAGATCACTCTGAAAAGGAACAGTTTATGTAGAATAACCAATCAAATACCTGATAGCATGATTGATAAGAACAGTATTAGAAATTAATTTATATAGGCATGACAGCCTCATATACACATGCTAATTATAATTAATTAATATGGTAATACTACCAGCAAGCACTGATATGCGACTCCTTTCTTCGCTTGCACTGAAATTACAACACAACTAAGACACACATCCTGCAAATGGGGTGTTTTCATGAAGGTGCTGATACTTAAGTTCTGAATTAAATTATAAAGGTAAAATACAGGTTTCTCTGACAAGCTTTTTTGTAAAGACTATTATTATTTCTATGTATCAGCTGGATGTTCTGAAAAAGAAAAAAATTATATATATATATATATATATTTTGCATAAAAAAGTGTAAGCCTTTTTAGGACCTTTAGGGGATATCCTAAATCACAATTCTTAATTATCATTACAGCAATGAAAAATTGTTATGGTTATCTATTAAAAGTCATACAGGAAAATATTAATCTATAATTAAAATTACAAAATAAAAAAAGATGAGAATGTAGAATGTGCTTAACTGTCATAAAAATAATTCCAAAATGCAAAAATAACCAACCTTAAAGGTCCTAGAATTGCTTAATTTTTAATGCAAAATATATATTTTTGAGGGTGAAATATGATCTAAGCATGTTCTTGACAAGCTTTGTGAGATTCACCCAAGTATGCCATTCACTTTAAAATAACCTTACAAACATAGACCAGAAGAGCCTTTCACTGTTAAAATGCATGGTTTGTAGAAATCACAGCTATAAACTGCAATACAAGAATTTAACTTTATAACAGTGATATACTGTTCAAAAAGAAAACCTGTGACTCATGTCTTTATGTAGCTCCTAATATACAGTACAAACTACAGTATTATTGTTAATGTTTGGAGCAAATAAAACATATTGATGAGGCTTTCTCATGACTAAACCAAATTCCCAAGTGTTTCGGTTTTTCTTGTCATATTTTGGTATAAATATAATTATCACATTTCCAGCAACGTTTCTTTATGTTGGAAGCAGTGCTTAATGCAGATACAGATCACAAAAGATCCTATAACTTATTTGTATTGCTACCAGCACAGGCCAAAGTCTGCCCGAGTGAGAATCTTGAGGTTAAAAAAGTTTAGCATCAGAGCGTCCAGGCTTTGCATCTAATCAGTCATGATTGACTTATCTGTAAACCTTGGTTAATGTTATACGAGCATGTAGTTTGTTTAGTTTATCAGTAATCCCGGCAAAGATAAGCATTGTGAAATATCCCTATTCTTTTTCTCTGATAGATAGCTGTGGCTCATATTTTCGGTTGTAGTGCATACTTGTTTCATTAATTACGATTATGAGATTAATCAAACCAACAAACAACAGAAAAATATCTTTATTCAAAAAGATGAAGTCATATTTAATTAAGAACAACATGATAAACAATTTCTAACAGAAGAAATTCCCAGTTCGTTTTTTTAGGGAAGTGCTCGGTGTTGAAGGCAACACCAATGCTTGGATGTAATAATTCACAATTCAGTACTGGGTGTGGAGCAGAACACCATAAATATAGCCATCTGATAGAGGAACTGCTGATGTTCACTAGGTGAAGGAACGCTGAGTGCGTGTTTAGTGTGTGATAAGTCTCTGTAAGTTGATTTTTCTCACTTCAGTTTGACATATCATGACTGATCTGCATCAGGTGGGATGTGGATGCCAAGACTCTGCAGTAGGTTAGATGCAGGCCCAGCAAGCCCCGCCTGAGAAGCGAGAGACTCTAGTAAATTTGAAACCAGGTTGAGATCCACATCAAGTGACTGGATTTCTTCCTCAACAAGCTCTGACCCGGAATCGGCCATTGAGCTTTTAGATGCATCTGCTTTATTACTGGTCTATAAGGAAAGGGAAGAATAAATAAATCCAATAAAAGTTTTCACAAGGTTACATGCACAGGATAAACAACATCTGTGGAGACTCACTCTGTTATTCTGTGTAAAACTTCTGCCAATATTTGTGCTTTGCAGTTCCTGGTCCATTTCATCCATGTATTTCCTCAGATTGTCCAGATCCTCTGCACCTGCCTGCTCGCAATTCTGCACTCCTTCATCCTCATCGACATCACTGTCGTCCTTTTCATCATCATCCTCAAAGTCATCAGAGTCTAACTCATCATCCTTTCTTCCTGTAAAATATGAAGTGCAAATTATTAGTGCTTTGTGGTTAGTGCAGATTAGTAGTTGACCGATGTGTCTGCTGATTTTTAGCATTTTTTAATGACTGATTTCAGCAAAAAAGTTTTTTTAATTTGTCCAAAAAATCAGAAGTGGGACATTTTTGTGGTTATTTTGACACCAGTGAGAACACCAGCGCCTGAGCGCATAGAGCTCAAGTTCTCCATCTTCATTAGTTTACAGTCTCTGTTAAAATATTAAACAGAACTGTTAAATAAAAAAAAAGACATTATAGCAAATAAAACATTTGCTTTTCTATTACTAGTGATGTTTTAATACTTTCTTAACTACCGCAAGCATTCAGTGTTGGTTCATATATTTTTATAATTAAAAAAAAATATTGTAATAGGATTATAGACAGAATAAAGAAGTTTTAATATGAATAAATGTTTATTTTAAAGATGTATCCAAATTTCCAAATGTATTAATTTCCAAATTATTTATATTTTACTAAATATTATGTGAAATAATAATATGAATTTAATTAAAGCAATTGTTATGAAAGTGTTTAAACTATTGTAAATTAAACTGTGATATCATATACATTAGGGCTTGAACGACTAGTGATTTTTTTAAAGTCGTGATGAAAGTCGAGTCGAAGTCGACTAGTCGCTGATGACGTCATTAATGAACATAAGCTTGGAGCTGTAAAAAACCCCTTGTGCACAGCTATGGCATTTGACACAGCACTGCATACATGTCTATTGCTCCTATAACAGCTCATATTTATCAGTTCTTTTGTCTTTGGGTCGTTATATTTCTCACAGATTTCTGCTCTATTAAATCAGATACAGATAAAGTAGCACAGTAAAGATTACATTCATATGAATGCATTACTGAGAGAGACTGTGTGTGTGAATTAATTCTACCTGGCAGCGTCTCTACTACTGAAGCTGTGGGATTTAGTTATTAAGAAATAAATTACAGAACATTTCAGTTTCCAAGCAATTTTACTGAGAAATCAAAGAAACAGCGCTGAATGATTCTGTGCGCAAGTGATCTGCACATGATGTATGAGCTACTGTCTGTAGTCTGTGTGTGTGCGTTACAGTGCAGCAGCGCATTAGATTAGAACAGCGATTAAAACGTGCATTCTCCCGTTCAATTTCGAGCATCCAGTAATATAATCACACATGCATGTGGAGTGCTTTCATAGTATGTATGTATTTGTTATTTTAACTGTTTGGAAATGGAGCGTAAATGTAGAAGTCCTTCAAAGATTTATCCTGTTGCGCCCTCTATAGGACCGGCGACGTCAAACTTAAAGCGTCATGGCAGACCATTGAAGTCGACTAGTCGGTGCAATCCCTAATATAAATTGGATTTCAACAGATATCAGCATCGGCAATCAAAAAAATCTGTATCACTCAACCACTAGTGTGGGAAATTAAATTGGGCATAAAAATAGGCATATATTTGATTTCCAAATACAACTGCAAAGTGTTCAATAAAAAAAAGAACTGGCTTTAAATAAAAATATAAAACTAAAATATTTGTCAAAAGTTGGAATGATTTAGATCTAATATCGAAAATCAAACTCACCTAGAAGTCTATCAAGTCCACTGGTTACTGCCTCTGGATCAAAGCTGAAGGGCTGAGCCAAGTAAGAACTTAAAAAAAAGACAAAGAAAGACAAACTATCATGATGGTACAATAATAACTGGAGTATTGACAATTATTCAGATGGAATATCATTACCTAGGTATTTCAGCTCCTTCATGAGAGGACATGGCATTGATGAAGTTCTTCATGCCTTGCGTTACAGCTATCAGACTGTAGCCAGCTTCTTTCTCCTGAAGCTCCTCATCAGGTTTTGCTGTTTTGCATGTGCTATCGCTCACCCCTCGACCTCCTCTCTCCTCGAGCAGTCTCTCCAGCTCCTGAGGTGTGATGTCTAACCATGCATCACCTACAGAGGCAGATTGAGAGAATTCAGAGAAGACTGAAATCATTTTTGTTCTTAATTCACGGGCTAGATTAGTCTCAATATTTGATGTCAATATGTGCAGACCACAGAAAAAGCAATCTCAGATAAAATGGTACATACTGTCCTCTGGTGGTAGATGTGCCTCTTGATTTTTTAGATCTTCCAAACTGTAGGAGGTGTCTTCCAAGACTTTCAGAATCTCTTGACCAGGATTCTGAATAGCAGGGCTTTAGAAAGAGTAACATGAGACTCTACCGTAGACACGTCTGGGGTCAGTAAGATTTTTTTTTTTTTTTGTCTTTTATTTTCACCAAGGTTGCATTTATTTTATAAAAACACAGTAAACAACAATATTTTAAAATACAACTACAATTCAAAATAAATGTTCTGTCACATAGTCCTTCAGAAATCATTCTACTATGCTAATTTGGTGCTATAGAAACATTTCTTATTACAAATGTTGAAATTAGTAGTGCTATTAGTTGTTTAATGTTTTATGGAAACTGCAATATATATATATATATATATATATATATATATATATATATATATATATATATATATATATATATATATATATATATATATATATGTGTATGTATATATATATATATATATATATATGTATATATATATATATATATATTTTTTTTTTTTTTACAAATCCTAAAATGTATTGCCATCACTTTTGACCAATTTACTACATCCTTGCTGAATAATAATAATAAAAAAAGGTATTAATTTCTAACTGACCACAAACATTTCAACAACACATACTGTATTTACAGACATAAATCCCAGTGCATTTCCACACACATAAAATGAACTTGATTTTGAACTGTGACTAGGGATTAGGGCTGCAACAAACGATTATTTTGATAATCGATTAATCTAACGATGATTAGAACGATTAATCGACTAATCATCAATTATTTCACCGATTAATCAATAGAATTTGATTGATTATTCAGCTCTTGCAATTAGTTAAAATACTGTTATACATAAAAAAATTTAAAAAAAGATAGTCTAATCACTTCAGCTTTGGGAAATAATATTATGTAATTACAATTATACAATTAATTTATACAAATAAATATATTTGACACACAAAATGAGATGACAAAGAAACCTTCTTATTTACCATTTAATTACTATATGAAAATTAACTGAATGACACCCCATTCTGCCTTACATCTCCTTTCATAAGTATATAATATGAATAAGAAACAAAATAAAGGTAAGTGATTAGATGTTTTATTTTTGGATAAACAATTTTATTCACAATATACACTACCAGTCAAACATTTTTGAACAGTAACATTGTATTTTAAGAATCTTCTCCTCATCAAGCCAATGTTTCTTGAGCAGCATTCAGCACATTAGAATGATTTCTGAAGCATCATGTGACACTGAAGACTAAAGAAAATTCAGTTTGATCGCAAGAATAAATTACATTTTAAAATATATTCAAATAGAAAGCAGTTATTTAAAATCATGAAAATATTGCACAATATTACTGCTTTTGCTGTATTTTGGATCAAATAAATGCAGGCTTGGTAAGCAGAAGAGACTTCTTAAAAACAAAACATTAAAAATCTTAACATTAACATAACATTTTTTGTAGTTGTTTATTTCGTTATTAAGAGGAAAGCGCGGGTCATATATTTTCATATCCAAACGCCATTCGGTTCGGCTCGGGTGCGTCTCTCTGAAGCTGCACTGTATCTCTTCTTCTCTTGAATTGCATCGAGGAGGGCTGAATTACAATCTTGCGCTACAGCGCCACACTGGTCAAACTGCATTATTGCAGGCTCTAAATTAGGTGAAATTAAATCAAACGACTACTCGGCAACAAAAATATTTGCCGACAAATTTTTATTGTCGACATTGTCGATAATGTCGACTTATTTCAGCCCTACTAGGGATGTAGGGAACCGACAACCAACCCTCGACAACCGACAAGATTATTTTAATTAGAATTTAATTAAATTAGAAATGAGTGTCTGTGACCTGTTAAAAATACTAAAATTTGTTTCCAGGGGATTAATTTTACATGCGCAAAAAGAAACAAACAACAGAACATGAGGATTCACATGGTTTTCATATCATGTCACGCACCTGCAGCGCTTCTGCGAGCAGAGAAAAACATAATAAAGCTAGGCTATATATAGCGAATAAATTGGCCTATACAAAAAATATATTTTACTTGAATAATAAATTATGAAAATGAATGAAAAAAGCAGAGTTTTGGTTCATTTTTGTGCTGTACGAAAGGAAACATATGGCAGAAAGTGGGATCCTATTTTTAAGATTATTTTACGCATAAAGATTTGTTTTTATTTTGAATGTACACAAATAAAGGCAAACCATTAACAATTCAGATTATCCTCCTGACTAAAAGGAGAAGTTGCTTCCACTGTTAGAAGGAAAAAAATTAAGTAATTATGCTGACACCGCATGCGCGCACAAAGTTTAGCTTTGCTACTTTGACAATGCAGCCTGTTCATTTTCGTAATAGAGTCAGTCAAAAAATATGGAAAAATAAAAATGTAGTAAAATCTGAACTGTTAAGCGTTTTCACTGTACCGACATGATATTATGCAAAACATTTTGTTTTACGTATAGCAACGCTAGTGAAGTAGCTATAATAAATGATAATTTGTCATTCAAATACATTGCGAACACGGAAACATTTGATTTTTTGTCAAATGAGAGACCCAGCTTCGTTTTAGCCTAAATTAATTAATTTTGGCTTGACGTTTATGTTGCTATAACTTCTTAAAATATTTTGATAAATTACTAAAAATAAATAAATAAATGACTTTTTAAACCGTTTAACTGATTGCATTAATCGGTCAAAATTCTAAACGGTCGGTTAACCGGTTGAAGTGAACATCCCTAACTGTGACAATGAAAAAGACACTCTCACCAGTGAGTGCTGGTTACAGACTGTCTGAAGAAACTCTCTGCTGATGTCATTAGGTCTTTGTATCGAACAGATCCTTGTAGTTCGCCCTGGATTCACAAAAATATGGATTCACACAGATCAAATGAATGAGGAGTTTATGTTTTACTAAATTTGTTTCTCTCAGGCAAAGGAATCTTTGCATCATCTGCTTCATTTGAGTATTTTGAACACAGAAACTCATTCCTACCTTAAAGTATCCATTCTTTTTGAGACTATCTAAAAAGCCTCTCCATAGTGGGTTACTGCTGACTGAAGCATCTTTCTTGGATGCAGACTGTCCACTCTTGGAGCACTGGATTTCAAAACCATGGGCCTTAGACATGAACAGAAAAAAAAAAGCATATTTTACATGAAAAATCATATTTTTGAGCATATAAAAAAATCCAATGGTAAAATACTTGGAGAAACAGATGTTCACTCCTTTAAGAGAAAAACTGAAATACATGACTGGAGAACAAGACACCGCATGCCATGAACTCACCAGTTTCATTCCCAGCTCGTGAGCTCTGTACTGGGGATGAGAGCGGACAGGAAGTGTGAAACCACTCCGCCGATCTGGAACAAAACTCTGTTGCTGCAGCTGTGCGTACAAGCAGCGAGTAAACTTTACCTTCAGGAAACGGGGAAGGGAACAGGAGAAGTTTTCAAAACTTACATCAGGTTAAACTACTGTTCAAATGTTTGGGCTTGGTAAGAAGTATTTCCCTTATAAAGATAAATTCAAAACAAAATTTAGACAGCTTCTTACGGATGTCATAACTCTAGTGTCAGGAGTAAACGTGTGGAAAGTTCTGCAGGCCTGGAGGTCAACAGGGTCACGCAGATAGAAAGCAGACACGGCAGGGGCTATAAGGTCAGGCCTCCTAGATAAAACCACAGCAATGCCCGCAGGCACATAACAGTGGGCACGGTGGAAATTCTGCTGGATTTTTTCTGGATACCTACAAACATACACAAATGACTGGGTAAAACCTAAAATAAAGATACAGTGCCAAAATAGAAACAATGTAATTACTTATTTAAAACAATAATGTCACTCTCACCCATCAAGCCTCTTGGTCAGAGCGGCGCATATGGGCTGTTTGGCTAAACAGCTCTCAGTGTGTGAATGCAGCACCTCTAGAGCCTGCTCCACAGTAGGCACTGAGTCTTTGGGCCAGCCAACCTCTCCAGAACGTGTGCGGTTGGGTAATATGTGCAGCTCTCCCCGGTACAGGAACACCTGAGAAAGATATAACAGGACAGAAAAACTGATAAGCCAATGGGAACAGAGTATATATGCACCTCATGATGATAAAAAGAACAGCCTTACCTTTAAAAACAAAAAAAGTATTTGTTTTTCCCCCTAAAAATGATAATAACCATCTATCACAGATTAGTAAAAACTGTGGTGATATCAGTGCTGGAATCAAACTGATTATACCATGGTACGAAATGTGTAAGAGCCACTTATTTCTTTATATAGACGTGGAATTCAAAATTGTGAATAAAGTGTACTATAATAATCCAATATTTCAGAAAACTTTGAAATGAAAGCTCCAAAAACATTGCTTAAAACATAAGATTGGATCGATAAAATTTTTTACAGCATACTGTTTCCAGTTAATTTTGTTAATAAACATAAAAGTAAGTTACTGCAATATTGGATGATATTCAAGTTTAACTCGCACTCACATACATATCACATCAAAAGAACTATGACGCATCAGACAGACACCATTTCAAAAAGATTACCATCTTAACGTACTTCAAGGAGTACCATGGTATTACTGGAGTATCCAAATAAAACATGGTAAGATCATCATATTACTATACTATAAATAGTAATACTAACCCTGTTTTCACTGCTGTCAGGATCCAGCCACTTTGGCAGGTGTTCAGCTGCTTCAATCAGAAGAAACTGTCCATCATTATCATAGACAGCAGCAGCTATATCACTAAAGGTGCATGTGATGCGTTTGAGCAGGTAAACGATGAACCATTCGTCCTCCACATTATCACCAAACTCAGTAACACCGCCCAGGTGCGCAGGCACAGCTCCTATGGAGAGTAAATGAAGATGCATACTGCGTATAACTGTTTTGTTGCAATGCAAAATCAATTTTAAAGATTATATATATAAACTGACATACATAATACCTTTCTCGGGGTGGTATCTTAGATTGAAGGGCTGATGCTGCCAGATGTACTGCACCAGGAGGGGGGCGAGCTCAGCGAGGGTGTTTTGCAGGATCTGCTGGAGGAATCTTTCATGAGTTTCTGCGTCTGATGATTCAGGGTGAACCAGAAACAGCTGATACTGGACCGCGTCTTCGGGGATAGAAGGTCTTTTCAAAACATCCATATTGATGTATCTTTATACCCTGGAATCTGGAAGGGAGCAGCATAGGTTATGTCACCAGACTAGAGATTCCTGAAACGCGTCTATCGAACGCTATACATCACAGTAATTACACAACATGTGAAATATGTGTTCATGCAGATGATTTACCTGTGAGATTGTACTAGTTATGCGATAGCTTCATTAATAAACGGTTTATAGTGGCGAGACCATGTGGACAGCTTGACATATTTAGGAGCTCAAGCTCGCGGGACCTTCCTTACACGCCCAGGAAGTGACGTAGTTTTGGATACAGGTCCTCCGTTCAAAATAAGGATAATTTTGAGTTATTTGACCACTGATTTTCTCACAAAATACAACTAAAAAAAATTAAATCTGATAATAAACAAAATCTATAGAATACCTTAAAGGGACTATGGTATAAAACACTGAAATAATACCCCCCCCTATATATATAAATATATATATATATATATATATATATATATATATATATATATATATATATATATATATATATATATATATATATATATATATATATATATATATATTCAAAATTTTCTTGCGCACCAAATCAGCATTTTAGAAGCAAACTAGAGTAATGGATGCTGAAAATTCTGCTTTGCCATCACAGGGATAAAATAGATTAAAATTGAAAACAGTTATTTTAAAATGTTATAATATATCACATAGTGTTTTGCTTACATTTTTATTATACAAAAATCATTCAATTTTATAAAAAAAGTCACACTAAACAAACTTTTAGTGTATATACAAATACAATTAATTACTTATAGAAAAATAACTAATAAAACAACAACAATACATTTAAAGAGATAGAGTACACTAATGAATTGACCTGCTTGTTTGCTTGGTTGTTTAGTACTTTCATATAAATATACAAATATTATATCAAAGTTGGACACATACAGAACATAAAAAAGGTTTGTGAGCAAACAATTACCAAATGTAACAGATAATTTGTTAGTTAGCTAGTGAGTTAGTTTGTTTGTTAGTTAGTTAATATATTTTTATGTAGGTCTGTTTAAAAAAAGTCCCCAGCAAATAATTAATTGTCTGTCAGATGACTCAGTCTTTGTTTGACACATCCATTGCCTCTTTTGGCCTTTATATATATATATATATATATATAGTTCATCTGTTCTCTTGTGTGTTGATGTGGCCATCTGAGAGTCTGTTTGAACCATTTAAAGGCATTATTTCATTTATCTCAGGGTTAACAGGTCCATTAGCTGGCCCCCCTGACAGTTATTTTTCAGTTTTTGAAATCCAGCCCCAGGTGTGCATTAGAGCATGGATTAGAGAGAAACCTGCACCTGTGGTTGCGAGTCTCCAGATGACGACATAACATTACAACTCGTTTTAGGAGGACTGTATAAAGGAGACCAAGAACAACACATTTCATCTTGAACAAAGACAGCAGGTAAGACATTCTGTATACTAAAAAAATTTGGTTTTGTTTTCTGAACATCTAGACAGACTGTGATAAATGTGCCAGTTTAGACTTAAAACGTACATAATTTGTATTATAAATCTATATTTGAAATCTTAGCTGACCATAATTTTTAAAAGATGGTACAATAAATTGTTATATCCATATACGTTCACCCACCACTTTAATCTCTTAAAAGTAAAATAGACTTGATTTCCTTTTCATGAACAATTTACATTGTTAAGAGAAAGTATAGAATTTATGGACATGTTTTGAATGGTTTCTGTGGATCTGTTGTTAGAAAGTGGGGTTGAATGTTATTGCATTGTAATTTCACTATATTATACGGCACCATATTAATATGTTTTAGCTTAATAATTAGGTTTTATTAGATTTATAAAATCAAAGGAATGAACACTGTATTTTCCCATTGTAAGAATCTGAACTGGGATATAATATCTCAACTACAACTAAACAACCCACCCAAAGATCATAACTGTTTACATGAGAGTGCAGTGTTGATATCAAATGTCTTTGTTTCAGTTTTAGCATGGAGGGGAAAGGAAGGGTGCTGGTCCAGTTGTTAATGCTAGCGTGTGTGTTGGAGGTTAGTCTTTGCCAGCACTGGTCATACGGTTGGCTTCCTGGTGGAAAGAGAAGTGTTGGTGAAGTGGAGGCAACATTTAGGGTGAGCTTATCCTCGTTCTCATCTGCCTGCTAATGTCTGTCCATCCCATTGCATGTCAACTTTGGTCCTTTTTAGCAGGGGTATCCGAGAAGTGTTGGATTATGGGGTGGCCATGAAAATCTAAAAAAATATCCAAAGTACTAAGATGTGTGAGAACTAACAGAGTAAAAATCTGTCTTTGTCAGATGACAGATTCTGGTGATGCAGTACTATCTATTCCCGTGGACAGTCCAATGGAGCGGCTTTCACCGATACACGTAGTAAGTTTCTCTTTATTATTGGAAAACATCCACAGCTTAATTTTCCAGTGTGAAACTGATCATTAATGTCCTTCTATAATGATTTTAGGTGAGTGAGGTGGACGCTGAAAGTTTGCCTCTGAAAGAACAGAGATTTCCCAACAGACGGGGAAGAGATTAAAAGCATAAAAGATTATGATAAACCCTTGGAGCCTATGAGAATACAATTCAGTTTTATTCCCTGGGAACAACATGTTTTATTGAGTCCTGCTGAAATATCCTATTGATTTGGTTTTAAGAAATAAACTGTATTGGAGGTATATATAATGTAAATAAGTAGTATGCCTAGTTTGTTCAAAATATTGAATACTTATTAGAATTCAACTTATGTTAATATTTAAGACTGAAGCCGATTAAATTTGTTGTGGCCAATAAACATATCATGAGTGTTTACAAAAGTTAGCCTAGCCTACATGTTATCTTATCGCATTTGTTAGTATGATATTTCGGCATTTTCAAAGCACTGAATAATATGATTAAAACTGCATTGACTATGAAAACTGAATTCAAGTGTAATGCTAAAAACTTGCCAATTATTTAGGTATATCAGTAGGCCTGGCAGTAACGTGCGGTGAAATCTTGTCATGGGTAGGCTGTGACATATCAGTGTGTGGAATATATGTTCATTCATTCAGTTAATTTAGCAACCCAAGTTCATATCAGGCATCATCAGATCGCTGCCTGCATTCAGCAAAGTCAGTCATGTGAGGCTAATGCACAATCAAATATAATAATCAAATTAATGGACACATCTATCTTATGACCTATACAACAAACAAATGTTTTGTGCGGGACACAGACAGCCACGGCGCACACACACACTTTTGGTCTGGTGACGGCGCACCAGGCTACAGTCAGAAAACATTGCGTCAGCAGTACAGCTTTAAAGTACAAAAACAGCTTATTCGCTCCTACAAACTGCTAGGCGCACACACCGACACGCAAGTATACTAGATGCTAGTATTCGGGAAGCGAGTAGATCACGTGACATGAAGCAAGCTCGGTCTCTGCCTCAATGTGGATAATTCAAGACAGCATGAGAACTGACTGCGCATGCGCAAATCTACATAAACTACGTTCTATGGACCAAAGAGGCACCGCTCACCTCTGCCTCAATGGCCATGGCTTTTGAATTTCCTGCATGAAACAACGGTTTTTAGGAGCAAACAATGGCAAAATGAGTATATTATGTGTATTCCTGAAAATTTTTGTTACAAAAAATAATATTTGGAATAAAATTAATGCAATTAATAATGTGGTGAATTAATAAAGCTCTTGGAATTAGTAAATGTAATGTCAACATTTCCTTTGGTGAGGCACTGCCTACCCTGCCTACCCTGACCGCACGTCCCTGAGGCCTGGTGACTTAAGCATCGAGTTCATCTCATTAAAACAATTACATCAGTGAGGTTCAATAAAAGTGTGTCGATAATACACATTAAGACTCACATGTGGTCAAATAGCTGAGCTGTTAGCAACTGAACATGCACTTTCTCAAACATATCGTCTATATGGACTTTGATTGAGATAGCTTTACACCTCTGATACTGATGGCTTTGCTCAATAGCACCACATAGTTCACAGTAGAGCTGTTGGTATAAATGAAATGTGAGTGTCAAAGGTGAATCTCTGAGGTGATATCTGGGATTGCATGGTGTGAACTGCACACAGGTGTGACACATATATCTTAAGTGCTTAGACATTAGCCTTGCCCCAATACCCACACTTGCGGTCTTTGCACTTGTATGACGTATTTGGCCCAAGTGTTCAAGGGAGGATGAAGACCACAAGTGTGTGTCAAACTGTTGGGGGTGATTCAACCGTTTTATTCTGTCAGACATCAATTGCTCTTTTGTAAGGTAACATAATACCATATGTGAAGTATAGTGAAAGATCAGAACAGCCTGAGGCAGTGGAAGCAGCTCATATCACATGTGAAACACAATATTAAACAGTATCACACCACTGACTGTGGAGATCTCCCCAGGGACGCCCCTCCTTCATCCTCCCATTAAAGAGATCATGACTGACACTGAGAATAACTAGAGATTGCAAGTTGTTTTGGTGATTGTTAAGGACTGTATAATTGACTGGTCTTTGGAAGGTTGTGACCACCAGGGGGCATCGATTAGAATGCAGACGAGATGTTCCTTTTAGGTGTTTTATTGAAAAAAGGTTTAAAGTATATGTGTGTGGTTCTGAAATAGAGATACAGACATAAATCAATAAAAATGTAAACTCTATATAAATAACAAAGAATTATTACATGCCTAACTGGTATATAATAAACAAACACAATCAAAATTAAATTATAGTTTTGTTATGTATGACTTGAATGCAGTGTTATAATAAATGATTATTACTAAGTAAATACAAACTTAGGAATGCAGTAGTACACGATATCTCTATTCAAAGATTACTTTGCTGCACATTAACTACAACAATATACAACATGCCAAAATTCAGCTGAACATATAATAATTATGGACTGCAGAGTTACTCCTTAAATTAAACAGCGTTACACATCGTGCAAGAACAGAAATTATTTCAATTAAGGCACATAAGGTTTGCAGAGCAACACTTTCAGTAATAAACAGCATTCTCAACAATTAAACACAAGAGCAGTACGAAGCTCCTCCATTATACTGTACGACAATGAACAGCAACATGCCCGCAACATTGAGGTAAAAGTGAGGTAAAAATAACAACAAACTTCAGTATACTTACTGGTAGTTGCACGCACACAATACTAGGAGCTTGTAAATAAGTACAGCGTCACTTTCTTATATTATTTATGAAATAACACTGCACAGTCTTTCAACGTCAGCGATCTTTTCCAAGTGTTTCAAAACTGAAACTAAAGCTGTCTGCTTCCGCGAGCCGCAGTGACACTTCTGATTGGCTGCTTCTCAAACAGTCAGTTTTATCTGCCTGAAAGTAGTCGTCCTTCGTCACACAAGTGGAAGTGTTTTTATGGCAGCTCAGACTATTTCATCTGAAATCTTTGGTATTTGTGCTCAAGAGAATAACTGAATTTGCATTAGGTTAGACACATTATGGAGAAGCACACAAAAACCTATTAATAATATAACAAACTAATAATATGGCATGCAAAAATAAATAAATGTGAAAATAAAAAAAAAACTATCAAAATAACTTATTTTTTCTATTTGAATATATTTTTTAATATAATTTATTCAGGTAATGGTAAAGCTGATTCTTCAGCAGCCATTACTCCAGTCTTCAGTGCCACATCATCCTTCAGAAACCATTCTAATATGCTGAATTGGTGCTCAGTTATTATCAGTTATGACTGGAGATCAATTATTAATAATGGCTCTGATTATAAATGTTGAAAACATTTATATATGTGGTTTAATTTTTAATTTATTAGCTTAAAAATTTTCTTATATAACTCTAAATGATACTCGGAATACAAAAATACAAAATAACTGCAAAAAATATCACAAATGCTTGTCAGGAATAAAAAAAAAATTATCTCTCTCTCTCTATATATATATATATCTTTTTTTGTTTTTTCAAGTAATTTTCCTTTTGATTTAACAGCATTTCTACAAAATAATTTTTTTAATTTTGACAATGTCAATGTAAGTGACAACCAAAACAAGTAGTTAACCCAACTTACTCTCAAAAACACAATAATCATTGCATCAACTTGATCATCAACCCTGCATACTGCAATTAAAGCAAAAAAAACTAACTAAATAATTAACTGCCATAGACAATATATGGATTATAACAAAGACTGTGTTTGCTAAAGTGTAATATAATTTGTCCAATCAATCAAAAAAAATGTAAAGACCAAAAGGTTTGTGGACAAACTGAGAAGCAGTGTGAAGTGGTTTTGGCGTCCATCAGATAGATTTTTCACTCTTTGATGCATTGAGCACCAATGCTTTTTTTTTCATGAGTGAGCAGCCAGACTTTAATATCATCTCCCTTTCCTCCCATATATGAGCCACTGTCCCCTGAACTACGCAGCACCCGGTGGCATGGCACGATCAGGGGAATCTGTGTGAACAACAGACAAACAACTACATCAAATGAGAAAAAAATACCTCAAGATAAATCAATCTGTCATGATCATTACAACAAACTCACCGGGTTATTCTTCATGGCTGAACCCACAGCTCGCACAGCTTTTGGATTCCCGATCATTTCAGCAAGCTGCTTGTAGGAGACCGTTTTACCAAGTCCCACTTCCTTAAATAGAGTCCACAGCACATGTGCTTTAAAAGAGTCTAAGTAAGAGAGAGAGGGAGGAAAACAGTGGCACTTAAAATTCTTGTTTATACTTTAAATGAACTACATGTGTAGTGGAGTAGTTTGTGTATGTGACTAACCACTCTGCATTAGCGGATTGTGTAAAGTAGGCAAAGGAAGTGCACTGACGGACTCGGGTTTCATGAAGTAGCACTGAAGCCAGTCAACACAGTGCTGTAACTCAGGACTCATTTCTGACCGACCAACAGGGTGTACACTACAACAGGATACACATTAAAAGAACAAAGGAAAATTTGCTGAAAATGCACTGAATGTGTAGATTAGTTTGAATCAAATTCCATTGATTCAGAAATTCGAATATCTTCGTTTCCCTCACTATTAGCAGCACTACTGTTTACGTGTGGATTGCATGTTATGACGGGCTGACAGTCTGTGTCATGTTTGTGAGGGTTACCTCTCGTCCTTGTCTGTTCCCAGTTTGATATTAATGGTATGAACTCCTTTCTCGCAGCCGCTCAGCAGGATTTCCCCCACTGGCGAGCAGAGAGTCACTTCACGCAGCACACAAGAACCGCTGGCAGACATCACATCACAACCTGCACACAGCACGCAACCTGCTGCCAAAACGCAGTTAAACACATACATTATATACTGAAGTGACACAACTCGCAAAACACACAAGCAGCTATTAGACATCATAGTCCCACACGTTCACGCTAAAACACAAAGTTACTTTTTCACGCAGCAGTAAAATGCAAGATGGCACTTCTTTGTACTACCAGAGCCCGTCTATTAGACATTCTCTGGTACTACAGTTGTGAGCCGTGTTAAAAAAGATAAAAATAATATAAATAAAACCTACATGATTATAACGAACAATGAACGCCAAGGACTTTTTTTAAAGTGTCTTTGGGACGTGACTGATTGAACATGTTGTTAATTTTACTTCCTGTTTGGGAAACGTGATGAACGATGTCAGGGCACCCGACCAATCAGAGAACAGAATATGTGCGCTCAGCTCTATGATTGGACCATTTTGCTCTCAATCTGCCTCACTGCCAGCAGCGGTATATACCGTAATAACATATTTAATGTCCATGTTTGTCTAGCAAATGAAATCTTGATAACAGGAAAAAAATATATATACTTTATTCATACATTAACTCTTATTTTTAATAAGGAGAATAACTATATTTTGTACCCTCATTTTGCACACCATTTAATAAAGACACACGTGAACAAAAAAGATAAATCACATTGGTAGCCTACTGTTGTGAAGGGATTCAGATGAATATGAAATCTCCTTCACACACAGGGAGTACTCACTCATGTGCTTAGTTTTAAGACAAACTCCATGTTCAGCGTTTGGTTTTACTTTGGTTGCCTCCTCCTTATAGTAAAACTTGATTGTTTGAAGGAGAGCAAAGCTCATTTGAGAATTCAGTGAAGGATCTTATAGAACCTCCCCAGCCATAAGAACAATTGTCAGCCTATATGAGAATTAAATAGTAGAGACATGGGCCTTGTTAAACTTGGGCTGAAATTCATCCTTAGTTTAGTTTCATTCCATGTCCTATGTTTTGATCATTTTTCTTTTCCTTAAATAATGGTAAGTTTTAGCAGATAAATGTTCCTGGAAAAGTTTGGTTTAACTGTAGGAAAATGTCACAGATGACTGAAATAATGGCTGCGAAAAATTCAGCTTTGCCATCACAGGAATAAATTACATTTTAAAACATATTAAAATAGAAAAGTTATTTTAAATAGTAATATTATTTCACAATATTATATCAATTAAATGCAAACTTGGTGAACATAAGTGGAAACCTTACTGACCCCAAACTTTTGAATGTTAGTGTAAATGTAAAAATTTCTAGTGCTCATGATTAACTGAGGGATTAAGTAGCCAATCAGAACTCAGCAAGATGACACACAAACACAAAGTTACCATAATTTAATTTAATTTAATGGATTTGGCATTAATTAATTAAAATGCCAAATCCATGCTGTTGCAGTTACTCATTCTGTACATGTAATTTGATCATTAATATACGCCATAGCCACGTTCGATTATCGTTAGGCAGAATTTAATTATTCAAGCAGAGTTTAGTGTATTTCAAATTGCATTGCTATGATGAATAAGCAAGTCTCCACAGTCATCCAGTGTTTTGAGTAGTACATTCTCTATGAAAAAAGAAAATACTGGCAGCCTATAATGAAATGGATGCTGCCATTAATCATATTGCCTGAAAATTTCTATAACACTATTTCAGTTTGGTACGTTTAAAATAAAAGTTATAAGAAGTGTAAACTCCAAACAAAAATCAAACAGAAAATCCCAGAAGAATCGGATTACTTCGCCACCTGCTGTCCCTGAAATGCCAGTACAAAATTTGAGACTTGGTAGCAAGTTAAACATCTATTTAAATATTTCCTTATATGTACTTAGTCAGATGGATATATATATATATATATAAATGCGAAAGTATTTATTTTTTCAACAAAAAATAAATAGAAAATTACTATTTTGATAGCACAGTTTATTACTTTTCCACAGCATGTGTGAGTAAATTAGAGTAAATGTAAGAATAAGCGTTTATATGCCTCTGAATTTTCTGTCAAAAATAAATTTATATTTATATAAATTTAAAATGTTATTTAAAAAGCAGGTAAGCTGAAGGACTACAATGTGACTTGGTCAGTAAAATAATCGTCATGCTCATGTCTTTAAGGTAACAAACACTATTAATTCCTAGCAAAAAAAAAAAAAAAAAAATTAAATCTATTAGGCATATTTAAGGGTTAATCTAATCTGATACCAATACAGAACTGGATTAATCTTTTTAAATTCTATGCCAAAGTCCCCACAGGAGAACCAAAGAAAAAATAATGCTTAGATTTTCTCTCATCATATTTTCAGTGTCCTCTTACATAGTCCTGCATTTCTCCTGGAGAAAAAACTAAAGGACTCCAGGCTGTCAGGTTCTTTCTAGAGACACTGACACACAGCATACACACAGCATACACACAGCATACACACAGCATACACACAGCATACACACAGCATACACACACACACACACACACGCTATGACTCAGATAACAGAACACTGAGTGGAAAGGCGTCGTCCAATACAGATCCTGCAGAGAGAGATTAAAAATAGTCAAAACGTGAACAAAAGAGTGGTGGACATACAGTCAGTATTTATAAGTAAACAAATGTCTCACCCCAGTCCAAGCATGAGAATGTGTGTCAAAACTAGGGAGGGTAGCAGTAACTTCAGCAAGTTTGTGTTCATTTCCTTGTCATTTTTTTCTCTGTTTTTGCTGCACATTCTGTTCCGTTTTGGCCGTTTAATAATAAATGCTTTGGGTGGAAAATTTTCTGGCCGGCTGGACCATTCACAGATCCTTGCGACAGCCTCAGCTTCCTGTTTGCTTTTTGCTACAACTTCCCCCTGGAACAGAAAGAGCAAAGCTTCAAAATAATATCTGATCTTTTAGTAATCGAAGATGTAGATGAGTTTGCTGAGATTTAGAGAGATATTTAGCAGTACATGACTTGCTCACCAATGCATCCTCTGCAGTGAATGGATGCCGTCAGGATGAGAGTTTAAACAGATGTGATAAAAACATCACATGACTCCACAAAAAATCCACATGACTCCAGACCATCAATTAATGTGTTGTTTAGTGAAAAACTGTATGTTTGTAAGAAACAAATCTATCATTAAGGCATTTTAACTTTAAACTATCACTTCTGGACAAAATATCCATATCCAATAGTCCATTATAATACTTCCTCCAGTGAAAACATCCATCCTCCGTTGTCTTCTCACATTAAATCCATAGACATATTTATTTGGGAATGTTTCCGCTTGTAAACAGTGCTTGAATTGTACATATGGTTCTTCTGATTCAGACGAGATGATGTTTCACCGGAGAAAGCAGTATTATTGATAGAGGACTTGTATTTAAGTCGAAATGCAATGTTTCTTACAAACACACAGCTTTTTGCTTTACAAGATGTTGAATGGTGGATTGGCATTGTGTGAATTACTTTATTTGATATGTGGTGCTCTCATTCTGATGGCATCCATTATTAAGCAAGTGATGTAATGCTAAATTTCACCAAATATGTTCCCATGAAGAAAAAAAACTTATCTACATCTTGGATGGCCTGAGGGTGAGTAAATTTTAATGCAATATTTGTACTACTTAAAGCCACTGTTCCTCCTGTGAGTGTTATGGAAATGTTTTTATAATTTAATAAATGCAAATCTATGCAAGATTTACTTTTCTTATTTATTTATTTTTTACCTGTGAAATAATGTGTGTGTTGAAAGAGACTGCACTTATGAGTGGAGGTGTCTGGACACGTTGGGGACTAGGAGGAAATAAATGTGATTAGAATGATCATGCACTTCCTTGTAAAGTCACATAGTACACGCAGATCACTTGAAGCGTTTTGTACACACCTGCTACAGTGAGAACTTGTCCGTGAACTACTGCTGGATTCCCGTTGTGCTTCCAGAAGCATTTTTTCTAGGTCTGTGATATCAGACAGGGCTGGTACGTCCTCACTATGTTCACTACATGAATCAAAGTGGAGCTCTACCCATGAGTCTGGTGGAGAAAGGTACATCCAAATATTTAGAAATTATCACTAAAAGCAGTTTCCACTTTTAGAAGTGGTGAATGCTTGATTGGGTATTTTACATAGAGATTTACAACAACCACCTAAACTTACACTTGGTGTAACAGAAACTGAAGCAAAAAGGCTCCAAATATGTATAATATATTAGTACGTATTTGGGTGTTAGTCCAATGTAAATGCGTCTTGTCCTTAAACAAACATTTGCACCAACAAAAAATAGAGCTAATGATTGTTTTAGCAAACAAGTTGCTGATTTAGCAGTACTACCGGATTTGAAGACAAAGTTCTTCTTTGTGGACATTTAGAAAAAGGAAACAGAGGGTATACATTGGTATAAAACCTAGGAATGAGGAAAATTATTTGCTGTTACTTATGCTCTTATTGTTTTCGTTAGTTGTCCATGTAAATTAGATGGGCTATTATTCGAGTAAGACATATTATATAGGCTAACTCACCGTGCAGACTTTCCTCCTGAATTATGAGTTTTTGCGTTGACATCGCTGTCCCTTGGAATTTCAATCACGTTTTGAAATGTAGTGTCCTATTTTTAAATTATTTTATTTTTTCGTAAACAAAAGACAAAAAAACTAAATGTTGCTCGACCTGAGAAGCATACAGGGCAGTATCCAGTATCGCACTGCTGGAAAACACTGACGAAATCTTTTGTTTACAGACAGACACTGAGCTCTTATTGGTCAGTCCGTGGACCAATCATCTCAACCTATGTAGGTCAGTAGAACGCTGGTGCGAACCATGGTGCGAACACGCTGCACTGGCAGCTGCGTTAGAACCATAGAACGTGTGTTTTTGGATAGCCTATGTTACATTACATAGAAATGCAAGAAAATATAGTGATGTTGTACCCTTGCTTTCTCAAGATTCAAATGGCTTTATTGGCATGGCAAAAAAAGAGAGAAAAAAAGTACACAATTATTTTTTTTAAGTTTAGTGTTGATGATGTAGGTTGGTAAATATGTATATATACGTGTTTTTTATACAGTCTATGGTATATACACATTACACACATCTGTAGTGCAGGTGTGTTTGTTTTTGTGAAGTCAGTGTGATTTGTTATGTAGGTGTCCTGAAGAAGTGTGTCCCTCGACTCGAGCCTTCATTTGCAAACATACACGGCAACTTGGAATGGCTTTCTTGTATTATGACATAGAATATAAAGCATGTATTATATGGTCAAATTACAAACTGTTAGAATGTTGCAAAACCATGCCAACCGTGTCATGAACTCTAATGCACCTATAATTTTATAATGTAATATAGGCTACAATATTATTCTATTCTATTCTATTTCGCCTTTGCCTTTGTTCCTCTCTGCAAGAAGTTCAAGAGCACGGCAGCGGCAACATAGCTCAGTGGGCAACACCGCGACAACTTTAATCACGCGAGACTGTGGCGTCACATCCGGGAAAAGGTCGAAACCAGAAAAGATACAAACGAATCCTTTGCAGTAAATATACAGTCGTTCATGGGATTCCTCAACACCTCAGTTCATCTGGTTTTTATATAAATATTATACTAGGAATATTTAAAGGTAAGACGCATGTTTAAGGAATATCCGGTTATCTTGTGTTTATAAGTATAAACATGTCTTTTGTCGAGCGCGAGGCCTTGTGCTTCATTTATACATTAACGTTAGTGAGCCACAAACGATTTGTGAGACTTGCTGTATTAAATGAAGTAAACTTTTATAGTAAAACTTAACAAATAAATACATATGGTTGTGTTCATGTGTAATATTTACATTTACATTTTTTTTTCAAATTATGTATCTCAAGTAAACATGCCCGCATGTTGTTACATTTATTATATTTTAAAACCTTAACATGGCTTTAAGTCTAAGGGAGTATTTCAAAAAAACACAGATCGTATTCAGATCAAGAATAATATTTGGGAAACTTGTTATAGAGAACTGTTAGGCTATTATGGATTTTGTGCTGGTGCAGTAATTAGTAGCAATGTATTAGTGGAAAGTAGAGGCTGGGTGTTTTAAGTTCTGCTTTTACTTATCACTTGAAAAATGTTTGATTTTTCAGATGTCTGAAGAGTTGGTAAAGCAGTTGAACAATTATAAAGCTCAGCTTGCGCAGGTGGAAGCGGCGCTCTCTACAGATCCAGATAATGAAGATCTGCTCAAACTGCAGAAGGACCTTCAGGTTTGGGGCACAATTATCTACTGCTTCTTGTGATGCATTACTACAGTAGAGAGGAATTGTGAAGTTTAATGTGTTTGCATATTCATACTGGTGTTAATTTTTGTATTTTTATTTATAATATTAAATAAAAGTGTGTGCATTGTTGAAACTTGGTCTGTCATGTTTTTCAGTGGTCCAGTTTCAGTCACTTAGGCTGATGCCTGATAGCCTTTGATAAGATTAAACGTACCTTTCTATGTAAGTATTTACATCCAATCATTGCTGTTATGCGTCACTGTAGGAGGTGATTGAGTTGACAAAAGACCTGTTGACATCACAGCCAGTGGAGGGTGCAGCCAGCACCAAAAGCTCAGAGGCAGTTCCTCCCACTCGCAGCTGGAGAGTCGGAGACCGTTGCATGGCCACATGGAACAAGGATGGACAGTGAGTATCACACACAAACACAGTAGGTATATTGATCTTACTTATTGAGTGTTGGGTGGGATTGTGGTTGGCTACATTTGGAGGAAGTATATATTTGTGTATATATCCGTACTCACCTGCTTACAGTGCTGTGTGATCGGCAGGGTATATGAAGCAGAAATTGAAGAGATTGACAATGAGAATGGCACGGCAGCCATCACCTTCTCTGGCTACGGCAACACAGAGGTAATGCCGCTTCATGTGCTTAAACCAGTGGAGGAAGGCAGGAGTAGAGAAGATAAGGATGGAAAGCCCAAATCTAAGTAAGTGCATGTCAAAATGACATTTATGTCTGTTTTGATATACATTCTTATCCGTTCAACACACTTTGATAAGGAGCTTTATGATTTAAAAGCTGTAAGTAAGCACAGTCGTTAAAATAAATTAAGATGTCAGTAAAGAAATACTTTTTAATATTTATTTTTTAATTGTTGTAAGACAATTTCTCAAAAACTATTGCTATTTAAGCTATATATATATATAACTTCCCAAAAACATTTAGATAATTTTTATAAATTTTTTAGATTTTCTCTTTTTCCCCCTCAACCCTTATCACGCTTGTGGTGTTCCTGTTCAAAAATGATTTGCCTACGAAAAGTTGTATGAACAATGTATTGGCGTGTCATACTACCAAATATTTCATTCATTATTTTTATAGCTTATTTTCTTCAACTTTGCACAGTTTTTCCAGTGAAATTGTTCAGAATGAATCAGAAATGATTTTTTTTTCCATTCAACTGTGGTGCGTAGTCTCAGATTAATGAGATTAATCAATTCCAAAAGAAATACATAACCTGTGCCATTTGAAAGAAAACAGGTTGACCGAAAGGTTGAATCCAAGATTTGGTGTAAATGTAGCATAATGATATATTTACTAGCTATTTCTAAAAGGTCAGTGACAGAAATGCTCTTCAAGAGTTTTTTTTGTATTAATTTATTATTTTCCCATTGTGTGTTTTCTCTTAGGAAAGAGCTGCTGGCAGAGCAGAGGGAATATAAGAAGAAAAAGGCCCAGAAAAAGGTGCTGCGCATGAAGGAGCTGGAGCAGGAGAGAGAAGATCAGAAATCCAAATGGCAGCAGTTTAATAATAAAGCCTATTCCAAGAATAAAAAAGGACAGGTGCGTATCAGAGAAAAAAAGTTAACTAATCCTGCTACGTGTTTTTAATTTATTTTCTTAACCCTGCCATTGTTATATGATCATCATCTCCAGGTGAAGAGGAGTATATTTGCATCTCCAGAGAGTGTGAATGGAAAGGTTGGCGTTGGCACGTGTGGTATCGCAGATAAACCCATGACCCAGTACAATGACACTTCAAAATATAATGTCAGGCACCTAATGCCCCAGTGATCTCCCTTGTGTTCTGTCTGTTCTCATCTGTAATCACCAAAAATGAAAATGAATCGAACTGAAACCCATTTAGAAATCATAAACCGATCTGATTGGACATGAAATAAGTATAGTAACACATTTCCCCTCTTGTACAGTTTCCAGTAATAGTTGGTGTTTGTTCTGTGGATGTTGGAGCTGTTCTGTACTGAACAAGTCTCTGGATGTTGTAACGAATAAAACATCAGTCCTCAGTGAGGCACAACTCCTGGTTAGTTTAACAGGTTTTCCTCATGCTCTCAGGGCCAAGTCTCTGCAGGAGCTGCTGAGGATGGGAACTCTGCTCTATAGTTTTTATAATGTGTTGAACAAACAAAATTGGAAACACTGGCCTCCCTCATACATAGTGGAGATGGGGAAGACCAGTGTCATTGAACAGATTAAGCTGTTTCTTTTTGTTTTGCTCTGTCCACCTCTGTGTCTAATAAGTATTCTGCTGCAGTCCATTTGTTACATTTGCTTTTCAGTTTTGTATTTTTACATATTTTAGAGGAATAAATGTGGATTTGTTGACATTTCTATAACAATTTGTGATTTTTTTTTTTGCTTTATTAAAATTGTTTTCCAGCTGATATCTGTATTATATCATATATAATTATATATTATATTGTTATACATTTTTCTCTTATCGTAAATTTAAGCACACTTTTATTTCAGGAAGATTACATTCACACATATGACCATGGGAGACAAAAACGCCTTGGTGAGAACAGGAAAACATCAAGTTTTTAATTAAAATCCATGTATTTGAAAGTATAATCAACATATAGTGGTTATAGACTTTTGTATAATCAGTCAACAAAACTATTATAACAATCGGTTATCAACCACATCTTCATTTACAAACCGAGTGAATAAACAAAGCTTCATATCACACTGAATGGCTGTTTCCCGTTTACTTGAAAATTCCTAATATGCAGGAGTCCAGTTTCACAGTCATTCTTACAATTCACTGTCACCTGATTTATTCAGCACACAACATCAATTCATCTACAAAACACAATGTAGAGCCATTAAAATATTTCCAGCACTTCACACTATTCAGTGATTAGGCTGTGATTAAGGACTAGAATATTTCATTTAGTCTGCTAATATTTGTGTATAAGAGTGCATTTAGGTATAGTTTATAAAAGTCGGCTCTTTAGATATTTATATAGCTGTAGGGGGGGAAAAGTGTTTAAATATTCTGTTTAACAACTTAACATACAAGTCATTGCTTTGATGTTAATATCTCTGTCCCTACTAGTCATCGGATTTAACACTGGGTCCCCCAAAACTTTTCCCACAAGCCCCTGCACAGTCACATGTCTAACAGTGTTAACTCAGTCCTTCCTGCATTCCTTTTCTTCTTCTATCACATTTTCTTCTTGCTTCTCCTCTCTCTCCTTTTCCTTCTCTTTGTCTTTTCCTTTCTCCTTGTCTCCTCGCTCTTTCTTTTTCGACTTCCGCAGGAAGGAAGGAGTACGAAATTTCTTTTTCTTTTTTTTGGGTGACACTGGCTGACTGTCAGAAGAGCCGGTGACTGAAATGTTGTTGGCGACGGTGGTTGTTATGGAGACCTGCATCTCTTTAGTGATGCTGAGCTCTGTGACCTGTAGAGTGAGGTCATCATCCTGCGTCAGGTCATCACCATCGCAGCTCTGGAGGAGAGCTGAAAGACAGTCTGAAAACAAGAAGAAGAAACTTTTCGGCATGAGATCGTCTAGTCCAAAACCATAAAATCACAACTTATTTGGCTATCAAAGACCAGTGTAGTAATATACAGATTATATGAGAGAATCTATACCTCCTCTTTCAGGGCTCATGAGCGGTGAGATCGACAGAGAAATGGTGGAGCCGTCATATGTAGTCATTTCTCCATCTGTGAATTCTTCATCAGCCTCTGACTGAAGAGCTTAAGTGTCAAGAAAACATATTTTGATAAAGCCAAATAAAAAACTGGTTAAATTTAGGTTTTGAAGGTAGGGAAGTAGTAACATATCCCTGAAATTCAAAGTATGTACTGGATCAAAAAAGAAATACACTTGAGCTTGCAGGAAATGAAACTGACTGCAAACTAAATAGTTATATACTACTGTTCAAAACTTTGGGGTAAGATTTTTAATGTTTTTGAAATATGTCTCAAATGCTCACCAAGGATGCATTTATTTGACCAGAAATACAGTAAAAACAGTTATATTGTTAAATATCACAATGTTATGTTGTTTTCTATTTTAATTTATTTCAAACTGTAAGTTATTTCTGTGATAGCAAATGCATATTTCTCTGGATTCTTTAATGAATATGAAGTTCAACAGAACAGCATTTATTTTTTAAGAAAAAAATAAATAAATTGTAACACAATAAATGTCTTTCCTCACACTTTTGCTCAAAAGTGTCCTTGCGGAATAAAAGTATTAATTTCTTAAAAAAAAATGATTTGATTGGTAGGGCCATTCTGTGTCCCTGTATGCAGTGTATGTGTGTACCTGATTGGCTGTTCTTATTCTCCACCGTTTGTGTGTATTCCTGTATCTCTGCTTCTGATTGGTTGAAAGGGTTGGGTGGCAAAGCAGCTGTCTGCTTCTCATCCTCATAGATGAATGCCTGAAAATAATAATGGCAAAGGGACTGACTGACAATTGTCTTAGTGATGTCATTTTTAATTATGTTTTGCTATAACGGTTGTTTTGAACTTAATACTGCCAAATATGGAAGCCTGTTTCTACCTCTGAGTAAAAATAAATTGTAATTGTGAGATAAAGTTTAAAATGAGATAAAGTAACTATTTGAGATATTAATTCACAATTACCTTTTTAAGAGGAAACAAACAAAATAAAAAAAAGGGAGAATTTACTATGAAATCACATGACATGAGTACAACAGCATTTAGGCTGCTGATGTTACTGGGATTTCATTTAATGAGAGTGCCATAATTTTAAACATACCATTGGACTAGAAAAGTTATATGGTGTACTTTTAAAGGGTGTTTGATTGGTACTTGTGTTCGTGTTGGATTTATTGGTGTAGTTACGCACTGGTCCTGGAGGCTTGTCAATAACAATGTCTGCCAGCAGCTGAGACTTGGGTCCAGCTGTCATCAGATCTACTCTGTTCTGCTCTCGAATCTAAACCAGCACAAATAAAGCAGTGTACAGAACACAATCTGTGGACACAGTCTGTTCAGTCTTAATTTTCTTTCTTTCAGTCAAACATACCTTATTTCTTTTTTCCAATACTTCGTTTGGGTTAGTATTAAGTGGGACAAACTGGTTGGGGTCCTCGATCCTAATTGGGGTGTCCTTGCAGTTCCCTGACTCTTCTGATTTCATCCACTAAAAAGAAAGAAAATAATGAATTTAAGAAATATTAGTGAATATTAAAGGGATAGTTCACCCAAAAAAGAAAATTTGATGTTTATCTGGTTACTCCCAAGGTATCCAAGATGTAGGTGACCTTGTTTATTCAGTAGAACTCAAACCAAGATTTTTAGCTCACACCATTGCAGTCTATCAGTCTTATAATGTAAGTGGATGGGACTCACGGCTAAAACATACACACACAAAAAAACCCATACACAAACAGAACCAAATTAAACCCTGTGGCTCGTGGCGATTCATTGATATGTATAGACACAAAACGATCAGTCTGTGCAACAAACTGAACAGAATTTATATAATTTTTTACCTCGAATTCATGCAATGTCCGAACTGTTAGAACTCTCCTGAGCGCGTTCTGTTGTTCTCAGCACAGGCACAAGTCTTCTTCTTCTTGCTTTACGGTGGATCCCATACTTATAAAGTGCATTACCGCCGCCTATTTCTCAAGTGGACCATTGACACTCTATCTACAATCTCAGTTAGGAGTGTCAATTGTCCACTTGAGAAATAGGTGGCGGAAATTCACTTAAAAGTTGCGATCCACCGTAAAGCAAGAAGAAGAATTAGAAGAAGCCTCCTCATGCGCCTGCTTGAGAACACACACAACAGGAGAGTTCTAACAGTTCGGACATTGCATAAATCAGAGGTAAAAAATATAAAAAATACTGTTCAGTTTCGGGCACAGACCGATTGTTTTGTGTCTCTTCACATCAATGTATCGTCACGAGCTGCAGGGTTTAAATTGGTTTTGTTTGTGTATGATTTTTTTTGGTTTTATTGTATGTTTTAGCTGTGATTCCCATCCACTTACATTATAAGACTTAAAAATCTTGGTTTGTGTTCTACTGTTTCACCTACATCTTGGATGCCCTGGGGGTAAGCAGATAAACATCAAATTTTCCTTCAAACATATACATAAAACATGCTGAAATGTTTGGCATTCCACCAATTATTTTATCTACTATAATTTAAATGTTTATATTATATGTATCTACTGGTCTACGGGAGCTCATTTTCCCTCAGAGTAAAAAAAGAAAAAAGTTAATTGTGAAATGGTGTATACAGTATTATCTAATTATTGCTTACTTTTAAATACATTTCAACTAGCTTTTTAATGGTTTTTTTTTTACTCTGAGGTGGTAACATGCTTCCATACTGACCAATGATTAACAACACTGAACACTAACTTTATGGTCATTAAGTTGATGATGTGAATTTATAGACAATACTTATTCATAGCTGTGTGAAGCCCTTGATGCTGTTTGCCAATATGTTTGCATGTGATCATATGCAAGGATACCGTGGTTTTGGTCTGGGGGCTGCAGGTCCCGTTGATTGATTCCTCAGGTATGTTGACCTTTAAGTAGCTGTTTGGTGAGTTCAGCCATCGTATCCTCTCTCTGTCCCGCTTCTGTGCCAGGTAGTGCAACGGACTCTGTGGAAAGGTGTCCTTTTCCTCTAGTCCCACCCCTGTGACAGTTGCTGGGATTTCCACATCATTATGGTGTCGGGGCTTCTCTTTAACTATGGGATACCGGTAAGTGTAACCTGTTCTGTAACCCTAGAAACACAAGAGGTGGCATGTTAGTTACCACTATTTACATATTTAATAATACATGCTTAATGCAGCCCAAAAGACAATATTTAAATGTTGCTAGCACATCTGGTATAGATCAGCTCACAGGCCACTCACTAAGTTATCTAACATCCTCATAAGCGCCTCAAACTCTGCCTCTCCAACCCTCCATCTGATCTGTCCGTCTGGCATTTGTCCACTGGGTTTTTTCGTAGGAGCAGTTTTCAGACTTGCTCTGTCTAACACGCACAGGTTGTCAACACCACCCGCACATAACAGAGCACTAACCTAAAGAAAAACAAAGACAGAGATACTGTTGGAGCAGTTTAACCACTCATAAAATCTACTGGCAGAGTTTAAACTGATCTGGAACTATCTGGGCCTTGAATTTATATAAAAAAGCCATATAATCCTTTTTCATTTGGTTTATGTATTTGTATTAGTGTATTTACTCATATATGTGTGTATTTCAGTTTTAAATATGTGCGTGTGTACCTGTATCTCACAAGCTTGGTGGCTGTGGTACAGATAATGAAAAGCTTCCTCTGTTGTCTCTCCAAATGTCAGTAAACCTTGATTCCTCAGGACCAAAACCTAAAAACAAGCAGAATTACATAGTGTTGCAAATCCACCCTAACAGATCCCAGTAATGCACAATATATTGCTATAAATATGATTCTGTGCAATATTATATTCATAATGACAAAGACTATAAAAGTTTAAAAATACTAACAGAATTCTAAAGCACATTTTAATTTTTGCAATGGTTAGGACCTGCTATTTTTTCCTGCTTAAGCTTTGCCATGCTGTACTATAGTGAACTTCTAATGGTTGTCATGCCAACAGGTAGCAGAATTCACAGACCTTGGCAGTGGGACCAAGAGCTTTCTGAAGCTCCATCTTCTCCTGATCGTTGGCTAAATCACCATGGTAGCTAAAATAAGACACCTCCCCCAGCAGCAAAGCTTCATGGGAAATGGGTAAGATGCCACATTTCATAGAAGAGACCTGCAGGACATTCAGAGGTTGCAATGTGTGTGTTACAGGCAGGGTGAATTAGGCGTATATGCCAATGGTTTTAAGGGTCTGGGGCCCACCGCAAATTTCAAAAGGGGCCACAGGACTATACAAAAAAATATAAATAATAATAATAATATATATATATATATATATATATATATATATATATATATATATATATATAAATATATATATATATATATATATATATATATATATATATATATATATATATACACACACACTGACTGTGTGTGTGTTTTATTACTCACGGCAGCTGTAGTCGGTGTATATGTGTGTATAACACATTTGGCATCTGGTCGGGCAGAATACACTGCAGAATGTGGTTTGAATCCCAAAACATCCACAGGCAATGCAGTGGCTCCCTGATCAACCACCTCGCCAATCAGATTCACCTTCACCTTTGAAGAAACAAAAAAAAAACACATTACAAGGATGAGATAAAATTTATTTATTGCCTATATAATGGTGTAATTATATTCAGTTGTCAGGGTTTCATGTTCAGGATGTGTGTGGGTGTGTGTACCAGACTAGCTGCTGTGGCCTCTGAGAACGACAGTCCTTTAGGAAGAATAAGAATATGATCCTGCTCTTTGTTGATACGCAGCTGGAGAAGAAAATAACAGATAAAACATGAAAGAGCGAAAGGAAAGAAAGATAGAGTATATTATATTAAATTCTGCTATCAAAAATACAACATAGTGAACCAATATACAAATACATATTTCTTTTGAATATAGAGAAGGTCAGTAAATTTATTTCAGTAAAATCTACAATTAAACAGTATTTAAAAATGCCGGTCTGGTGGCCTCTTCCTTTTTAACTGGGCGACAGTTGGCCAGAATAAGCTAAAATCTGGAACAAACTGTGTTTGAAAAATCTTTTTTTTTCTTTCTTCAAAACAGCAATGAACAAAACATTTTCATTTTTACAAACTTGATGCAAACCATATTTCTATGTATACATTTAAATGCAATATTTGAAAATGCATTTCAATCTGAATGGTAGATAACATTTCAAGTTTTTTCATCACTCAGAGTCCAAAATAAGTGTGACGTCCTACATCGAGTGTCCAAATTTGTTCCTGGAGGGCCACTCTCCTGCAGAGTTGAGCTCCAATCCCAATTAAACACACCTGCACCAGCTTATCAAGGTCTTCAGACTAACTAGAAACTTCCAGGCAAGTGAGTTGGAGCATGTTGGAAGTAAAATCTGTAGCACGTGGCCCTCCAGGAGCAGCATTGGACTCCCCTGTCCCCTGACTTTTTGAGGACAGCCGTCTCAATTCACTTATTTGCACTCGCAAATCAACTGTGAATATATTGGAATGTGCACTTTTAGAAATAATGGTACAAAAGCTGTCACTGAGAAGGTACCATTTCAGAAGGTACACCTTTGTACCTAAAAAGTACATATTAGTACTTTTTTTTATAAAGGTAGTGCCCCAGTGACACTGTGAGTGTATGCATGAATGTGTACAACACAGTAATCCATGCCACTGTAATCTGATGAGTTGTCATTTCAGATCAGAGCAAAAGTAGAATTTACAGTTTGGCAATGGCTGCTATTCTCTTGTCTCTATGCATTGTTCTGACACTCAAGCCATTACTATGGTAACCAATGTTGTCTGAACAAAAGCATCTGTTTTTATTACATCCAAAATGACAGTGAGCACAGTCAGTCCTTGTTCGGATTGAAAAACTGTTTGTGTGCTGTGTGAAAAAAAAAAGCCAAACTGTGAAATAAATGTGAGTACTCACAGTTATATACGTATTTGGAAAGTGGGTATTTCCATATAGGTCCAGCAGCCGGTACAAGCAGGCGAGTTTACAGCGGCCCTGCCTCTCAGCTTTAGAACAACTAAACCACTCCACACCACACAGATCATTCACTGGACTAATTGACCCTGCACCTGGAAACACACACACACAGCAAAGCAACAAAAATAAATATCTGCCTTTATCTGAGCTCTAGCTGATAACCATTCAGAATTACACGCCTGCCATCTGTTGACCATGGCCACAACAAATAATCTTCAATGGGAAGGTATAAAGTTTCAATGAAAGTGTGTGCACTCACTGCTGGGACTGTATACTCCAGTGTTGCTAAGTGTATTGCTGATGATGAGGTGTGCGATGTGACCAAGGAGACCACTGGAGTTACTGCCTTTAGAGCATTGCTCCTTTACCATGCACTCCAACTCCTCCTTAAAGTCCTGCAACAAACACACAAATACATTTTAACATGTTATTAACACATGTATGTCAATGCATTAGAAAACAAAATATCAAACCAAATGGCATTTATTTTAAAGAAATGTTTATTTTCCAAAAAAAACAAAAAAACCTTTCTTTAATATAATCAATAATTAGTTTTTTAATTTAACACATAAACTGACTTTTGTAGTCACTAGAAAGACCAGTTGGTTAAATGTAATTGCAAGAAAATTAGTTTTAAGAAAAGGTTTTGCATAAGCTGTTGCTACTCCATATTTATATGATTTAATTGTATTTATTAGATCTACACTAACATTTAAAAGGTTGGGGTCGGTAATATTTGTTCAGCACGGATGCACTAAAATGTATCATGGTTTCCACAAAAATATTGAACAGCACTGTTTTCAACATAAATAACAATAAGAAATGTTTTTTTGAGCATCAAATTAATATATTATATTAATTATATATATATAGTTATATATATATATATATATATATATATATATATATATATATATATATATATATATATATATATATATATATATATATATATATATATATATATATATATATATATATATATATATATATATATAACTATATATATATATATATATATAACTATATATATATATATATATATATATATATATATAGTATTAATAAACAAAAAAAAACAAAAAAAATATATATATATATAGTATTAATAAACAAAAAATACAAAAAATATATATATACAATATATATATATATTGTTATATATATTATATTGGGGAAGTTGTGGCCTAATGGTTAGAGAGTCGGACTCCCAATCAAAAGGTTGTGAGTTCGAGTCCCGGGCCGGCAGGAATTGTGGGTGGGGGGAGTGCATGTACAGTTCTCTCTTCACCCTCAATACCACGACTTAGGTGCCCTTGAGCAAGGCATCGAACCCCCAACTGCTCCCTGGGCGCCGCAGCATAAATGGCTGCCCACTGCTCCGGTGTGTGTGTGTGTGTGTGTGTGTGTGTGTGTGTGTGTGTGTGTGTGTGTGTGTGTGTGTGTGTGTGTGTGTGTGTGTGTGTGTGTGTGTGTGTGTGTGTGTGTGTGTGTGTGTGTGTGTGTGTGTGTGTGTGTGTGTGTCCACTGCTCTGTGTGTGTGCATTTCGGATGGGTTAAATGCAGAGCACAAATTCAGAGTATGGGTCACCATACTTGGCTGAATGTCACTTCACTATTTATAATAATAATGGCGGCTGAAAATTCAGCTTTGTCTCACAGGAATAAATTACACTTTAAAACATTAAAATAGAAAACAATTATTTTAAATAGTAATAATACTTCACAATATTATGTTTTTTTTTAGCAAAACTAAAACCAGCCTGGTTGAGCTTACAAATCAACATTAAAAAAATTTACCAATCCCAAACTTTTGAAAATGCATTTAATTTTAAGTGTGACAGTGTTCAAATATTTTTCTCATATATAGGACATTTCTGATTTGTTCATAGCTCATTCTTTCATAGTTATTAATAATCACTGAGAGAAAAACAGGCTTTAAGAGAAAAGGTCAGTACACAGAACATCCAGCCATATGTCTTTGGTATCGAATAGTTCAGAGAAAATGACATGCCCTGCAGTGAGAAATGCTATACTTAATCTAAGAATATTTTAAACAGCATTTTATGCTTTCATAATTGCAATGCATGCAGCTTCTATGGCCTCAGGCATAAATATTTGTAATTTAGCATACAAATATGCCACACCAAAGGACAATTTAGTATAATCCAAACATAAAGAAAAAACTGTTAATAAAATTATATTTAAAAAAAAACATGCTGACCAGTTAAAGAATAAGAAGGCATACGCTTTATGTACATTTTAACTTCTAATAGTGATGCTGATTCATAAGCAAAAATCATGGACATCACATCATTCAAGTTTTATTTAAGTTGAATCTATGAACTTCAACCATAAAACATCATGACAACAAACTATGAAAGATTTTTCTGTGTACTAAGCCAAATCCAGGACATGAAGTTTTGTTGATTATACAGCTTCAAATTTTGCATTTTATATGGATTTTAAAAATAGATTAAGCTATAATCAGATAAGAGACTGAGCTTCAGGCATCAGAAATATGCCTCTAGAGTTACGGCCCTCGAAGTACTGCTACAACATAATGCACAGAAATCACTTCGGGTTCTTTATTCAATTCACCCACTCTCTGCATTTCTGATGATCTGTGCATGGTTACTAATGGCAACGGATCTCCACTTTTTGGTTGTTATGCAATCAATCGTGGGCTCCTCTTAAAATGCAAAGGGAGGGAGGGAGAGAGAGAGAGAGAGAGAAAGAGCATGCGAATTCACACCTTGGTGCGAGTGTGTGTGGGAGCAGTGTTGGGAAGGTTACTTTGGAAATGTAATAGGTTACAGATTACAAGTTACCCTATTTAAAATGTAATAGTAGTGTAACTTTTTTAATTACTTTAATAAAGTAATGTAACTAATTACTTTTGAGATTTTGATTACTTTTATAAATTTCTAATGAATGTTAATTTGCAACTGTTAATCATCTTCAACCATTTTACACCATGCAGGTTTAACCTTAACAGTAGTGCTCAATACTGTCAGACTTTCATCATTCTTCATCACCTGAATTAAGATGATCACATTTGAACACATCCACCACACAATCAGACTTTAGTACTGCCTTTTACTTAGAGATTGATCTGAAGTTCAAAGCAGATTTAAAATCAAAAGAAATAGTTTATAGATACTGTTTTTGAAACCAAATCTTTGCATAACTACAGGCATCTAACTGCATCTAACAATGGTTTGGGGAAAAATAGTTAATAAAAAAAATAAAAGCATATACATCAACTCAAATACGGTTATCTAATAAGCATGTGTCCTATTTTGTGTACTAAACTTCTGAAACATTGGTGTCTTTCTGAAACACTGCTGTCTCTTTGTATATGATATGATGATAGTTTCTCAAAATAAGTAAAAAATGCTCATGAAGTGACTGTTCTAGAGATTAATTTCCATGAGGGGTGGACTGGGGAAAAAAAATAGGCTGGGAAATCTCACACTCACACACCCACAACACATTCTGAAACATGGACAACACTATTTTTTTTTGGACCTGACATGAAAAAGATTTGAATCCTTAGGTTGGGGACATGCAACGTAATTAAGAGTTCTCTCCTGAACTGCACCTTCACTTCCATTATCCATCCATCTCTCTCATGACTTTAATACTGAAGATTTTTATTTGACTTTTACCATGTTTTGTAAGTGCAATTTTGTTTTTTTGGCAAATGAATTACCACTTGTATTTATTTTTACTACAAATTCCATAGTTAAACCACGGTTAGTGCCATACAATAGGCTACATTAATTTTCCTAAGGGTTTTGTTTTTGTATCCACTAGCTCCCCCTAAACCTATGATAAAATATGATGATTTGTCTGCTAACTTACTACTGTAACATTACAAAAGATAATAATGACGTTGTTTATACAGTATTTTGAGTGATTGCGAGCAATGTGCTGCTGCTGCTTGACTAAGTAAACAAAGACAAAACTACATTAGCATATTTACAGATGAAACTGACCTGCACCTGAAACCCTGAACAGAAGTGTCGCTTCTCTGCTTCAGCTGTGCGCTTACACAGTTCACTCCGGTCTCTCTCTCTCGCATTGATTACTCGGAGTCTGATCCAAACCGTTCGGCGGAGGCGCAGAGAGCGCGCGAGCCCAACCATTGCCAGTCACGACTAACCGATTCATGATTTATTAGAGATTTAATTATCGAATGGCGGATTCGGAAATAATCGCTTTAGTATATTCGGCCTGCAATTATACAATAACAATATTAAAGTAGAAGGCCAAATCGTCTGCCAGGCCACCGGGAATAGTCCCGGTTCTCCCGATGTCCAGTCAGCGCCTGATTTCCACAGACACGCAGAACGTGCAGGATTCATATTCAGTCTTTTTGCGGCTTAATATTCACAGACATCAGTCCATATCGGGTTTTGATTCAAGTGTACTGACCTACTTTTGATTTATTCGTCCAAAATGTGGCATATTGCGTCCGCGTTATAGGCTGAATTCCATTTTTATGACTGGATTCGAATGTGTTTTCCGCGTCTCGGAGATTATGGGCCATATGTCTTAGTGCAATTTGGGAAAGAAATAAGCTGTATGTGGATGTGTGTAAATATTCAAATGTAATCCTCTTTGTAATCGTTACAATTTTCATAAGTAACTGTAATTTAATTACTCATTTTTTCTTAGTAACTGTAACTGATTACTGTTACATTTATTTTGTAATTAAATTACGTAACGCCGTTACATGTAACTAGTTACTCCCCAACACTGTGTGGGAGTGACATCTTACTGGACTCTGCAGAATCTGTGTGACTCTCTTTCTCTGCTCCATCATGTTGAAGTCCTGCTTCAGATCAGGTGACATAGCGCTGCTCCTCAGAGCCTCAGGGGACTGGAGTTCTTCTGCACTCTCACTGTAGACCTTCTTCACATTTAGACTGGATGGGGGGCGGATGCGTAAACCGCCCTCTTCATCGCCCGCACTCATCTCAACACACTCACCCTCGCTCATACATAAACACAACACACAACCTTGTGCTTCAGAGAGAGAGAGAGAAACAGAGGGGCGGGCTGAGTGTTTTTTTTTTTTTAGATCCACTTGAAGCTGTGTTCACAATGGCTGCATGAATACAAAAAGGTTAGGGCACTTTGGATTACAAATTAATTGTCTAAACACACACATACAAATAAACACTCTCACACACCTGCATGTCTGCTCTCCAGCTGACATCCTATATAACTCATGCATATCTGCACGCACCCCACTGAGAACAATTCACACCTTTAATGGCCCTTTTTCCACCCTGATAGCCCGAAATCACCCCAACGCCCCCAACAGAAGTTTTGTTTTCCACCTGAATTCAATTTGTTTAAATTTATATTTCTAAACCGTGTACAATTGTTTTGACTCTATACTGAATCTGGATGTCTATCTAACCATTTATATGACATTCCAAGCATCTATAAGCAAAGAATTCTATAGAATACCTAAAGTAAATGAACCCCCTTCTATGTCAGGAAAAATATTTTATTTTTTGCACAAAACAGAACTACGCAAACATTTAATGCCCCCAAATGCGCAATTAAGGCAAAGGTATTGATGCACTGCGTTAATATTGTGTAGCTGCTGCGTTATATAACTCAATATGAAATTTAGGCAAACTTCGCATCCATAAAGATTAGAAATCTTTCAAATCGAACATAGTCCTACTTATTTTTAATGCATTTAATACATATAATGGGAAATGTCGCGCAGTTCTTGCTTTGCAGTAGCACTTTATCAAGCATTTTTCGTTCATCCATCTAAACGAGTCCATTAATTACATAAAGGAGTATATAGGCTACTCACCTTTCTCGGTCTCAGTTGAAGTTTAATCCCAGAGTTGCAGCGGGAAACATAATAACTAAATAAATAAATCTGTTTCAATCAGGATAACTAACAATTGCGCATCCGAGTTTGATCTCTCTGGAACCGTAGGACTGTGTTGCGAGTCCAGGGTCGTGAGCGCGCATCGAAAGCGCGAACGCGCGTGGATGTGTGAGAAGAGTTTTGCGTGGGAACTTGGTGAGAGGATCACGTGACCAGTCCTGTCCCCACCACTAATAATAATAATACTCGCGCATTGGCAGGACCACCACGACCTCCCCGAGCCTTATCATTAAAATACACAGAGTTTATACAAACGCGAAGATACGAGCCAGATGTTAGACACCAAACACAGATTTATACAGCCCTACTGAGGTTGGTTTGTTTGGCCACTTTATAGCAGTTTTACTCTTAAACATTTGTAATTAATGAACATGTAGGCCTATATAAAATAATATTATATTGCATATAAAAAGCCTGTTTGCATCTGAGTGTAAGTAAAAATAATGCTTTAAGGCTTTTAATGCATGTTTACTTCATAAATCTGACCTATGTTATTTAATTACATGTCTTAAAAAGCACTTATCCTCCATAACACAAGTTGGTTAGCTCCAAACACTAAGCTAAAACTCCCAAGATAAGAATAATAAGAAAACAAAGTTTTAAAGTTGTCTTCTTTTCATGATGTTTCTTACACTTTCAGCTTCACACAAATACACACTTTATAACACAGTACATTGTCAAATGTCAAAACAGCTCTGAACTTGAGTTTAGCCTCCTGGATCTGACATCTCTCATGACTGGTTCTGTTCTTTTTCATCCACCATACATTGTTCTCTCAGTGAATCATTTAACCCTGCACACGCCAGCGCGGTGTGATCAACCTTTTCCTTTAACTAGGGGATAATTACCATAATTACTTAAGTACCTGAGCAAACAAATGACTAACAATGAATCATAATTATTCAAATGATCCTGCACATGAGCACCTGCTTTTGTGTGGCTGATATATATAGAATTAAGAAATAATGTAATCCTTATATCTATATATATTTGAGCCTAACCTTTAAAAAAAAAAAAAAAAAAAAAATATATATATATATATATATATATATATGTATATTGTGCACTGTGTTAATATGAAGGAATTTTTTGTATTGATTTTTCAAATGTGTCTTTCTTGTATTTTTAATTATGCATTGCAGTGCAGGTTAAAGGAAATGTCTGTAAACCTTAACCATTTTTCTATTGATTTATTTTATTATGAGAGTTATGAGATAAGTTATGAGAGTAACATGTAGATCTTAAAGATTTTAGAAAACTTGCTTTGAATTAATAGAGTTTGTATCTTGTATACTACAACAACTCCTTTAGGATGATGGAGTCGGAAAGACTTGACTGATATAAAAGTCAGTCCCTTGTGCATATTGTTACACCTCTGACCATATGAGAATGTTAAATACAATTTGAGCACAACTATGTTGTGTTCCATTACATTCATGACCTCTGTCCTAAACTCTTGTCATTAAGACAGGTTGGGTGCAGGTCCATAAACTGTGTGTATATAATTTTTTTAACAGATCTGGAGGAGGGTGACTGCTTCTATGTCTTTGAGTTTCCAGATGTCACAGAATAGTATAAATAGGCTAACTGAAGTGGACATTTTAAAGGCAGAAAAAAGCGAGTAAAAAGTCTCATGTCTCAAGTTAGGCACATCTGGCCAATTTCCCACGAGGATCTTGCATAACCGCAAGGCTGTTTATTCTTGAGACAGACACAAACTGTTGACTCTATCTTCACATTCTGCTCTGTTCAATTCAGATGATCTGTTCTGGAGATGGTTTTAATGTCATCATGATATCATATGACTGTAATTAAGATCTGTTGGAACAGAAAATGACTCTTTCTAATGTTGTTTTTGTGTAGTTGAATAATTAAAGTATCATGCATTACAATACTTTGCATTTCAGTCTGTGGTTTTTAGTTAGTGCTTTTTTGGCAGGCGACATGATTGCTGGCATTTTTAAAGGCTATTTATATTTGAAATTTCACCAGAAATGTTTGTGTTTCTGTAGGCTTGCAGCTGACATGTTTGGCTGATTTTTTATTTATTTATTTTTTTGCATGTGATACTGCACATGAGCAGCCTGTGACACATTTTTTTATGTAAAATCAAAATGGGTTTCGTGACCCACATTAAATCAAGTTTCTGCATGCATCTTTAAAGTTTTAGCAGTGCCGTAGTAATACCATGATAATGTAGTATATTGCTATATTGTTAGTGAATATTATGTGTGCATGCTGCTGCAGACAGTACAGTGAGCTTCTGCAGTGTCTCTTCCTTTACAATCCGCTCTCACCTCCGCCTACACTCACTCCTCACAGCCTGACTCATGTTCATGAATCTGAGAAACATAACAAGGGAGAGACAAAATACTAGATAGAGAAAATGTAATATATTTTGAAATCATATAGCGTGCAAGTGATCAACCTAGCATCTGCTTCTATATGCATGCCAGTGAGAAAATATATTAAATTAATGCTTTGTTGTCAATCTCTGATTTTTCCTCTATTGTTCATAATCTATTGTTATTCTCTTTCCTCTGACAGTTATTAAAAATTCACACGTAGAATAATGTAGAATGCTGACCTGAGATCAGCTCCTGCTGTTTACTAAATTGTTTTTATTGGAATATAAAAGAGTCTCCTCTCATGGAGTCATGCTGTTCTCTGGTGGATGTTTGTTGAACTACAGAGAAAAAAGAGAACGCTGATATCTTAGAACTTAATGGGGTGGTTCACACACACACACACACGCACACACACACACACACACACACACACACACACACTTTTTTGTGAAAAGTGGGGACATCCCATAGGCATAATAGTTTTTATACTGTACAAAATGTATATTCTATGACCATACACCAACCCTACACCTAACACTAACCCTCATAGGAAACTGTGTGCATTTTTACTTTCTCCAAAAAACTCATTCTGTATGATTTCTCCCCCCACCCCACACACAAATCTCTTCTTTCTTTACATGTCTCTCCAAACCTGTATTTTGCACTCTAAAAGGAATAAAAGTATACCTAAAATTTACATATAAGTAGGCCTACCTAAATATATCAAATGTAAACAAACAAATAAACAAAATGTTTTCTTCTTAAAAATACATAAAGACACTTGAAAATTATGAAAAAATGTTGGGTTGGTTCAATTTTTACATTACATTTTTAACCCAAAAGTTGGGTTAGTCCATATTTGACCCAGAGTTGGGTTGAAACCAAGAATTGTTTAGAGTGTATACAAATATAGACTACATACATATACATTTTCTAAATGCAAGTCTTTCCTGTTTGGATGCATATCGGTAGCAGTATTCAATATTCAATATTTCAAATTGAATATTGCTACCCATATGCTTCCATATTCCAGATCCACATTTCTTAGATAACTTTAGGTGTAACTTTACTATGGGTCTGTAAAAGTACTGCAAATACATTTATACTGAATCTAAGTTCCCATGCATTTGTTAATTTCATGTTTTCTTGATTAGAAAACACCAGCATGCATTATGAAGGAAAATTAATCAATAATGAACAATAATATACTTAAAAATTAAAATTAGCCAAGATTTAATAAATTCTGTAAAGGTGTTCTTCATTGCTAGTTTATGGGACATAATTACAAATATTAACCTTATTGTATATATAACCTTATTGTAAAGTGTTACCATAAATTCCTGAATAAACATTAACTCATGATCTGATAAGAAATTATATAGCCCTTACTGTAATAATGTTTCACTGAACATTACTATTATACAAAAATATTTTTTTTGTTTTATATTAGTAGTCCTTCTATGTCTGAAAAGGTTGAAACTCCATGTCTGAGATAATCAATAGTAGAAGTTTGGCACTCATATAGTTGGCGTTCATATAGTATGACATATAGTATCATATATAGTATCATATATATATGACATAAAACATAATATTCATGTAAGGCAGTGGTCTCAAACTCAATTCCTGGAGGGCCACAGCTCTACACAGATTTGCTCCAACTCTAATCAAACAGACCTGGGGCCTCATTTATAAAGCGTGCGTACGCACAAAACGGGGCTGGAAACGTACGTACGCCAGTTCCCACGCAAAGGTTGTGATCTATAAAAAACAAACTTGACGGGAGAATGTGCGCACCTTTAAGCAAACTTTGAGCCGTGCGTACGCACATTCTGGAGACAAAGGGAATTGGCGACACCGATGGTGAGGTCGTGAACTGAAGTTAGATTGTAGAAAATAAATGTGAGAAGAACGATTATAAGAATGAATGACATTTAATTTTCACTCCATTTCATACGTTATATCCACATTATCATGAAGATTAAATCCAACAGTGTTATTTGTGCCGATTGTTTTAGGCTATATACATCTAGTAAAATCCAAACGTAATTCAAAATGTATTAAAAGTAAAATAAAATAATAATCAGCGCTGCCTTACAGTCACATTGTCCACAACGGGAGCACAGGAGGACATGGCGCGATACATGTGATAGCCTACAGAATAGCATGAAATACCCTTTTATTAGAGAACTGCAGAACACAGTGTAAAAAGGAAATATTTTCCTTAATGTACATAGCCTATATCATAAAATGTCAAAGTCTGCAAATACAGTCATGAAGCACAATCGCTACTCATCATCGGTCCTAACTATTACGGTGTTCATTACAAAACCGTCAAGAAGCATGTGTTCACTATAACATTTTCGTCTTAAATTTTCGCCCACAAATTAATTAAGTGATTTTGTCAAGGTGTTAACGATCAGTCTATTTGCTAGAAACATATAAATTCTCCGGTGACCCGGGTATGTAATGCTTCATGATGGCACTCCTGGCACTGTTGGAGGATTACGCTAATGGCAGAATAAGGAGAGAACGAGTTTTCAGGGACCATGATGATTTCCTGGCCCATGATGATGACTGGCTAATAAGCCGATTTAGATTCCCTAGAGCTGTGATCTTGGATCTATGTGCTGAATTGGGTCCAGTATTAGAGAGGGCAACACGCCGGAACCATGCCATCCCAGTCCAAATACAAGTCCTCACCACTCTGGGGTTCTTGGCAACCGGCTTTTTCCAGCGGGAATTGGCAGACAGGTAAATTAATAATATAAAAAAACTATAAGTAATCCTCAAATTTGTCTCTAAGACCTTTTTGTATATGAAATAATTCTATTGGAATCTATCATCTCACCCTATAGGTCTGGTATATCACAGCCGTCCCTGAGTGCCATAATATCTGTCGTTTTAAATGGTATACTTAATATGGTTAGTCGATACATCAGGTTCCCCTACACTGTGCGAGAACAGGCCGAAATTAAAACGCAATTTGCAGCAATGTCTGGTTTCCCAAATGTAATCGGCGCAATTGACTGCACTCATGTTGCTATAAGGGCACCATCTGAAAATGAATTTGCTTATGTTAATAGAAAGCATGTGCATTCTATTAATGTGCAAATCATATGTGACTCCAACATGACCCTCACAAACATTGTGGCACGCTGGCCTGGTTCAACACATGATTCCTTTATCTTGACACATAGTGTAGGGAACAGACTAAATGCAGGCGCAGTACGTGATGGCTGGCTTCTTGGTGAGTTTAACAATATTAAAAAGTAGAAACCGTAACAATTTTGTTTTTAATATAATTATAACCTGCAGGCGACAGTGGCTACCCCCTGAGACGCTGGCTCCTCACCCCATTTTTAAACCCGCAGAGCGCAGAGGAAACCCATTATAACGAGGTCCACTCTCGTGCCCGCGCAGTTGTGGAGCGTGCCATCGGCATCCTGAAATGCAGATGGCGTGCTCTGGATGCCTCGGGTGGCAGACTTTTATACCATCCAGCAAAAGTGTGCAAGATTGTCAGGGCGTGTGGTGTTTTGCACAATATAGCACTGAGAAACGGTATTCCTCTCCCTCCTGATCTCCCTCTACCCCAGCATTACGACCCCGAGCCACAGCCCCCTGGCCGACAAGAGGGATATCAACGAGGTGCAAGAATCCGTGAGGATGTCATGCGGCGTTTGTAAAGAAAGACAAAACTCAAGGTTCATGTTTTAACTGCATCTTTTAATGATTGTGCAATTTCTTGCATCACTTCTCTCATCTGCCGTAGCTCATCTGCAACCCTGTTGACAGCGTTTATTGTCTCTCGCTGTAACTGCAGGACTGCGTCAGTGAGTACCCGACCACTTTTGGACGTGCCAGACGCAGAAGGGGCACTGCTTTGAGCCGGACGCTGTGCATCTGCATCTGAGAACCCCTCACCCTGAACCTCCTGTTCATTTACAGCTTCAGACTCCGGAAGGACTGGAGGACAAACAATTGGCAACATTTATCCATTTATCACCCCACACACTCAAATGTACAGCGTTAATGATTAAAAATCGGTTTAACCTTGCTCCTCTGTGGTTTCAGTCACGTCAGTGTCTCCCTCCTTTTCCGACACAATACCACACACGCTGACCTCCCCAATTATAGCCGCGATTTTGCTGTCCACTGATGTGAGATCAGCTGTACATGGGCCCCCACCAGTTGCAGCCACGCTCTGGCGGTGGGAGGACAGTTTTCTCTTTGCCTCCACCTTGAATGAATGAGAATCTTTATTTCACATATTTTGTATACTGTAAGCACATGTAAATAAAACTTTTTGAAAATCAATATTGCTATTTATATAGCCTAATAAAACACAAATGTAATATGTTGGTAAAAAAAAAATTTGTATACCTTCAGGTCGGACCATTTTTTCTTTAATTCTGCAACTGTCCGTTCTGTCCCACTGACACAATTGACGGCAGAAGCAATACTTTGCCACTCGCACTGCTTCTTTTTATTAGTGACCCCACTGCTGTGGCCACCAAATAACACAGTTTTCCGAGCCTCCACCTCCCCTACAAGTGTTTCAATCTCAGTATCTGAGAAATTACGTTTTTTTCCTCTTTTCTCACCTGTCGCCATTATTAAAATTAGGCTAACAGAAATGCACGTTTTCACTTTCTTGGATTAATTAATTGGCGGGTCGCATGCCAGTTTTCCAGGTATATATGGGATTCCACTCTCATTTACATGCTGATCAGCAATCATGAGGTGATTTGCATTGACTATTTATGGTTAAAAATGGGCGTGTACAGGGCGGGATATGAGGCTGGTTCACGTACGCACATCTGCGGGTGATCTGTGATTTATAAAGGGAACATTGCTTACAGGTGTGCGTACGCACGGTTTTATAAATCGGAATATTTTTTGGCGTACGCCATTTTTGGCTTTTGGGCGCACGTAAACTTTTAGTAAAGATCCTACGCATAGTTTTATAAATGAGACCCCTGATGCAGCTGAGCAAGGTCTTCGGGAGACCACTGATGTAAATCATATTTGAGACACTAGGTGGCAGTAGAGATTTAATAAATGCCGCGTGCTTTAATAAGGCACTTGAGTGTTTCAACGTCTACACTAATGAATACTATCTATTAATTAAACTAGTCCAAATGGATGTTCATGAATATAATACAATTTTTATGTCATATTATTACCATTTCAATGCACAAACCTAAAGCCCAGGCAAAATTAGAACTGTAAAGATTTAAAGATAACCACTTAGAGAGGTGTGAGAGTTCAGCTTGTTCAATTACCTCATGCCGCTGACCTGCTTTTGAATCATCTGAACCCTGAAACCAACAAATGAAAGGAGGACACCACCTGGGGCATCAAATCAATCTCTGCCACTCTCTCTCTCCCTCTGCCCTGTTGTGAGATACCTGAATAATATTAGTTACATACACTACCTTTTTCTTTATTACACAAACACACACACACACACAAGCACAGCCCATATCCTACCGTTAGCAGAAACCATTTAGCATATTTACATATTCATTAATACATGAATTAGCATAATGCAGGTTTTACTATCTTTGTGGTGACATTTGGCTCCCACAATATAGTCAAAACCAGACCCACACAAACAATCATATTCACACACTATATTTTGTATCAAATACAGTGTCAATATGTGTGTGTCTGTGTGTGCGCATACTTTTAAGCCTGCATTTGTGTATCTGTGCTCATATATCATATAATAATTCAAGGCCACTCTCCAACACAAGAACAAAAAGAATAAAACATCCTCTATCCACAGGAGGATCTGTCTCATCTGATTCCCGTTGAGATTAATGTGACAGATGCCCTCCGATTGTTTGGAGCAGATTATTTACACCGTCCTTTTCAATTCCAAGTCTAAGTAGACATGCGTTTTGCTTGCCTGTGATGCTTTGACACATATGATTAAATAGAGTGGGGTCAGAGGTCAAGGCTTAGGATTCGTAGGCCTATCTACCTCAGCTCTTTTTTACGATAAAATGATGGCTACTATAGGCTGCACTCACGTCCGTTAAAAAGAATTTTCTCACTTTCATCTTGAAAATAACAACTGGAACAGCGCTCTAAAGGCCTGCTGACACCAAAACGATAACTATAACAAGAAAGTTTGAATTATTTAATAATTTTATGAGAATAGGGATGTCCCCATCACATCTACAACACAGAGGAACAATATCGTTGGAATCCCTTTCAGAACTATTTTTTTTTCCCCAAGCTGATGTTTGATGAAAACACTGACAGCCAATCAGAATCCACCTGATCAAGGCTTGGCTTGGCAGAAATCATCACTCCAGCACGCTGATAATAAACAGAATGTTATTTTGCATTGGTGTGGATGCTAATACACTATACTTATCATTATGGTTATCTTATCATGGGGGTTTCAATAAACCCCAATATCAATAAAAAGTGTAATTTGATGTCGTAAAATCCAAAAATGGAAAAAATACAAATACAAAATAAAAGCATAATAAGTGCTTAATTAGCATAAAAGTATAATAAGTGCTTAATTTGCATAAAAACTGTTACTAATAGGCCTATTGTGGTTTTGTCTATTCATTATCAGATTTCACAGATTCATTTTGGGATCAAAAAAGTTCTAACACATGAACAGTCCTAGGTTGTCATCTATTAATTATGGTAATTATGACATGGGTGAATGCACCATAGGTTTACAAGCTATTATTACATGGCTCTCTGAAATACTTGATTCTGATTGGTCAGTCGCAATATTCTGACAAGGTCATTTTTTCCCCAGTAATGACCCTTTGTCAATAGCAGTGCCAAAGCCACTGGAAGGCAAGCCTGCAACCTTCAGCCAAAAAAAGTGTGATGGCTATTGCTAATGTGGTATGCAGGGAAAGAGACCAGAGACCAGAGAGACCAGAGACCATTTTATTGAATGGATATCAATGGAGGAGAGGCTTCACTATGCTGAATAAACAGAATAAAACCTAATCTTAAATTTCAGTGACAATTTTCTTTTTTTTTCTTTCTTTTTTTTGCTGTGCAACGTAAACTGTAACTGACTGCAGAGATTGTCTGACTATAAGGAGATGAGAGGGTCTGTATTACTATTGGAGAATGCATAACAGCTAACTTGGAACATGGTTCCCTTAATAACTAATCACATTACAGCCTTGATGTCACTGAATTTCAGCCAGAGTTGTACAACGCTCAGTCAGTTGTCGTTTACGGATACCATAGGAATGAATGAGAAATGGCGTAAGCTGAATCCCACTTGTCGCAAAAAGTCAGTGACTTTGTGCAGGGTTTTTCGTAGTAAACTCTTAAAATAGTTCAATCCAAAAGTATTGTTTAATGTAAAACATGTTGAAGATATAGTTCCACATTCCACTATGTTCTTCCCTCAGCTTAGACGAGTTGATATGTACCTCTCATGTCTCAGTGCATGCATTTAATAGCTGAAGCTCACGGCACCACTATAGCATTTAGCTTAGCACCATGTAGGATCCAAAAAGGGATGAATTTAGAAGCCACCAAACACTTCCATGTTTTCCCTATTTAAAGATGGTTAGTTACACAAGTAAATATGATGACACAAAATAAAATGTGGCGATTTTCTAAGCGGATAAAAAATTATAACTAAAATGTATGGCGGAAGAGCACTTCGCAGCACTTCGATCTCGGCGCAGTAATAACATCACTCCTGAAAACTCTCATTCCTTCTCCCTCTCCCTGCATTATTGGTAGTAGTGTCTGTGACGTGTGATAGGCGGGAAGGCATTGAAGTAGAAAGTGGGAATATGACATTTCAACACTGGTATTTTGGCCTCTGTCTTGCATAACTCACCTGTGCACAGTTCAGCAGCAGAGCAACATGTCATTGAAAAGTAGATGATTATAAATGTAAAAAAAAAGGGCATGAATTATAGTTTTAGACATCAATAACTGAACCTCTATACTTATAGAGTCATGTTTTGCTTGTTGTCTGGACTAGCCAGCTTGTCTGCAACCTGGTTGTTTTGTTGTAATACATCAGGCGATCAGATTTAAATGGTTTGTACTTTATTCAAGCCCTGGGCGCATTACGACGTCCACGACCTTACCATAATTCTCGTTCCCTAGAAGACCACAATTTCTCATGCCCACTCACTATATTCGCTGCCCTCAGTAGCTGCACCGCCTTTAAACTAACATGTTTTCGCTTGTGAGTGTTTATGGATAACACAGTCTACAGGGGTTGGCAGCTCATTACTCCACATTGCAGTCATGACCATAGCATATTAGTCATATACGAATTGCAGCCATTCAGAATGATGGGGAAAATGCCCTAAAGCGGTGGATTGAGTAAACACTGTTGTTGCTGACAACATGTGTACCAAACCTCTATTAGAGTTTGACATCAGAAGAGGTTGATGACCTCACCGATGGCTATGATTGTGAATATGCAAATGGGGAATGAGTACATTGTTAACAAGGCTGTCAGGTTTGAATCAGCACTGTAAACTAGATACAGTTCAGTTTCTGGCTTTATCGCATTTGACTCGTGGGGAGGCTATATTGATTTTTATTATTTACTTGGTTTTAATTTGTCTTCTGAAAGACATAATGCTGTATACTCACCGTGTTATGAATCAACTTTTAGAGACATAAGTATTGCTGTTGGTGTCACTAGATGTCACTGCATGTTCATTCAATAAACCAAGTTTAATAGAATTCAGTCATATTTAAATGAGATAAAGGTGTACACATGCTGCTCAACTCTATTAAAATCAAAGATCTAACCATTAAAGAAAATATAAAGCTTTTGCCTCTGGACAACACTGGCAAGAAAGACTGACTCTAGAAACTGAAAAATTATATTTTTACACACTTTTGTATTCAAGTATCCCGAAAAAAAAATGCTTCACTGTTTCCACAAAAATATTTAGCATCACAGTTTTTACAATTGGAAATAGTAAGAGATGTTTTTTTGAGCACCAAATTATTTAAAGCATATTAGAATAATTTTTGAAGGACTGAAATGATGGCTGCTGGAAATTTGCATTCACAGAAACAACATATTTTATTTGAAATTAAATAAAAACATATGTACAAATGTGTCAAAGTCAAGAAATTCATTCAGGAAAAGTACCCTTGAAAGATCAGGTATAGCCTCCTTTGCAAAATCCTAGTGTCACCTGTCCTTCTTCTTTATAGATCCACTGATATTTTCCAGTTAATTATTTTTTAATGGGTCAGTGAATTGGATCTGCAAAATAGACAATTATTTCAAAGTTCAAACAGTAGTTTAATTTGTGGTTTCTTTTTATAGGCATTATTTATACAGTGGAGAGAATCCTGGTTGAAGGCATTATCTGCTCTCTGTAAGTCAGTCTAGTTATGCTACTGAAACTAATAATTATGCAGTGAAAAGAACAGAGTAGCAGTTTGATTTTCACGCTTGCATAGATTAAATTCATCTAAATGAACACTAGAAATGTACATCATTTTTCAGCACTAATTAAAGATGATTTATAGCAGTAGAATAAACAATGAGCAGATGTTAGTTTTACAGTTTGATGGCATTGAAATGATTTAGATTGGTAGTTAGTTGTCATTATTATTCAGTATAATTCCATCATAAGTCCACACTGTGGTGTGGGAGTCTGAAAGTCCTCAGTGGAGCGTTAACACATACACACGCACATGCAATCTCATTCATAGTATGTGTAATATATCAGTGGTGACAGGCTGAAATAGTTGTGTCTGCTTCTTTATTAGAATGTGTAATTGATTTACTGACCCTTGTATGGGCCATAAGACACCATCATTAGTCACAGAGTAGGAGTTACCATGTGTGCGTGAGGATATGTGTCTGTGTGTGTGAGAGAGAGAGTGTAACGGGTCCCAGTAGGACGTTAGAGACAGTCATTAGTCAGACTAGACTCCTTCTCAGTAGTTACACACTGGGGAGTCAGTAGAGAAATTCTGTACTAGTGAGATGGATTCACCCCTCTGTCCATGTTTACTGCACTTTTGTGTATGAGACCGCTTTAGTCCACAGATCTGAGAACAGTGCTTTACTGCATTAATCACTGAGCCTTTTCACTTAGCAGATACTCAACATTAAACTCAGACTTAATAAAAACACACGGCGATAACGAGCTGCTTGATGTAATGGAAATGATGATAAAGAGCACGAAGGGCGGCTGTTTATTTCCCAGGGTCCCTGGTTGGCCCTGATCGTTCTGAAGCACCTGGACCCAGAAGTCCTGATTTAAGTCTTTAAACTGTTTCCTGGTCAATAAACACATCCTGATACACTTGACATCATTAGTAGTGCTTGCTAAGGATGGCAGCACTGTTGCTATTACTCAAATATTTAATTTTTTGAGTATTAAAATTGGTAATGTAACTAAACATGCCCTGTGCTATGGCTGTAAACGATACCTCAAATCATCAGATGTGGCTTGTTGAGGAGAGCTGTGTTATTACTGTTCTTATACTATTAGGTACAGTTTGCAAATAAATAAAAATAAAAGAGCAGCATTTATTTAAAATAGAAATCTTTTGTAACATTTTAAAATTTCTTTACTGCACCTACTGCATTTTCTTAATTTAAAAGATCCCAAAAAGTTATGAAGTTATTTCTTTAGGTTAGACTGCAGTAAGTTACACTGTTTACATTACAAAAAGAAGTAACAAAATCACTGATGGTCAGCAGCTCTCATCTGGTTTGTCTTTATCTTTCACTTCACCTGGGAGTGTTTATGAATAACAGACTTTATATGGGTTGGGTAGCTAATTTTTATTTTTTATTTGTATTTCTACAAATTTCATATGTAATACAACCGTATTACAAAGTCACATTGGTTTTTGTGGGATTGTGTGTGTGAATGTGTGTGTTTGTGTTGATTAAAAAAGTTGCTAAGCATAGTTAATTTAACTTTGATGTGGCTGGCTTTATCATGTTCAAACATAATGCATAATTCAGTGCATAATTTACAATTATGGCAAATACAATCACAATATATATTTTATTATTAAAAACACTGATACACAGTGATTGGGAGATCAAACCAGCGCAGCTTGAATATCGAATACAAAATGCACATAGGGAGTTATAGGCTGTTTGCACATGCAACCATTGGCCTCTGTTACATGTTAACAGAACATACTGTTCTTAATCTCTCCATTTTCAATTCCAGATGAGAATCAAGCAAATCTTTGAACTCAGAGGGATTATGCAAGTATAAATTAAAAGAATGGTAAAGCGGATGAAATTATATGTTTTGCACACATTTCCACTTTAATAAAAGATGTACTTGGTAATTTTAATCTCATGAAAACTGTTTTAAACATAAGGAAATAAATAGCATGTTTTATTTGGGCCAGTAAGCAACACACTAGCAACCACCCGAAAAAAACCCTAGCAACTGCATAGCAACACCCTAGCAACCCTGTTATTCAGAAAATCAAATTAACATATGTCCTCAAATTGATTCACTCTTAACAGTAAAATCTCTTAGGGATTCTACTGCATAAAATGCTACAATTTAAATTACACTTCATTGCCCATTAAAAATGGACATTAGGAAAATTCATTGGTCACTAGATGCCTGGTAGTAAAAATTAGGATATGAAATCCTTAAGAATATGGAATCTCACAGCAGATCTGTAGTTATACCGATTAACAGCAATAAATGTGAAACATGGTCACATTAGCAAAAAAAAAAAAAAAAAGGTCATTCTGTAATGTCTAAGGCAAGAGGAGGTTCTTGTAAATATAAGCATAATCATTAGTTTGATATCACTAATGACAACCATCTCGCTTAAAATCCTGTAATGACGCACATAAAACAGAATGCCGTTTCATAAAGTCTTTGCTATTGGAAGGTCACCACATTTCCTATATCAGTCTCTGGCTCTGATTTTATCCAGTTGGGAGGCGAGTTGGCATCCAAATTTGAAGCCTGGCAGTTATATTTGGCACAAGTGAATATATTTCACTTTAATGCCTATATGTTGAATTCATATAGTCAAAATTTCAGGCATTGCAACGTTTCCTGCTGCTCTAATGATATTTTCAACTTCTCTGTGACAACATCTCATTTCATTGTATTTTTTTATTTATTCGTTCATTTTATTATTATTGTTTTTATGTATATATAAATGTATTAAGGTCATGAATAATGATTGTGCATGAAAAAATGAACATGATTGTTTTTCTAACAGTTGCACCAGTCAGAATGGCACTGAAGTGAAACGGATGGAGGAGATGGAAGTACTCGCACCAAAACAGGCCTTTTTAATAATTCATCAGACATTAAATAATCCCTCTGACTTTATCAGTGTTTCTCCATCTCTGAAAGCTCAGGATGACCTTTGGAAAATGTTAAATCTTTTTCACACAAGGCAGTGATGAGCCTGGCAGGAAAGGTTGAAACCTAAGCAGTCCGTCAGCTACAGCAAGTACACACAAGAAATACTCACACGCGTGCACACACATACTCACACGCTGACAGCCGAAGCTCAATCACTCTGACATAGATTCAGTTTTCAGACTAGAGTGACAGCTGTCTGTCTTTTTCCAAAAGTTAACGGAAGTTGAAATACATAAACTTCAGAAAGTCTGAAACCTGAATTTTATAGCACCGCTCCCTGGCTGACAGTATAGTATAATAATGGCTTATTAAATTTTTTAGCAATTAATGTTCACACAGATCCATAAATGCACAAATAGGGAAAATTAAAACTTGCAAAATACATAATTTATTTTAGTTGAACTTGAGCAGAGCAGGACATTTTTTATCATACATTGCAAAACTAGTTTGCACAATAATGTGATGTAAGTGTCATGGGACATGTAGTTTTACAATTGCATATTCATTCATAATGGTAAATGAGATTTTAAAGGAAGCTGAACTGTCCTTGAAGGCAAAAAAAAAAATCACTCAAGTTCTAATCATCCCCTTCTCTCCCTTATCACATAAACATGATCACAAGGGCTCCTTGGACGAGACAAAGCTAACTTTGTTTCATGCAGAGTGCTCTTTTGTCCATGTTACTCAACTTTTTTTTTTAAATGCTACCATATAAACTTTTTAAAAAATGCTTAGAGTCGTCTGCGGTTGTACCTGTGTGTGCGTGGTGTGTATATGTGTGAGAGAGAGCGGGACAGAGAGCTAAAATAATGAAATAATACGACATTCTAAAGGCTACTGTGGTGCAGGATATTTAGACAGCCTTTGTCCAGACCAGCAGCCTGCACATTTATGAGTGGATATTCAATAGATGACTGTTTGTGTTTCCTTTGTGTACAGAGTCTTTAAACAACTTCAGAAGATCTGAGAGTCATAAAACCCAACACTTTTATTTATTTCCTGTTTTGTTCTCCAGATGTACTCTCTGTGTCCTTCTCAAAGTACCGAACTTTACCATTTTGATTTGGAGTTTTCTGTCAAAGCTGGTTATTAATGAATTTGCTCAATTAAATATTTGTCTTGCTGGTTTAGTTCTGGCTACACTACCATTGCTACACTGCATTTATATGATCAAACACTGACACTCCACTTAAGCACTTAAGCTGTAGGGATGTAACGATTAAAATATGTGACGATTCAATTCGGTTGAGATGTTAAACAAATCGCGATTCAATTAGGGGTAGGAGTTTATATGAATGTATGTCTGAGGTTAACTTTCTGTCTTTAGAAAAGTTATGATGGCATTTTTTTTCATCTTGCCTTTGTATAATGCCTATTAAAGTTCATAAGTGCAGCACTGTTTTGTTTATAGCGGAAACCAAGTAAATGCGTTAAGCACTACCTGCTGGCAGAGAGTGTATCTGTGTCTCGTTCACCACCAATGCAGTTTATGTTTCATGCAGATATGTTTTATGCATAGTTTCACAAAACTGAAGTCAAACCTTTTAGTTTTTGCTTCAAATTTAATGCCATTTAGAATAAAAACTGCTCATGTTGCATGCATGCAGCAGCTTTGTTTGGATCATGATTAAAATGCAGTGGTTGCCTGTAACTTTAAATGGAAAGAGCACAGACAAAGCCTTATTTTGTTTATATGAAGAGATTTATTTTATTTGTGTTATTTATTTGATTCAGGGCTTGTTTTAAAATTTGAATTTAGTTTTGTTATTTACGTCGACATTATATGTAAATTTTGTCATTTAGCAGACACTTTTATCCAAAGCATCTTACAAATGAGGACAACGGAAGCAATCAAAACCAACAAAAGAGCAATAATATGCAAGTGCTATATTAGTATATTATTATAATGTTATATTTCAATTTCACAAAGAAACTTGTACCACTTTGTCCAAGCAATAATAAAAAAATTTGTGAAAAAAATAAAATAAAACAATTGTGAATCCAATCGTGAAATCAAAATCGTGAATTGAATCGAATCATGAGTTGGGTGAATCGTTACATCCCGATTAAGTGGAATAATTTATTTCTGTGATGGCAAAGCTGAATGAAAATCCATTGAAAAAAAATCAGTGGGCAATCACTAATGTAAAAATACATTTATTCAGATTAAAGTAACTTTCAGGTAACATTCAAATATAAAACTGGCTGTCAGTTATTAGTAGTGATGAAACATGCGCTCCAAATGAGTATACCCCTAAGAATAGTGTATTGTGAATAGTAACCAAATTAAGAATATGTTGCCAACTTACAATAGTAACACAAATTGCCAAGGCACAAATGGACACATTCAGCAGATGAGGCTTCTACACAGATGAAGATACCAACCTCTATTTGTGCCATGTACATCTACTTGACTCTAAAACCATGCTCCTTATGACCTCTTAACATTGAATTAGATGATGTAAGCATCAGTATAAACATACATAAAGCTATAAGTGTATTTCAAATGATCAAATATTTAATTTTCTGTATGAAAGTGTAACATATGATTTGTGAAGTTGTTTTACAAATGTGAGGCAGTTAATCTTAATATATATACAAGTTAGCATGCGGAGAAACAAAAGGAATTGGGTGCCCCTGCTTAGGATCAGTTTCTCTGATTATCATTTTAAGACTCCTAAAGTGCTGATATAATATATAATTCTAGAAATCTTTTAATTCTAAAAGATTTTTATTTAATTTACGTCTGTAATTAATAATGCCTTGATTAACACTTAAGGAATTGTTCATTTATAGAGCTCAAATGTAAAACACCACAATAATAAAAAAGCGTAAGCACCACAATAACAGGAAAAGATAAGGGAAAAATTTATAATTGTACATGTAATACAGTTGATGTCATCAAATCTTCCTTCATCATTTTAGACATTGGTGCAGTTTGGAATCTGCCTGGTCCTTTGCCGCTCTCCAACCCCAAGTCCTCCTAAACACACACACACACACACACACACACACACACACACACACACACACACACACGAACAAACAAAGCAGAAAATCACTGTAATTGCAACCAGCAGGCAAGGGCAACTCTGTGATCAATGCTTTCCACTTCAGTGTCACAGGATCCGTTTGATTACTGTGAATCAGAAAGTCCCGGGACACACAGAAGACAATCACCTTTTCTGACAGCAGAGTAATAAAAGTGGAATGAATGAATTGGGGTTCATCCACTGACCTCACGCTTACAAACAAAAGATACACACAAAAACAAGCACGTTTCTCTTCATGCTCCTTGAGCGCAAATTGCATCTTTATGAACATTAAAAATTACAGAAAAGGACTTCCCTTGAAAAAAAAGGGCACGTTTTATTGTAGTGAATGTATACTTGTGTACTTAATTTATGTTTAAATAGCTTTAATATGTAGATAGCATATTAATAATGCATTTTAAATTGTTGTTTTAATATTTTGCCATGCTTTAAAGATATACACTTATTTAGATGTGTTGACTAACATACTAAAGCACATGTAAAGTACTTCATTATAATTTTACTGTAGTGTGCTTTGGTATTACATGTAAAGTAATATATTTTAAATGTACTAATTGCAACTTCCACTTAATTAAATGAGTCAAAAAAGCACTCTTAGGTTTAACTTAAACTGCATTTTATATATACTATAGATTTCCATTTAATTGTAAATAACATGCAGTTAAGTGCATAAAAACATTGCATTTAGTTTACACTTTATATATTCTTTAAAATAAAATATTTCCATAAAAAGCATGCCTTTTATAAGTATGCTACACAAGAGTTGTTAAGACCAAGAAAACCTATAAATATTGTGTATGGGATAATCACTTATCTAACCTGTGTTGTGAGCCTCCAGCTCTTTCTCTATGAGTTCTCTTGGAGGTGGCAGATGGCTGAAACTGTCATGTGTTCCGGTGTTGGAGGGAAATGGTGTTTGTCTTGTGTGTGCGTTGCACATTGTGAATGAAGTGGCTGTTGTACGCGTGCCGTTCTTCTCCTGTCCGACAGCACTGATCATCTCGGACTCCTTCTCATGGGTGTCCTCTGTCTCCACATGGATCCATGGGATTTTACTAGTGTTGTGGAAAATAAAAAAATTGGATGGGTTTTTGTTTTTAGTCCAAGTAGACAAGATCAAGAGGAAACAGTCACTGATGCCAATAAAGAAAGCGAGCATCATTTGTTAGCATTAGTTGGTATTTCCAGGGCATATCAAAATGACAGTATATAATTAGCCCAGATTTGTGGAGCAGAACTGGGAGATTTGGAGAGGCAAGGCTTACCGTTTGAACTTGTAGATGAAGAGAATGGCCAAACCCACTAGACCCAGAGAAACCAGTAACAGCATGGCAGAGCCACTGGGGAGAACACTTGAGTCCACCAAAGGTGCTGTGGGTAATAAACAGCATAGCTCAATGTCTCATCTCACAGTCTGTACATATAAAGTGTGCATGTGACCCCCCCCCCCCCCCCCCACACACACACACAAAATACACACAAAAAAATGTCTACGGCTTTGATTAAACAGCAAAATACTGCCAGTGGTGAGTTCCATGGACGAGAATCCATGTAAAACATTATTAGTTGGTTTCTAAGGCTGCATGAAATATTAAAATCATTTAAAAATCTAAATAAATCAAAGAGTTATTGTGAATTTACAAAGGCTGCGATTCAATTAAATAAACATATGCACTGCGGGTTTATTATGCGCTTTATTTATATGCGATTAGCTAACAGCTCCGTTCACAGTAAATGCTGCTCCACACAAACAGTTATTATTTACATGTGCGGACCGTCTCAAACTCCATCTTTGCATATTTCTATTATCTTTTGCTTATAACATTCATCTGAGAAAAATGTGCACCATTCTGTCAGATTTATAAGGTAAATCATTTATAAACCTACGCCAACCCAGAAGAACACATTATTATGCTAAATGTTCACCACAACTTAAAAAATGTAAAACCTCACTCTTGAGTTTGCATGTTTTGATGTCCACATGTTCTTGTTCAAGAAATGACAGCGACTGTAGCATTTCTATCACAAAGAAGAGGCCAAATGTTAAAGATTAAGTGGACATTTGAATTAAAGGGTTAGTTCACCCAAAACAGTTTTGGTCAATAACCAATTATTAATGCCTTATTGCTATTATATATGTATTTTAAGTTATTTTAAAGTCTTTTGTTCGCTTAGGTAAATTTTTGTTACCACAAAAATGATCAGATTACTTGAATAATCATTGGTATAATGGATTAATTATTCGATTAGCAAAATATTTGTTAATGACAGCCCTAGAATATTACTGTAATATAGAATATTTTATTACCAGTATATGCTATTGGTATAACAACAGCTAACTGCGAAAATAAAAAGTCTGTCAACCATGAATGTCTTTGCTGTCTCTCAGAGTGTTTCTGATGTGTGAACCGCATATCCATTTCAGTAATTCTAAAAATTGTCTCACTCGTTCACTGCACACACGCACACACACTACAGTCCATCTTTCAGCCCTTTGAGGGTTGACGCATGATGATTGTGACCTTTTGGCAGAATGCAGGAGGCAATCTAAACCTTTTCCTGTTTGGAGCAATGAAGACAAATGGCTGTGTCGAAAAGGGTAAAATTATATGTGGCAGAGAGACACTCTTTATGATCCTGTAATGTCATTTCAAACTCACTATACTGGTCATGCTCAGACAGGCTCCACATGATCAATATTAATTTAAGTTGGAGTATCTGTTCTCTAGGTTTTCTAGCACCAGGAGAAGGTTGAGGTATTTGACACAATGGATCGTCAGCAAAGTAATCATGTAGTGTATTTTATGTAACCACAGAAGCATAAAAGTCACCTCACATGACCACAGACAGCGCTGTAATTTACCACAAAGAGGCAGCAATGAAATGCAAAACACAATGCGGTAGACCGTTAATAGCCGCTTTCACACATACTATCTTTACTGGTAAATAACTGTTAAGAGATAATGTGTGAACAGGACCTTTTCAGAAATACCTGGTAAATTCATTCTGGCAATTTAACGGTATGAGAAGTTGTAACATTGGCAGTAAATTAGTAAATTTACTTTAGTTTAGTTTAATTAAAAAATTAGTAAATAACTCAACCACAGACAGCAGTACCAAATGAGCCCTATAACCGCAGACAAAGCAGTGCAATGCATTTTGTGTATGCAGTTTGGGTCATCAGAGAACATTGATTAAAATGTTAGGAACAGAAACTTGCGTTCAGGTCTTACCCAGTGTGAGCTGAGACACAGACACTGTGACCCGCGTGTCAGGCTTCAGATCAAACTGGATCAGGTTCTGATTTAAAGCGTTCATGAAGACCTCTGACATCTGAAACAATAGAACGATGATGGTGACCGTAATGATGTGGAATAGGAAAGTTAAAATAGTGAAGATCTAAGTGGTAAAGCCTTGTTTTAATATATCACATTATTTTATCAAATATTTAATATGCAGTGTTACAACATTAAAGCATTAAATGTGTGTGAATAATGATTTATCTTACTAAAATCGTAGTAATTATTTCAACATGTGGACATTTACTACCATTCAGTTTGGGGTTGGTAAGATTTTTTAAATATTTTTTAAAAGAAAGTCTCTTATGCTAACCAAGATGGCATTAATTTGATCAAAAATATAGTAAAAACGTAATATTATTACAATTTAAAATGTATTAATGTGATGTAAATCTGAATTTTCAGCAGCCCTTACTCCAGTCTTCAGTGTCACATAATCCTTCAGCAGTCTTTTTGATTTGGTGCTAAAAATTATTATTATTATTTTTTTCAATGTAGAAAACAGTAGTGTAATATTTTTATTGAATATTTTTGTGAAACTTTTTTGTTTTTCAAGATTCTTTGATGAATTGAACGTTCAAAAGAACAGCATTTATTTGGAACAAAAATCTTACTGAGCCCAAACATTTGAACGGTTGTCTATTTGTTTTGAGTTATTAAAAAATATTTATCAAGGCTGCAAAAAGCTTTATTTGCATAAAGATTGTGAATATGAATCTTTTCTATGCCATTTAAAATGATCATACATTTTTCATTTCGGAAAGCTGTATGTCATAACCCTACATAAACTGAGAATGCAATAAAAAATACTGCTGGAGTTTTAATTTCTCTTTGTGGTTGTGGGGCATTACAATTCAGCCAATGACATTTTTAAAGTAAGTGCTTGTAGTTTGCAGCAGTAATAAAGCCTATTTTTATTGCCACTATAATATATTTAGCCATCAGAGAACCATAATAGGTTATTTTAACAGATTGTATCAATCATCAGACCTTGTCATTTGGGGGATCATAGCCAAGCATTTTGTTTTAATATGTGTGCATGTGTGGTTCTTGCCTTATTAAGCTGTTCCTCTGTGTGTGATCTAAATGCTGACTGGTTTATCTTGGGTAGGATAAAGAGCTCAGCGGCAGTTGGAGATCCAGGAAACACAGAGACCAACAGCTGGTCCTCAGGGAAGCCGCAAACCTGGAGAAAAACACACAGATAAACACACATTTCTCATATGCTAGTAAACATTAAATTAAACAAATTTGATCAGCATTTAACATTCATGACAGGATTTAATTCATGCGTAAAAGCTAGTCATTCATTTCATGCCCATTTGAACATTAATAATATCTCAGTTAATGTTTGCAAATCATAATAAGTCATTCCAGTGAATCTCAAGATAGTTGTAATATTTATGATATGATGTTGTGTAACTGTATTGAAAGCTCTCCGTTCAAGTTGAAAATCCAGAGGTATTGGGAGACCATTATATTTGTGCTTGAGCGTCTCATTGTAATGGAGTTCTGTGGAGCAGTTCTTTGGCTCTGTTCTTTAATTGGCTGACTGGCTTTAGAGTCTCTCTGTTGCCGCATCAATATTCACTCTGAACTCCTATGATTCACTCTCGCCAGTAGCACTATGTTACCCTATCTCTCGCTCTCAGACTGAGGGGAAATCAGTTGGATGCGTGAGAGCACGTAAAGCCTCTCAGCCAAGAACGAACCTCGCTGGAGAGCCCAGAAAGAGCCATCAGGCTTTAAACCAGCAGTGTTTGAGAGAGAGGAAAGAGAATAGCTGAAGAGAGAGGAAGTGTGGAGAGCTATCAGCAGCCTTTCAAGAAATTCAGTGAGTTCTTTTCAGCAGTTCACTGACATGAACAGAGCACTCCAACAGGAACTGATGATAGGCTTTACAGTCAGTATACCTGAGAGAGTGTTGCCCTGACAACGCGCCCCACGTCCTGTCTCCATTCGGCAATGGTCGGGTTGTGCTCTTCCAGGTTAGGAGAGAACGACAGCAGTAAAGAACGGAAGAAGTCTGGGAATGAGAGAATATGGATGGATGGGAACAGAGATGAAACTCTGCCAAACATTCCTCTTAATTCTGAATAGGTCTCTGTGAAACTAAAAATATCACATTCTGTATCTCAAAGAACACTACAATGTTTGTAACAACTGGAGGTCTTTACCTTTGACAGTTATGATTTTCACATCCTGTAGGACTGTGCCTCCTGTCGACACCTGTACTGTGACAGAGTTCGGTCCCTCTCGTGTGAATGTGTGAGAAATACTTCCTTCCAGTGTGATCAGCGGCTGAAAACACACATATACGAGACGTTCGGTTCAGGATTGACTGCACTGGGAAACAGGAAAGCAAATCACAGCACTGACTGATGTGTGAGTGGCAGAATCATTTATAGCAGAAAGCAGTTACAGTGCTACATTACCAAACTCCCGCCGTGTTTCACGGTTCAGTTGTCATGTTTTTGATCTCAGGGCTTTCCGTAGATATATTGGTCTTAAAGATCTTAATCCTATTTCCTAGTATTTCTTAACAAGCTGCTCCTTCCTGAGATTTACTTGTAATTTATGGAGGGCTTGCTGATGTTTTGTATTGTTCTAGCACTAGACGAGCATGTTGGGCAGCATCACTAAATAGACTGCCATTTGTAAGTGACATTTCAACATTAATATTCATCCAAAACAATGCAGTTACATTTTAATGCTGCCTTATTTTTCATAGAAATTAAATTAGTGAATACAAAAACATTGTACTTTCAGTGTATAATGGGATAACCACATCAACTCTGGGGACCCACCGGTGGGTCCAATATTGCATATGCCTAATTCTCAAAAAAAATCAAAATAACAGCTGAAGTGGATAAGTAAATGGACAACTGTTGCTCTGAACCCACATCATGTGGTCAAAGGAGCTCTCCATGCAAGTGGAACACACAATAGTTTGGCTTCAAAAACAAAACAAATTAATCAGAAAGTTAGCAGGAACATCAGGAGTGGCCAAATCAACAGTTTGGTACATTCTGAGAAAAAAATAATGCACTGGTGAGCTCAGCAACATGAAAAAGCCTGGAACATCTATGGGCATGCATGGCTTCCAGTGGCACTGGGTTAGTGGTGTCTAATTCTGAAGTGTACGCACAGTGAGCAGCCATTTATGCTGTGGCGCTTGGGGAGCAGTTGGGGGTTCGATGCCTTGCTCAAGGGCACCTAAGTCATGGTATTGAGGGGGGAGAGAGCACTGTTCATGCACTCCCCCTACCCACAATTCCTGCCGGCCCGAGACTCGAACTCACAACCCTTCGATTGCGAGTCTGACTCTCTAACCATTAGGCCACAACCTCCCCTTAATACAATCACACCGGTGCAAGTATATTCAGCGAGTCATATCATCAGCTACTAAATTCAGATCAGTGATCGCTTGCTGGCGCTGAGCCAGAGATAGATGCGTTTTTACAGCGCTGCGAATTATAACCAATCACACATGATTCTGTTGAGCTTTTGAATGCATTGGCCAATCAGAGGCGTTCAGATGAGTCATCGCAAAAATTCCGGTGCTTCCTTCACTCGCTCACTGACTGGAGACCTCTTTCTGGCGAATTCTCTCATCAGAAACAACAAAGTACAGATTGAGATGTGTGTATGAATCTGTAAATTAAGATATTGATTTCACAGTGTTAACAGGTTCAGTGATTTCAATGGGAGTTTCTGAGAGGGATTGAACTCTAGACTGTCAGTGAAAATTATCTTTGATAATGTAAATGTTATTTGCTCTCTTTCTGAACAATGAAAGATTAGTAGCAATTTTTATATCACATTAACTTTCAATGTAAATTTACATTTAATATAAAATCAGTCGTATTAAAAATATGTTATGGCATGACACCTATATCTGTTACAGACAGGGTTTTATAATAAATTACATAATTAGGCTACTTTGACCACTGCATATTATCATTATTAACATTCTTTGAAATGTGAAAATCGAGATATTTCATTACATAGTTCATGCGTCTGGGAATGTTTCTAATAAAAATGAAAAAATAAATAAATAATGCTTAATAATAATTTGCCAATATGCTGTTGTGGCTGCTGTGTGTCACATGACGACCCCCATATGCCTAGACACAATTAATTATGAAATTTGCACAATATTTACGCTTGCAGAAATATACTTCTGCGTGCAGACAGAAGAAGATCCATCAATGTGCATTTGGTTTGTTATGTTCAGATGTTCGGTAACTTAGCGGTCATGTGAGGAGTTTTCTCTCTTCTCTGTGTCAGAGGTTATTTATACATATATAATACATACTTTAAAATATATTTTATTTTGTGATGCAAATCCAAATTTTCATCAGCTGTTACTCCAGTTTTCAGAGTTATGATCCTTCAAAATATAATTCTAATATATTGATTTATTACCAGTGCTGAAAACAGTTTTGCTGCTTAATATTTTTTTGGAACCAGTGACATTTTGTTTAGGATTATTTGATGTATAGAAAGATAAAAAGAACATCATTGATAGTAAATCAACATATTGGAATTATATGGCATTGAAGACTGGAATAAAGGCTGATGAAATATATATATTTATACACACACATAACATACATTTTATCTATATATCTAAAATAAAATAGGCTCAGTATATATGACCCAAAGTAACTAGTAACTAACTACTTGAGTAGATTTTTTATCCGATACTCTTTTACTCTTACTCAAGTAACTATTCAGACTAGTACTTTTACATTTACTTGAGTAAATATTTCTAGAAGTACTTTTACATCTACTTGAGTACAGTTTTTGGGTACTCTACCCACCTCTGTTCATAGTACAAATGGACAATGACCCAAAACATACAGCAAAAGCAACCCAGGAGTTTTTGAAGGTAAAAAAGTGGAATATTCTGCAATGGTCAAGTCAATCTCCTGATCTCCTCCTGACTGAGCATGCATTTCACTTGCTGAAGAAAAAACTAAAAGCAGAAAGACCCATAAACAAACAACAACTGACATCAGCTGCAGTAAAGGCCTGGCATCACAAATCGGTCAAAATTCTTAATGGTCAGTTAATGGTTAACCGGTTAAAATGAACATCCTTAATCCTAATAACAGGTTTACCTATATGACCCTGGTAACCACAATATCTTTGGCAGAGCCCTTGTTTTGTTACAGGTCAAAAGTAATACTGGAATAGCTGTTTAACAGCCTCTGGGCCATACTCACACACACACACACACGCACACACACGCACACACACGCACACACACACACACACACACACACACACACACACACACACACACACACACACACACACACACACACACACACACACACACACACACACACACACACATATATATATATACACAACAATTGAACCTCTGTGCTGTTACTGAACCACCAGTAGAAAGTAGCAGTCCTGGGCTGACTGGGCCACAGCACTGCTGTCAAGTTGGCCTCTTTTCCTCTGATGACGACCACCGGTGCCGAAAGAAAGATACGCTCCACAGGACCTGACATGACACATCGGACGTGATATCTCATCAGACACAATATAAAGTCAATAATGATCACATTTAGCACTGAACACAATAACAAGCAATTTCTTCTTCTACACATCCTTCATTGAGAACTGGTTCTGAAATAGATTGTCTAGATGTGCAGTCAGTGGTTTAGAGGTAATGTAGTCTGACAGGAAAGAGTTTTTTTATAGTGACGGCAGTGGCTTCTTATATGTATATGTGTATATGTGCGTGCTCATGTACTTACTAGTGATGTGCAGATAGAGCAAGCTGCTGTCAGACCCCTGACTGTTCTGAGCATGTGCGGTGACCCTGAATATCCCAGTGACCCTGTACACGTGTGTGATGCTGTCACCAAGGCGACTTATATTGGAGTATGACACCGAGATGCCATCTCCAAAATCCACATGGAGACTTGTAGACAGTGAGTCTCCCTACAGAAAAAGGCAAAAAAGACAGATATATTCTATGGGTTTGTATGTAAAGGCTTTGAGATACAGAGAAAAACTGGTTCTAAAACTGTAGTAAGCAGATGGCTGGTGGACTGATTTAAAAAAATAGATCTAAATACATAAAATGCAAATTTTAACAGTGAATTGAAATGATTTACTGTTAAAATCAGTTTTATAATAAGTGAATACAGTTAGGTGTCAGTGTACATTACTGTTCAAAAAGTTGGGGTCATTTGATCATTTGCGGGCAGAAAGATTTTATTTTTCGAAATAAGTCTCTTATATCAGTTAAGACTGCATTAGTTTGATCAAAAATACAGTAAAAGAGTAATATTGTGAAATATCATTACAGTTTACAATAATTGTTTTCTGTTGTATTATATTTGTATTTGTATTGTATTATATAAGCTGAATTTTCAGCATCATTACTCAAGTCTTCAGTGTCACATGATAATTTTAATATGCTGATTTGGTGCTCAAGAAAGATTTCTTATTATGATCAATGTTGAAAACATTTGTGCTACTTAATATTTTTGTAGAAACTGTGATGAATTGAACAGAAAGTTCAAAAGAACATATTTGAAATAGAAATTGTTTGTAACAATATAAATGTTTATACTTTAACTTTTGTTCAATTTAATGCTTTTGTGCTATATTAAGTGGGAAAAAAACCTTACTGGCCCCAAACTTTTAAACAATTATGTATGCAAGTTCTTTACTAACCTAGTTATTAAGTTGTGTTAAATTCACTGAAATGAAAAGCAGCAGCCTTGTAAAATTATGGATTGGCGGCACAAGGCAAGATTGATGAAAAGGACATTGACTGAGACCCCCTCATGAAATCAGGGGTTTGGAAATTTGTTTTACTCGCAAAGTTGGTCTGCCATCAAAGTTTGAGTTGAGTTGAGTTGAAAGCACAACACATTATCAATGACTTTGTGTGTTTGTGCACCTGCTGGCTCACTTTTTGCAATGCTACTCTGAAGGTGATGTTGGTTCCCAGTACAGCAGTGAGCTGGGAGTTGATGGTGCTCAGCTGTAGGCCACTGGGTGCTATGAGTTTGCACTGTTGCATTTTGGGACTTAGTGTATCTTTCAGACCCTCTCTACAGTTATTCAACAGCACTTGCCTGTACCTGCACCGACACACACAAAGACTTTAGAAAAAGCCCTCTGTTACCAGCAGAAACAGAAAAAGAGACATGTAGTTAATACACAAACACTCTTATGAAGACTATCACAAAGAGATTAATTTTGCAAGTATGGATCATGCAGTGTGTGTGTGCATCTGTGAGTGTGTGTTACCCTGTGCTGTTGCGGTAGCGCTGTCCATGGCTGCAGGTGTGTGCTGGTAAATTGACATCATACCAGAATGCAGGTGCACACTTTCCACTGGCCTGTCTCTCAAACCCATAATCACTGCAGGGAAAATCATAAAAACACATCAATTATTCAGTTTGGTTGAGCTCCTCTCTATGATACCATAGCAGTCTATAGAGAGAAGTGGTTTATATTTTCAGTTTTAGTTATTGTTTTAATAATTTAGGTTTTAATTTATTTTTATTTCAGTTTTAGTAATTTTAATACTTCAACTTAAACACCAGCTTTTGTTTCAGTAACATTTTAGCAGCACGGAAGCCTTAAGTTGTGATTGGTTAGTGCGTTTACAAGGTATAAACTGCAGTTGGGGATCAGGGCTAAACTCAGTAACAACAGCTCCTTCAGGCTAATCAGATTACTGCCACATTTAAATAATCCTTACTTATTCATTTGGAGATGATTAATCATTTGACATTATGCTACTTTTACATGCCTCTCATTCAAACCTGCAATTTGCCTAAGAGCAGACGACTAATGGAGCCTGTGTGTGGTACAAGTGAGATTTATGTCATCGTTTTGATCAGCGCAGGAGTGTGTCTCCATGTGCATCGGGTGGGTTTGTCAAATCTCCATCAGTATAGCGATATGATTACGATGTAAATCCAGGTTTTTACCTTGCTGCCTCAAGAGCAATTGATTTAAGTGACTGCATGAAGGGAAAACCCTTGTTTTGTTTTTTTTTCATTCAAATGCCACTTGATTGATCTGTATAATTGGTTGGATCCCTGCAGCTTTCGTACTGTACATGCAACACTGAGTCCTTTGATCTGCAAGAGTTACTGTCATTCATTTCCTCTATTGGAGAAGCAGCTGCTCTGCTTTTCCATGTGTGTGCACGTATGCATATGCTTGCATGTGACTCACCACTCAAAGTCATAGAGGGTGCAGATGCAGGGCTCAGCTGAAACAACTCGAGAATACTCCCGACCCAGAGTGCAACGTGTGCCAGGTTTCCTCTTCATATACACCTGTCTCTCTCCCATCACACACACCTCACCCTGAAATACACATTAATACCTAAATAAATAACTAGCAGAGTCACCAAACTGCTCATGGAACAGTGTTATTTTAGTATTAGTATACTATTAAAATATTAATTAATATTATTTTTATATTTTTCTAAATTTGTAAATTTATATCTAGCTTAAATTTATTTATATTTCAGTTTTAGTTTTTGTCATTTTAATACTTAACTTATAACTTTAATATTTCAGTAACATTTCTAGCTTCCATAAGTTTTTTTTTATTTGTTAGTAATTTTTTTATTTTATTATTGCAGCTATATTTCAATTATCAAAAAATATTTTGCAATAGTTTTATTTACTAATAGTTGATGCTGCTTGAAATCAGGCCGTCAAAGCTTTCTGTTTTTTTATTATTATTATTTTTTTTTATTAAAGCTATTTTAGTAAATGTAGTTTAGAATATGGCAAAGGAATAGTGACAAAAATGTTTTCTAGTTACGTCTGCCTAGATACAGTAGTTAGTACGAATTATAGAAAATGTATTGTGCTTTCCAGGAAACAGATTTGACAAGCAATAGATGCTGACTCTGAAACTCTGTAAAACCACAAGTGAGAGTCAAGGCTGATGGACAACATGTCACCAATATTATGTGCTGAGATCTGTTGCAAAAATTCATTACGACTCCATTAATTTCCATTTTGCTTGGGCATGTTACCCCTGAGGTGAAAATAATCTCCCTTGCCACCCTAATCACTAACGCATTTAGTGCCAAAAGAAACTCATGTTGAATGCTGAGAGAGTGAATTACTGTTTTGCTGTTGAGACCGAACAGTAAGGCGTGCTGATAAATGTGAGGTGACAACCTTGTTATGCAGGTGCCATGTCTGAAAGTCTCCTTCTGTGCATTTCCGCCCAAACAGTGAGCTGTAGTCAATCTTTATCAGCTGCCAGTCGGAGTGGTAATTAAAGTGCCCGAAGAATCTACGAGGATAGAGATGCTTAAGCACAACAGTATAGGTTTATTTTTACATTCTTTACAATTGCTTAAAGGACACATATTGCTATGGAAAATCCATAAATGACTAACAAGAAGAAAGTGTCAGTGTTATCAGTACAAGAAAGTGTGAGGATCATAGTACAGGCATGCTGACATGCAAATGAAAAGATTTAATCTGATAATAATGATCACAAGTTAGTGAAGGTTCATTACTGACACCTCCTGGGCTATTTGGATGAGTGTGACTTAGAAGACGAAATGATTGAAATGATTCTTACGTAATGATGTGATTCTCAGTCTCTGGAGTCATCAAAACTCCATCAACAAATAGGGGTGTAGACGAAAAACTGAGTTTGTCCCATTGCCGGCCTTCATCCAAACTAATCCTAGACACACATACATTTCACAAATCATTTCACTGGCGAAGCAGATTCGGTTCATATTCTGATTAATATACTGTACAGTGCACATTTGACAAAGACATAAAAATAGAAGATGCATTTGTTCAGTCATCTGAGAATATTTATCGGATCCACAGAAACAAGTCATTGTGGAGTCACTGCATTAACATTCAGTGTGGGTTACATCTGCATAATGACATTAAAACCAAATCTAAAATATGCTCAATGAAAAATATCAAGACAAAATTATTCACCATACCCCCACTTGTGTTTACATTACCCTCTAATCATTATTAGTCATGTAAAATGCATATTATGTCTCATTACACATTCAGTCCACTTTGCATTTCATTGTTCTTTTATGTTGCATCACTTCTTTCTACTTTTTTCTGTCCTTTGTATTATTTGTATTATTTTTCTTTGGGTAACTGGCTCCTCAGTGTGTTTTATTTTCAGATTTTGGTCTTCCTATGAATGCCTTGTATTTTAAAGCACCTGATTGTGTTCGTGACATCTATTATTGTGTATTTAGAGCCCTCCTGTTTGCTTTTTTATGTGAGCATTAAATGTTTAGCCTAATCTTAGTGGTTATTCATCTTAGTTTAGATTAAGTTAATTTCAGCATTTTTTTTTCTTACTTTCAATAACCAAAACAACTCTCACATTGCTGAGTCTGCAGAATTCTGCATAAATCCCATAAAATCAGCACACATTCTGTGTGGAATTGGTATGCTTTTAATACACACAGTTAGTTCAGAAGTTTGGGAAATAAAAAAAACAAAACCTTTCATTCAGCAAGGATGCAATAAATTGATCAACAGTGACAGTAAAATCATTTATGCTACAAATGACTTTCTTCAAATAAATGCTGTTTTTTGAACTTTCTAATCAATTAATCCTGAAAAAAAAGTTAAGCAGCACAGATGTTTTCACCATAAATATATATATATATATATATATATATATATATATGGGTCAAAGTCACCCGAGTTGATGGCTAAACACCCGTACACACATCTGACTTCTGTTCTAACAGCAACCCACAGGAGGATACAAATTATCTTCGGCAGCCTAATTGATCCTGACAACATTTCAGAGCTTAACACATCAAAGCTGGGTATGTGATGTGGCAGGAACAATATGAGAATGGAAGCCCACTGAATCCCACCTCTGCTTCAAACCTTAAACCCCCAACATGAGCATAAAAGCCCTGGCAAACACGGCCACCTGCACTACAAAGCCATGACAGACACTTTCACTGAAAGGATTCCAAATGTTTGATATGATAAGACCTATTGCCTGCTGCTTATATCTACCAGTCCTCATATCAAAGCTGACGTTTAAGGATGTGGGAACTTCAAAAACTTAGTCTGAATAAAACATATCCCAAAAGTTAGAGCAATAAACTGCAATGAACTCAAAAATCTTTCTAGTGCTTTGTTTTATATACATATAATGTGTCAAGTCACTTTTATTTTAATAGCACTTTATACAACAGAGATTGTTTCAAAGCAGCTTCACAGTATTAAACAGGAAAGTAACCAAATCAGTGACACAGACTTTAAAAATGAGGCAAATCCAAATTCTGCTTTACAGCTGCTGTAACAAGACAAGTGTCATTATTCAGCTCCAGTCATTTTAGTGTCTATACAGTTCAGTTCAATAACTGTATAAAAGTTCAATTCAGTGATAAGCAGCTCTGCTGAAGTATAGTGTATAATGTATACACTATATAATTTAGTGTAGTTATTCAATTCGATTCAGTAACTGATTAAATTTAATTTAATAACAGTGTCAATGTTGCAAAATATGTCAATTATGAACATTTATTTCAGCTATAAAGCAGCTCTAAAGAAGAAAATAGTGGAATTAATCAGCTAAGTTCAGTTCACGTTTTGTTCTTATCTTTGTTAGTTCCATCAAATCTATACTGTTTTTGAATATTAAGTGTCTTTTAAACCTCAACTAAGTGAACCAAAGGCAAGAGGTGACAGAAATGAAGAAAATATCTTGGGAGAAAGTTAACCAGGCTCAGTCAGGTGACTAGTTATCCTCTGGTCTAAATGTATGAACATGGAGTAAAATAGAATTCAGGCTGCATCACAAATCAGATTTGTGTATTGATGTTATTCAATAAAATTTGTAAGGCACTGCATTTATGTGCATTGTCTTACCATAAATGGCGTGTTGGTACAGCAGATTGTGTAACAGCTAATAAAGCCCCTCCATGGTCCAAAAACCAGACACCGTGCTCCTCCTCAAAAATCTAAAGACAGTGTTTACAGAGTCAAAATCCAGCAAGTTATTTCGGCATTCTGTCTCTGTGTTTCTCACATTTCTTTTAGTTTCAGTTAGTTTGAGTGGTGATCAGGGTCTATAATTACAGTATGTCTATAATTAAGGAGGTGATTGTCAGCATGTGACTGGTTTACCTGTCTCCATGTGTTTCCAGCATCAGAGGAAATGAACATTCCTGTATTAGAGAAGGAAAGCTCGGGCCCAATGTTACCTGAGAAACAAAATACTGCTGTAACTCTGACAGACAGATTATTCACCATGCATATGATGGAGATGTATAAGTGGATGAGATTTGATTCTATTTTAGTTTATTAAAATAGAAAATAATCCCTACTGGTAAAAAAAAAAAATAATTAAAAAAAGATAAAATCAAATACAATAAAAAATAAACAAAATCAAACAAAACAAATAAACTAAACCAAGCATATCTGGGTAATTACTGTATGCACTACAAAGGCAAAACTATTGAATTTCAATTGATCAGATTTTACACATTTAATCATAGATAGAGTAATTAAACATAGATAATCAAAATATGTCTTTTACAGATCATTTCATGGTCTAAGCTCCATGTATTATATGAAGGGTGACATTGTAAAGACCAAAAAAAAAAAAATTATAATAAAGAAATTGTTTCCATCAGTAGCTGTTTAAATGATTATCATTTATATTGTCACTGAACAAAAGCAAATTGTATCTTAAAAAAAAAAAAGTTTGATAGCATACAAGCAGTCCAACGGCACCCCCAAAGTAGATAAAACGCCTTACAGGATAGGCAATAGACAGGGCCGGCTCATCGCATAATTTAAATAGGCAAATGCTAGGGACGCTGTCCATCAATTGTGGCACCCAAATGAGGTAAGTTTTTTGTATAATTATTATTATTTTAATTAGGGGCGCAATATATATTGACATAGAATTTATATCACATTATGGCTTAATGCCATAGTAATACTGTGAAGGTTGCCATTTAATTAAATAAAAATAACGTGGTAATGTAAAGTGGTAATGTGTTAGAGTGACACGCATCGCTTCACTCTGAAACATGCAGAATGTTCACTTATTTGATGGCAAACCACCAAAATAAAACAAGTTTAATATCTGAATTTGGGCAGAGATGCACCGATAGACCATCAGCCATAAATTGGAACCGGTTGTTTTTTAGTCTGTAAACAGGGTTAACAGAGGCCAGGGACGCAAAGAGGAGAAAATACATGAGCAGGCAGAGCAAGCTACTGTTCACGATGCACAAAGTATGAATGTATGTATCTCTGAGGGGAACTGACTGTATTAAGAAACAGTTTAGATTGCATTTTCCTTTCATTTTTCCTCTGTATGTGCGTTTACAGCAGTAATCAAGAAAACAATGCATCACTGCTGTTCCTTAAGCGCCACCTGCTGACAGAGAGTAAATTTGCATTTTCATTCAGCCCATCTGCTGTTTGTTATGTTTTATGTAGCCTAATTTCACAAGGCTAAAGCCAGACCACTCTGTTTTTGCTTCAGGTTTTGAAATTATACAGTCAAATTTAGATCAAAATAATAAATAATAAAGCAACTATCGATATTCTTCATATACTCAAATTTCAATTTTTTCTTGTCTTTGGCTTAAATAAAATACATAAAAAATCAGTATTGGATTCTGCCATGAAAAATTCATGAAAAGATCAGTGCAGCCCTAAATTAATGAATGTCTGAAATGAAGATATTAAGATTTAAATGTTAGTATTTTAGCTGCCTTTGGACAATAAAGTTCTCTAATTTAAATAGCTAACTGAGTTAATGTCAGTTTATTTATTTATTTACTGTGCAACTGTCTTATTTCATATGTATTTTGCTTTATATCATACAGCTATGCAGTTTCTGTGTCAATGATCGGTGGTGGATTTGGCTGTTATACAAGGGGCACCAGTTAAAATCTTGCCTAAGGCTCCAAATTGCCGGCCCTGGCAATAGGACACAGGGATTCTGCTGCTGCTGCTACTATTGCAGCTACTAGTGACAGCTGACACTGTTGTATGAAGGATGCATCATTCTGTACTTGCATTCTCAAATTAAATGCAGCGATGCAAAACAATCATGTATCTAATGTATCTAATCATCATTCAGTAAAAACTTTGATTCAAGAATGACCATTAGAATGAGTCATTAGTCTTATTGGCAAGCCATAACAGCATAATTTTTCATATCGGGCCATGCCGATATTTACTTTTTAAGCAATTATCAGCCAATTCCAATAACGTACCTATAATATTGTGCATCCCTAATAAAATTAAAATATTATAAACTTTGGTGAATACAAAAATTGTGTTTTGCATTAATATTTACATTTAAAAAATGTTTCCCCTAATTTTTTGTGCCCCTTTGCAGCCCCCATAAGGTGACCTTGGATTTCTATTAATCAAATAATTAAGGAAGTCCAGTTTGAAAACCCCTGGTCGATGAGACCTGAATGAAGTCATTAAGGGTTAACAATTTTTTTTTTTAATTATTTTAACACAATTTTTGCAACTGCACTTAAGTATATTTTTAAATCTATAATATATGATTTTACAATAAATTCTTGGTGCATATTGCCTGGTGGGTATGAGTGCACTCATGGCACCTGATGAATTACGTTTGGTAAAGCTGCTTCCAGTAACAAAACAAAACAAACAAACAAACAAACAAAAAAAAAAACATATTTTTCAAATCCCATATTTATACACTCCGAGCATGGGAAAGTGATTGCAGAACAGCTGTTGGACATGACAGGCAATTATGAATGTGGAAGACACTGGTCATATTTTCTGCGTGCTCTGCATGGCTTACTTTTTGAGTGAGCATCTATCTAGTCTCATGCAGGAAGCTATTTGGGTTTGAGTTTTGAAGATTTATAATGAGTCTGACAAGCAAAATAACATGTTTTTTTTTCCAATCATGCCAAACTCTGCAGGTGAAAAAAACACAGAGGTGTAACAACTTGAAAGCCGTGATTTGGCTACTCAAACTATATCTGCATTTAAAAGCATTTTTCACTCTAATTTGTCAAAAACGCCCGGTGGACTCAAGATGCCACAAGCATAACAACAATAAAGGAAGTGGGACAGTTAAACACACACACACCTGTGGCTACTATAATCCCTGGAGTGGAGTGTTTGGTGGAGATGGTGTCAGGTGTGTAGGGGTTTTCAGACATCTGCAGGAGAAGGTGCAAGGAGCACGAGGGCTGAAAATTAGAACATTACACAGCTTTAAATTTTATTTCAATACATTTAAATATATCTACATAATCTCAACTTTATCAACCAACTGGAGCATCAGCTTTCAAAAGTCATGCAAATGAATCTGCTTTGGATCTCTGCTGCTTTTGTCCATATTTTTGGTATCCCTTACAATTAGTGTGACCCATTTCTTTTATTTCAGAGCTTCAGAAAATATATTATCTATTATGGCAATTAGAATACAGTGTCAAAAATCAGTACATTTAAATGCAATCAACCACCTAGTGATTCAAAACTAATTTCATATGCAAGTAAGCAACACACTTTTATTCTGTGTGTACAAGTGTCTGAATTCTTGTACCAGCAGTTGTTTAAATTGGGTAATAAGTCCCAAAATACCCTAAGCACAAGGAATGAAAAAAAAAAAAAAAACCTTGTTTTCTAAAGAATGACAACACGTGTGCAAACACTGAACCCACTGTTTTGGTGCAGCAGAAAAAAAGTAATTAAGACTTTTCTGAGATCTGCTGATAAATTGACTCCAGCTGTTCAATGTATGTCTTAATTGAAATCACCAATCTTCCAGAACAGTGTAAAACATCAGTGAAAGTCATTACAAAGATACAGAGAAGGTAGTGTGTCTTAATCAAGCCATCAGAAAGCACTGAATTCAGAGCTATTGTTTGGTAGCTGGTGGTTCACCCTCATTTCACTGTGAAACTAAAGGAGTTCTTCTCTGCAGGGCTCCACTGTAAACGTATCAAATGAAAAAGTGTCAACACTGTAATGTCTTGTTTTCATCTGACCATAGGTTAAGTAGGTGGCTCTGAGTGTAATTTAATGAATATAGTGGGTGTGACTGGCTCTGATGAATTGCTTGTTTTCAATAAACGTTGGCGTGTCACTATAATAGGATCAACATTAATAATAGTTTTATGATAAATAGTATTTTGCCTACTTTTATGTTGGTGACCTATGCTTTTTTCGGCAATGTCTTCATGTTTAGTAGGAAATATGTGGATGAATTCATTGGGTCTCACCAGGTTGCAGTTGATGTCATGTCCTGTGGTGTCTTTTGCTGGAGGCTTTAGTAAGCTCCATGTCTGGCCTTTGTTGAAGGTGATGTACGTTCTCATCTGTGTGTCTTCTTTCTTATTGGCTATGATCAGTCCACTAACACCCGCCACCTTTACAGGACAGGACAAAAGTGATCTGAACTCAGATATTTGTATTTCCTCTTTGTGATGATGATGATGACGATGATGGTAATAATAATAATAATAATAAAATATATTATTGTTATTATTAACAACAAAATACTAATTTATTAGTATTATTACTGTTATATATTATTATAAAAAATATTTTAAGTATTGTGTTCAATTACAGACATTAGTTTATGTTCTACTAAATTATTATGAAATAACTTATATAAATAATAATAATAATAATAATAATAAATCAGTACAGTAATTTTCTGTTATTATTATGATTATTAATAGTAGTAGTAGTAGTAGTAGTAATAAAATAATAATAATAATATTCTTATGAATTTTACTGTTTATTGTTATTTACTGATTATTATTATCAGTTCTATTTTTTTTTTTCCTTTTTTTTTTTTTTTTTTTACAATTATAGATATTAGTTAGTGTTTTTTGCCTAGAAGTGAAGGAAAAGAGAAGAATGAAAAAATATCAGGTTCTACATTATTGCAGATAAGCCTAGTTTCTCTGTGCATTTTTGCTTACACTTCAGTTTCTATATGTTTTGAGTTGTTCTCATTAGCAGATTTTCTTCTTCTCTTTGTATTCATTGCGATTAATTGCATAACTTCAAACACTACTGTTTTGTGCTGCATTGCACTGTTCCCTGTTCTACTTTCAAAAATTCCTGGCGAAAACCATGTTAATTACTGAAGTTTTCCTAATTGCACACAACCTTCATATGTGAACATTCAAGGTGGTTGACTTCTTCAACTTAATTGAGAAGCACCATCAGGCTATACGATCATATTTGCAGACCTTGTAGACATCCACAATGAGGTTTCCTGTGAGACTGCGGAAGGTATGGAGGTTTGGGAGCGAGCGAGTGAAGTAGACCCCAGGGGTGTCAGAGATGTACAGACTGTAGGTGTCATTTTCGTTCCACTCCTGCACTGCTGCCAGCACTTGTCCCTCATCTGTACTGACAATGTGCATGTCCTGCATGAAGAACAGCTGTTAGAGCCACATACATTTCATCTTACAACTTATTTGTGACAGCTAGTGCTGTGTCATGTATCTTACTTTGGGTAGACAGTATTTAGGGAGCTGTATGGTCCTGAAGGGCCCTCGCTGATAGGACACAAAGTACGTAGTTCTTCCTGCTGTGGTTAACTGATACACACACACACAGTCAGAGAAAGCACAGCTACAAGGATTTACAACAGATCAGGAGTTCACACCAGTCAGAACCCACGTTTCTTGTTTATCAGAGAGGAGACTTTCCGTTGCTCGTGATCCAATGTTTTCAGCGTCTCAGATCTTGGTATATGCAATGAATTCTATCACTGTAGGTGCTGCTAGCATTTGGGTACACAGTGGCCATTCATAATTTTTTTATACAGATAAATACAACATTTCACTAGATTTGTAATGAAACATGTTCGTAAACCTGTTTTCACAAAACGTCAGTTTCCTCCAAAATAAAAGCCAGAGGGTTTAACTTTTTGTTTAACTAAAAAAAAATTACTTTAACTTTTAGTAATTTAACAGTCTAGTGTGAAGTAACTATATATATATATATATATATATATATATATATATATATATATATATATATATATATATATATATATATATATAATATATATAATTAAATATTTTTTTGTTCAATTGACAGAATAATAATAATAATTAATTTTGGCTGAGGAATCCCATAACCTTTTCTCATCAACTTAAAAGTAAATTATTTTAACTACTAATCAAATTTAGTCTTTTTTTTTGCATGTAATTTAATACAAATATTAAATATAAATATATATATATATTATTAAGCTATTGTTAGATTTAGAAATTCCAGTATTGTGAAAACACTACCTCACACAATCTTTTTTATTTACATTTTTACATTTTATTATTATTATTATTATTATTTTATGTTTTTTTTTTTTTTTTTACTTTTTTTTGTTTGGAGAAAAGGGGGAGATAAGTAGGTATGAAGGTATACAATGCAAGTATAAATACACAGTGTTTATTTAAATATTTTAAGGATTAAATACATAATTGCAAGGCAAATTGTAATCCAATTAACATGTAGACATGTTGGCCGAAGCCAAGATACAGTCACATAATCTAATTCTCGTAGTCCGAATTCACAAAAACCTAAAAAACATTTTGGTAGCAAACTCAGTTTTGGTCATACTAAAATCGAACTTTCAAAGTGCAGTGTAAATGTACTGAATTTTAGAAAAACCTGACCTAGACACACATGTTGTACACCCTCTTATCAAGTAGATTGTAGCTATTAGGCTATAAATACAGTGCATTAAAGTTCTAATGCTTCGATTGATCCAGTGTCAATAGAGCTTAGATGTCCAAAGAATGAGGCAGTGTTTCTGTGTGTGTGTGTCCACTTTACAGGGTGAGGATGGTGCTACACTGTGTTTTTCCTGCGAGAGGTGTGGGGTGTCAGACCGTCTCTTGTTCCTGTGCTTTTTGAATCAATAACCTCATTAATCTCTGTCAGCTCAAATCCAACAGCTTCAAGCAACAAAAGTCAACCGAAAGTTGCTTGTATTGACAGAGGAGGGTCCAGGTTTGGGATTCTCGCTCAAAACCATGTCCTGTCCTACCCTGGCCTGCTGTTAAAGATGGAGAGGCTGGTTTCAATGGTTATCACTCACTTACACGGCAATGACAGAGATAAAAGGAGGGCTATAAAAAGAGTCAGACAGAGATTATTGTGACACACACACACATTTTTGATATCTCCCACACCAGTCTAAATCACAAACGCTTATGTACTTAATGAAATGCACACACATCTGTACCTGTAAGAAGATGTATTGGTCCTGCACTACGAGTGAGTTGGTGTCAATTCGGCCACTGAATGGATACTGCCTACCCTCCTCTGAACACTTTTGTGCTCGGCAGGTGATATACTGCATGTCTGTGAGACACACACACAGATTTATCAACGCAGGATACGCTCGTGCACAAGAACGCCTTGATCTACACCAAACAAAAAACAGATGATCAATATCTCTCTCACTCTCGCTGGCACACACACACCAACACAACAAACACAATCAAGAACCTACACACATCTCTGTGTCTAGCCAAATTAATCAGTCCTCTCCATTATCAGTCTCTCTACTAGCTATCCATCCTCACTCAGAAGGGAGAGAAAGAGGGGGTGCGAGTAAAAGTACAGAGAAAGACTGAAGGGAGAGAGTAAAGACAGAAAGAAAATAAGAGCCCAACAAAGAAACAACAGATAAGGAATAACTTTTTTCAGGTATCTCTGAACAAAATGAAAAGTAGGAGATATGATGCCTTTCATAACAATTTTAGATATTTTTTGTTATACGTTTTGAGATCAAATTTAAGGAAGGAGTTATTTTTACATGGATTAAAGGGTTAGTTCTTCCGAAAAAGAAAATTACACACACACCGGAGCAGTGGGCAGCCATTTATGCTGCGGCGCCCGGGGAGCAGTTGGGGGTTCAGTGCCTTGCTCAAGGGCACCTAAGTTGTGTTATTGCCGGCCCGAGACTCGAACCCACAACCATAGGCGTCAAACTCTCTTACCACTAGGCCACGACTTCCCACACGTAAATGTATGTACCGCATACTGTCCATGTCCAGAAAGGTAATAAAAACATCATCAAAGCAGTCCATGTGACATTAGAGGGTCAGTTAGAATTTGACGTGTTTTCTGGCGCTCCCAATATCAGAGATAACACGTCAGCAGCGTCGTGAACACACTCACAACAGACCCCGAAGAGAAGAAAATGCTGAATAAAGTCGTAATTATTATTTTTTTGGACCAAAATGTATTTTCGATGCTTCAACCAATTCTAACTGACTCTCTGATGTCACATGGACTGCTTTGATTATGTTTTTATTACATTTCTGGACATGGACAGTACATACATTTTCAATGGAGGGACAGAAAGCTCTCGGACTAAATCTAAAATATCTTAAACTGTGTTCCGAAGATGAACGGAGGTATTACGGGTTTGGAACGACATGAGGAAGAGTCATTAATGACATAATTTTCATTTTTGGATGAACTAATCCTTTAATAGCTTTAAATATCTTTAAGTTCATAAAGAACTTAAAAATCCATTACAAATCCCTTTGACTTTGCAATACCAATAAATCATGTTTCTATAGCAGTGATCCTCAAAATTGGCCCGCGATGTCCACTTTCCTGCAGATTTTAGCTCCAACCCTTTAACACCTGTTATCAGTTTTATTTGTTTTAGCTGTTGCACATCATGCCAATATTTTTAACTTTCAATGATTTTAACACTAACAGTAGCAAACCCACAAGAGTGGTCAGGTGTTAATTTGCATTTTAACATTCAAGGTCTTACCTAAGTGGCCTACTCAATGTGGTGTACTGAAAAATAGCTAAATAAACCAGCAGACAATGCATTTACAGAACAGAATGTTATTTTAACAACAAATGATTATACACAGCAGCCGGCCATCTGTACAAAACAACTCTTAATCTAAAACTAGTTAATTGAGGCATAATGATATTGGAATATAATAGCAAAGACCTCAAAGCTAGGCTAAGGTTGGCTAAATAATGTTAAGCGGTCATAAGTACCAAGTTTATGAAACATAATTGTTTTATTACAAAAATATCTACCCAGGAAAGCTTTTTTTACTCAGAAGACTTGAAAAACTTAAGTCTAAAACTAGCTAAGTAAAATATAATATAGTAATATATCAGGGTTGCCAACATTGGTTGCCTGGCTGGCATAAGATACATGAATATTACCCTTTACCCACTTTCCGTCTATAGTGTACATTTTTTAAACACTTGAAATATTTTAAAGCCTATATTATTTTTTAATACAGTTGTGCAGTAATATTCACTATAACGATTCTCAAAGATGAAAAAATTTGCAAAAATGTATCTTCTTGTGGAAAACAAAGAGTTTTAAGATTAGAATGACATATATTTTTTTTACACACGCGTCATTCCTGAAACAGTATATGTGAACGTAGAAAACTTTTCATCAAATTTTAAATGGATTATGTGAGAAACCACTGCAGAGAGAATGGCCTGAATGAATCAAACTGAATCACAAACAGTTTCTGGCCTTTTTCCAAACCTGTTTGACTGATTAGATAAAAGGAGTCATTCATTTACAAATCTGGCTAGCTCTGATTCTAAACAGCTGATTGAAATCACACGACATATAAGGATTTAGCAATAATATTTACAGGCGCACAGCTGTATTTTAAGGGTCTAGCGACACCTCAGCTTGTTTGTCTTTGAAATACAGTTTACTAAATTCCTCTTCCTGTCATTCCAAATCAACTTCCTTCAGGGTGTGGCCAATTTAATTCAATTTGCCACAGTCTCAATTTCCCTGTGCTTCAAATTTAGTTTGGTGTAAGCACTGCATCACTCATTACACATTTAAATGTTGTTGTTAGACTGTCCATAGCTGAGGACCTGTTGTGTTGCGTCAGGCTCATATCAATAGACTTTAATGCACAACACTGTCCCACAAGGATAAAACACAAGCACAACAGTCTGCCAGAACCAAGCCAGAACCATTTACTATTGAATTTACTCTTGTCCTCAATTCATCTATTAATTTTTCACTGCGACACAGAAAAAAAAAAAAAAAAAAAAGCATAGGCGGCTGGGGAGAAAGTAAGAAAGACATGGTGAGAGCGCAAGGAGGGGAGGAAGAGAGAAACTAAAAAAGCAGGAGAAAGAAAGACAAAATTTGAAAGGGAATGGAGAGAAAAGAAGGAAAAGAAAGAGACTAACGTCCACTGTCAGTTCGAGCCTCAATGTGCACCAGGTCTGCCTCTTTATCCAGACCACTCAGCGCCCTAAAAATGAAAAAAGAAAAAGTCAGAAAACAAAAATAACAGAATAGAAGAAAACTATCAGGAAGGGCTCCAGTGGAGAGGAGATGAAGAAGGAAAGAAAGAAAAGGAGGTGCCAGCAGGGGATGGACGGATGAGTACAGTAATAACATGAGAGGGATGGAATGATGGAAGAGGAGAGGGGAGGGATGGAGGGGCAGTGATAGACAGCATAATTCCACTGCTCCAGTAAACAGTCTGTCTCCAGTGAATCCTTATTGTTGCTCTGATAGCAATTAATCATACAAACACACAGTGAGAGTTCACTCCCACAAACCATTCTCTATCACATACACACTTTCATTTCTTACCTATTTTCACCTGTGATGCACACACACACTCACCATCATATCCTCTTTCTCAGGTTTTTAATCATCTTAAAGTCTTGCCTTTTGTCATCCATATTTTCTTCTGAGACAGTTTGAACACAGTCACAATCTGATATTAAGTCATTCTTACAATCCAAAATTAAACCTTTCAGTAAAAAGCTGATATTCAACCTCTACAGAGCCCTAGTTTAATATTAAATCCTATTTATAGTCTCAATCTCAGATTAATATTAATCTCGGTCTGAATTAACATCTCTCTCATTACATCAAACCCCTTCTAAACTTCTTTATCAGTTAAAGTCAAGACATTAAATCCCCTTAAAATTTTGTTTTCTTGAGATCACAATGTAATTTTCTTGCCATCTCAACTTTACAAAAGTTTTCATGTCTTGACTTGATCTTGACTTGAAAATGATCTTGACTTGAAAATGGCATGTTGTTCACCATATGGTCAGCCACAAACTGCTGAAGTCCCGGTCCCTTGAGTTGGCAGGCAATGAAATTAAATATAAGTTGTAGCCTCAATCTCAAGTGTCAGACTGTGATTTGGAAGTGGTCCATCACTGACAGAAATTGAGATATGAGTTCCTGATGAAAGTAAAACTAATTTGCTCATATATGATGCAGCATTACTGTATATGTACACTACCATTTAAAGAAATTAAAACATTTTAATGCAGGGATGCATTAAATGTATCAAAAGTGACAGTAAATATATTTATAATATTTTAAAAGATGTATATTTCAAATTAAAATTTTATTCGTCAAAGAATCCTATAAACATTTTTTCCAAATGTTTTTCAAAATGAGTACTTAAAAGAAAAAAAAGCTTTAAGACAAGAGAATTAAGAAAAAAAACGTTTTACAAGGTTTAATTCATTAACATTAATTAATGCATTAAGTATAATGAAGTAACAGCCTTTTTCAGACCATTTATTAATCCAGATTATTATTAATTTATAATTTATTTGAACCTTAAATGTCACAAATGTATTAGTATGTGTAGAAATGCACATTATTCAAGATTAATAAATGCTGTAAATATTGTTCATTGTTAGTTCATGATATCTAATGCATTATCCGATGTTAACAAACTAAACCTTATTGAGAGTTTTACCAAAATAATACCGTATTTTTCAGACTATAAGTTTAAACACCTTCAATAATCTCAGTTGGAGTTTAAATATCTCTTTCAGTCCCAGTCTAAGATTAAAGCACTTCTCAAAATTACTCTCTCTCCTTCAATTATCTGTCTGAGATTCAACATCTCGCTCAATCCCATCTAGACAATAATTGAACGGGGGTTAAACATTCCTCTCAAACCCAGTCTGATACCGAGACCCATTCAAGTCTGAGGCTAAACTTCTTCATTTTCCATTTTTGTAGTCACCAAACCTGACACAGCAGGGCTTCAGTGACACAAACACAATCAGAACAGTCTTCAGTATGTGTGTGTGTTGCAGTACAAAGCAGCAAAGAAAAGATGTACTATATATTTTTAAAAGGATGTAGAGAAATGTGTGTGTGCATATGGATGTTAAACCTAGGGTTGAAGACCTGTTGTTGGCTGTTTCCACAGCTCATCAAGCACGTGACAGGCAACCAGTCATTTTTACTACACCCCACACAAACACACACTGATTGGATTAAAATATAAAACCTGATCAAAAGTCCACACTTACGCTAATGTGACGCACAGGGGAGAGAGGAGTGACATGACAATGAGATGGAGGTAGATAGAGAAAGAGAGAAGGGAAAGAGACATTAAAAGTGTATGTAAGTTTATTAGTGTCAGTGTATTGGATGTAGTCGAGAGTGGGTTTAATTTTGGATTACTTTCCAGTGTGTGATTCTGTGTGTGTGCATGCAGGTATATTCTTTTTCAGTGTGAAATTGCACTGTAGGCAAACTATATGAATATGAGCCACAGTGTTATATGAGATTGATGATCAGTAAAAAAAATTACTCCATCTGTGTGTATGTGTGAGAGAGTCGTACCAGTAGAATCGCCCCGGAGTTACTCTCTCGTGAACAAGAATCCACTTTTTACCGAAGTCCACCGAGCCATAAAGCTACAGCCAAAAGAGAAATAGACACATTCACTGTAAGATCCCTAACTGCAGCCAACAAAGGTAATTATCTTGCTCACATTTAATTATCCACATTATCTGCTTTTAATTGTTCAGTAGAAGTAGAACCTCTTGAGGCAGTGTGTGTGTGTGTGTGTGTGTGTGTGTGTGTGTGTGTGTGTGTGTGTGTGTGTGTTTGTGTTTATATACCCTCTGATCATGGCTATAGGCCAGTATCCAATTCTCCTGAGTAGGGTGAAACAGAAGACTCATGATATATAAGTTAATATTGAACTTTTGAAAAGTGGCTCCTTCATCAGAACTGATAAGTAAACTACTCTCCACCTCCGGATCAGATAAAATCAGGATCTAAGGAAGAGGAAGAATTATATTAGCTTGATATTTTCTATCTGACAGTTTTGTACATCTGTATCTCTGATGCATTTCAACACACTCACCTTCCTCTTATTGGTCGGACAGACGTACAGATAGCTCAGCATCGTTCTGATCATCACTTTATCCGTCAGCTTCTCATATGTTGTCCCAAAATTTACTGACCTACAAATATATACAAAGCCCACTGATGTGATGTCCATATTTTTTATCTATTAATTTATTTTAAATATGGAAACACTTTACATTTGTTAACATTAGCTAATTACATTAGTTAACATGAAATAACAAAAATACTTCTAAATAATTTATTAATCTTAGTTCATGTTCCTTTCAACTTTTATTAATACAATATTAAAAGTTGTATCTGTTAATATTATTTAATGGAACTGTAAGTATTTTCATTGCTAGTTCATGTTAATTAATATAGTTAACAAGTAATGGAACCTTATTAGTGTTACATTAAAATCCAATTCATACAATGACTTGAATACACCCCTTTTATGATTTCTTTTTGACTTTTTTTTTTTTACTCCTCCAAAACTATGACATTAATATTTAGTAATTTTTTTGTCTGGAAGAAAAATTTATATATATGTATATATGCCAAAATAATGATTTGTCATGTACACTGACACAAGAAACATGCACAAGAAAAATGTTATTTGATGATTACACCACAAGTCATTAAACTGAAACTTTTCTTAAATGGGGTAGAAGTTTTTCCAAACTATATGAAAGCAATAAAACGATAATATTTTTAGGCACTAGATTTTCCTTATTTTAATGATGTTTCCTTTTCTTTATAGTTGAAACAAGTGTGTCATTGACCCACACAGACATTTGATTTCAAACAAAGCACAAACCAAAGTAAACAATACAAAAGAAGAGCTGAGGATTTTTTTTAAAGCATTCAGCTTGTCCTAACCAGGAGTGACACAATAGGTTTTCTGCATCCTGTAATTTTTCTGTCCTGACTAAAAGTGCAAAAGCAACAAAAAGAGCCATTAAGAACATATGTGATGTTGAATATACTGCTATGTGGATCAAGATTTTGGACAAGTTCGATTTCACAAACTGTTACCTAGAAGGACAGAGACAGAAACCACATGACCAAAACCTTTCTTTATGCTTCCCTTGTTGCCATCACAGCTGGTTAGTACAAAAACTCAAAATAAAATGGGCATATGGACACAGTTGTTGGCTTTTTATAAGACGGACAAAATAAAGAGTGACAGGAAACATCATGGGCCACGTTAGAACCAGCATATCCCACACGAGCACTGTAACTCGTCGTGTCAGGAGCACGGTGCGCCACATCTGCAGCAAAACTGAGTAATTTAGAAGTCATTGGCGTAATTGACTGAAACTGTTGTGTGTGTGCACGTCTCCATTCCATCAGGACTCATTAACACCATCTCTTCTCCAGCAGGAACGACAGCAGTCAGGAGATACCGCTGAACTCTTATAAGTGTAACATTGCTAATGGTTTTAAGCCAGATAGTTACACGTTGCTGTGCCGGAGAAGCACATGTGTATGTGTCGTCTGAAGCATTATCTCCTCGAGTGCTCATCTCTGAATGCACTAAGAGTGCTCATATTGTGACACTTTTACCATTGGATACAATTACACTGCCGTTCTGAGCTGTTGAGGTAATTTGGGTTGTGTAAGCTGTAGCGGCACAGGTGAAGAGGAAGATTGTTCTCTGAGCGCCCTCGAACAGTGCTGAGTGCCTGCTCTAAAAAGCTCCTCTGACGTTTCTGGTCTGGTCAAGTTTCCCTCTCTCTCTCTCTCTCTCTCTCTCTCATCCAGCAGATCTGCACTGTACTCAAGGGGATATTACTCCTCCTCTCAGGACAAATACACCTGGGTACGTGTGTGATTTTAACAATTGCATGGGCATGCTGGATACTTTAAGAGCATGCATCTTTATTTTAAAACACAGGAGAGTGTGATTTAACTAGCTCCTCTGAATGAGCCGTGATTTGTCTTCTTATTTTTTTTTGCTCCTTTTATGCTGCCAACAGCAACATTCATTAATCATTCATACTGTTATTACCGACATAATTTACTACAGCCTGAAAGCTGAGCTTTACCATTCACCTCTTTTAATAACATGATGCCACATCCCTCCCCCCACTACTGTCTATCTCTCTCTCTCTCTCACTCTTTCTTCCATTCGCTCTTACTTTGTTCCACTTTCTTCTTCCTCATTTCCTGTTTATGCCATTTCTGTTTGTGGAAGTTTGATGATGGCTCTCTGTTTTTTTCTCTCGGTAAAACCCTCAGCTAACTTCCCTCTGTGTGACACACACCAGGAGAGGAAATCTCATCAGGGCTTGCAGCCAAAAAGAAATTAAACAAAGGCTTCCTTCAAGGTGATTGCAGTGTGTATGTGTGTGGGAGCATGTGAATTTGTGTCTATGCACATGTTTGAAGTGATGGCTTGTTGATAAAGGATGATGTCATATTGCATATCTCCCAAAACATATCAAGTAGTCTGTTTAATTAATGCAACATTGTTTGCATTATTCTTTTAATTAAAATGGACAAAGGTCCATCCAACTATCAGTTGTACTGATGATGATGATCACGCTGTGCTTGTGGATACAATTACGCTTTAGTTCAATTCCATTTACATTCATGTGTTATTCATAGAGTCATTTTGTGTAAATCACAACTTTAATAAGTGGATGAAAATCAAGCACATAACTATAATAAACAGAGTAAATGAAAATGAATTTAAGATTCAGAGAGGTGGTTATAAAACTGATAATAACATTTTGAATTACTATTTAGGTTGACTTATAAAAGCACTTATCATTTTAGTTTTGTCCCAAAAACTATTTAAATTAAATTAAGATCAAAAGAATTGTCAATTCAACATCTTTGAAACCCCAATTCCACTGCAATCTTAACAGGTCTGAGCAGTACAGTACAGAAGCATAAAAGTAAAGGGACTATACTAGTTCACACAGAACCAGTTAGCCATTAAATAATTGAGGGTCTAGGGTTTTTACATTTAATTAAAGGTACTTTAATCGCAGTGAACTGCAGATTTCACTGGGAGCCATTTTAATGGATAAAATAGCTTGGAAATGCTCAAGTGAGAAACGCCTCAGTTAAGCAGGGATTTTTAAACAGACCCTTTTAGACAGCCAGAGAGAAATATACCACAGCAGTCTAATCTGAAACTTAAAAAAGCATACTAAAGTACAACGAGCTTCTCAGCAGCTGGTAAAGAGCCAGAAAAAAAGGTGTTTTGTGAATAGTGAGGGTTTATAAATGAGTAAATGATTGTTCTCTGTGATGTGAAGTCGAAATTAATGGGGAAAATTTTCAAAAAGTAAGGTGACAGAATCTACAGTCAGTGCTTTCTTTCTCTATGTACAAGCCTGGCTTACACAGCTACCTTGTAGTTCTTTTCTTTCCATTGTCTATGCACTATGACAGAAAGAGAGAGAGAGTTGGGTCATGGTACAGAGCGTCCCAGGAGAAGACAGGGATTAAGTACTTCACCCAGGGGCATATCAGCAGTAGTCAGTGAAAGTGTTTCTGAGCAGAATTTTATCCCAGATCTTTGCCATTCATATAGTCTGGTGTACTTGCCACTAACGCACTTGTGGCTAATGTAAGAATGTGTGTTGATTTGTAATGGGCTAGAAGCGTAATACTAAAACCACAGTTTTATCCGATCATTTCATTCAGACTGGTTCAGCAGTGCTGTAGCGGTTAAAAGGTTCATACCAGATAAAATTGGAAGAATGCAAGCTTAATGTTCCTGCCCTTTTCCTAGTACTGTTGCAAAATGGTCCCTGTGCTCTCACTATAAAATATTGAGTCCTAAACACACACCCATGAGGAACAGCAAAATTTACTTACAGAAGGTTTACAACAGAGGATTCTGTATTTGCATGAATTTACGATGAAAAAGAGGTACGCTTAATTCTACTGAATGTGCTTCAAAACTTAAAAGTATATTTAAAAAACAGTGTCTTAACACACCTATGTATACTTTTAAAACCTGCACTGTAATAGTGTTAAATTAAATGTTTTAAGTAAATTTTAATAATTGTTTAAATGATAATTTGTCATGCTTTAAAGTTCATTCCATTTGATTGTGTTACTAACATACTAAAGCACATGTAACGTATTTGATTAAAATACCGTTTTATTGTAATATAAATGGTTAAAACTGTAGGTGTCTTTTTTGATATTATGTTTAATATTTAATTTAAAGTTAATATATTACATAAATTGCAACTTCACATCACAACAAAACATTCGATAGTATGACGTAGGCATAGCGGAAGGAGCAACATTTTTAAATATAACTGCGATTTTGTTCATCTGAAAGAGGAATGTCAGATACACCTAGGATGCCCTGAGGGTGAGTAAATCATGGGCTAATTTTCATTTTTGGGTGAACTATCCCTTTAAGTCATGAGCCAAGAAGGGCAAATTAACATAATTGTGTGTGTATTTGACCATTGAAGTGCAATAACTTTTGAAAGAGATCTCAATTCTGTCTGAGAGAGGCGGTGTCAATAATAAATGTTTAACTTATTAACTCCTTCACTTAAAACTTATTAAGTCCTGTGCCACGTGGATATATAAAGTTTGGCACTGCGCAGTGTGCATACAAGAAAAGGAAGCAGAGCACTGCAAACACACTGCCCTACTGTTGTAGATCAATGCAACTCGGGAAACATGGATCTTATTAAAACAATGCCATTCTTAAAGTACTGGTACTAGTAAAATTAGGAATCTTACTGTTTTTAAAAACAGTGGGTATCGTGATACCATTTTAGGAAAGGTATATTGTGTAACACTAATATGAAAATGTATTTCCATTGCTTTGACTCTTTTCTGGAGATCTCACCTTCTCACATGCCATGATTGGTCAGCACACTATTGGTTGAAATACTTTTCCATCATTACCTTCAGCAAGTATGAAAAAAAAACAGGAAAACCAAGCCAAAACCTGGACAATTTAGGCAATTTAGAAATCCCGACATGTCTGGGAAAAAGAGGACATTTGGCCACCCAGTAATTACATCCAAAAAGTTTACTTTTAATAAATTAAATATGCTAAAGTGTACTTTGTTTTCACAAGGGGTACCAGAGCACTGATGCTTAAAAGACTTTGAATAGACTCCATGGTGTTTCCATTCAAAGAAGTGGGTTTACCTCCAGAGCGAACTCTCCGTCACAGTTCCCAGGTTAAAGTCGAACAGTTTTGTCAAAATCAAGATCACCTGAAAGAAAAACATGCAGACAGTTAACAAATCACCCAGTAATCTCCATTTACACATTTCCCCAGATACAGCACTCTTAATGTGCTAAGCTAAATGATAAAATGTCTGTCAGGCAGCCTTGCAGTGATGGATGAGAGTAAATATCAGGTGTGAATTTTATTATCTTGAGATGACAGCAAAATAAGAGGCAATGCACTCAGAGCCAGGACAGCCTGATGGAGGTAATGATGATCATTGGGGAAGAAGAGAAAGAGAGAGAGAGAGAGAGAGAGAGAGAGAGAGAACAAAAAAAACATGATGCTGTACACACATACGCTAAAACACAAACACACTCAAGCTGTCAAATGTCACACTGAAATGTGTCAGGTAAAACACTTTGCTCTTCCCACGACAAAACATTCTGAGCACACACTCATAAACAACAGACACAAAAAAACACACAAAAAAGAAAGGGATAGAGAGAGACTTTGAATCAAAAGCAGACAGTAAGTGGTCCCTTTGCGACCGTGTCTGTGTGAGAACACAGTATTCAGTATCGCCTCTACACACTAATGAAATATTAGTCTAAAAGGTCCAATATTTCATTTCACACTCCATGATTGTTCCCTAATGAGAGTTCAGTCAACAGGAGTATTGTCATTAACCTGAAAGAAAATCGAGTAATGATTTCCGAAACGGATGCAGATACAAACACAGCCTTTATAGGAAAACCTATTCCAGCATAGTCTGTGACTTTACTAATGCTGCTATACCGGGTCCTGTGTTTGCATATGCATGTGTGCGCAACCTTCACTCCTCACAGTGATGGGAAATTTTCATCTGAGGTTAATTAACCAATCAGAAGAGGACAAACTATTAGCATATCCAAATACAGCATATCTAAAAGACCAGGACCCCAGTCAAACTCACTCAGTTTCCTGAACCAGCAAAACCACCGTGATACTGGAACTAATTACATTTCCTGAAAGAGCGAAAGAGCGACAGTGAGATGGGAGTCCATGGGGCTGAAAATGAATATTAATGTCAAAGTCAAGGTTCCTATTGTACGTTTCTATGAGGTCAATAATATGTGCAGGGATGTTATGCAGATTTAATCACATTTGCATATGAATGGTGGGTTTGATCAGTTCATGTTCTAGCTAAGATCATATTCAGTTTAAACATGAATGACTTACTGTCATTTTACAGTCAATATGCTGAGGTCTGTTCAGTCGCTTTATTCTTCTAACCTCAAATACATGAAAAAGCTTCACCATTTCATTCGTATTTTCATTCCTCTACCTTTTGTTCTCTCTGAAATAAATGTTTCATTACAGTACATGCAAAACATGTCAACATTGTTGAAGACTCAACATTCCTGTCTTTTTCAGCTGGAGCCAGTATGTCATAAAAGCCGTATTATCTGAATCCTACAACTGAACATTTCCATTTCCATAATTCCCATATCTATTTCATATACTTTATTGCATTTGCCCATGAAATATGATTATCTAAATTGCAGCTTATAGTGCTGTGTATGGCCAATTTGTTGTGCTCTGTGATACCATGGAAACAACTCCAGCTAAGACCAATCAGTATCTACTGAAGGCTGCTAACTTGACAGTGACAACAAGTAGCAGTAAAATCAAAAACGATAACCGGAGTAAGAACAGATGGCATAGTACTACTAACATAGCTGATGTTTCTTCCAAAGGAAGCTGACAACACTTTATAAAGCTTTTGCAACTGAACCGGCAAGACATATAACTTTAGGATCTGTTCCAAACTGGACATTTACTCTGGTGCCTATGAGCATAAAAAAAACAACAGCAGGAATGACTAAGAGTGTACTACATGCATGTATATTTTCATATTGCACAAAAAGACATCAGGTGTACATAGTAAAAAAAAAAAGAAAAGCACATGCAACATGAACAGCATTAACTAGCTTATTGTTTTGAACTGAATATAAACCAGTTTTTGCCTTTAAGTTACCTGCAAATGCATGTAGTCACATCTGTTACATTAAAATTACATAAACAGTGTCTACTGAACCTTTATTCTGGGGCCCAGTACTTAAAAATGATGCAATGTAATTAAACATATGATTATATTAAACTATAATTTAATAATTTACAATATTAATATAAATGAAGGTAAACTATGGGTTTTAGCCCTATTCAATAAGATCAGAAATCAATTCTGTTTAAGTCATTTGCATTTAGCCAAAATAATGTACCCAGTGGCTTGAATAACAATGTTTGAATTAATTAGTCTTTTTAATCATAATTGAATCAGTGCAGAATATGTGCCTGCAAAATTCTATAGAAACATTAACAGAATTACAACATACAGGTGCATCTAAAAAAAATTGAATATCATGGAAAAGTTCTTTATTTTTGTAACTGAATTCAAAAAAGCAAACTTTCTTATATTCTAGATTCATTGCACACAAACTGAAATATTTCAAGAGTTTTTTGTTTTAATTCTAATTTTTAATTCAGTATCTCAGAAAATTTGAATATTTGCTCAAAGAATTTACAAAACAGAAATGTTCAAGATCTCCAAAGCAGGTTTAATTATGTTTCAATACTTGGTTGGGGCTCCTTTTGTATGAATTACTGCTTCAATGCAGCGTGGCATGGAGGCGATCAGCCTGTGGCACTGCTGAGTTATTGAAGCCCAGGTTGCTTTGAAAGCAGCCTTCAGCTCCTCTGTATTGTTTGTCAGATGTTACTTATCTTCTTCTTCACAATACACCATAGATTCTCTGTGAGGTTCAGGTCAGGTGAGTTGGCTGGCCAATCAAGCACAGTATGGTCATCAAACCACTTGGAAGTGGTTTTGGCACTGTGGGCAGGTGCTAAAGTCCTGCTGCAAAATGAAATCAGCATCTCCATAAAGCTTGTAGATGGCTGCATTGACTTTGGACTTGATAAATCACAATGGACCAGCACCAGACCAGATGTCACGCCACCCCAAATCATCACTGACTTCAGAAACTTTACACTGGACTTTTGGACTCTGTGCCTCTCCAGTCTTCCTCCAGACTCCAGACCTTGATTTACAAATGAAATGCTAAATTTATTTTCATCTGAAAAGAGGACTTTGGACCACTGGCCAACAGTCCAGTTCTTTTTCTCCTTACCCAACGCTACATGCTTCTGACGTTTTTTCTGGTTCAGGAGTGGCTTGGTTCTTGGAATGTGACAGCTGTAGCCCTTTTCCTGAAGATGTCTGAGTGTGGTGACTCTTGATGTGCTAACTCTGGCTTTTGTCCTCTCCTTGTGAAGCTCTCCCAAGTTCTTGAATTGGCTTTTCCTGACAATCTTCCCAAGATTGTGGTCATCCCTGTTGCTTGTGCACCCTTTCCTACCACACTTTTTCCTTTCAGTCAAATTTCTATGAATATATTTTGATACAGCACTCTGTGAACAGCCAGCCCTTTCAGCAATGACCTTCTGTGGCTTTCCCTCCTTGTGGAGGGTGCTGATGATTGTCTTCTGGACAACTGTCAAGTCAGTAGTCTTTCTCATAATTGTGGTTGCATGTTCTAAACTAGCCCAAGAGCTACCCAGTATTTATACTCAAAATTAATCAAACTCAATAAAGTTCAATAAAAAAAGCTCAATAAAGCTCAAAATGGAATATTATCAGTTTTTGAGATAATACATTTTTAATTTTCCTAAGTTGTAAGTCGTAACCATCAGAATAATAACAAAATATTTGAGTTTGTTTGCTATAAATCTAGAATACAAGAAGTTTTCTTTTTTAATTAAATTAAAAAAAAAACCTTTTCCATGAAATTCCATTTTTTTAAATGTACCTGTACACATTGCATGCTCATTTATTGAAGGTATAGTTCACCCAAAAATGAAAATTTTATGTTTATCTGCTTGCCCAAAGGGCATCCAAGATGTAGGTGACTTTGTTTCTTCATTAGAACACAAACCAAGATTTTTAACTCACACCGTTGTAGTCTATCCCTTTTATAATGTAAGTCGATGGGAATCACGGCTAAAACATACAATAAAACAATAAAACATAAACAAATAAAAGCCAAAGTAAACACTACAGCTCATGATGATACATTGATGTGTAAAGACACAAAACGATCGGCATGTGCAAGAAACTGAACAGTTTTTATATAGTTTTTTTTTTACCTCTGATTCATGCAATGTCTTAACTGTTAGAACTCTCCTGAGCGCGTTCTCAAGTAGGTGCATGAAGCGTCGTCTTCTTCTTGCTTTATGGTGGATCGCAGACTTATAAGTGCATTACTGCGACCTATCTCTCAAGTGGACCATTGACACTCCTAATTGAGATTGTAGATAGGTAGGTAGGTAGGTAGGTGGCAGTAATGCACTTATAAGTCTGCGATCCGCCATAATGCCAGAAGAAGATGCCTCAGCACCTGCTTGAGAACCAGGGGGGCAGGGTTTCATATTTTATTGAAGCATCCCTGGGCGCCACCATTGGCTAGCGGACCCCCACCTGCTGTTAGCATTCCACTGACTTCCATTCATTTTGGCGTCACTTTGACAGTGAATAACTTTACATCTGAGGCATTTAAAGACTCCATTTGTCCATTCATTGTTTCTAAAGAAACACGAAAAAATGTATAAAAGGCCCCATTACCTTGTATCTTACGTTGTGGCCCCGTAGAAGCAGTTTTTGTAAAAATAGGCTAACGATTGCATAATAACCTGCTACTCTCTGCCGAATAGTAGAGAAATTACCGTATGGACATGAGGAGAAGCTCGCAGGCAATCTTTTACTGTCTATGAGGCAATTGGGGGGACGTGGAGGCATGAAGTCAAGGGAGAAGCTCATAGAGAGTCCATAAAAGCAACAGGACAAAATTATTCAACAACGTCTGCAAGATTCGGTGGGTGATTCAGATTTCTCTTGGCACAGTGATTAGAAGACTTACAATTGTCAGACAGGTTGCTCACGTGACATCTACATCATCAAGCTCAGTTTGAGTCTGCGTATTTCGCTCGACCCACAGGAAGTGAGTGCTTCTAATCGACTTCATTTGTCTCCATTGGGGTCGCTGTGTCCATTTCTTTTACTGCCTATGTTGAGAAATGCACATAGGAGGGCATGCTCAGGAAGCGCTTTTAACAGTTTGGACATTGCGTGAATCAGAGGTAAAAAAAAAAACCTATATAAATACTGTTCAGTTTCTTGCACAGATCGATCTTTTTTAATGTCTTTACACATCGTATATCATCACGAGCAGCAGGGTTAAATTTTTTGTTTTGTTTAATTGTATGTTTTAGACGTGATTCCCATTTAATATATTTTGCCATATTTATATCAATTCATTAGAGGTGTACAATCTGCAAGTTTACCCCCTAAATAAGTACGGAAAACATGAAAAAAACAAAAATTAGAAGATTTCTAAGTTTGTCCAATTCACAATAATATTCTAACTATTCGTAGTAAGTGCCTTTTGGCACAAATAAGCATAACAAATTATTTGATAATTTTTTCCCCATTGATTTCTATTTTACATTTACATTTATGCATTTAGCAGATGCTTTTATCCTAAGCATTCAGGCCATACATTTTTTTTTCAAGTGACAACCCTACTAAAATTATTCTGTTTTATTTATGTTGTTGTGGACCATGGCATTTTGAAGAAGACTCAAGGCTATTCTCAAAGTGGACCATAAGCCTTTTAAAATCCACTCATGGGAAATCATGATACACTTGTAAACTTCAGCTTTTAAGCTATAACTTTTTATAAGTGAAATAATATATAGAGTGGGACAGGTTGACATTTTAAATCAATTTGTTGACTGAAAGTCTTACTTTCTTCATCTTTCTTTTGAACTTATTATAGAATGTTGTTGCCTAATATTTCTTTTTTTCTAAGGCAAGAATAAGACCTGTGAGGTTTTCTAGTTTACTAGCCACAGAACATAAATGACACCCTTCTTTTGGCTTAACTCCATGCAACTTGAACTGGGGAGTATTGTTGCATCAATACCAACATTTTGGTATCAGTACAATACCAGCCTCTGGCACCTCAACTAAATCAACATTAAAGAGCATTCAGTTCTTTAATAATGTGTAAATGTTGGATACAATTCTACAATTTGTCAAAATGCACAGGAAACGCAAATTCTGAACCAATTTTAATACATTTTATAAAAAGTAATAATTTTTTTTTACATACATTTACAAATGAAAAAGATGTTTTGCTGATTGTCTTCAGTAATGTTTCTACAATAGTACAACATTTCATTTTTTTAGCTTTGAAGAAAAAAAAAAAAAGATACAGAGAATGCATATGATTTAACTTTTGTTAATCCCATCTAGATTTGATTTATATATTTTTGTAAAGTACAGAACAACAGCTATAACATCAAAAAATGCCAAAAGATAAATCTGTTAAAAAACATAACACATTTAATGAATCTCTCATATAAACACATGCACTTTTATGCTTCAAGTCACAATGCCTGAAATGCCAAACTATGCTAAAGACTGGAACATTATTGACTAGGCCAAGTAATGATATTTTGCCAAATTACTTTTTTAGTGCCAGTATACCAATCAACCTTATCAGAGAGTAAAACAGATGCTTATGATTCCCCAGCAGGTTGTTTGAGGCGAAAATAACCTAGCAAAACTATGCATGTATCTGAGAGCAAACAGCGGCAATCTGGGACCGCAAGCACAAACAATCAAGAAAACATGAAGACCCATTTTTAAGTGGTAATTTTACTGCAAATGATGAAGCCCATAATTAAAACTGTTTCCGAAACTCTACACAACAAAATCACATTAACATGGGTAGGTGATTTAAAAAGTCTATATGTTCTGAGTCAGTTTTCGGTCAGAGACTTTGTTTTCAAACACTCAGATGAATTCAATTAAAATGGTGAAATTAAATGGAACTCCCTGCTCATTGTTCCAGAGGCATTCCTACAGCAACGTTCTACAGAACCCAAAGAACAACACTGAATTCTCCATTGCAATACTTTTTCTATGAGAGCAGAGAAACGTTCATTGCAGTTCTGCTCTCAAAGGAGACATGCAGCACATTGTGACTTTTGTTTCTCCCTGGTGGACTTTGCAGCTCATATCTCAGTGTTTTTGGCACAAATTTTTTTTTCTGTGTACTGTAATACACCCCCTGAGTTAGCGGCAAACTGAAATTTATGCTCACAATTTGAATAAAAATACAAAGAACGGAGGAATCCTTATTCTCTCAATCCAGCGATCATAAACAGACTGGACATAATATATCAGTTTAACTCTAGTGGAATTAAAAGAATCAGTTTCAGTGTGTGCATTGAGTGTGTGGAATATTAATCCAACATTTCTTACTTTTTAATTCCCTTTTATATTGTTTCCCTCTCAATCTGTCTTCTAGTGCTCTCTGAGTATCATGTTTAGGCACTGCCGTATGAATAAATAAACCTCAAACCATTAAAATATGGAACAAAATGGAGGGAGGGGTCAGGATGAAAAAGTAGTTCAGTACAGTAGTTCACTGTAATGATAAACCATCAAGGTAAATGAAAGACTTTCTGTGTTATGTGTTTGCAAGTATATCAGAGCTCTCACAGCATGATTTGAAATGCAAACACTCATAGCATGAAATAGAGTTTATGGGGATAATACACACAATAGAGGAATTTCAAGAACGAGTTTGTGCTTTGGGGCGAGAGACGTTTTCTCATCAGTCAAAAAAGCAAAAGATGTGCGCTGTCACACACATACACACACCTAGAAAAGGAGAATACTTATTCATATTTATGTTTTATTAATGCTCACTGCTTTGCCTTAGGAAAATCCACAAATCATCGCATTGCTCGATTCTGCCTTGCTGAAAATTTCAATCATTTTCACACACTTCTGGATCTTATTTTGTGTTTATTCACCAGAAAGCCTGGGGGCCACACAGGGCCATAATAAAAACTCTGTACATTTTCCAGCTCCTTAAACATATTCCTCAAGGACACATCTGTATATAAATATACATGTGTGAATATAAATTACCTTCATATTCATCGCTCTAAGATGATCCCCAGTTAGAGCGTGAGTAGGTGAACATTTACGGTCATACACAACACACATACACACGCAGTGCATAAAGTTTCTACAGAGAGCAGCAGCCTTCATAACACTGCCAACAGCTGAGAGGTTTATTTTACTGAGAGGTTACTATTTTACTTTAACTGGCTACTTAAAGGTTAAGCTAAGCTTTTCATATTTTAAAAGCCTAAGTTGAACAATATAGCTTATCATTATAATTCATAATTTATTTGATGGAAAACAAAACAAGAAAAAATGAGAAATGCTTTGTTTTTTGCCTTTGAAATAATAATAATAATACAAATTGTTAAGTGTTAGATGAACAATGAGCTGTTTACCTCCCTGAAAAACCTGCTGTGAGATTATTGGCCCATATAAAGCGGTAAATATTCATGGCCCCTTCTCCATACAATGTTAAACAGAGGTGTTAGTCATTTTTTAAAAGGATGTAGCCTTTTAGAGGAGATTTATTTTTCAGACCTGCCACAGAACATTAGCGCAAGCTGTCACTGGGGTTAAAGGGCTAGAAATATGAGCGAAAGTTATGCCATTGAGGTAAAAATAGATTGAACTGAGCTGTCATCTGAACAAAGTCAAAATAAAGAGAGTCAGACTAAAACAAAAAGGTTGCATCATTAACATTTAAAGACACTCAAGGGTTTTAACTTTGACTTGAACGTATCTTTGCTCCCTCTAAACACAGATTCTGTGATGTCACTTCCTTTCTGGGTTATAATAGCTTGCTTTCTAAATTTTGAGTGACCTCTTATGTTATGCTATTTTAATTTGATCTGACTTCCTTTGTTTCTTGTTCCCTGGATTCCTTTGCTCTTCTCTTTCACCACGGTTCTCTGGAGTCTGGATACCCACTCGACCTCTGCTGCCTCTGCCTTTAATTAAAAAGACAAGCTGACTCTCTACAGACCAATAATTAGACACACATAGGTTTCAAAGACATTCACAGGCATACACACACACATCAGTGCCAAACACATATACACACTTATGCACACACACTCTCTAAAGACCAATGACAAATACTCTCATCTCTCATCTCCAGGTCACATCTGACACTTGCTCCCTACATCCCTGGAAAGTGTACAATAACCACAATTAATCTGCATGCTCATTAATATTCAGTACTGTTACAAAGCATGGATAGCAGCTCATAATGAATAAATCCGTCACCACAAATCCCATTGGAAGGAAAATCAGGTCACTGGTCTGCATAAATTTGAATGTGAAAGGTGCATGGCCGCTCTCACATATTTTGTTATTACTGAGCACAATTTATTATTGAGTAATATTTGGACACTTTATCCTATATAATATTCATAAATTATATATTTATTTTTTCTTGAATTTAATTTGTTACTTTGATTTTTTGCATTTATTATAATGAAATACAGCCCAGCTTAGGCAAAACATTCCACAAACAGAAATTTGTTACATTTCACATTTAAAACAATAAATATAGAATACGGGACATACGGGTGCATCTCAATAAATTAGAATGTCATGGAAAGGTTCATTTATTTCAGTAATTCAAATCAAATTGTGAAACTCATGTATTAAATAAATTTAATGCACACAGAGTTTAAGTCTTTGGTTTTTAACTTCATAAGACCAATAATAATAATAATAATAATAATAATAATAATAATAATAATAATAATTTTAGTGAATTGTTGGCCTTCTGGGAAGTATGTTCATTTACTGTACATGTACTCAATACTTGGTAGGGGCTCCTTTTGCTTTAATTTGGATAAGCGAGGAGCATTTTTCTTGAAACCCTCCCAAACAACCTGTGGTGATATAGGGGCTGTTTCTTAAGGCATACTGACCCCAAGACTCAACAAATCTCTGCCGTTCTCCAGCTGTGAGTTTTGGCCACTCAAACTCTCCTCCTCACTGTGCATTAAGACAATATAGACACGCCTCTTTCAGGCAGATTTGTAACATCTTTAGTTAATTGGAATCTCTTAATTATTTCCATGATGGTGGAAATGGGGATTTTCAATGCTTTAGCTATTTTATTACAGCCACTTTCTATTTTGTGAAGCTCTACAATCTTGTTCCACACATCAGATCAATATTTGGTTTTGCTCCTTGTGATGGATGATTATGGGAATTTGGCATTTGTGTTGCTTATATTTATAATGCTGTGGAAAAGAAAGACATAGCTGGACAATTTCATGCTCCAAGTCGCCCTGGTGTGCTATATATATATATATATATATATATATATATATATGTGTGTGTGTGTGTGTGTGTGTTTGAATGGGAATATACTTATATAATTATTTTACTCATTTTTCTAGGGATGCTAATAATCTTGGCCAACATGCATTAAAGAATTTATTTTATATTGTGAGTTTACCCCACTTTCAGTTGTTTTACTTCAATGAAAGGTAGAAGTTTGTGATTTGTGAAAGATCAAAAAGATAAATGATGCAGATTTATTTTCAGTTCAATTCAATTAATCTTTTATTGTCATTGTAAATAGACATACAACGAAATTATAGACTTCCCAACGTATACAGCAAAAGAAAAATAGAAATAAGTGATAAATATAAAGTAAAGTGCACAGATGTTATTGTCATTAATGCATGCTCTTGAATATCAAGAATGTGTTGTAGTGTGTTTTTTTCATCTCAGAGTTCAGTAAGGGTAACAGCTTTTGGATAAAAAACTGTTCATGAATCTTGTGGTGCGTGTTTTAATGGACCTATAGCGTTTTCCAGAGAGTAGCATTTCACACAGAAGAAGCTGCTCTGTTTGCTCATATTTACCAAGGGTGCCATATTAGTGGAGGGTACAGTAAATCTATCATCATTAACTATATATTCTTATTTTTACTTTTACTTTAATTTTGATTATATAATCATCAGGTGTTTAAATTAAACTCAGAGCATGCCAGAGAAGTGCAAGTATGTGGAAATGTGCCCTGTCAGCACATACTACTTCATCTGGGAAAAAGAAATCATAAATCTCCATCAGTCTTTATAGTCTAATATTATTAGTGTTGCAGAATTATTTATATAAAAGACATGATGCATGGACATGATTTATATTAGCATTGGGTTGCTCATGTTCACGTTGACAGATGAAAAAAGGTAAGAAAATGAAGCAAAAACAGCTTAAATGACATCTACAATGTATATTATTGGATGTCATTATACTGTATACACATTTAAACGACTGAATTGACAAAGTTGTTCTGCATTTCCCTTTACAGAAGTGACAGTCGGAAATATGAACTTTACTGAACTAACCATCTCTACCACATTTCTGTCAGCAAATATTTGAGTAATGGAGCTTGGAAAATGTGCACATATATCTGGATAAACTGAAAAGGTCAGGATTATAAAAAGAAATTTAATTTTTAGGTTTAAGGATGACTCTAAGGAACCACTACTAGATTTGTATACATGTAATTCTCTCATTTAAGATGGCTAAGCTTTACAACTACATTTTTTACAATGACAAGAGAAATATTTTTTTTATTCCAGATATGTATAATCCTCTGCTGTGGAAATGCTGAGAGTAGGGCTGTTTGTTTCATTTTCCTTTCAAATTGTACATAAATCTCTGCTGAGCAAATGACAAATTATTTCAGTTTCAAACTTTTATTTGTACTGGATATTCTTATATTTTAACAATGGCTGTGTCTCATAAATCATGTGATTTTAAAATTAGTTAGTGGCACAAAACATGAATCTGTAAAACAGGGAGTTTAACTAAATATACAGTATTCACATTGCTCTGGTAGATTCTAATAATGAATATGAGATTTCAGGGTTTGAGAGAATAAATCCTGAGGTTATGCAAGCAGCTCTGCACATTAATGTTAGTGATAAATTATAGAAGACAGAATGTGCACAGATTCAGTTTTAAAGGGTAATGCAGGTAAACGGATATGACTTGCTGTCCATAACAGAGGGAATGGAGCTCTAAAATGCCCCACTACACTACTTAAGTACATTTTAGGAAGTTAGTTATTGTATAGCTAATATCAGAAGGTTGATTTCTGTATTAAAGCATAGTTTGCTGAAACTTTTTACATCTTTCATCATCTTTGTGCAAACTACAGAAAAAGGAAGAAAGGAACAAAAAATTCTAATAAATGCTGTTCCTTTGAACCTTCTATTCATCAAAGAATCCTGAAAAAAATATTTCACAGTTTCTTGACCACCAAATCAGCATATTTAAATGATTTCTTAAGGACCACGTGACACTCAAGACTGGAGTAATTAATAAAGAATTTTCAGCTTACATCAAAGGATTAAATTACATTTTAAAAATACTATCATAGAAAAACTATTTTATATTATATCAATATTATTGGTTGGTCCTTATCTTTTTCAAGCATTTACATAATTGTTTATCCTTTTTAATTCCTATAGGTGGGCTGTTAACCTTTAAACATTTTAAGACATCCTCTCAAACTGCCCTGATATCGAAAGGTCCTTTAAAACTAACCAGGCTTGATGTTTCCCCAACTCAGAGTGTTTACTGCTACAAGCTCTGTCACTCTGCTGCCCTGAGATAGAGAGGACACGCACACATACACACACACGAGTGAACATACACTCACTCACTCACACACACACACACACACACACACAATCACTTTGGCTGTCACTCCAGAATGAATCTGTTGGAGGATTGTGTAGACATTTGGATGGACAGCCAAACTCTTCAAGGACATCCCTCATGCTCTCCGCAGGCCATGAATACCCACACGAAATACATGCGCACACACCCTTGAAAGTTTCATATGAATGCACGCACAAGCCCACACTTGGATGTACTTGACTGCCATCTTCCTGTAGGGCATCAACAGAGCATCAACATGAAACTTGAGCGTGACAGACAGAAAAACAAAATAAACCCTGCGCAAACTATGATTGTACAGCCATAATCTGTGATTCTCTCACAGCAGGTCGGAGAGTTTTTTAGAACGCTAAAATCACTGCTCGATCACAATCAAACTCCTGTGGAGTGACTTCCCATTGGGAATGTGCTTCCTTAGCCACATTTGCATAAGATCTGTTTTGTCTAGACAACAAAACATACAAACCCCACCTTCACAATGAGTTCTCCATGGGGGCTCCTCTCAGAGAAAATGTCATCGTGGACTTTGAAGGGCAAACTATGGATCAGGACCCAAGGGCAAACGCAGCAGGGGCCGCAGAATGATTCTCTTGCATTTCCATCATCTTTATGGATTTTCATTGATTGTTTTTACAATTGAAAAAGCGGCCAAACAGCCTCTCCATTGCTGTGAATCAAAAGTGAAAGCTTTCAGCTTTCAGAAACATTAGGCCTAAGAGAGTATGCTTTCAGCAGAACACACAGTTTCTTGCTCTCTCTTACACACACACACTCACTCTGCTTCAGGAACACTGCTGAATGTGACGGATCAGTTTGGTCACTAAAGCCGCTGACACCAAAATATAGCAAATGCTTCAAACATGCAAATGTTACTCTAGTTGAAAGCCGTACAGCATAAGGCAAATGAGTATCATCATAAAAATGTAAACTGTACAGTAGCTGCGTTCCAATTGGTAGGGTCCCTATGCAGCGTTCACTTCTCTTTACTTACCTACTATTGAAGTTCACTTAACTTGACAAAATGCGTTAATTCGGAACATCTTGCAACATCATCACAGATGAACAAAACTTGGGTCGCACAGACTAGATCCATGTATATTTATTTAAATATAAATGTATTATTCATTTAATCAATATAAATTTTAATATTTTAAAGCACTAAACTGAGTGACAAATATCTGTGACTTTGTTTAATATGACAATTTGGCAACACAATTTGATTATATTGACATTTAATTAAATTTGTTCATCATACAATGTAATTAAAACGACTACATATTTTACAGTTTATGAAACCTTTTGAATCTTAAATTCTAAGAAATTTAATTTTCTACATGAACTACATGAAAACTCATGTCAGACCAACAGAGTTCCCCCAAGTGTTTCCCCAGGGAATGTGATATTGATGAAATGTTAAGGGTTTGTGAGTTCCCAGCATGCATTGCAGCAAGAATAAATTGTTTACATAAAATTGTTGTTTTGCTGTTTGCTGACTGTATTTAAACATTTCTTTTTATATTGTCAATTTATGTTTATTTTTTTTACTAGTTGAAAAATTGCTGAACATGGAATCTGTTGCCTTGACAAACTTATTGGCTAAATTAGGCATTTTGCATTTAATGAACAAACAAATTCAAAGTAATGTTACATAGTATAATTATTAAGACAATCATTGGGACAACTTATCTGAATGCATCTTGTTGCCTTGGACTTTTTCAACAATTTATTTACTCTTCATAAGACTTGGATTAAACAGCTTGATTAATATGGATTCATTTGACAATGACTTTATGATTTTATAACCTTTTTGAATGTTTTGGTTGCATGGACTTTCAATGGAGAGACAGAAACCATGTCTCATTAAAAAATATATATTCTTCAAAGATTAACCAAATTCTTGTGGATTGACATGATGACAGAATTGTAATTTTTAGGTGAACTATCCCCTTAAGATGGTGAAATAACATGTAAAGTCCACTTTTCAGTGCACTTACAATAGAATGGAACACCTTGTATCTAATTCTTCCGTGATGTCATCACACACACATGAATGGCCTTTGAGTGTAGCTGTATCCTGGTACTATACTCTACAGGTATCTGTCCATCTGCTCTCACCTTCTGGAGCAAAGAAGTGTATTTAAGATAGGCTGCACTATAATAACAGTAAAATTAGCATCATTATAATTGCCTTTGCATCTAAGTGTGTAAATAGCACTTGTATTTTTGCATGTCAGTGATTGAGCGAGGTACAACAGAGGTGCGAAAGGCCAGACAATAGCTTTATCAATTGTGTGGTAATAAGACAGAAGTGTCGACAGGAAGCAATGGGAAAGGTTTCACATTATATGAAAACTGGCATGACATAGGGCTTCATTTGGTGCTTGCCGCTGAGGCTACTGGTGTCATCTCTTCTCGTGCTAACATCATTTCCTAAACGGATCTTTTGAAAATACCATATGGGTCTCATTTTTCATTTAATGTCATGATTGTGTATGATGCTTTTTAAATATATTATTAAGAGTTATACTTTAAACAATTTGGTGCTTCATTATGTATAGCAGTGTTACATGTGTCAAATCAATACAGTGAATGTCTATGTGTCATAAAATAAATGTGAGTATGCCAAGGCGAGATAGAGACAAAAAGAGTTTGTGGGGATGCTATCTGTTCTCTGATGTTCAGTGTGCATCTGTGGCATCGCAAAACATCACTCATGCGGTTTGGTGAAAGATACACCAATGGCATCAGCAGTACTGCAGAAACATGCACGCACACATAAATTCTGCAGCTATTACTCTGCCAATCTAAAAGTCTGCTGTCAGTCATTTATATTTCAGATGAGGCACAGAAATTGTGAAGGAAAAGGAATGAGCTTTGATTTAAAAAAAATTGTGTCATTCACACTCAAAACAAAGCAGCATATGGAGAAATACAAGCTGTGCATCTTGGGCACTAGAGATGTAGATATCTAGCAGATGCAGCAAGTAGATTACTGATTAAAGAAATTAATTGTTTGTAAAGTAAAGTGGTGCAGGCAGGTAACTGACAGTCAAATTAAAGTAGTATCAATTTATTCTTCTGAACTTTGCACTGAACCATGTTCTTATTGGCAGATTCTTCTGACACATTCTGCATTCCTCAAACAGATGCCCCAATGAAGTATGCATCAAACCACAGGTGATGGAAAATGAGACAAAGCTGTGTCCAAAATCCTGTAAGTTTTTAGTATGTGCTGGATTCGAACAAACTGCTTCTCCACACTTTATCCACCATGTTGACACTTACAACTACTGACAATGTACTAAATATTTAGTCAAAAGAAATTACTTTCTTACCAAAAGCACTTGGCTCACAATTCTTTTCTTTTTTTTTCTACTTCTCTCAGCTACCATGGCCTTATGGGACAGAAAAGTGTACACTAGCTGCACACTTCATTATCCCAGAAGATGCAGTACTGTAGGTCATTGGGGTATTGTTAGCCTACAGTTTCATAAATACTACATATTCGGACATTATACTTTTTTTGCATAATGCGTAGCAAGGAAGTACACTAGAAACAAGAAGCCTTGTATGAAATATGATGCTCATAAAATAAATACAAATAAAGGCACAGTAACAAAAAATCTTTCATACAATCATTCTATATAAGTAAACAGTTGAAGAGAAATTTCAGAGAAAGTTACAAAATGAGACAAAAAAAGAGAAAGACTATTATGCTCACACATACTTAGAAATCATCAGAATAAGAGATAAATTGTTATATGGGTATTATGAAAACTGGAGGCTTTCAATAATCAATATAATCCTTTATGGAAAGTACACATTTATTAAAGAAATGCTAATATTTAGAGGAAACAGATTTACTTTGAATTGTTTTCATTTATGGATTATGTTCTCAATGCCTATTAATTAGGTGTCTGCCAAATGCTTGAGCAGGGAATTAGTGCGGGTTCTTTACCGATGCTTTAGATTATACGCTTTGATTGCTGTCTCTGTTCATAAAAAAAATAACATTTTTGTTTTTGCTATAAAGAAACAAAAAGGTGACGCACGCGTGCGCGCTCTGGTGTTGCAGCTGCCGCGCGCCAGTCCTGAATGTGAACTACTCCAGAATATCAAAGCCATCACAATACAAAACTACCGATAAGATGAACCACTTGTTCCATTTTAACTTTACAAGTATATATGATTAACAATTACCAAAGTAGGGCTCTTTCAAGCGAAATACGTTGGATAAACTTTACACTCACGCTGCTGTTGGGTCCGGACCACAGCACCATGGCCTGATTATGAGCCGAATCTGCGGACAGAGCGAACGTGGACGTGATCAGTTGTGGCACATTCTGCCTCGGGCTCTTCCCGGTACCATCAACCCCTCCGGTACGCCTGAACTCGAACCGAGAACCGGCCGCGCTGTCAGAGGGAAACAGGCTGCGCTTTTCTCTCCTGTTTACTTTCGTTTCCTCTGGAGACGATGTTGGATAAACTTTTGCGTCTTTTTCTTCAGCTGGGCTCGTCCGTTCCGCTTTGGAGATGTGCGCATTCTGCAGTTTCTCTCTCCAGGACAGGGGAGGAGATTTTTCGTGCGCTTCGGGGTAAAGTTGAGCTCCATCAAGTCTCCATGTCCAGTTTTTATCAGTACTGCCATCCGGTGCACTTCCAAAATCACGGCTCACAAAAGCTGTCCGACGTATTGGTGCGAAGCACGAGGCGCAAGTGATTTCTGCGCGCACTGGGAGCGGCACGAGAGCGCAGAGAAAAAACAGCTTCCAGAACGTACAGCTCGACTCGAACCACAAGACATCCTTAACTATCCTCCCTCTCCTCATTTTTACCTTTTAGACCCTACCAAGCCCACGTAAGTTCCCCTAAAACCCCAGCATAAACAACTAAAATAACTTTTCGCCACGGTAGTGACGCACGATCTCACTCACTCACTCACTCCGGCTTGGATCGAGCTCGGGAGCAGAGTGTGTGACAGGTGCGCGCGCGTGGTATAGCGCGTGGTATAGCGGTGGCCCCGAGGGTATCCGCGAGCAGAGACATCTGGAGCAGTCGAGACTGCATCTTTTCATATTAATATCTAAGCAGGAAAACAGATAACCTCGTCTGGCGTCACATCAGTGAGAGACAGATTTTAAATACGGAAACAAAATGAAAACCAGTGATAAGTCTAAAGGGAAGGGAAGGAGGGAATTTTTAGCAGCTTACATTTTAGTTTGTTCCTTACACAAAGATACAAAAGTTTAAAAGAATCTCAGAAATAAACATTTACACAATGTACCAAAATATAAACTGTTTTCTTTTTAATAAAATTTAGTAACTTTAAAATAAGAGTAAACTCACATTTTGAGAAATACATTTGCAGCTGTGCACCATAATGTCACAACTTTGATAAATATTGTGAGATCTTATTTGTTTTCTCAGTGGAAGAATCTGGCTTCTGTACACTGGAAGAAACAAAAAGGTAAAAAAAAAAATACTTGTAAGTTTCTGCCAGGACATTATCTGTTACGTTTACAGACATTTCATTAACCCTAAAACTTAACCAATGCACTGTGTGATCCAAAATACAGTTTAAACATCTGTGAAAAATCAATACAGAAAATTCTTTTATATTAACACAGTACACTGGGCCCTAGTTTTATGGACTTTTCCTAGAGTGCACAGTATGTTCGAATGACACCAGAGTAAGTAAATAATGACAGAAATTTCATTTTCCATGAGCTATTCTTTTAATTTCATACTTAAAACCTGAAAACAAGAGGTTTAGTATTGAACCGTTGCAAGACACAACAAACAGTAATCTATATATAAGTTTAAAGAATTTAAACTTATATAGATTATCTGTATAAACATCCTAATCAATTTGGGAAAGATTAAAAAAGGGGAAAGCAAGCATGAAGAAGATTTGCATTCATTGTTAATTTAAAACAAACTGTTGATTGCATGATTAGAGACAGAAACAGACACTGAGAAAGAGAGGTAGAGAGGGAGAGAGGGCAAGATATTTCTTTCCTCTCTTTTGGGAAGGGAATGGCATGTGTTTAAAGCAGGAGGGGGTAAAGAAAATGCAGCAGTGTTAAAATATGCACAATTAAAACTGTCTCTCTGTATGAACACATGACACATGGACACACACATAAAAACATGCATGTTCAGTCTGACATGATAAAGGACAGAAATATCTGGTCCCCTTTTTTCACCACAGTTAATGTAATCTGGAAATTTCCTAGCTCTGTCCATCATAGAAAATCCCAGAGGATTTACAAAAGATATCTTTATTTTCCAGCACTCAGCTGAACTCTAACCCTTGCTAACAGCTAGAATGATTTATTGAACTGTATCCCACTCACTGTCTTAACTCAACAAATGACCTACCTGTTAAGTTGAGCTGATTTAATTTATTAGCACATTGAAGTTAAATAGTGTTACTGAGTATGTGAGACAAACATTATTTGAATAAAACTTTTTTTCTCAACAAAGCTTAGTTGGATAGTTCACCCTATCCAAAAAAAGGATTATCTACCGTATTTTCAGGATTATAAGTCGCACTTTTTTTCATAGTTTGGCCGGTCCTGCGACTTATAGTCAGGTGCGACTTATTTATCAAAATTATCTAAACTGTATTAAAATTACCTGTCTGTCTGTCTGTCCATCCGTCCGTCCGTCTGTTCATCCATCCATCCAAACTTTAAGCTTTTCACAGTTGTGCAGAGGAATGGTGTAGTTACTAATTTACCAGAGTGTTCAATATAATAACCAGACTGTGTACCTCTTAACAAAATCAATAAAGTGTAAAAAAAAAAAAAAAACACGGAACCTTTAAAATGCACTAAAGTTGTGTCATTTGGAGCCTGTCCTCCCACAAAAAACGACCATATAGGTTGTTTGTGCAAGCACCTTATTACGATCTATATTTAAAGTTAAGCGCCCTCTAGCCGGCGTAAAAATAATGACAGTATCGCGTTGCGTCTGTCGTCATGAAATGACGTATCACGTCATAACCAATCAAAACCTACTTCCCCTTGTTCAGTTCATAAATCATTTGCGGAATGCCTGGTGTAGTCACAATGGGAAAGTGACTGACGGGAATGGTTTGCATGTAATGGATTATTGGCATTTCACTAATCACTTATTGCTTTGTCAGATTTTCTGACAGTTTCAAAAGTAATAAATCAATAACCTCTTCCTCTGTGACACTTTTACTTTAGGGCAGACTCTGTCAGGTTTTCCCTATGAATCCAGCCTTGAATACTCCAGTGGTTTGCCGGCAGCAATGGTATGACTATATACATGCGGCTGATGGCTCTTAGTCCACTCACATCCCCTAGTATATCAGACTTCTGTCATGCTCAGACAAAAACAGACTCTCTGCAGTTTATGATATACTGCTGCAAAATATAGACACTTACTGTCATATTCTTCAGACTGACATATGTTCATGCACATTCAAACACATGCGTGTGCAAAGACTCGCTGCCTCCAGGTAGTGTCTCATTTGTAGTGTTCTCAGTCCATGCAGGAGCTTGTTAGCTCTGTAACTCCGGAATGAGATCTGACAGACACTGAAATGGCCTCCTCCTGCACACACACACACACACACAAACACGTTTGTTTTTGTGAAAAGTGGGGACATCCCATAGGCATAATGGTTTTTATACTGTACAAACTGTATATTCTATGGCCCTACACCAACCCTACACCTAACCCTAACCCTCACAGGAAACTTTGTGCATTTTTACTTTCTCAAAAAAAGGTTTATATGTATGGTTTGTATGGTTTATAAGCGTTTTGAAAAATGAGGACATGGGTCATGTCCTCATAAGTCACCCTCTCCTTGTAATACCTGTGTCATACCCATGTCATTATACAGAGTTGTGTCCTGATATGTCACAAAAACAAGAACACACACACACACACACACACACACACACACTTATGCAGACATGTGAAAGAGACTGCTGCAGAGCTTTTATCACTGCAGTTGCCATTGTGCATAGCGAAAAAACACACGCACAAGTGCACTTTCATTGGTCCTAGTGGATGGTTTCTCTGTTGCACAGAAACATTCAACTGAAAGAAAGAAAGAAAGACCAGAAACTGACATAATGAAGCAGCTATACAGTGCATTCTCACTGGTTGGATTTATAAAAAAAATAACAAAGGAAATGGAGAGAAGAGCAATGAAATTCCTAAAACTGAATAATCCATATTAGATTAATTGTTTTTACGAAGACAATGCTCTTCTGTTTATTACGGCTCATTATGTGTGCAGTTTTTTTCTCATCATTATTGCTAATTATCTGGGCAATGTTCACAGTCAGAATAAATCTCTGGATTTCAAAAACAATTCAAATACAGTCTCAAACTACTGACGTGATGCATTCTTAAACTGCAGAGCCTGGATCTTTTTGGTAAACACATGGGTATGAGTCTCCAGCAAGGTCAGGAAAGGTCTGTCCTGATCAACAAGCATGTCAGTGGCAACATTATAGACTGAACTTTTAAAAGCATTTTCTCTTGGCTGTTATAGGGCTCAAGTGAAAGTCTGAAGCTTAAAGTGTTAGTTCACCCACCTGTCATTATTTACTCATCCTCATGTCATTCCAAACGTATGACTTTTTTTCTTCTGTGGTGCATAAAGTTTTGAAACGTTCATGCAATCTTTTTCCTTATAAAGGGGATTCATGCTATCAAGTCCTAAAATGCATGGTAAAAGTTTCATAAATTCCATACAACTCTAGTACTATATTTCAAATCTTCTGAAGCCATATGATATTTGTGTGATGAAAGGACAGAAATGAACAATGCTTAAAATATTACACCCTGATGTGCTTAAATCTAATTCATGTGTCAGTTTGACATCAGTGATGCTCACGTGTCTTGTAACTACAGTAGTTGTTGTGTGACAAGATTTAAAATGCTGTGAGAGATTTTTCAGTGAATAATGGTTTAAATAATAAATCAAAAAGCCATTCACAAAGCTTCAGAACATTTAGCCACAGAGTCCATTTGAAAATGCTCCCTAACATCTTGATTCTTTCTGTTTCACAGAAGAAAAAAATGCATGTTGGATTGTAATTACATGAGGGTGAGTAAATGATGACAGAATTTTTATTTTTGGGTGAGCTATTCCTTGAACTATTCCGGAGCCATTCCTTTATGTAAAAACTTTAACAAATCAGACCAATTTATAAGGTCACAGAGCAGTAGTGAAAACATGAGACACAAAACAAATCACTGCAAAATATATTTTGGAACAGCTGTAATGTGTAAAAGTCAAACTGATTTGAAACAACATGAGAGTGTGGAAATTATGACAGATTTTTCATTTTAGGTGAACTATCCCATTAAATTGCTAGACATAAATATGGAGAGAAACAATTTAGAAGTGTTCTATGAGAGTCCGTCAAATAGTAAGATTGGAGATTTTATGTACTGTACCATTTTGCTCAATCAAGTGCTCAAAAAATAAATAAGTAAATAAAATAATAATAATAATAATTCACAATCGAGAAGAGTTAAATACAGTATGCTCTATTTACACATTGTTTTGATGGCTTATCGACCTGTCGTCATGGCAATTATGTGATTTATGAATATATTGTCTATTTTTTATGTAACAAAATTATAGTCAACAGGATTTGGAATATGAGTAACTCATTGGTACCTCTTACAATAAATCTTCTGTTAAACTTGCTAAATATGAAAACAGTGACACACGTCTTGAGGGCAATAAACACAATCAGTTTGAGACCAGGCTATCAGTTACAATTACACTGGCAAATTAGCTATTAATGAATAATGAAGACCACTGCACATGAGATGTGGTTTGTCTTTCTTGGGTTTTGGAATCATTCTCTCTGTGTTTTAATGTTGACTCTCTTTCTCTCTCTCACTCTTTTTCCTCACTCTCCAATTACGCTGCAGCTTCACCATTCAAAATCTTAATCAGCAAGCAGCCTATTCATTTATATACGGGCATCCATGCATATTAGCAATACAAACACATGCAGGCTCACATATATTCTCAGGTCTTTATGGTTATGCTGAGTGCATTTGTTTATTGCCACTGGAAATCAAACATCATCAGTTAATGAACAAACTCTCTGACCCACTTAGCTTTATTTATTTAGTCTCTCTTAGCCTTAAACATGCACATGCTCCAGACAGACAGAAGTGCATACGTGTGTCATTTGAGCCAAAAAAGAATACTATTCTTCAGATACATAGAACAAACTGAATCAGTTTGTGCCATGTAATGTTTTTCCAAGGCACTGCATGAATCAATACTATCAGATTGACTTTGGCTCTCTGGGAAAACAAATCAATAAATAAGTTGTTTTCTATATGAGTTCCTTAATGGATATAAATCAAAAGAAGAGCCTATAAGATGTGCAATGGATTAAAAGAGATCCAGAGAGAGACAGAGAGAGTGATGTATGCCTCTCTTTTATTGAAAAGTTTGAAAAATAATATGTGTAAGATCCATAAGTGTATAAAAAACACATAAGTGTATATTCGCACCATAACCATACATTCAAATAATGACAAGTAGACTAAAAAGGGGGTTTATAAGATGCATTTTGTATTGTATTTACTCAACAGTGTTGGGTTGGGTGTTCTGGCCGGGATTTCTGAATTGCTTAAAATGTCCGGGTTATGACTTTGTTTGTTTTCATACTTAATGCCTGAAGGTAATGACTGAAAAGTAAAATAAATAAAAAAATAAAAAAAGCAATGGCAAACATAGCTTAATAAATCTAACTAATGGACTAACAAGAAAACTGTCCAACACCATCAGATAAAGAGGTAACATTTTATTTTGATGGTCCCTTTTGAACAATCTGTTGACAATGAATAATGTTGCACCTAAAGTCTACCAACTCATCAACTCGACTTTGTTTAATATCCGCTAACTCTTTATTGTGATGGTCTCCCAAAAGACATTCTAATGACTATAAATAATTTAGCAAGTACATATCAACTTATTCTAACCCTAACCCTACCAGTTTACTAATAATCTACTAACACTCTAATGTAGGTGCAACGTTACCTATAGTCAAAAGAATGTGTTAAAGGGACCATCAAAATAAAGTGAAACCGATAAGGATGCTAGGACAACAGCCAGACACCTAGAAGGCAAGAACAGGACCTCTGGTACCAAACCTGGAAATACAGTTTCTGCCCTTCACCCACATAGAGACTGATTCTTAAGGGTTGGACTGTGACCACCATAAAAATTCCTTAGGACATCTGGATGCAGAAGCAGTGGGTGAAACAAAGAGCGATCACACAGATCCATCCAAAATCCACACACACATCTTATACTTATTCAGAGAAATAAGTATTCTGAGTGACAGTGATGTGTAGTGCAACATCTTAACGCAAACTGGTCTGTTAATGGACAAATTAATGCATGACAGTTCAAACTTTTTCCATCATGTTTGGACTTAATGCGTTCGTAACATTGCCAAAGGTATTCTAGTTGTTTTTGGAAAGTGAGAAATTTCCTGGTAAAACTTTAGTGGCACTTTTCTAACTTTGTGTTTGGACTATGCAAGTAAGTTCCACATGAGGAAAGAAGGGTGAGCCCCGCTCTGATGGAAACGGAAATGGAAGCACCCAATTTCGATCTCCTCCTCATCAGAAAGGGATAAAGGTACCTTTCCAAAACACACTCAGTTTCTGAGTCTCTGGCCCGTTAGTGTGAGACGTCAACAGACCACATTCTGAGTCTCCAGCATTTGAGGCAGTAACAGATACAACCACATTCTGAGCCTCCAGCCTGTGAGGAAAAAATACCCTATATGTATCTTCAAGATAATGAAGATAATGCTGGATGTGCTGCATCTGTTGTTTAGGTTGGTGAAAGCAAATTCACTACAATATTCATAAGCACATTGAATTGTAACACAAGCAGTTTTTTTTTTTTTTGATTGGTTGAAAAATGTTTTTACTTGTAGTGCAGAGTAATTCTTCACAAGGCGCACATGCAGGTGTTGAACCTAAATGAAGACAATCTTAATCTCTGCCAAAGGATAGGATGCATTTGTAGGTTTAAAAGGATTGTGGGTAAATATCCACTTCATGCAGTGTTTATTTTGTTCTCTCTCTCTCTCTCTCTCTCTCTCTCTCTCTCTCTCTGTGTGTGTGTGTGTGTGTGTGTGTGTTTAGGTATCCCATTACTTTGAGTGTGAGCTGTCTGAATGATTCACATTTGTTAATTCTGATTCAAAACAGCTGACAGAAAATACTGGACAAGCAACTTCACTGCTGAAATATTGTCAGTGAAAATGTGATGTTATAGTGTTTGTCAGCAGTACACCGCTGCTTCATCAATAAAGTAAAGCTCCCTGCTCAGAAATGTAGTTACACTAATTGTACTGATGCTATTGCACAACACTGATTCCCTTAAATCTGAATCGTTGATATATGTAAAAATGTAAATTTTGCCCAATGTATGAGATTGTAAGTCCGTAGCGAAAATGTTGTTTTAGCACAAAGCAAAGCACTGCTCAAGATCTTTTGGAAGAGCTCCTGGCCATGTAATGTGTCCTGGTAAAAGTCCTCATTCTGCCTGCCCTGAAAAAAAAAATCGATACATTCTGGCCCTAGAGTCCAAATCATTTTAATCCAGTGCATGGAGGGAGAGATAGCACAGAGCAAATGTCTGGCTTTTAGTAGCTATTTTCCTCTCTAGATTTTGGAGCAAAATGAATAGAAGAGTGTCTTTTGACTTCACAGGGCCTGAGAGGCTGATAAAAACCCTAATGATTTTTAAAACAACAGGGTGCTGAAAAGACAGACTCGTCTGTGTTGCCTCAGTCTTTAATCAGTGTAATCCAGTCTTGAAATCAGTTTAATCCTGTTTTAAAACTTGAGATTGAGTTGAAAAACAGTTTTGAAGGAAAACGCCATTGTTTTGATTCTACTTTGTTCTTCCCTCAATTTAGACGAGTTGATGTGTGCCATGTTCCTTAGGAAGTTGTACTGTATACCTTAGGCTTAGCAAAAAATAAATAAATAAATAAATAAAAATCACTCTGAGAAAAGCTGAATTAATGTTTTTTCCCCCAACATTAGTCTGGTATACATAGGTATGTTGCCTTCAGAAGATGTTGATGTTCACCCTGGCATCAAATTATTATATGTGTGTTTTATTTTCTATGTATTTTAGAGGTTTATTGTTTTTTTTTGGGGACATGTTTTACAGTTAAACCGTGAACTATATATTTATATTAAAGAAAAATATTCTAGAATGGGTATAAGAGTTTCTGTGTAAGGAGATCTGAGATCTCTCGAGGATGTCTGAGGTCTTACAACAGCTATATGAGAGAATATGTTGTGTAGAAATATTTCTCTTTTCATTTTCCTTTTCAACTTTGTCTCTTCTTCTTTCTCCTGTGAATATGTGAATATTAAGTTAATACAAGAGCGTCTCATATATATGTGCGTGCTGTGGGGGAGATAATTTATTTTGCACAGACCATATAACATGTGGGTCAAGATGTTGTCTAAAGACTCATCTTTTTCGACAGCACTTAACCAACTAACACTAGCACTTTTCCTTTTCTTGTCTTTTCATTTATTAGAAAAAAAACTGAGTATGCGTTCTATATTTGACTAACTGAGACTTGTCATGGCACTTGTATACTGTTGTTTTTCTCTTGTTGACCTGACTGCTTCTATTGTTCTCATTTGTAAGTCGCTTTGGATAAAAGCGTCTGCTAAATGATTAAATGTAAATGTAAATGTCAAGATCTGTTGATTTAAAATCCCACAATATTTCCCAATTGGGTTTTTATCTCCTGATGCTGTTGTTGTAATGTTAACTGTGACCCCATGCCATGTTCTGCAGGGCTATTGCTCAGTCGGGATTTAATATTCCTGGGATAACAGACACTACACTTACTAGTGTCTATGTATGCAGGTGTGTGTACAGCATTTGTATGTGTTCATGTAAGTGAAAGTGTATTTTGATCCTTTAGAGTAATTATTGATGTGAAGATGCTTTAAGAGAGCAGATGAGTGGGCAACTAGATTGCAGATTTATCTTAAATTGATATGTCACTAATTAGGAGCTAGATAGCTTGGTACTAAAATGTTAGTTTTAATTACTGGTAAAGGTATTTTTTTCCCATACATTACATTATATATTTGTCTGATAATTTTTTTAAGAATAATTTTAGGATGAGGTTGAATGCAATCTCACACAAAAATGTGTGTAAAAATCGAGGAAAATAAATAATATTAGTGCTTGAGAAAGGGTCTTAAATAATGATAATCCTTACTCAGTGTCAAAATTTTAAGGAAAAAAGTTAATTGGGGAGAAATACCTAAACTTTGTATCAAATTATTTTATTATAATGAAATGAATATAATTTCAGGAGATTATGGAAAAATATGACATGACATTAAATTATTTTATATTTTTAGATTCAGTCGAGAAGGTAAATATATTTTTATATATTCTGTATATACGTTATATATATTTGCACTATTTGCAATACGTAGTAAAATTTTAACATAGTGTAAATAGAATCTATAGCTATTTTGCACTTAGTGTAAATAACATATCACTAAAAAATGCTGCTATTTGCAATTAGTGTAAATAGGATATCACTAAAAAACTTCTATTTTTACTTAGTGTAAATAGCATATCACTAAAATGCTGCTATTTGCACTTAGTGTAAATAGCATCTATCGCTAAGAAAATATGCTATTTACACTGCAAAATACACAGTGCAAATAGCCGCTGTCTAAACATAAATGCCATGTTGAAGCTTCAGTTCCACCTTTGCAGTTTAAACATGGCATTTGTTGATGTTGATAAAATTCTATTGGTAATTAATTGGTTCAATTTAAATATTTGGCACTAAAGATGACACAGATACATTAATTACAAACATAAATTAGTAAATGCTATAATTAAGATATTTTTTCAACTAAACAAAACAATGGTACAGTGAAATACACTACCTGTATACAACCTGTAGATGAGGTTAAGTGCTTTAAAAAAGGTCTCAGTGTTGATTGAACTGGACTCTAGCAGTCGCTGCTCATTTCTAAGGTCAGCCACACTTGAGTTTGCACCTGCACTGCTTGTTTCTGAGCCACATTCCTATCAGCCCATTATAGCCTTTGCCCTATCCTAACTATAACCCTTGCCCAACAGTCAGAGGTTAATGACGTGTACATGAAGAGTAATAGTTGTTGACCAAGAAACAAGTCATGTCGAGCACTCTGGGTGCATATAGACTCGGATCCCCTCTCCCTTTTCACTAGAGTTCATCCTCGAAACTCTTGTAAAAGTCACTCCGTGCAGCGCTGCAGGTGCCACATTAGAGCCAAGAAAAAGCCCCATCCTGCAGATGGCCACATCCCAGTATCTTAATTTAGACAGTTCTTCTTAAATTCTCCGCTGTGGACGTACGGCATTACATAAGGAGACTGCTGGCAAGATGCAGCTTTAGTTCAGGGCATGTGTAATAGAAGCCTCAGACAGACAACATTAGACAGTAACATGAATAACAGATGGAGTAGAGTGCTGTTATGTTCTCTTGTCTAAATTCCCAAAACACCTTATACTATTCTCTATCTCTCTCTCTCCCTCTGCTTTTCTCTTTCCTTTACTCTCACTTTCTCTCCATGTAAAGGAGATTGGCACCTTGCTGCTTGAGGATGTCTGAAATATTACAACAGCTATATGAGAGAATGTTGTGCAGAAATAATTCTCTTTCATTTTATCCCCTGACTTTGTCTCTTCCTTTCACTCCTGTGAATATGAGAGTGACTCGTGTATGTGTGTGCTGTGGGGGAGATCGTTATTTTGCACACCGTACTGTATTATATGTGGGTCAAGATCTGTTGATTTCAAATCTTTTTTTTTTGTGCATAACTTTATTGTAATGTTTACTGTGACCCTGGGTGCATGGGTCACAGTAGGGCTATTGGCTTGTCAGGATTTAATATGTCTTTGATAACAGACTCTATACATTGTAGAAAGATAGATCTACTGAAGAGTGTTTATTAATATGTGTGTATGAATGTGAACATGAATAAGTTTGTCTTGGGACCCTTCGAGGAATTATTGATGTGTAGATGCTTTTAGGAGGCAGATGAGACCAATCATGCATAATTACACACTGTCGCATACACACAAACACCATTATAAGTCACCCTTATACAGAGGCTCTTGAGTCAGTTCATATATAATTACCCTCATTAAAATGACCAAATGTTCAAGTGCAGCCTGACACTCATCTGACGTGACGTGTCCACACACACACACACACACACACTCACACACTTAGATCCCTCAAGGGATTTCAGAGTACCTTTGCCTCATCTGAACTCTTTGAACAGATGAGTCAGGACATTCAGCAATATATGCTCATTAAACACTACCATAGATCCAGGAGATCTATGATTTGTTTTAATTTAAAATATCAAGTATCAAAATATAAGTATTATTTATATTCTATTCAAATTTATTAATACTTTGAATGAACTCTTATTTTTACATTTTATTTTAAGCAGTAATTTTGTTAAAGAGATACTCCACATGTAATTCCAAACCCTTAAAATCTTTGTTTGTCTTCAGAAAACAATTAAGATATTTTGGATGAAAACGTACTCGGTTACTAAACGTAACCTCGGTTCTCTCTAGAAGAGCGAACGAGTACTGCGTCTTAGCTAAGACGCTACGGGAAAAGTCTCTTTTCACGAAATACTGAAGCAAAAAATTATCCTTAATTTTGTATTTTTGTAAAGCGCATTTGCAGCAGTACACAGCCATAGGCGAGACGGCTCGTTCGCTCATTCGCTTCGCGCCCTTCTTGCCACTTCCCGCCGAAACGGGTGTGGCCCAACCTATAAAAGGAGCTCGAAAAGGCTGACTCACCTGATTTATTTCATCGCCGAAGCGAACCAGAGTGAATCGTGCGCACGGCAGAGAACGCAGTACTCGTTCGCTCTTCTAGAGAGAACCGAGGTTACGTTTAGTAACCGAGTACGTTCTCTTACGAGAGCTCTCTCGTACTGCGTCTTAGCTAAGACGCTACGGGAACCCAATGTAAAACGCCGTGCGCGCAGGGATCACACACCAATAAACCTGAAGCAATGCCCAGGATTTACAGTGCACAGTCACCTGAGGGACTCACAGAGAGTCCAGGACAGAAAAGGGAAAAAGCCCTCCGTCCCATATCTAGCAGCATCCGTAGATGCGGCAATATGACGTCACACAGCCGAGGCAAGGCCTGACCAATGTGGCAATGCGGGTCTTACGCAATACTGCCCATATAACAGTCGGCAGCGCATAGCGCTCGTGAACTCAGAATTCCCCTCAGGGCCCTGATTCGCCTATACCGACAGCAGCCTTGCTTGCAAGGTGGGAACCTCCAGGTTATAGAACCTGATAAATGTAGACGGCGAGGCCCAACCTGCCGCCATACATATATCCTGCAAGGAGATCCCAGTAGACCACGCCCACGACGAGGCGATGCCTCTTGTGGAGTGTGCTCTGACGCCCAACGGGCACTGAAGGCCCCTGGAAGCGTAAGCTAACGCTATGGCGTCAACTATCCATCTGGATAGAGTCTGTCTCGAAACAGCCATTCCCTTGGAACGCCCACCGAACGAGACAAATAGCTGCTCCATCTGCCGAAAGGCAGCAGAGCGAGACACATAAGCTCTTAAAACCCTGACAGGGCAAAGAAGACTCGAGTCTCCATCCTCCCCTGACACCGGCAGGGCAGACAGGGCAATAACCTGAGCCCGAAACGGTGTGTTGAGGGATTTCGGCACATAACCGTGCCTAGGTTTGAGTATGACTCTTGAGTCATTGGGCCCAAACTCCAAGCACGACTGGCTCACCGAGAGCGCGTGCAAATCACCCACACGCTTCACAGAAGCGAGAGCCAACAAGAATACTGTCTTGAACGACAGATGCTGAAGGCTAATCGATTGGATAGGCTTGAAAGGGGGACCTTTCAAGGCCTCCAAAACCGCCGCGAGGTCCCACATAGGGACTGACGGAGGTCTGGGAGGATTCAGCCTCCTAGCTCCTCTGAGGAACCGGATGACTAAATCATTCCTTCCTATTGACTGACCGGACGCCGTTTCAGAAAACGCCGCGATGGCAGCCACATAAACTTTGAGCGTGGATGGGGCTCTGCCCTTATCCAACAGCTCCTGAAGGAAGGAGAGGACCTCCGTCACCTCACAACTAAGGGGTGAATAACCTCGAGCTGTGCACCAGCTGGAGAACACCGACCACTTCGAGGCATACAGACGTCGTGTCGACGGAGCTCTAGCCTGAGTGATGGTATTTAGCACTCCCACTGCGAGATCAGCGGGTAACCATTGAGTGCCCATACATAGAGGGACCACAACTCCGGTTGAGGGTGCCAAATCGAGCCCCTGGCCTGCGAGAGGAGGTCTCTCCTCAACGGTACCGGCCACGGGGCGACATCTGCTAACTGCATCAAATCTGGGAACCATGGTTGGTTCTTCCAAAGAGGTGCTACAAGCAGTATTGAACATCTCATTTCTCTCACCCGTTCTATCACCTGCGGAAGGAGGGAGACGGGAGGGAACGCATAAAGCGGGCAGCACGGCCATCTCCGTGACAGCGCGCTTTCGTTCTTGGAAAAGAACGCGGGGCAGTGAGCGTTTTCGTGGGACACAAAGAGGTCCACCTCCGCCATGCCAAATCTCTCCCACAACAGCCGGACTGTTTGCGGGTGTAGAGACCATTCGCCCGTAGGAACATTGCCTCTGGACAGCCTGTCTGGACCCAGATTCTGCAGTCCAGGCACATGCACTGCTCTCAGCGAGTGCACGTTGCGCTGAGCCCAAATCAGGAGGCGTTCCGTCAGCCTGCACAGGTTTCGGGACCCGAGACCGACCTGGCGATTTATGTAGGACACCACGGACATGTTGTCCGAACGGACTATGACGTGGTGATCCTTGATATGGGGACAAAAGCGCGTCAGCCCGTTCTCCACTGCCAGCATTTCCAGGCAGTTGATATGATGGAGCTTTTCCCGTTCTGACCATAGGCCAAAGGACGGTCTGCCTTCGAGCAGCGCTCCCCATCCCGAAGTGGAGGCGTCCGTCGACACCATTTTCACACTCGGGGAAGTCCCCAGGCTTACACCTGATCGGTACCAGCCGTTCGCTGTCCAAGGTGCTAGAGCCGCAACACAGCTCTGATCGACCTTGAAATGCAGCCGGCCAGACGCCCACGCTCTGCGCGGCACCCGAGCCTTCAGCCAGAACTGCAGGGGGCGCATGCGGAGCAGGCCCAGCCGCAGAACCGGAGATGCTGAGGCCATGAAACCCAGCATCTTTTGACAGTGTTTGAGCGCCACAGTCGCGCCACAGCGGAAAGAACTCGCTGCACGCTGAATGCCCATCGCGCGCTGTGGTGACAGCCGCGCCGTCATGGAACACGAGTTCAGAACTATACCCAGAAACAGGATCGTCTGACTGGGGTTCAGCGAACTCTTCACCCAATTGACACTGAGGCCGAGCTTCTCGAGGTGATCGAGTAAAACGGCTCTGTGGTCCATGAGCTCCGCTCATGATCGGGCCAGAACCAGCCAGTCGTCCAAATAATTCAGCACTCGTGTGCCTCTGAGTCTAAGAGGAGCGAGCGCTGCATCCATGCACCTCGTAAACGTACGAGGAGCTTACGGACAAGCCGAATGGCAGGACTGCAAACTGGTATGCCTGGCCCTCGAAGGCGAATCTCAAATATAGCCTGTGGTTTGACGCTATCTGTATTTGAAAATACGCGTCCTTCAGATCTATTGACATGAACCAGTCCCCTCTGCGAATCTGCGCGAGGAGCTTCCTGGTCGTGAGCATTTTGAAACTGCGTTTCATCAATGCCTGTTCAGCTGTCTTAGATCCAGTATGGGCCGGAGACCCCCGTCTCTCTTGGGCACCAGAAAGTATCTGCTGTACAGCCCCCCCTCGCTTTGAGACACAGGCTCTACAGCCCCTTTGCTCAACAGTTTTGATATTTCGGCCCGAAGTATGTGTGCTACTTCTGTTTTGACCGTAGTTTCGAAGCGCGCTGAAAAGCACGGTGGGCGTCGAGAAAACTGTAGCGAGTAGCCTCTCTTTATAATGCCTAGCACCCAATCCGAAACCCCTGGAAGCACTGACCATGCATCTGCATGAATGGCTAAGGGCTGGATGCGAAACGCGCTCTGTTGACTGGGCAACGGCGGCGCTCGAGTGTGCTGCGCATCTGAGGCGGGGAGCGCGCTGATCACAGCGGGCAGATCGCTCTTCCTCGACCCCGTTCCGGCGCTTAACCGACTGGAGGGAGGCTGAGCGGGTCCCGTGGGACTCGATATATCTGCGAGTAACCGTGGGCTGCATGTGTGCACTTTTACCACTTTCAACTCGCTGTCTGCCTGTGCAGAATGTACGTGCACGGGCCTCGTTTTTACAGAAGCCCCGCGCCGTATGTGACATAGTGTATGTGGGCACTGGGAAGTGGGCACGTTTACTATGCGGCGCGCTCGACCGATCTGTGTCGATCTTATGTGCGCTAGCCCTGTGTGCAGGGCTGTGCTTACATGTGGAGATGGGCACTGGGTAGTGGGCATCGTCACTGCATTTATAGCACCATCGGCCGTGGCCGGACGAGCATGCACGGGTTTCGTTTTTACAGAAACCACATGACGCGTGTGACATAGTAATTGTGGGCACTGAGGGGTGGGCACGTTTACTATGCAGTGTGCGCGACCGACTTGAGTCGACATTATGGGCGCAGGCCCTGTGTGCAGGGCTGTGCTTACATGTGGAGATGGGCACTGAGGAGTGGGCATCGTCACTACATTTATAGCACCATCGGCCGTGGCCGGACGAACGTGCACGGGTTTCGTTTTTACAGAAACCACATGACGCGTGTGACATAGTTATTGTGGGCACTAAGGAGTGGGCACGTCTACTATGTAGTGCGCGTGATCGACTTGAGTCGCTTTTATAGGCGCGAGCCCTGTGTGAAGGGCTGTGCTTATATGCGGAGATGGGCACTGAGCAGTGGGCATCGTCACTACATTTATAGCACCTTCGGCCGTGGCCGGGACACCAGGAATTACACCTTTTTCGGGAAATATCTGGGTAGCCGTGATAACGGTTTTCGTGTGCAGGCAAGCGGGCAACCGTACAGGCTTGCGCATTGCAAACAACGCTGAAACAGTCACAATCTCTGGAAACTGAAACAGCGGCGCGCTTAGGTGAGAGCCCGGCCGCAGCGGAACTCGTACACCGGCGCTTCGATGAAGCAGCCATCGTGTGTAGTGCCGACGCAGCGTCATGCAGCATGCGTAGATGGCTTTCCCAGGATGGCTTCGGGACTCCCGGCCTCACCGTAATCCTCTGCCGCGGTCCCCGCGGCGCGGGGCGACGGCCAGTAGAGCGAGAACGGGGGTCTCGAGCTGCGTTGCTGAAGCTGTTGTGATAACGGCTTTTGTGTGCAGGCAAGCGGGCAACTGTGCAGGCTTGCGCATTGCAGAAAACGCTGAGACAGTCACAATTCCTGGAACTGAAACAGCGGTGCGCTTGGGTGAGAGCTCGGCCACAGCGGAACTCGTACACCTGCGCTTCGATGAAGCAGCCATCGTTAGTAGTGCCGACGCAGCGTCACACAGGAGGCTTTAGATGGCAACACCGCTTTTGCCGCCGTCCAGCAGAGGGCGGACAAAGGTGCGTCGCTATCGCCTGTTCCACCGGCGGAAGTGAGTGGTAGTTCCTGTTTTTAGCATCATCAGTGTGGAGAATGCTAGTGAGACAGACGAACGAGTTCGTGCTGAATATGGAGCGTTCCAAGCCTTCGCCACCTCTTCGTGAAGCTCAGGAAGAAATGAGGCGGGCTTTGAGAAGTACGCTCATCCGAAAGGGAAATACCATCCAGCCGGGAACGAGAGGGGGGGGGGGCGCTGGTGCAAACCACTCGCGGCCGAGACTCATCGCGGCCAACACGAGCCTTCGCCCCGGCTCCTTCTCGATGTCAGCTCGTCTGCTGGGCTTCTGAGCAGAAGGCGCGAGATCCTCGGAGCTCGCCCAGCCCTCACTGCCCGAAGCTAGCAGAGAGCGCGTGTCCTCTTCCCCCGACGCGGCCCTGAGATCGACTTCGTCGGACGACGCGCCGGCAAACAGCGGGCGCTGCCCACCGGGAAGCGATGCAGGGGGGGCCGGTGAAGCAGGGCGAACCGGCGAGCTCGGTTGAGCTGAAGACGGTTCCAGAATCCGCTGGAAGCGATGCTTTTACGGCGCCTCAGCGCAGCGGAGAATGCAGGCTCAGAGAAAAAGGCCAGGCGAGTCCTCAGAGTCACCATGGCAACAGCTCGCAGTGGGGGCATCCGCCGTCAGCGAGCGAGCGCTGCATGATCTTCACCCAGGCAGGAGACACAGATGACGTACCGGTCTCCCTCGCTGAGTGGGGTTCTGACGAGCCGCAGGAAGGCATCTTAAAAAAGACGCGAGCTCTTTTACGAGTGTGTGTCGCAGGGCGAACACACACACACACATAAAGAACAGCTTGTATATAACAGGATTGAAAGGATATAGGCGCCGGATAGCGCAGCAGGAACGGCAATGGAAGGCGGCGATGCCAGCAGCTTCAGAATGGCTCGTCCTGCTGATGTGCTTTCTCAGACGGCGCTTGCTTCCTCCGTGATCCAGCGATGCGTGAGCTTCGCTGAAGAGATGAAAAATCAGGTGAGTCAGCCTTTTCGAGCTCCTTTTATAGGTTGGGCCACACCCGTTTCGGCGGGAAGTGGCAAGAAGGGCGCGAAGCCCTTAGCTTATTGGAAGCCCCCTTATTGGTCTGATGTTGCATCAGCCCGCGCTCGATAGGCTGTGCAGTTGCCGCAGAACAAGCCAATGAGCGAACGAGCCGTCTCGCCTATGGCTGTGTACTGCTGCAAATGCGCTTTACAAAAATACAAAATTAAGGATAATTTTTTGCTTCAGTATTTCGTGAAAAGAGACTTTTCCCGTAGCGTCTTAGCTAAGACGCAGTACGAGAGAGCTCTCGTAAGAGAACCGGGAGGCTTGTGACTGTCCTATTAACTGCCTAGTAAATTACACTGTCAAGGTCCAGAAAAGTATGAAAGACATCGTCAGAATAGTCCATCTGCGATCAGTGGTTCAACCATAACATTATGAAGCGACAAGAATACTTTTTTGTAGGCGAAGAAAACAAAAATAATGACTTCATTCAACAGTTTGTCTCCTCTGTGTCTCTCCACATCACCATAGCGCCATTTTGGAGAATATCCACTACATTTGGTTTAATTAGTCTCAGAACTGGGCGTTAGAAGCGATGTGTTTGAAGGCTTAACTGTTGTCTTGAAAATGCATTAGATTGAATTATGTAGGTCTGAATGTGAAGTTATACTATTATCCAAAGAGAATCACACTGTCAGAAAGTTTTGCTCTAATAAATGTGATTTTAGTTCTTATTCTCTGTTATTGCTCTGTTATTTTTTCTTAGACTATCTTCCTGGTATGTTCCAATAATATTGTCTCAGTGTTTGAGACAAAGATGCAAATTGAATGATGTGTAGTATTTTAATATCTGAAGACTGTTTGGTGATTTGTGTAATTTTTACTTACACCTTATATCTCATCTTAAATATGCAATCAACTATAAATTAGCCCTCAGTACATTGATGTCCTGAAAAGCGCTTGCTCTGTGGTGCTTTCATAACATACTGACCAGCCTATTGGAATCAATTGTGAGCCATATTTCCCATTCACTGCTTTGGTTGCATCACAGACTCAATGGAAAAACGTGCTTCTTAGTTCCAATTCATGAGTTCGCCTGCCCATCCAGTCCTGATGGTTAATGGAAAACAAACTTGGCTTGCTGTCCTCAACGGCGTCTCAAACCCAAGGCTCTGCTTGAGCACTGAGTTCAACCCCTCCCCACTGTGGTACTACATAGAGGGAGAATAACAGAAATAAAGAAGGAGATGGGGAGGTGGAGGGATGCCGGAAGAACTGTCGCTGGGAAGGTAGAAAGACTGCTGCTTATATAGGCTTGTAATGATGATTGACAGGACTGAATGATTAGGCTCCTCCCAAACCTACATTTAGAGCGTCATTAACTTTGACTTAATGAAACTAATTCTGAGTAATTTCAGAAATATTTTCAAAGAAACAACAAGTAACACATTGAAGTAAAAGTGTTGTTTTTAAGTTTGAAAAACTCATAGTATTTTCTTATAAAATATATTCTTTTTTTCTTTTTCTTTTTTTACTGTGTATACATACAATTCACTGCCGTTTCCAACTAAAATTAAAACTGGTGTCTCTAAAACACCAACAACTTTTCAGAACTTTTATTACTTTTCACACAAATTATAATTAAAACAGCTGATTGTTGGTTAATAAAAAATTATTTCCTTGCACAGTACTATTTTATGACCTCAAATCACTACCACAGTGCATGATTTGTAGACAAATAAATATTCAAGTTTCCAAAATGTGCTTAGTAGCTTACCTATGTATTAATGATACATAATAAATAATAATAATTAATACAATAATAAATGATCACATTCACATTTATCTGTCTCTCATTCCCATCACCTAGCTTTCTGTGACAGCTCATTCAAGTTTCAAAGATTATTAAAAGTATTTCAACCCTTAGTATTCTATCATATTCTACATATATGTTGTACACCTGATAAGATGCTAATCCAGTCCAAGGCAATAAAATAAAGAGCAGACTTTGATCTTCTTTCTCCCCCATATCTCTTTTCTTCTCTTTCTTATGCAACTTTTGACAACAATTTTAACCTGCGGTGTGCTGCTGGACATGAGAAATATCAGACACTATGGCACAGGAAACACAGAAAATCAGAGGGGAAGTAGCTCTGATGGAATGTCACAGCCCTGGAGGAGAGAATGAAAGTATGGAGAGGTTGTGTGAGCCTGTGAGAGACTATGAGCGAGTGTGCATGCACAGGAGAGAGAGAGCTTGAGTGTGTTGGTCAGCTCCTGTCGTTTATTCTCTGAGTGGATCTGGGAGATCAAACGCTGGTGAAAATGAATCTCTTTATGTGTCTCTGAGGGCAGTGAGAAAGATGCTCTGATCTAGGAATGTGAGGCATCTGTAGGTTGGATCAATAACAAATTCATTATGGTGCAAATTTTATAAAAATTCCACAGAATCAAAGATAGATTCTTAGAATGTGCTATAATTGTTACATCATAATATTAATTATTTTATTAGTATTATTATTATTATTATTATTATTATTATTATTATCTAGATTTTGCTGCTTATGCTAAATATTAATGTGAATATTTTCTGAATGTTAATAATAAATTAATATTCTGGCATTATTCCAAATCATCATTATCCTTTTTTTCTGATAAAATAAAATAAATGGAAATTTTGGTTTCCATGTTATTTTACATGTAATTACAACAAACATGGACTGAAACTTTTTAAAATTAAAAACAAACATGAAAGAACCGTAAATAAGGTGCACATAATGCATACTCTATAAAAGGCATAAAATAAAATTTGTGCTAGTATGAAAAATTTGGAACATGGAAAACAGTGTCAACATCAGTAAAAAAATTCAAAAATTTCATTTTGGGGTAAACTGTGTCTTTAAAATGATAGATATAGTTCATGATTTCAGAAACACCATCTTTTATACATCTACAGCACATTTCTCCTGTGAATGCCATCTAATGAGCGAGAAGTCTGGCCTTTAGCTCACTAGCTAACACTCATGGTTGCCCTTCCTGAAAATGTCACATGCTCAAATCTGGCACAAAACAAATTGAGGTCTGTTATTTAGTTGAGGTCTGCGCTGAAAGATCCAGAAAGAAATGAAAGCAAGTGGTTTCCATTGATCTTTCGCGTTCTGAATGAGAGGGAATGATATTATGGTGGCCTATCCTGCAGGCTGGCCGAAAAAGAAAGAAATCTTTCACTATTACCAATACACTGTCAAGACATAGACATGTGCAGCTCCGTAATTTTAGGATTCTTCTATTTTTCCATCAAGAATGAATTCCACGGGTCTATGCGTAAATCACAGTTGTTGTTTTTTTTTTTTCAAAAAAACATTAAAGTCTTGATCTATTAGAGCCTGAGGGGATGGAGAAGCTTATCTCATTAAACACCCATCTGCAGAATATCGCCAGTCATTAGGATTGCTTAACTAATTTCATGATAATTTAACAAATTAAGTAATAGATTAAATATGTATTAGATATTAATATAAGACAACGCCTGGAGCTGCTCAGAGTAATTTGGAAGCACCCTGTTTTAATGAACAGTTTCTTTCTTTCTTTCTTTGAATGTGTGTAGATGTGTAAAACCTGTAAAACACTCCTGTGATGAACAGGAGGCTCAGAAAGCTACAGTTCCTTAAAGCTTTGTAGCTTTAGGAGGCTCATAGTGTCTTTGAACTGCTCTTCATATGCTAATGAGAGAACTTTAATCAAGGTTCCTCGTTAAGGTCTCGTTTAGAGCCCTTGCGGGAGCTCCTTAATAGTGAAGCACTCCCCCCACCCACAATTCCTGCCGGCCCGGGACTCGAACTCACAACCTTTCGATTGGGAGTCCGACTCTCTAACCATTAGGCCACGACTTCCTCCTTCCTTCCTTAAGGTAAACCTGCCCCAGGATTACACCTAATCAACAAACTCTAAACCAAGCGGGAAAATGACCAGCACTGAGCAATAGGTTTGTGAATGCGAAAGGGTGTTTTTCTTCTAAATGTCTCCTGAATATTAAGCTCCATCCCCTGGGTGTTGAAATGCTTCCTCAGTTTTTTTAATCTCCATAATGACTCCATCAAATTACCTTAGCTCAGTATTACAATTTCTCAGCTCCCTATAATCATCTGGTTCAGGTGAATTCGAGGACAGTAAAGCCTTCTAATGTTTATTTGTTTTTCCCTCTTTATGCATCGCGAACACGTGATCAAATGCGTTCGCCACTTGGTGGGTTATCGTTGGGTGTTTAAGCATCTCACACTGTGGCTAATTCTGACTGATGTTCTTCGGCAGTACTGAAAAATATGTAATTAATTCAACGGAGCCAATTAAACTCATCTTTAAGTGTGTGCGCATGAGAGAGACTCATTTTTGCAACAGACTCTTGGTTGGCATTACTGGAGCCTTTGATTTTCTAGGACTCCATGATCACAGTTTAATATATCCTAGGGATTTCGACTTTCTCCGGTCGACTGACTTTGCACCGATTGTATACTGATGGATCTGCAGTATAACTGAAGCATAAATTAGAGGCGGCAGATCTCCTCGGGCTGACCTGTGGTGAGGCCGATAAGACGGCTTATATATGGTGAATCTTAATATCTCTCATATGCATGCTCAAAAACATATATCAGTTGGCTCACATCCGATAAACACTTGTTTTAGATTGCTGTCATGTATAAAGCACATCTTTGATTGCGAGTCTGCCTGTGTACCTGCAAATGTCTTAGTACCTGCGTATAAGTCAGTCTGTCTGCCTGTGTGCCTGTGTGTCTACGTGTGTGTGTTATTGATGTAAGAAAAGAGTTTTGCTGATCGATTCTGTATCGGCATTAACGAATTTCAGTCTTGTCAAGTTGAGCCTTTGTGCTTTCTGCCATTAGAAACTCGAATAACAATGATGTAAATAAACAACAGATCAGAATTACTGTAAAAAAAAACAAAAAAAAAACACAAGTTTGATTTCTGGAAGCCAAAATTCCTCACACCTCTCCATTCCCTCTTTCTCTTTATCACTCTGTTCCCTCATCCCTGAATCACTTCATCACCAAATTCTTAGAATTCATCTCACACATTCATCACCGGAAAAGATAAAATAACAAAATACAAATCTATTTATGTGGGGAATTCTCACCCTGACAGCAGTGGACCAAAAGCATACATCAAAAACCAGTGACAGCGGTTAAAAAGCATGAATATCTAATGGGCTTATTCTGACACATACATAGTGGTGTAGTCACACCAAATAGCATTTCATTTATTTAATTGTGTGTCATTGTGAACAGCTGGCTCTCAGATACTTTTTTGTGCATCAGTTGTATGTATAGTCAGTCATTTCCGAATTGTGGACACCAAATCTTTGGACTGCCATTAGAGCTGTACTTAGTTTTCTTTAAATGAATGATTTATAATATGGGAACCAATTTAAACTAATGTTTCATACAGCTACCCTGCTATAAATGTTTGAAGATGTTAACGGCATCATTTCTTATTGATCTCTCCCTGTCTGTCTCTCACATGCAGTGAGCCGTCTCTGTAGGCATCATAGGTGCACTCCTGTCGTGAAGACTGTTCCCAAAGGAAGGCAGTTTAATTATGCATCTTCTGAAAATACCTAATTTGTCCAAATTCAAAAAGAGGGTTCACACTAACGAAAAATTAAGCGATCATCACTTATTTTGAATTAAATAGAAATAGTGATTGGCAACAGTGTTTGATTTTTCAAGTGTTGTTTTCCGTGTTTGCGTGTTCCAGACAGAAATAGGTGGCGACAAGTGACTGGACTGATTCATTTGAACATATGGATTCATTCAGTGACAAAACAATTAATATTCATAGTCATCAATAGTCATAATATCATTCACTCAACCAATTCATTCAAAAACACAGATATTTATGATTTTTACACATTCTTTATCATTGACTCATTGATTCAATAACCAATTCATTCAAAACTTTAAATTGTTCAGATATATACATATATATATATATATATATTGTTGCTTGGCAACACATTATTGATTCTGTTTGAAATCGTTATATTCAGTGGAGACAAAAATATACAAAGTAGCAATATAATGTCTAAAATGTACTATACCATTCAAAAGTTTGGGAGCAGTTTTAAATCATTAGAAATTAATACTTTTATTCAGCAAGTATGCATTGAATTGATCAAAAGTAAAGACATTTGAGAGTAAAGACATTTATAATGTTACAAATATTTGGTACCAATACTTGCATTACAAAATTTCATATTCTTCAAAGAATCCTGTTTTTCCCATTTTCAACTCTTTCACCATTGATAATAATAATAATAAAAAGGTTTGAGCAGCAAATCAGCATATTAGAATGATTTTGTTACTCTTTTGGATCACGTGCCACTGAAGACAGAAATAATGGCTGCTTTGCTATCACATTAATAAATTAAAATTTTTTATATATTAAAATAGAACACAGATATCAAAATTTTAACAGCAATTCACAATGTTACTGTATTTACTGTACTTTTTTTATACAGCCTTGGTGAGCATAAGATACTTCTTTTAAAAACATAATAAAATATTACCATCCCCAATATTTTGAATGGTAATGTAAGTTAGTCACTATTAACTTCATGTTTATTGAACTGCTATTTAAAAGCAATATTTCAAGCAATATTGCTCTCTGGCGTCATCCTTTCTTCCTGATTCTGCCTTTAACAAACAGAGAGAAACAGTTGTTTTTAAAGACTTACTAAGTTTTTGGTTCTAATACAGGAGGCTTCTTGTGGCCTCAGCCATAATACACTGTGTTCTCCTGAGCTTTCTGAGGTGGTGCTGCGAATGAAAATATGTTTTTCAGTGTTTATATTTTTTTTAAGTCTGGCTGTATTTGTATTTTCCTGGCAAGTGATGTTTAAATGGATGTCAAAAGAGAAAGAAGATGAAATGATGCACTCTGGCAGTACGTCATGAACGAGCAACACTAAGTGTGTGTGTACATACACAAGTTTGTGTGGAAAAGACAGCAGGGGATGGAGATTATCACTCTTTGAGAGTATACACAGAATCAAATCTTTGCTATCCTTTACTATCATTATGTCATTAACAGCAGTCAGAGCTGCAGAGACACAAGAAATACAGCTTTATATTAGGATAGAGACCAACAAGCCTGCAATTTATAACACATTTAGGCTGTTTCGACGTGAATACCCAGACGAATACCAGCATATTGCTTACTGCACAAGTCATGATGCATACTACCTGTCTATCTATCTGTCTGTCTATAATCTATCTATGGCTTCAGGGAGTTAGGGACGTCCAGCAGTATTATAGGAGCATGATTCCCTTTGGTTTCATTGAAAGCTAGGTGCGAGTGTGTGATTGTGTTTAAGCCCAGCTTTATCCATTACAAAACTCATCGCAGTGGAGGCCAAAGGTTCCTCCTGCAGAGAGAGGATGTAACCTGTTAAAAGCAGAGAGAGAGAGACAAGAGAGGGAGAGAGATGGGAGCTGGTGGAGGGGGCTCTGTTTGTAATGAGCTTGGCTTGTGTCCAGTCTCAGAGCTGTGAGCTTAAAACTTTCTGTCTGTTTGAGGGAGGTTACGAGGTATGTGTGTGTCCATGTGTGTGCCTTAGGTCCATGGGTCTGATCTAATCTCTGAATTACAGAAACGCTTTCTCCTTCCATTCTATTCCACCTTCTCACGGTTCCCCTCGCTCTTTACTCTCTTTTTCCAAGACAATTACTCTCTCCTGTCAGAGCAGGACCTCAAATTTCTGCCCTTTCTTAAACAGTGCATTTCACTACTTGTCTGTCCATATGTCCATACTGACAGCTCACTGCCGGATCGCTCACTGTGTGTAATGGTTTCTGGCCTCCTTGTTCTTCCTTCTCGGGTGTCTGTGTTTATGCTCATGTCTGTCCTGTCATCTCTCAGTCGAGCTCATTCTCATTTCCTCCACCAGTGAAACCACTGAGCCGCAAACAAGCTGATCTTAACAAGAAAATCTAAATTCACTCCCGTCCTCCTTCGCTTATGAAAGAGAGAAGACGAGAGAGAGAGAGTACAAAAATAAAAGAACAGGAAAAAAATGACAAAAAGATTTTATGTCACATAAAATGAGAGATTTATCCCATATTAAACGAGTTTGCAGGAATTTCCAGTCATGCTTTGAACTCAGATCTGACTTGTCTGTTATGTAAACTCAGTTTAGAGAAGCATTGTGTACTTTGAAATAAAAGAACTGACAGAGATAATCTCTCTCACACACACACACACACACACACACCAGAGACACACTCATTCTTTCCAAAAGCCCTGACAACATGAATAAAAAAAAATATTTAATTGAACGTGTTGACTCATGTACAAATCCGACATGTTTATTTTTCCTAATGGGACATTTCTCTGCTCTGTATTTTCAGATAAGCTGTGTGTGTGTGTGTGTGTGTGTGAACTCAACACTTAAAGCCTTTAAAGTTGCATTACTTCATATCCACTCAATTTCCTGCTAGCTTTTGACGATGCCTTGAAGTGAAGAGTGTAAATAAAAGACTGATATCCTAATGCATAAATGCACCAGAATAATTTCTGTTTTATGGAGAACAAAATATAAAGGAATCACAGTTGCTCACTGTCCACAACTATGAAAACCTGTATTTTATGAGCCAACCTTGGCTGTGCAGTTAAGACAGTTAGTGGTTGATTATAGTTTATCATGTATCTTTCTGACAGCTTTCTCTCTTTCTGTCTTTCCTACTTATTGTTATTTTACCTTGAAACTTTAAGACAGGGTGAGAAAAGGCTTACAACTAAAATGCCAACATTTCATACACCACGACATCAAACATCCTCTTCAGGAGGAATCCCTAAAGGGTACGTCACCTGTCAGAAACAGTTCAAGCTTGCATAAACGAGACATGACATTCTGAGTTGCCTAATCTACTTTGGAAGGATAAAAGCATTAAACATATGCTAATAAGAGAACACACAGGTCCGCAGTAAACGGGTCATTGAATGAGAAATCTCATTTGCTTACTGTATTTTCAGTACAAGATTTTTATGTAAAACATAAAAAAAAAAAATATTAATACTTTTTAAGTACACTTTATTTCAATAGCGCTTTATACCACAGAGATTGTTTCAAAGCAGCTTCATCCTTTTAAAACAGGTGAGTAAGAGAATCAATGATGCAAACATTTAATATGAGGCAAATCAAAATTCTGCTGTAAAGCAGCTCATATTAGTTTATTTTTAACAGGTCTGTTATCATTTGTGTCAGACTTTAAAAGAATAGAAAAAAAAGTAGTCATCTACTGACTATCATTTAAAATTGTATGAAAAAAAAGAAAAGAAAATATATTTTGGGTATACAATTATTTTAAAGTAAATGTGAATTGCAGCATCTAATTGACTAGACTGGGGTCTGCAATATCATCTTATTTTTTTTCCGAACTAAATTAATACTTTAATTTAGCAATGATTAATTAAATTCAACCAAAAGTGATAGTTCCCTTTCAAGGGAACTTCGAACTGCGTCCTCTGAGGGGACACTATGGGGAACACCTCGTCGTGACCCGTGTCTGAAGCATACTTTGAAAAACGCCAACGTGTTGGCCGGCGACAGCCTCTGACGTCACTACCAGCGCGACTATAAATACGCGCCCGTAGGACCCGTCACTATCTTCTTCGTCTTCAGTTGACTGTTTTGTTTGAAGCGTGCATCTGAGAAACGACCAAAACGGTAAGAGCGATCTATTACTGTTTTCATCATGGCTTCCACTAGCAAGGCGTTTAGACAGTGTGTGCATCCGTGTCAGCGTTATCTGACACCCGATGACACGCACACTCTTTGCGTCTCTTGTTTGGGCGAAGAGCACGCGCGCGATGTCCTTGAGGGGGCGGTCTGCATGCACTGCGAGCGTTTCTCTCTGAGAAAGCCCCACTCTCGTTTGTCTCTCTTTTCGAGGAAAGAGGGACAGCCATCTGGATCCCGCGGCTCAGGTCCCGCCGTTGCCGAGGCACGGAGGAGAATGAGCTCGTGGGGATCACAAATGGATCTCGCTGAGGAGTGTAGAGAGGGACCTTCCTTTTCACACTCTCTGGCGGCGAACGAGAGCGAACTTCGGGAGGCAGATGTGGTATCATTAACCCATTCTGACACTGAAGTTAGTGCTCTGCTGGGTTCTACCCAGGAAGAGCAGGAGATGTCTGAGAGTGGTGGAGAAGCTGAGGCTGAGCCTTCTCAATCCTCCTGTCCCGCGTATGAGGAGCTGTTAGAGGTTATGGATCGCGCCACGGCAAAATTAGATTTGCCATGGAAGCGTGCCAGCAAGGTGGCGCCACGAGGTCGCCTTGCTGAGCGGTACTTGTCTGACCATAGCCCTCCAGCCCAGGTGAGCCTTCCATTCTTGCCTGACTTACATGCAGAAGTCGAAAAGGAATGGAAGAGGCCGTTTTCCTCTCGCATCCACCGGTTTCAGCATACGAGCTATGCTAATATCGAGGGCTTGCATGAGAACGGCTATGAGAGGATGCCCCCTGTAGAAGAGACGCTGGCTTGCTATCTCTCTGTGGGGCAAACATCCTCTCTTAAATCTCCCGCTTTGCCATCTAAGCCCCTCCAAGATACATCCCGCTTAAATGGCAGGTCATACGCGGCAGCCGGTCAGGCTGTGGCTTCACTGCACACGATGGCGGTGCTCCAGGCCTACCAGGCTGACCTGCTGAAGGACCTGGATACAGGTGAGGGCCTTTCACCTGACCAGGTAGCCGAGCTGCGCCGCACCACAGACCTCTCTCTCCGAGCTACCAAGCAGGCCGCCTCCGCCATGGGCAGGTCTATGGCGGCCATGGTGGTGACGGAGAGACATCTGTGGGTGAACCTGGCTGACATCGGGAAGGAAGAAAGGGGGTTTCTTCTCGATGCTCCGGTCTCGCCTTCTGAGCTTTTTGGTACCTCCATCGAGATGGTGGTCGGGAAGTTCAGGGAGGCAAGGGCGCGCTCAGCGGCCTTTAAATCCTTCATTCCACGAAGGTCCGAGCCCGAGCAACTCAGGGGTCCTGGCTCATCTCGATCTGAGGGTCGTAGAGGGGCGCAGAAGGCTAGTGTTGCGGCTCGCGCTCCTCCCCCGCCTAAGGGCAGGGGCAAGAGGAACCGCGGGTCACGGAGCGGTAAGCAGGGTCTGAGGGACGTGATTCGGACGAGGCAGCGTCCTCGCCCGGGTCAGAGCGGTAGTATGACCTAGTAGCTCCGGATGTTTTTAACCTCTGTTTTTAACCTCTGTTTTTTGTCCTCCCCTGCCTAATTCCCCTGTAGCCACCAGCTTCCACCTGATCGAGGTTAGGTGGACGGTGCTGGTGGTTATATGTCTACTAACAATCTCTGTGAGTTTCCTTACAGTAGCTAGGTGGCCAAAGAATTGGCACAGCACTGCAGGGAATTCCATAGATGTCCGGCTAGAGGACGCAGTGTCTCGTTCCCTCTCAGGGAACCATGGTTACATTCGTAACCTGAGACGTTCCCTTTCAAGGGAACTTCGAACTGCGTCCTCTGAGGGGCCGCCTGGCGAGGTGATGCTCCCCTCGCCTAGAAAAGAGGGTTGGAGCTCACCGCTCCCGTGCGATCCAGCGCCTCTGCGATGCTTGGGAACCTCTCTGTACACACGCTTGCCTGTGTACTTTCTCAAAGCCACATAATGGTCAGTGTGCACGTTAACGCTTTGCGCACTGTCTGAAATCCACGTAAAGTGGTAAGTGTGCACGCAAGACTCTGCGCACTTTCTGAAATCCACATAAAGTGGTAAGTGTGCACGCAAGACTCTGCGCACTTTTCTAAAATCCTGTATGGTAAGGGTTACGCGCTCCGCTTCGTTCCCTTTCTTGGGATGATTCGCCCCCGGTGTTCCTTGGGCTTCATCCAACCAGTGTGTATTTGTTATGCACCTCAAGCATCGCTTCCCTCAACATGAGGGGCTGGGTGGTCTCCCTGGAGATTTGGCTCCCACATACTGTGCGTCTCCACTAAATAGCATATTGTGGTTTTCAGATAGTAGGCTTCACCAGGTCTCTCTGGAGGTGAGCTCCCACGTTCGGTGGTCGCCAGGTAGTAGGCCTCACCAGGCCTCCCTGGAGATTTAGCTCCCACATACTATGCGTTTCCACGGAATAGCATGTTGTGGCTTTTTTCAGATAGTAGGCTTCACCAGGTCTCTCTGAAGACGAGCTCCCACATACTGTGGTTGCCAGGTAGTAGGCCTCACCAGGCCTCCCTGGAGATTTAGCTCCCACATATTGTGCGTTCCACTAAATAGCACATTGTGGTTTTCAGATAGTAGGCTTCATCAGGTCTCTCTGAAGACGAGCTCCCACATACTGTGGTTGCCAGGTGGTAGGCCTCACCAGGCCTCCCTGGAGATTTAGCTCCCACATATTGTGCGTTCCACTAAATAGCACATTGTGGTTTTCAGATAGTAGGCTTCATCAGGTCTCTCTGAAGACGAGCTCCCACATACTGTGGTTGCCAGGTGGTAGGCCTCACCAGGCCTCCCTGGAGATTTAGCTCCCACATACTGTGCGTTTCATAAAGAAAATACGAGCTCCCGCGATTTGTGGTTGTCAGGTGGTAGGCCTCACCAAGCCTCCCTGGAGTTGAGTTCCATATTGCTTTCAGTTTCCACTGAGGTGGTTATCTGGTAACAGATAGTAAGCCTCTCTAGGCCTCTCTGTAGATGAACTCCCACATATTGTGGTTATCAGGTAGCAGGCTTCACAGGCCTCTCTGAATGTGAGCTCCCACATACTGTGGTTGTCAGGTAACCTTTCAGTACACACGCTTGCCTGTGTACTTTCTCAAATCCACGTAAAGTGGTAAGTGTGCACGCAAGACTCTGCGCACTTTCTGAAATCCACGTAAAGTGGTAAGTGTGCACGCAAGACTCTGCGCACTTTCTAAAATCCTGTATGGTAAGGGTTACGCGCTCCGCTTCGTTCCCTTTCTCGGGATGATTCGCCCCGGTGTTCCTTGGGCTTCATCCAACCGGTGTGTACTTATTGTACACCCCAAGCCCCCTCAACTTGGGGGGGCTGTGTGGGCAATTCTCGGGTAGTTCAGCAGCACCCCCCTTTTTCTGAAAGGGTCACCTATGAGCATGCTGCTCGGAGCTCGGAGTCTTCCTCTCTTGGGAGACTGATTCCCGGTTCTTCAGAGCGCTCCAGTACCACATACTGTTTGAGACGCTCTGTGAGAGCAGGCATCCTGCTGAGGCAGGGGCTGAGGCCTCCAATTGCTCTGCTCCCGGGCCATTCTTCTACGAGCTGCTCTGACAGAGTCCCACGAGAACCCCTCCTTAGAACAGTATTTTAAATCCATGTTATGGTAAGTGTGCACGGGAGTCTTTGCGCACTTTCTAAAATCCACATTGTGGTAAGTTCGCACGCTAGTCTCTGCGTTCTTTCTAAAATCCCTAGATGGTAAGGGCTTCGCGCTGCTGCTTCGTGCCCTTTTCTTGAGTTGGTTTAAGCCCCGTTCATCTTGGGCACCACTCCACCTAGGTATCCTCGGATACCTATCTAGAACAGGGCGCCGCTACTAGAGTGCTGTAGGGACAGCCCTTTCGGCAGGTTTTTGCGAAAGCTAGCAGTAGCCCCTGTGTGACAGGCAAAGACTTGGTAGAGGAAAGTGCCAGGCTCTTAGCCGTATCCCTTTAAAGGAATCTCCGTGATTCCAAGCCTCTAGCTCTACCCCGGGCCAAGGCCCTACAGGATAAGTTGGGTATGTAGCTTAGGCCTTTGGCCGTAAGGGATAATGTCATAAGGCAGCCGTCAGACCGTCCCAGGGGCGACTCCCGGTGAAGAGAAAAGCGGTAGAGTTGGTACTTAGTGTTTGCCATGATTCTGGTCTGCACTCCCCTCAGCATGGCGGCGTGGGTATACTGTTCCCCATAGTGTCCCCTCAGAGGACGCAGTTCGAAGTTCCCTTGAAAGGGAACGTCTCAGGTTACGAATGTAACCATGGTTCCCTGAGAGGGAACGAGACACTGCGTCCTCTAGCTCCCTGCCATGCTTCGGACGCAAGCTTCACGAAGAAGATAGTGACGGGTCCTACGGGCGCGTATTTATAGTCGCGCTGGTAGTGACGTCAGAGGCTGTCGCCGGCCAACACGTTGGCGTTTTTCAAAGTATGCTTCAGACACGGGTCACGACGAGGTGTTCCCCATAGTGTCCCCTCAGAGGACGCAGTGTCTCGTTCCCTCTCAGGGAACCATGGTTACATTCGTAACCTGAGACGTTCTGCATCATTTCAAACTGATTGTTTTCTTTTGGACTTATCTTATGAACTTTTATATTTATCACCAAATTGGCATATGGAATGATTTCTGAAGGACATGGGACACTGACAGCTAACAATCTTAAAAGATGTTAAAGCAGAAATTTTTTTTTTTTCACATTATTACTGTTTAGACAGCCTTGGTTAGCATAAGACACTTATAAAAAAAAAAAAAAAAAACCTACTGACCCCACATTTTTTAACAGTTGTGTATATATGACCCCTTCAATCTGTCATTTAGTCACTGAATCAGATGCTTGAAGGATTTTAATTGTGTTAGACACAGCTGACCTTGCTGTCGCTCATATGATCAGTATCATACTGCTGCAGCTTGTCTGGATGTTTGAACATGACTTGGTATGTTTTTCATTTTTGATCCCTGTTCAACAGTTCTGTCTGTCATTTTAGCATTGGCAAAAATAATATTGAACTCAAAACATTTCATGCAAAACAAGATATAAAAAAACAATCTAAATGTTAGTCATGTCATGTGCAGACTGTAATTTTTTGTTTTAACCCTGCGGTCTTATTGCTGTCATTGTGTATGCCTTTAGAATGTACACAACAGTACCATGATGTATGCGTTTAATGCTGCTGACACAGGAGCCAGTATTCTGATGTAGAACATGCATGTGCTGAGCCTTGTTTACAAGCAGAGGAATCCAAGTTCAACATACAGCTGTATGAACCACTACAAGCTGTAAAGTAAACAGTAAGTGTTTTTCTGAACTCAACTGATTTTGCAATAGAGCGCAAAAGTTTTGCGAGCGAACACAAATGTGAAATGAAATGTCCTCCTACCTCGTATTTTTCTAACCACCATGTCCCTTTAGGGTCTCTGTAATATTCTGCACATTTTGACAAATGTCCTTCTGAGCATATTCTGAGCATTAAAACGGATGGCACCTTTTAAAAGGTACTAATATTTACACTTTAGGAATAAATATGTAAATCAGTACAAATATGTATGTTTAATCTAGTATTTAAGAGTAAAATACAAAGATTTTGAAGGTTTTGTACCTTAGAGTTCCATCCCAGTGATAGCTTTTACCTTTTTTCTGCAAGTGTAGTATAGTAGTGTATTATTCTGAACCATTTGTTGTGTGTGTGTGTGTGTGTGTGTGTGTGTGTGTGTGTGTGTGTGTGTGTGTGTGTGTGTTTTACTTCTCCTGATCCCGCTAGAGAGAAAGCCGTGAGTGTGTCCAATGGGCAATGAAGGAACTGATAACTCTCTAATTGGCCTAGCCACACTCCGCCACCTTCACCAATGAGAGAGCTTCTGTCATTACTGCTGCCAATAACTAACAGTTGATTTGGCATGGAAGCAAGGTTTTAAAACACCAGTTGGACAGCCAGTTAGGGAGAGAGGGAATATGCAGTTTCATAGTTATTTTTTTCAAGATATCGGTCTGGTCCTATTCTGGTCTTGTATTCCTGTTGTGCATTACGTTTGTTTGTTTCTGTTTGCCTGTGTGCCTGTATTGTGGTATTACAGTGAGTTAAAACATGAAAATCATATAATTTCACAGAGCTTTTTCTTTGTTTATTAATGGATGGTAATTATGTAGAACACTGTTAGATCAATATGAGTAGAAGAAATGTCCATTGTATTTCAATATGCATAAATTATTATTGTTCCTGTAGCTCAATTGGTAAAGCATGGCTTTAGCACCAGCGAGGTCATGTGATTGATTACCACAGAACAGGCATATTGATGTATGAACATTGAATACCATATGAACCTTGAATGAAAGTTTTTTTGAATACAATTTTCTGCAAAAATATTGAATAAATAGGAAATGGACCTTTGCATCAAGTAACCTGTGCAAAAGATGAAAATTGAGGTTTCTCTCTTTGTTGTTATGAAACATTTCAAACAGTGGAGGCAGCTCACTGCTGTGTTAAAATGTTGGAATGCAAATGAACACTATAAAGGCATTAATTGTAAATGAATATCTATGGATTAGGGTTTTTTATGTCTGCAAAGGTTTTTTTTTTTGCATCAAGTTAAAATAAAAATGTCATCTTGGTAAATGCATTATTTATTTTTGTTACAATTTATTTTATTTTAAGTCAAGAAAATGTTTTTATGGTTCTAGTTTTGCTTAACTATAATATCCCTGGCTCCTCATCTAATAGGTTCGTGTGAAATTAAATTTTCCATCATTCTATGTGGCAGATGATAAAACGATGATAAAATACATTAAATTGCACATCTAATGTGGATTGTTTGTTCTTTATTTCGTAACGACCCATTTATTCTGACCAAAATTACACACAACTCAGTGTATCTGTGATTTCTGAACTCCAAATTAGAAACTTCTTGAGAAAGACTTGAGCATTTCACACAGCCTGTCTGTTGTGAGATCACGTTTAAAACCTTTCACATTAAACCTCTATCATTGCCACTGATGTAAGACACTGATCATGTACTGCAGGCCCTGAAAGTGAAAGATCTTCCCATGAGAGTAAACACTTTCACCCAGAGAGGCACTTAAGATTAACAAAACATAACTTAACAACATTGCATCACAAGATTATGAGACCAGACAATGTGACACTAATGTGCTTTTGGAAGCATCACTTCTCTGATGTTAAGGCTGGATGTTAATTCATCAAGCCCATGAACACAGCAAAAATGTGCCTTGTGGTCCATCACAAGCCATGACTGATGTTGTTTATGTATGATGTTTATGAACAGAATGTACACTGGGGCAGAAGAATGTGGCTCAGGCACACTATAAAATTGCAGATGTTTCCTCAGAGGGGCATTTAGTGAATATGGTGGTTCAGGTTCATGGGTTTAGAAAGTCAGCTGAAGAACTTAGTTTCTTGTACAATGCAACATTTTACAGGAATTGGATACACACATTACGGTACATAAATAAATAAGTTTCCTTAAAGATATATACACAAATCTTATAAAACACTGGGTGAAATTTTATTTGACGAAAATATACTATTCTTGTCACTCCACTTAGCATGTATTTACTTTTTAAAATGATTTTATTTTCATTGTATTCTGTATTTAAGGTGGGATGTGGTAAGCCTTATACTTTCAATTAATTGTACTGTGGTATACAAACATGCTCAGCTGATGAAATGTCTCTCAAAAAATAATCACAAAATAAATTAAAATTAACAAAAAAGTGTCAGTTGTGAAAAATTGTGATCTAGGACTTTTGTGCCATTATAAAAACTTTAAGTCTATTCCTCACATCCTTGTCATCATCAGTGTTAAATTGGAGTCTAACCTGACTAAGGTCTATGTCAAGTTAAAGCATTACTGTAATAATATTGAAAAAAATAATTAACAGTATTTTTATCTGAAAATGAAAGTGAAAGTCGTGACATTTGCCAAGTATGGTAGCCCATACTTGGATTTGGTGCTCTGCATTTAACCCATCCAAGTGCACACACACAGCAGTGAGAAGTGAACACACCATGAACACACACCCGGACCAGTGGGCTTATCTATAAGTTTTGTGCTATATAAATAGTTTACTTACGGTTTAATACAGTCATGCAGTGGCCAATAGAGGAAAAAGTTGGTTGATATATTAAGGGCATTATTTATTTGTTTGTTCATTTTTATTAAATTTTTGAATAAAAGTATCATTTTGGTTGTTTGAACAAGTGAAACATCTTAATCTGCATTTTTAAGGACTCTTAACTAGAAATGAGCACAAAGTTTTGAATAGTGCACCAAAAGTGCAAATTGTGTGAAGGCAATAAGATTTTTTTTTCAGCACATTAGCATGAGCAATGATGACTTATTAGTGTATGACTACAGTCAAAAATACTGTAAGCACATGTTTTCCAGTCACTTTGCATTTATATCAAAGCTTATGAAAGCATTTTGTTTTCCAGTGGTTTTGCTTCAGGGTCCAGATTTGGCACTTTAACCTGCTGTTTGTGAACCATTGACTTAAAAATTGCAATTATAGTTTATAAATAGGAGATAGGATAAATCTATTTAAAGGTCTTTATGGCATGGTCTCCCTCGCACTGTTAAAGTGGCAGTGTGGGTGCTTGCATGTGATACTGTCATACCCGGTTGAGACTGACAGCTTTGATATTTATGACGTGATGAAAGTGCATTCGGCACTCTGCATGAGTGCTTTTTGTGTAAGTGTGTGTGTGTGTGTACTGATCGCTGGGCTATAATGGGTTCACTGTTGGTAGTCTTCTAAGACTTAGTGCACACATCTCTCTAAACCGCTAATAAGGTCATACTAGCCACACAAGCATTTACACACACACACACACACACACACACACACACAAACACAAACACACAGAGAGAGTCCTTTTTAATATACACCTCACACAATAACACAAATTATACAACCCGAATTCCGGAAAAGTTGGGACGTTTTTTAAATTTTAATAAAATGAAAACTAAAAGACTTTCAAATCACATGAGCCAATATTTTATTCACAATAGAACATAGATAACATAGCAAATGTTTAAACTGAGAAAGTTTACAATTTTATGCACAAAATGAGCTCAATTCAATTTTGATTTCTGCTACAGGTCTCAAAATAGTTGGGACGGGGCATGTTTACCATGGTGTAGCATCTCCTTTTCTTTTCAAAACAGTTTGAAGACGTCTGGGCATTGAGGCTATGAGTTGCTGGAGTTTTGCTGTAGGAATTTGGTCCCATTCTTGCCTTATATAGATTTCCAGCTGCTGAAGAGTTCGTGGTCGTCTTTGACGTATTTTTTGTTTAATGATGCGCCAAATTTTCTCTATAGGTGAAAGATCTGGACTGCAGGCAGGCCAGGTTAGCACCCGGACTCTTCTACGACGAAGCCATGCTGTTGTTATAGCTGCAGTATGTGGTTTTGCATTGTCCTGCTGAAATAAACAAGGCCTTCCCTGAAATAGACGTTGTTTGGAGGGAAGCATATGTTGCTCTAAAACCTTTATATACCTTTCAGCATTCACAGAGCCTTCCAAAACATGCAAGCTGCCCATACCGTATGCACTTATGCACCCCCATACCATCAGAGATGCTGGCTTTTGAACTGAACGCTGATAACATGCTGGAAGGTCTCCCTCCTCTTTAGCCCGGAGGACACGGCGTCCGTGATTTCCAACAAGAATGTCAAATTTGGACTCGTCTGACCATAAAACACTATTCCACTTTGAAATAGTCCATTTTAAATGAGCCTTGGCCCACAGGACACGACGGCGCTTCTGGACCATGTTCACATATGGCTTCCTTTTTGCATGATAGAGCTTTAGTTGGCATCTGCTGATGGCACGGCGGATTGTGTTTACCGACAGTGGTTTCTGAAAGTATTCCTGGGCCCATTTAATAATGTCATTGACACAATCATGCCGATGAGTGATGCAGTGTCGTTTGAGAGCCCGAAGACCACGGGCATCCAATAAAGGTCTCTGGCCTTGTCCCTTACGCACAGAGATTTCTCCAGTTTCTCTGAATCTTTTGATGATGTTATGCACTGTAGATGATGAGATTTGCAAAGCCTTTGCAATTTGACGTTAAGGAACATTGTTTTTAAAGTTTTCCACAATTTTTTTACGCAGTCTTTCACAGATTGGAGAGCCTCTGCCCATCTTTACTTCTGAGAGACTCTGCTTCTCTAAGACAAAGCTTTTATAGCTAATCATGTTACAGACCTGATATCAATTAACTTAATTAATCACTAGATGTTCTCCCAGCTGAATCTTTTCAAAACTGCTTGCTTTTTTAGCAATTTGTTGCCCCCGTGCCAACTTTTTTGAGACCTGTAGCAGGCATTACATTTTAAATGAGCTAATTAAGTGGATAAAAGTGTAAAATTTCTCAGTTTAAACATTTGCTACGTTATTTATGTTCTATTGTGAATAAAATATTGGCTCATGTGATTTGAAATTCCTTTAGTTTTCATTTTATTAAAATTTAAAAAACGTCCCAACTTTTCCGGAATTCGGGTTGTATATAATTTAGCTATTTCTAAAAGAAACAAGATAATTTGCTTTTGTCTGCTAAACAGCACATAATGCTCTATTCAGTATTCAAACCAAATACTCTTCCCCACATCAAATGTTACATTCTAAAAGATTCAGGGAGTATGTATTGTGGTATATTCATGATAGACACAATGCAACAGACTTAATATTCTTGAAACATTTTTATATTATCAATATGTTATATACCTGGAGTTCTGCTCAGTCACGTTACAACTTGTCATGTGGAGCTTGTTGGTGGTGACATTTAGACGTGTAAAATCAAACTCTGTCTTTTTAGCATGGGTTTTTGACCCATGCTCTTTTCACTTTGCTTACTTTTAGACAATTAAATAGTTGTTTGCTGAGAGTGAGACAGAGACAGAGATGTTCCTAAATTGTCTGAAAAAGATCACATGCAAGTGCTACTGCATGGGGGAGAACGTCTCAGGTTACAAATGTAACCTTTGTTCCCTGAGAACAGGGAACTTCGACAATACGTCATCGACGTTATGGGGAACGCCTCAGGCGTGACAGGTGTCTGAAATCAAATATCAATTCACAGCAATCATGCTGACCGGCGACAGCCGTGAATCATCAGCTTGAATGTTGAGCGTGCGACCTGGATATATAAAAAGGGCGCCTTGAAACTATGACAATATCCTTTCGTCTGAAGGGACTGTTTGGCAGGCAGACCCCGAGGTAGAGCTGTAATCAGGCCTTAAAAGTTAGGCTGGACAGGACCCGAGCCCAACAGGTTTCGGCCCGAACCCGACAAATACATTTTGATTGACAGCTTTTTTAAAGCCCGAACCCGTTTACAGCCCGACATTATTTAAATGTGCGCACGCACACAACTCTTTTGCCTTTTGTCAATAATGAGTCATTTATACATGTTTTAACAATTTATTCATGACTAACGTAGACTAGACCACTTGGAAGTTGGAATAAAGAAATAAAATAAGTCCTCTGTGACATCGTAACATCTCAGCATTCTAGACATAGGCTCATTTAACCTATAAATAGACCAATGCATCAATAAAAACGAGTCATTTTTAACAAATTAAATTAAGATAAATTTTATATTAAGATGGGTATTTGTCAATAACGAAATTAAGATAAAGGCTCTGCCAGATTTGCTTCGCACTAGCAGATGATATTTAATAAAAGAATAATGCCAACATTAGCGTAAATACTCTGTCCACATTATGCATTTAAGACTCAATGAATATTTAGTTATCATTTGAAAAACCTTTACTCACAGAGATTAGGCTAAGCCTACATGTTTTTGGGGAGGAAAATTATTGAATACACTTTAGATGTCTTCTGCGCGCTCCTGCACTCACTGATGGTGCGTCAATATTCACTCATTATTCTCATTATAAACATGGTCAAAACTTTTCTTTGCTTTAGTTGCTGGTGCAACCAAAACGTAATCACCAGAGACAAGCCTCCGTTACACCTACTCAGCATTCATTTTCACATCTTTCTCGCGCTAATCGAAACACATCATATGACTGCTCTTTTACCTTTTACCTAGCCCGGCCCGAGCCCGCGTAAGATTATATAAATTACACCCTCAGGTCACACTGGGCTGTCAGTGACAGCACTCCCTACGGTCATAGCCCAAGCTATATGATACCACAGAAAACCTCCATAAACATAGTTTAGTGAAAGGTCTACCTGGGCCTGCTCAAGGGCCTAGGACCACAACTTCAACTTCTTAGAAGGGGTCCCTTCTAGTGAATGTGGCTAGGGAACCCAAGGGAATCCCAGCCAGTCACTATTCAGGGGAACGTGCCACCTGAAATGCCACCAGGCAGGCCTGACCTGGGGTCACTACGTAAGACACTACAGTCTGGCCACTTCCTGTCTGACCGAAGACAGAGCCTCTGGACACTTGCCTTTAGGAAGGCATCCAACCCGAGGAACTGTTGAGCAGGCAGTGAACCACTCGGCCCTGATGTCAGAGACGGAATATCCTGGAGAGTATGACTCAGCATAGTGCTTTACAACCCTTGCCAGCGAGGGGAGTTTCTCTACTTGATCCACGGATCTACCCAGTGTTTATGTTTCAAAACACTGAGGAGGCCTGTGAGGGCCTAAGGACTGATCTAACTGGGAGGCCTCATGAGAGGCCTATGACCGACTGACCAGACTCAGGAGACCACATACTCATATTGACCCTCAGTGAGGGGAGCATAAGATCTACCTGGTAGGCAACCAGGCTGTAGCAGGATAAAGATGGTCCAAGAGGGAACCCGTAGCAGAGAATAAAAACTTGAGTCGAGCCAGGGCACAAGCTCACCTTCAGTAGCTGCCTGATAAGGACTGCTAAACTGAAAGTAAGCGGCCACTAGCTTACAAAACCCAGCACCACTGTGAAACTACTCTCAGAGACGCCTGGTGAAGCCTACTACCTGATAACCACAATATGTGGGAGTTCACCTACAGAGAGGCCTACTACCTGTTACCAGATAACCACCTTAATTGGAAACTCAAAGTAATTTGGAACTCAACTCCAGGGAGGCCTGGTGAGGCCTACTACCTGACAACCACAAAATGTGGGAGCTCGCTTTCAGAGAAGTACTACCTGAAAAACCATGCTATTTAGTGGAAACGCACAGTATGTGGGAGCTAAACCTCCTGGGAGGCCTGGTGATACCTACTAGCTGGCCTACTACCTGATAAACACAGTGCATGGGAGTTCACTTACAGAGAGGCATACTACCTGTTACCAGAAAACCACCTTAAGTGGAAACTCAAAGTATGAAAACCATGACATGAAGGAGCTTACTTTCAGGGAGGCCTAGAGAGGCCTACTACCTGAAAACCATAGCTGATAGTGAGCCAGACTGGCAGTCCAGTTGACTGTCTTTGGGGCTTTGCCTTCAGGGAGGCCTTATGAGGCATACTACCTGATAGTTCAAAAAAGCGGGAATTCAACTTCAGGGAGGCCTGTGGGGCCTGCCACCTAGTAACCACAGTATGTGGGATTTAACCCTCAGGGAGGCCTAGTAAAGCCTACTACCTGACCACCAAAAAATGTGGGAGCCAACCTTCAGGGAGGCCTGAAGAGGCCTACTACCTGAAACAGTCTAATCAGCTGGATGTGACTGCTGCTGGGGACTCGCCTAACAGGGAGGCCTGGTCGAGCCTACTAGCTGATAGAGAGTCTATTCTGCTACTTTAACGAACACTACTGGAACCATACTATCAAAAAACTTTTCCTATATGCATAGGCGTCAGCCCATGGCAATGCTCTGGCTTCAAGGGAGCAGAGTTCAAAAACCGGAATGAAATGTAGTTTAGAACTCCCTGCTCAACCAGAGCCATCGTGGTGTGAGGTAGATAAATACAGAGCTGAGAATGGACTACTCAAAACTACCCTGAGTTAGCGGGGAGTAACAACCATATGCCCCTGCAATGTTAGACAGGGAGCGGGCCTGCAAGTGGCTCCAAAGGGTGACAGGGATTTCCCTGCGCCCAGCCTAGGGGAGCGGGGGGCTAAATTGCAAGCCAACCCACTTCAACCCATCGGTCGAGCGATTAGCTCAACGGGCTGAGTGGAGCCAGCTCTAGAGGCCCAAACATCTCTGTTCGGCAGGGTCTGACGAACTGTCACTTCGCAGAGCGAAAGATGGCGTAACCCTGCCAGACTGATCCTACCTCAGCTATCACCCTGCATTACTCTATCACCCCTGAATGCAGAGAAAGGGGTGGGCCTTGGCCAACAACTCCCATTTAAGGGAGGAGGCTGAAATCTAGGGGAGGAAGCCTAACACATAATGAATGCGGCAGCTATACTTAGCAAAACGCCTCCAATATCCCTAGCATAGCCTAGGCCAGCTACAGAGGCGGCCCGGGTGAGGGCCGACCTACAAGCATAGATCTACCTGAGGGCTCGGCGAAGCCACAGCCTACTTAATTGAGAGGCTGTGAAACACTCAACCTACTGAAACCTTAAAGAGCTCAGGGGAGCGAGTACTCAGGATCAGTGGCGGCTCCTGCCAATTCTCTCAGGGGGGGCAAATGTTTGCATGATTAATGAGGATAAGTCACCCATTCAATTGATAAATTAACGGCTACTTAAAGATGTAAAGGGAACTGAACTACTATAGTATTAATTAAAAAGAAACTGACATTGAGAATCAATCTCTTGCTCTCCTTATGTTTCTATATGAGTGTTAACAATTCAGCAGCAAATGAAGACTGACGCCAGGATGTGGTTTTTCCCAAAAAACTTTTTACTTCGATTTCAGTTTAATAAGAAATAATTGAAGTCACATAAATCACTGTTTACGCAACTCACTTATAGAACACTGCTCATTTTTATTACACTGCTCACTTATATTACATTTCTCCCTTACATTAAACTGCTCCCTACTATCCATATGCATCTTTGCTCTTTCGTGTTTTTTCACCTTATCCGAGAGATGATGCATTTCGGTGACGCCTGTAGTTGTCCATGCGATGTCCGTTACGCTCTCGCGATGGAACAAAATGCAGCGGTAAATGAGCAAAATAAAGCGTCAGCTACTTCGCAGCCGGCTAACCTTTTTCTCTGCTCATACCAAATCCTCGAAAATCCTCATTAATACAACTTCCCTCCCTTTGTAGATTCTTATTTGATGTTTAAATTTGGTTTTGGTGGTCCTAATTCTTTAATTGCTAACTTATCCTTATTGCTACGATGAATGAATGGTCTTTCTTTCAATGACACGATAGAATTAATCTGCGCTGAGGTAACGTTTGCCGTGATATCGATCAAGTTCAGCTGACAACTACATTTGCATAGCCGTTATAGTTATAGTATGCATAGTTTTTTTTCACATTTGATAAAGAAATTAAAGAAGTTTTTCATTTTTTCTCGTTGTTAAAATTAAAAATAGTTTTTTAAATATTATTGGATGTCACTGTACCCACCAGTTGTTGCACAAGTTAAGGTTACGCACGATGACGAAAGTACGTTAGAGCTAGCCCTCCCGGAACTCATTGAGATTGCATTGCAGTGCCTGCAGTTTGAAAAAAATTATCTTTGAATGGAAGTCTATGAGAGCACTCGGGGCGATTCTCAGTTTGACAGAAATCGCCCAAAAAGGGGCGGTACTACACAAAATGCGACTCAACGCTGATTGGACTATTTAGAGGCAGAACACACAGTCTAGAATAGTGAAAGCTAGCATGACACTGTGGTTGAATGTAAAAGAAAAAAAATCCCTCCCTTTTGCACTTTGGTGGTGCATCGCCCAATCGCCCTAATGGAGAAACCGGCACTGCTCAGGATACCAATGTCACAAACCGATAGGCAGGACATCTATCTGAAGATCTATCTGAAGCGCCAGCGTCAGTCTAAACCTAAAGCAAAAAGCTCTCCTTTTTTTTTTTTTTTTTTTTTTAGGAAGACAAATTACTCTACCCCTGGGTGGCTAATAGCCCTGAAATGAGCAGAAATGAGCGGTGGCCCACCACGCATATAAAATGTTATGACAGGAAGGCCATCACATACTCAGCACGGAAGCCAAATCTTCTTTGAGCTTCTCCCTAATTCGTTCTAGCCACCAACTGGGGAAGGCTTCAGGGCCCTAAAGTCCTCTTCGCCATCTTCGCCATCGATCGGCCGATCGCGGCAGCAGTCTGTTTAGTGGCCCGGAGAGACAAATCTGTGGTCCGGCACAACTCAGCGACCGCCTCAGGGGACAGCCCCGCCCCCTGGTCGAGATCCTGCAGCAGGTCAGCTTGGTAGGCTTGGAGCACTGCCATGGTATAAAGGGCAGCACAGCCTGACCTGCTGCCGTGTACGCTCTGCCATTCAAGCGAGCCATGGCTTTAAGGGGCTTGGATGGCAGAGTCGGAGCTTTTAGTGTCTACACCCGCCCAGATACGAGATAGTTCGCAAACGTCTCGCCAATGGGCGGCATCGACACATAACCATACTCCACGATCCCCTCAACATCAGCGAAATTACCCCGCTGATGTCGATGAATACGGGCAGAGTATGGTTTCTTCCATGCCCTCTCAATCTCTGAATGGAGATCAGGAAGGAATGGAAGGCTCTGCTGAGCTGGTGGTCTATGTTCAGGGAGAAACTGATCATCCAAACGACCGCGAACGATCTCTCCCTGAGCGTGCCGGCATGGCAACTGAAGTTTGTCAGTGGCGTGCTCCATAACTTCCACCAACTCTGCGTACACGGGGCAGGATGGCTGACGAGGTTGAGGATCTAAATCCTCCTCCTCAGCCATCTCTTGCCCAGACTGAAGAGCACTCGCTGCAGTATCAGTAGGAGAATCGTCTCCGTCATCCACCTGCAGCTCACTCTCGTCAGCCGATGACGCGTCCGAGAGGTTAACACCCCTCTCGAGACTGTCAGCGAGCTCCATCTGGAAGCCCCATGAAGCGCGTCGCCGCTCTGCCTCGGCACGAGCAGGACACGATCCGCGAGGACCAGATGCTGAACTCTCTTCCCTCAAGAATAGAGCCCGACGAGAGCGGAGCGTTCTCATAGGAAAACGCTCACAATTTGCACAGGACGCTCCCTCAAGAGCATTCTGTGCATGCTCTTCACCCAAACAGTACACACACATCTCGTGAGTGTCACCCGGCGACAAATATCTTGGGCATGGGTCAACACATTTCACAAAATTTTTAGGACTTGCCTTAGATGTGCGTTTCATTTTCGCTGTAAGCAGACGTTTAAATCAGACAAAACAGTCCCTGAAGACGAAAAGGATATTGTCATGTCTATTACTACTACTACTAGTGTTTAATGGCGGTTTGGCAGACCAACATAAATGGTGCATTTCCGCCACCTACTGATCTGGAGTGTGGAGTGTACTTGGCTTTGGAAGAGAGAGAAAAAAAAAAAAAAAAAAAAAAAAAAAAAAAAAAAAAAAAAAAAAAAAAAAAAAAAAAAAAAAAAAAAAAAAAAATTTAAAAAAAAAAAAAAAAAAAAAAAAAAAAAAAAAATTAAATTCTATTTACTATTCCTGTTTTATTTAGATATTTAAATAATAATTCATGAATTCTTGATTGTCTTATTCCATTTCCTAGTAATACTTTAATTGAAATTGTATCAACTCCCATCCTTCCTAACTCTTGACTTAACTGTTGTCTCTCCCTTTCATATGCAGCACATTCTAAAAGAATATGCTGCACTGTTTCTAACTCCCCGCAATTGTCACATTTTCCTGTATCATGCTTCCCTATTTTATAAAGACTATAATTTAATGCAGTGTGACCAATTCTTAACCTTGTAATAATGACATCTTTTTTCCTATTTCCATATCTTTTCCTCTCATTTCCAACCCGTTCCTGAATTTGATAAAGATGTCTTCCTTTAGAGTCATTATTCCATATCTTTTGCCATTTTTTACTAATTTCAATTGCTATTAACCTCTTGATTTCTGATTTACTTAATGATACCTTAATTTCTATTTGTGGATGCTTTAATGCTTTCTTTGCCAACTTATCTACCTCCTCATTACCATCCACACCCACATGTGCTGGCACCCAGAGGAAGAATACCAATACCCCTAACTGCCTTGCTCTAAATAAACCTTGCAAAACTTCAAATATTAAATCTTGTCGAGATTCCGATTTTCCACTCATAAGACTAGTGAGAGCAGCCATTGAATCCGTACATATCACAATTCTTGATGGTTGCACTTCTTCAATCCACTGTATTGCTAATATGATAGCTAGTAATTCAGTAGTAAATACTGACACATGATCCGATACTCTTTTTGCAATTTTTATATTAAATGTAGGAATGAATACTGCTGCTGCTGTTCTACAAGACTCTGGATCCTTTGACCCATCTGTAAATACCTGTAATACTGAATAATATTCTCGATTTACATACTGTTCAACTACTAACTTAGTTGGTATGCTTATTTGATTATTTATTTCTTTATGTATTTGTAAGTCAATTAATGGCATAGGATACATCCAAGGGGGAATTGCTGGTATAGGAACAGAAGGGGCTATTAAATATTCTTTCAATCCCAAGCTATTTGCCTCCTTCCCTACTACCCAACCAAAGCTTTCTATTTCTTTGTATTCATACTCCCAACATTCCTTCAAAAGTATTTTTACTGGATGACTTTCCAGATGTCCACATACACCAGACCAGTATCTCATCCTCAATTGAAGTCTGCGTTGTTCCAATGATAATTCTCCTAATTCAACTTGTAATGATACTACCGGAGAAGATCTAAATGCTCCACAACAAATTCGCAATGCCTGATTTTGTATTACTTGTATTTTTTTAAGTAAAGTTTTATTCGCAGAACTATATACCATACTTCCATAGTCTATATTTGACCTGATCACTGCATAATAAATTCTTTTCAGTGACTGGCAACTTGCTCCCCAGTCCGCACCTGACAAGCATCTTAAGACATTTATTCCTTTTTTACACTTTTCTATCAATTTCTGAATATGAACTCCAAAGTTTAATTTATAATCCATCCACATACCCAGAAATCTCACTACATTGACTTGTTCCAGCTGATTACCATACATTTTAATATTTAACATAGGATTATTTTTCTTATTTGAAAAACAAATTACTTGTGTTTTTACCACAGAAAATCGAAAACCCCAACTATTTGACCATTTCTCCACCTCCTTCACTGCTTTTTGCATTTTATTCTCTACAAGCAGCCTATTACGCCCCCTTTTCCACAATGCCCCGTCGTCTGCATACAATGATCTTCCTATTCCAGTCTCAATATTTCTAAATATATCACTAATCATTAAGTTGAAAAGAATAGGGCTGCTCACACTTCCCTGGGGAGTTCCATTCTCAATTGAGAGAATCCTAGAATATGCAGACCCTACTCTAACTTGAATCGTTCTTCCAAACAAAAAACTTGAAATCCAGTTATACATTTTTCCCTCAATTCCCAAACTTTCCAATTTCATTAACAGCCCTTCTTTCCACAACATATCATAAGCCTTTTCAACATCGAAAAAGACTCCCACCAACATTTCTTTATTAACTTGAGCTTTTCGAATTTCCGCCTCCAAACTCAGAATTGAATCCATCGTATTTCGCCCTTTTCTAAATCCGCTTTGACATGCTGACAGCATACCTTTACTCTCCATTTCATACGTCAACCTATTCATAACCATCCGTTCCATAAGTTTGCATAAATTGGATGTCAATGCAATTGGTCTATAACTAACTGGCTGGGAATGGTCTTTTCCAGGTTTAGCGATTGGCACTATTACTCCATGTTTCCAACTCACAGGAATCTTCCCTGAATCCCAAATTTTATTAAAAAGTCTTAAAATTATATTCAATGATCCATCTGACAATTGCTTAATCATCTCATAACAGATTTCATCCTTTCCTGGGGAAGTATGTTTAACCCCTACAAGTGCTCTCTTTAACTCATATAAAGTAAATGTTGAGTCTAACCTACTTCCTGACGGAATCTTCTTTTCATATATATGCTCATTCTCTTTCACTTTCTGTTCCCTATACTTCTTCATATTATCTGTAATATTATCATTACTATGCACCTTTACAAATGCTTCCACTAACATCTCTGCTTTATCACTATCTTTTATCGCTATTTTCCCATGTCCTACTAAAACTGGAATATTAATATTTCTCTGAATCCCTCCCATCTTCCTAATCATGTTCCAAACTTCATTTATTTCAATGTCTTCCCCTATTCTATTGCAATATTCTCTCCAGAACATTCTTTTTGCTATTCTTATTTCTCTCCTAACCATAGCCTGAGCTCTCTTAAAAATAATGTAATCAGTAAACAATACAGATTTTCTGGCTTTCTTCATTGCTTTATTTCTTTCCCTCACTGCCTTACTACATTTTTCATTCCACCACGGGACTGCTTTTCTTCTACTTATAGTTTTCGTTTTTCCTATTACTTCCTCTGCCGTATTTCTTAACACTTTAATTACTTTCATACTTAACTCTTCTATTTCTTCAATTTCTCCCATTTCGTTCATATTGTTATTACACAGTTCTTTAAAAAGCTCCCAATTAGCTCCCTTAAATTTCCATCTTGGCATTCTCTCCACCACAGTTTGTACAATATCCACACCAATTTGACACCATATTGGATAGTGATCACTTCCCATTGAACTTTGCTTGCTTACACTCCATTCACATTTTCTAGCTAGATCTTCTGAAACCAGAGTAATATCTAATGCTGAATTACGCCCATTACTCACATCTATTCTTGTTATACTTCCATTATTAATACATACTAACCGTCCCCAATCTAGCATTTCTTCCACTATTAACCCATTATAATCTGTTTTAACACTCCCCCATAATGTATTATGTGCGTTAAAATCACCACACCATACTACCTTCTGACTAGTATTACCTCTTATTTTTTCCACTGCATTCTTACATAGCTTTTCACATGGATTATAAAAATTAATTATTTTTATACTTTGATTCCCTTCCCATACTTCCATCATCAACGCCTCTTGATCCTCACTCACTTCTACATTCCTGTATCCCACCCCTTGTTTTATAAATATTGCTACCCCACCTCCATTACAGTTTTTCCTATCTTTCCTAATTAGTTGATACCCTTGCAAAACAAAATTTAACTGAGGTTTAAACCATGTCTCCTGTATACATATAATATCTGGTCTTTTATCCAGATCAGAGATGAATTTTTTAAACTCTTGTCCATTAGCCATTAAGCTTCTCGCATTCCACTGGAATATTAAAAGCACCATTATGAACCACCACATCCTGCTTGCGTATTTGTTAACTGCATCTTTAATTTTTTCATTAATCATTTCCACAGAAATCCCCTCAATCTCTAGATATTTTTCAGCTGCTTTTATTATTATTCTGATTCTTTCAGTCCGGCTTTCTGTTTGCGCAGAACAATTCACCACTTCAGCTATAAAGGTTACAAATGCCACATTATTCTTAATCCCAAAGCTCTCTTTAGTTTTTCCCTGAGCCGTTTCCATCTTTTGTTGAGGAATTCCTTTACCTTTATCCCCTGATTCCAAAGTATTTCCTACTTTCTTCACCGCCTCCGAATATGACAATCCTTCCTTTATTCTTACATTTTGCACTTGAGCTGCATTTTTCCTCACCTCACATCCTCCATACCCCGCACTATGCTCCCCTCCGCAATTACAACACTTGGGATCAACTCCTTGCTCGCATTTGCCATATTCATGCTCTCCACCGCATCTCGCACACCTTTGTTTACCTCTGCATACAGCCGCTACATGTCCAAACTTTTGGCATTTGTAGCATCTTAGTGGAGGGGGTACGTAAAGCCTAACCGAGAAACTCATAAATCCTAAAAAGACTTTACTTGGCAGCTTATCCTCATCAAACTGAATCATCACTGATAGACTATCTCCCCTTTCATTGTTTCTATTACATTTAAGTCTTTTCACACCAATTACTGCGCCTCCCGTAAGACCTTTCTTAATCTTTTCCTCTGTTACATCAGTAGGGATCCCTGTAATTACTCCTTTAACCCATTTCTTTTCTTCTTGAACTGAACAATTCACACCCTGTCCCATGATCGTTTTAATTTCTAGAGCCTTTTTCTGTTGTCTACTGTCCTTACAATATATAATCAATCTACCATCCCTCAACTTCTTCACACTTTCAACCAGTCCTATTTTTTCCTTAATCACTTTAGATAATTTCAGTGGATTAATGACACTGAAAGATCCAGCATCTAATTTCAACAATACCTTAAACTCTTCTTTCCTTCCCCTTGTCACGTGTAATCCATTCTCACTTTCAGTTTCCGATTCATTTCTTCTATTTTTCTTCCTTTTCCGATTTCCTACTGTACTCCATTCACTATCTCCACCTTCCGCGCCAAAATTTTCATCCTCCATTTCCGGATCGCTACCGGATTCTACTCCACTTCCTACCATGCACACTCCAGTCACAGATCAGCTGTCTTCCGCCAGCCACCCAAGCCGGATATTGTCATGGTTTCAAGGCGCCCTTTTTATATATCCAGGTCGCACGCTCATCATTCAAGCTGATGATTCACGGCTGCCGCCGGTCAGCATGATTGCTGTGAGTTGATATTTGATTTCAGACACCTGTCACGCCTGAAGCGTTCCCGAGCGCCAACCTCCCGCTCTCTCTCGTGAGGCCAAGGAAGTGACTAAAACTGCAATCCATCGACTGGCCGCTTGAGGCTGGCTGCAAAAGAGAGTCAATCCCATAGACTCGCCATGTTAAAATGCCCAACTTTACAGCAGGAAAAAACATGTTTACAGCCTGGTTCAAAAAATGATTTTGGTCTAAATAGCTAATTTTGGCCTTCATGACAACTGTGAGGGGGGTGAATTTTTTTATAACTCATCCGTTTAAATTATATTAAGACTTAAAGTTCTGCATAATTAAGGGCGTAGGCACTTGAGTGACAGGTGGATTGCCGCTGCTGACACTGCCGTCGTGCTAGGTGGGCGTTGCTTCAGCAAGTAGCTCCCGCCTTTTTGCCCATTTTTGATTGTCCGGGAGAGTCGCGCGGTGACGCGCTGCCAAGACGGCGACGGCCCGCTCTACACACTTTAGGCTTCAAACACTAGGCTTGTTTGAGATGCGCCTTGCCTCGCCTGAATTGTAAGCGAGAGTAGGCGGCTGCAGTAAGGGGAGGAGTTAAAAAAGTGCAGGCAAGCCGGACACTTCCTGAATCTCGCTGTGTTGTGGACTGCAAACGTCAGCAATGGAAGAGATCGCGTTCGCGTTCTTTATCGCAGACGAAGTGGATGCAATTGAAATACCACTGCTTTTGCACGAAGATGGTTATGATGAGGAGAATCACTTAAGGTGAAGTGCTCATTACTTAAAATGGCTTTTTCAGTAAATAGTAGGGATATAAATCTATCTGGTCTTGGTATGTTGCAAGTTGAATAGATCTAATGAAAATAAACAGTCCAGACTGCAGATAATTCAGCACTAAATAAAATAAAGGTTTAAAGGATTTAATTAAAACGTAAAATAAATGTTTTCTCTCTCCTAGGAATGTCCCTAAAATTCCTCACTTTGTTGAGAATGTGGTCCATTTGTACAGTCCTTCTGAGTTTCAAAGTCATTTCAGACTTTCTAGAGGTCATGTGGAGGTATGTAGGCAAACAAAACATCATGTTAGGCATATGCTCCCCCCATGCAAATTCATGTGTCCATGGTTTTATTATATGATAACTATTTTTTTTCTCTTCCTAATGCAGGATTTAATTAATACACTTGGTCCTTTTTACATGAATAAACAGCAGACTAAGGTGCCGCTGACAAACAGTATACTTGCCTCTCTATGGACTCTTTCCAACCAAGAGTCCTATAGAGGAGTGGCAGACAGATTTAACATAACCAAATCTACAGTTTCAACACACCTGCATGATTTCTGTTCTCTTGTAATAACACATTTGTCACATTACATCTCCTGGCCCAGAGGACAAGCCCTGCACATATCACAGTTAGAATTTGAAACAGCTGGGTTTCCTAACACTGTCTGTGCAGTTGATGGATGCCACATTCCAATAGTAAAACCGCACTGTGAGAATCCTGTGGCCTATATCAATAGGAAACAGTTCTATTCTGTAATTCTTACAGGATTCTGTGACAGTCAGCGGCGGTTCTGTCATGTCAGTGTGGGTCACCCTGGTAGTTGGCATGATTCAAGGGCATTTCGGTTGTCAGAGGTAGGCCGACTTCTTGAGGAAGATCCACATTCCCTGGTTCCTGAGGGCATGCATATAATTGGAGATTCTGCATACCCTCTCTCGCTTCAGCTTATGAAGCCATACAGAGACAATGGCCACTTGACTTTCAGGCAGAGATGCTTCAATAGGAAACTGAATTCTGCTCGTGTAGTTATTGAGCATGCATTTGGAATTTTAAAATCAAAATTCAGGAGACTCAGATGTCTTCACATGAAAAAAGTAAAGAACATTTCTTCTGCAGTCACAGCCTGTTGCATTCTTCATAACATCTGCCTGAAATCCAATGACCAAATTGACGAGGATCAGCAGGCAGATGTTATGGAGGATGAGCCATACCCACCAGAAGCCCACATTCACAATAATGCTTCACATTATAGAGATGCAATCTGTGGCCGCCTGTGAACATCACATTTACTTGTTCTACCTTCAACAATTCCCTCCATTAAACTTATCTTAAGAAGGTTTTTGATTTAACTGTTTTGTGAGGTGGTGGATGGGATTGTACAGGATTATTTTAAGCACTTACTATCAAATGATTGACATATATTCTGCTAGTCAACCACTGTCCCCTCTCTAGGGAGGAATGTTTGTGTTCTCTATAATAATGATGTGATAAGCAATAAAATGATGATACACATGGGAATGGATTATATGGTTAAACTTTATTTTTTAATAGATCGATTATCATTTCCTGGGATTTACTGATTTTTTTTAGTTGTTCAATGATTTCTCCAAGGCAGGTAAGAGATTTTTTTTCAAACATCCTTCTCCGCCTCTCTTTAAGCCTTCTTCTGCGTTCCAAGTCAGGCCGCACTAGTGACTCTAGAGCAGCTGTTCTCCTCTCTGAATGCGCTTCATAAACTTCACAGAATGTTGATGCTGTTTGTCTCCTTCTGTGCATTTCTTTGGAGGGCATAGCAGTGGAGGGACCTGGTTGTTCTTCTGGGAGAGGCTGTTCTTGGGAGCCTGTGGCCTGTGCAATTGAGGACTTGGTCTGGGATGAGGTAGTGTTGAACAGAGGAGTCGAGCAGATTGTGCCTGATGGTGCACTCCCAACTCCAGATTTCCCAAATAAGTCTTCCATTTCCTTTGAGAAAACATGTAAAACAATGTAAATAGAGATGCTTTAGAAATTATTTTTTATGTAAACCCAGTGATTTGCAGTAATTTCAATACAAAAAGCACACCAACCTTGTAATACTCCCATGTAACTTTTCCCTCTCCTGTTGACCGACACCGGTCTTTAGCCCTTTTGTAAGTAGTGATCATGTTGCCAAGTTTTTTGCGCAATTTTTCATTGCTGATGTTGTAACCTTTTTCTTTGAAGGCTTGCTCCAGCTTTTTGTAAAATGCTATTTTATTTCTGTAGTACAAATGCAGATACATTTGTGTGAGGTCAAGCAGCAGCAGCGTGGTCCTGTGTGTGAATTCTATGAAAACAGCCGTTTAAAATTGTGAAAGATCAACTTTATACATATTGGATATTAGTTAACTTTATACATATTAGAAACAGTGCATACCTTGTTGGGTTTCTTCACATTCTGACTGCATGGAAGGGGATTGAAGATTGTGTGTTTGTGTGAGATTTATTTTCCTTGTTTCAACAGGGCACTCGACAAGGGATACTGGATGATCAATCACTGGAGGGGGACACTGAGACAGAGATGCTGGACGTGGAGGGGGAAGTTGAGACAGAGTAGTAACAGGAGGGGGACACTGAGACAGAGATGCTGGACGTGGAGGGGGAAGTTGAGACAGAGTAGTAACAGGAGGGGGACACTGAGACAGAGATGCTGGACGTGGAGGGGGAAGTTGAGACAGAGTAGTAACAAGAGGGGGACACTGAGACAGAGATGCTGGACGTGGAGGTGGAAGTTGAGACAGAGTAGTAACAAGAGGGGGACACTGAGACAGAGATGCTGGACGTGGAGGGGGAAGTTGAGACAGAGTAGTAACAGGAGGGGGACACTGAGACAGAGATGCTGGACAGTGGGTAGTATCTGCTAAAGAGAACACAATAATAAAAAATCCCCATGATCATTCTAAACGTTATAATGTTATTATGGTTAAAAGAAAAATGCCTTACCTTGTTTCTGTTCTGCAGATCTCACTTGTTGCATTATATATGCTGCATATTTTTTGTCTATAAAAAACGAATTTCAATCAATAAAAATAAAATTCATTATTTTTACATCATCAAGCAACCAATTTTTTATTTATTTTTTTACTTACCATTCTTTATTCTCTCAGCAATTTCTTTGCTTACTGTTAATGTGATTGCTCCCTGGGAGTCTGATAGTTTTAGTAACATATTCTCCATCTTGCTACAATTGTAAACTTTGTGGATGCCTTTTATAATCAAAGCCATAATGAGAAATGATGAGCAAACAGATGCTGCATTAAATTTACATTGTTATCCCTAATTATGGGTTAAACATTTAAGAGTGGGACATGGCACAGCTGATTAACTTGATGTATATCCTACTTAAGGGATAGTTTACCCAAAGAAAAAAAATCTTTGGGTGAACTATCCCTTTTTTACATGAAAAATATTCCATATAAATATATTACACAATTGTGTGTCACCTTAATGTAAGTTTGGATTTCATGTTTAATGACCAATAAAAGTGTGTACAGCTAATTAATATTCAAAAATTATATAAAACAAAAACACATTCTAAATTAAGAAATTAGCATGCATTTGTGGGTTTTGTTTACTGCACTCCTGGAATAAGACATACCTAGATAAAGATCTTAGATAAAAACACAAACATGAGGCCTTATTGTAAAACCGTCACATTAGATATGCATGTTTGATTGACTAATTTATTTAATGGATTACTGTTGTTCAAAAATCTCAATGTACAAAATTAACACAAGCATGCAATACAATAAAGAGAAAATGACAACAAACAGAACTTTAAACCAAGAAAATAAAAGGGTATATAAAGCACATGTCCTAAATACTTATAGTATTATGCTAATGGACTTCTTGGAATTAAGGGAAAAAAAATATCAGCTGACATTCGCTGCCAATGACCATTAAGCTGTGTCGTCAGCAAGTCGTTTCCCATCATGCTTTTGATCAGCGCAGTCGGTGGAGAGCAACTGCGCGCGACTGCAGAATCCGACAGGTGCGCCTTGCGCTCGCGAGAGATTTTTGACATACGTCAGCATGACATCAGAGCAAGGCGGACCGCACTCGGACACATTTCTAACCGGCATGCATCTCGCGCTGATCACCGGTGATCGATTCTGCGCAGATTTTGCTCATCTCAAACAAGCCTACTCTCTTCAGGAGTCTACGGGTGACGTCACGGACACTACGTCCATGTTTTTATACAGTCTATGGGCGTTCCCCATAACGTCGATGACGTATTGTCGAAGTTCCCTTCGAAAGGGAACAGTTATTCATCCACAAAATGTATACTTTATAGTATGTCCTATTTAACTTCACAACTTTAAGGGTATCCATGAATTGTTTCTATATATTCGTACAATAGAATTTTCTTAAAACTGCATTAATAATAATTATTAAATAAAATAAACATATCAGTAATTTAACATACATTTAGTATTGTCATTTTTCCTTGATTTAAAAAGTTGACACATAAAGAAATTAATAGTACTTTATTATTAATGGTATTTCTATAATATAAGTTTCTTTAAAATGCATTAATAATAATAATCATAATTAAATCAAATAAAATCAAATAAGCATTTAAAAAATTAAAAATATATTTTTGTAACTTTTCTTTCATTTAGACAAAAGTTAAAAACAAACAGCATGTTATAATAAACATTTATATTACTTTAAATCGTTATTATTATTATTATTATTATTATTATTATTATTATTATTAATGCATTTTTAAGAAAATTAAATTTTTATTTGTCCTGCTTTTTTTAATATTCTGAACAAAAGTTGGTTCTTTCCACATTCATTCAGGTCAGCCACGAGACACTGCAACTTTTACTTCCGTCTTCATTTACCTTCTCTCACTCTTAAGCTTCTGAATCTGTCAGGGCCTTGAGGGGCTTAATCAGTGTCACAACGGCCTTCACCAGAGCCTCCAGCTGTTGACATATTAGTTTGTTACACACACACACAACACACACACAGATATATATATATATATATATATATATATATATATATATATATATATATATATATATATATATATATATAATTTGTTTTTGTTTTTTTTGTTTTGTTTTTCCTGCAGTGGAAATTGTTCAAACTACTGGACACAGAATTAGACTGTCTAAGAGGGTGCTGAGGGGAAACATAGAGGCAGAACATCACCAGAGGACATACACACACACCGTCTGCAGCTGCATGAATAAAATTATGATCTTTTGCCAAAATTTGTCCTTGGTAGAACAACCATCTACCATTGCATTTGTTGAAAATTTTGCATAAAATGCATAGAATGTTGACGAATAATCTAAACGTGAGGACCGGTGAGATTGAAACGTGAACGCTGTATAGGAAATGTTTTGTGAGCGCTGGGCACCCTTCAGTGGACGACAGAGAAACTGCACTGCCTAATCGGATTAAAAATGATTCCTGTGCTTCTTTGTGGTTTCATATAAATTGCTTTACTGTATCGCGTGAATCTACAGCGACACGGCAAAATAAATAATATTTCACCGTGTATTAAATATGATTCGCGAAATAATGGCAAGTAACGTCTTTCTATTGAGATGAACTGCGCTCACAAACAACATCACGCGAACAAAGTAGTCCGATCAGCGAATAAACTACTATTATTTTACCGAATCAAAATTGTGCAGCGTAACCAAATGTAGAACGATTCCAGAATTATTATTTTTATGTTATTTATTTGTTTATTTTAAAGTGAAGATGGGGTCTCCGCAGGCTGCCAAAACAGAATTCAGTAGGAAACACTGTCTGGGTTTGTGTACTTTGTTCATTCACAATCACGATGATCTTAGGAAAGAAAATGATGATGGATTGTCTTCTGTTCGTTTTGACCTTTATGGGCAGTGTCTGCAGGTATGATTGTGTACACACACACACACACACACACAGAGAGAGAGAATAATAGGCCTATGTATGTGTCTACTGAATTCAGTGATTATCAATGAGATAATCATCTGAAGTGAAGCTGATTTGATCAAGACACAATGTCAATCTGACCACACGGTAACTGCTTTCATCGAGATGCTGTTATTTAATCAGTCTGTAGCCTATTTTGTAATGCTAGAAAGTGGTCAGGTCAAGCATAACATAAATGAAATTGTCAGCTTCCTCTTACTATTTTCAATCTACTAAAACGACTGGGATAGTTATGGATTCTTACATTGTGGATTAGTTTAGTCTCTGTCATTTTTTTGGCAGCGCAAGGAAATTTACGGATCAGTCAGAAGCATAGACTGTATGGTCACAAGTGGGAAACTGAATATCACCCTACTGTCTCTACTAAATATTAATCGAGTCATTCAGACGTTGCTTACTAGTAACTTTCCGAGAGCGTCCATTCACGTAAGCTAATTCATCTACATGAGCCAATCAATGACCAGTAGACCTCACAAGCCCCGCCCCCTATGCTAATATGAATTCTCGCTGAAGTGTCTCGTTGAATGGGAGCGCGTTTGCTCGTGGTGTACTGTGTACAGCCACTGTACTATTACACACCAGACGAGAGGAACATACTATGACTTACTTTATTTGAAATGCAAAGCTACTGAAGACCAGAATCAAGATATTTTTGCAGGATTTTACTGTGTGAACATCGCTGTGCTGAAATGGGTGGCCAGGTAACCCGTACCTCTTTAGGTGAGTGACAGTAAAATTGCGTCTTTTCATTAGAATTTCGAAGAACTTGTTTGATCTGATATTTGAATCTAAATTATCTGAATTATTCATTGTAGAATTATATGAAGAATCTTGTCTGCTTTTTTCTAAAATTATCAGAATAAAAATTAGTTTTTGTTTCTTCATTACTATAAAAACGTTGTAACATAAACGTAGCCTACTTGTTGCTAAGAGTCTTTTCATCAAACAAATCACTATTCTCTTCTGTTTCTCCAACATAAATGCATTTCAGGTGGTTTCGGTTTTTGTCTGTGACGATGGTTTGTAATGTAGATCAACAGGCTACACTGTTAAAAATTACCAGCATTTCACAATAATTAACAGTATTATTTTACAGTTACTTGTTGTAATTAAGTTTTCCCTGTAATATCCCAATGAATACCTGTAAAAACTACAGTATCCTTGGATTTTACAGAATTTAACTCTTATTTTACAGTAAAATCTTGCAATCTAAAACCTGCTGTTATATCACAACAAGGTCTGTAATATCACAGCAACACAGTGAAAAAAATTAAGGATTTCACAACATTAAACGGTATTATTACAGTGAAATATTGTATTGAAATATGCCCTGGGAAGTCACATGACATAACCGATCTGTTTTGAATTGAAAGCGCCATCGTGTCCCTCTTCTATTCCGGGCTGAATGGAGAAGGTGAGCAGCATGCATGTTTGCAGCACTTACACCGATGTTATTTTGATATAATTACAATATATACTTTCAAATAAACGTTTATCGCATGACACAGTTCACATTTTGTTAGCAAGTGCCCGGAATTGTTGAAAGTTCTCTCACAGCATTTGCTAATAGTAGTAATGTTAGTAATGACGAGAGTTTCTCTATAATTTTTCATGTCACTATCACGGTTTAAAAAAATCTGGTGTTTGTAAAGTTTATAAACCAATGATGGGACAAGCATTACTATTTATGTGTGCACATTTCTGTAATTAGTCAAGGTTATCATAGATTAGCAGGGCTAACCGTTAGCTGTTTAACTTTAATGACTTAGTGATTCAAACGGTCCATGATTTTTTTTTTCCAGCGGATATCCTAGTTACAACAGTTCTCATTTTGTTAGCAAGTGTCCGGAATTGTTGAAAATTCTCTCACAGCATTTGCTAATAGTAGTAATGTTAGTAATGACGAGAGTTTCGCTAATATTTTGCATGTCAATATCACAGTTTAGACAAATCTGGTGTTTGTAAAGTTTATAAACCAATGATGGGACAAACATTACTATTTATGTGTGCACATTTCTCTAATTAGTCAAGGTTATCATAGATTAGCAGGGCTAACCGTTAGCTGTTTAACTTTAATGACTTAGTGATTCAAACGGTACATGAATTATTATTTTTTTCCAGCAGATATCCTAGTTACAATATGACTGAGCTAACTGGAGTAAGTTAGTCTCATGTCGTATTCGACAACGGGAGGGTTTTAACACTTGGGTTCCCACTTGTCCTGATATAAATGAATAATAATTGTAAAAGTTGTAAATGCACCTTACATTGAGTGAGCAATCTCAAAGTGCTACAGAAAAAAACACTATTTATATACCACTATCATTTTTGACATACGGCTAAAATTATATTACAATGATAAATGATCATAATCTGCATTCAAACTGAAATTCTTATTGTTGGTTGCCGTGTAATTTCTCCTTTTTCTTTCCTTTTCTTTTCTTTCCAGGTCATCAGAGGGCGAGGCTAACCATTCTGTTCAGTGTCAGGCTAAGAGTGAGGAGAAATAGATTAGGTACAGTAGGTGACTAGTTAACATGCACCACAATGTTCAACTGTAAATTCGTTGGCTGTGAGCATGTGTCTGAGAATGTGTGTAACTATGTTCAGCACACAAAACTGCATAGCAATGCCCCCAATTATCACTACCAGTGTGGGGTGCCTGACTGTCCACGGAGGTACATAAAACACACGGGACTGCAAATTCATATGTATAGGCAGCATAGGTCCTACCTGCAGGCTGCTGGGCCTATACTACCTGGCACATCAGCTCTACCACCTGACACACCCTTGAAATGTCTGCTTGAGGCTTGTGCATTTAAGTGTGACACTTTGACCTCTCTTATTAAGCATTTGAAGACACACATAAGGGAAGGAATGGTAACTAGATGTCCATTTAGAGGTTGTGATTGCACGTTCACATACGTAATGACTTTTGCTTCACATATTTCCAGAAAACATAGGTGTGCAGAGGATTCAGTTTTAGATAACCTTGTTTTAGACAAGTCTATTGCTACAGAGCCGTTGCCAGGACCCAGTCAGTCATATTCAGAGGCTGCCGAGGAACATAATGAACCACAAATGCCATTAGCTATCGACGAAAACCTATTTTTACAGAACCTTACACTTTTTTACCTGAAATTGCAATCTAAGCTACTCTTACCAGCAAGCACCATTCAAACCATTATTGATGGTTTTCAAAGTGCTCATGAACTTGGCCTGTCCAATTCCCTAAACATTCTGAGTGAGAAACTAAAAGAACTCAGAATCCCTCAGGCCACTATAAGCAGCATCACTGAGGACATGAACAGAGATGATCTACTCACACTCTATAACAGGGGAATGCTCAGTACAGATGCAAAGAGGAAGGCTGCTTTTAAAGAGTTTTTTAACTATGTTCATCCCGTTCCTTTGCTCTTGGGCAATGATGAAAATGACAAAGAATGTTTTGCTCAGTATGTTCCTATTCATGAGACATTGGTGACACTTTTCAAAAATGAGTCTCTACACGAACAGTATACCATGACACGTTTGCAGCCATCTACTGATGCTGTCTATCAGGATGTCAAGGATGGAGAAGGCTTTGAAAGTATTCCAATGTTGAAAGCTGACCCTTCTTCACTTGGTTTAATACTGTACCAAGATGCCTTTGAGGTTGTCAACCCCCTGGGCTCAGGGAAAAAAAAGCACAAGGTTTTAGCGGTTTACCTAACTCTGACTGATATCTTGCCTCACAATAGATCTTCTATTGATCAGATGCAACTTGTTCTCTTATGTAGGGAACAGGACTTTAAGTATTTTGGGGTAAATAAAGTTTTTGCTCCCCTGATTGAGGACCTCAAAATTCTGGAGCAGAGAGGTGTAGTCACATCTGATGGCATTGTTCTAAAGGGCTCTTTGGTTGCCATTGCAGGAGACAACCTGGGATCCCATTCTATTGGGGGATTCTTGGAGAACTTCAGTCGGTCTACTTATTTTTGTCGTTACTGTGAGGTGTGTAGAGATGATTTCCTGACTAATCCTATATCGTGTGGTACCAAAAGAACAGCCCAATCATATGCAAGTAATTTGCAAGAGCAGGAAACTACTGCCACTGACTCTGTATGCGGCATCAAGTTTGACTCTCCTTTCAATCAGCTTTCACATTTCCATGTTTGCCAGCCTGGCCTACCACCATGTCTAGGCCATGACTTATTTGAGGGAGTCATAGCTTATGACCTTCCTTTATATATTCGCCATTTAGTTGAGGATAATCATTTTACATACCTGCAGTTAAACAGGTGCAAGAACCAGTTCAGATATGAAGTTAACGATGGTAAGGACAAACCAGCAGACCTCTCTCCCAGCAGCGACAAGCTCAGTGGGCATGCAGTTCAGAACTGGTGTTTGCTTAGACTTCTCCCACTCATGGTCGGTGACAGGATTAAAGATCCCTGCGAAAATGAGGTGTGGCAAATGATTTTGCAGCTGAGGGAGATTGTTGAGCTTATCTGTGCACCGGTCATTACAGAGGGCCAGGTTGCGTATCTTAAAGTCCTCATAGAGGAGTACATAGACAACAGGACAAGGCTTTTCCCCAATGCCCCCCTCAGACCAAAGCACCATTATCTGTGCCACTATCCATCTCTCATTATTCACTTTGGCCCACTTATTCGCCTATGGACACTCCGATTTGAGAGCAAACATACATTCTTTAAACAGTGTGCCAGAAAATTGCACAATTTTAAAAATTTGTGCAAAACTCTAGCAGAGAGGCACCAACTTCTACAAGCGTATTTGAGTGCAGGAAACTTGTTCCCTCCACTTGTACAAGCAGAAAAGGGGACTGATTTTCATGTTGACGATTACAATGACAAGATCAGGGCATCTGTAGCCAGTTGTCTATTCCAGTTACAGTCGGCAGTGGCTTGTAACTATGTTACAGTCAAAGGCACAGATTACAAAAGGGGGATGCACATTTTACTAGAGAACAGTGATGAAGGGCTTCTTATTGGGAAGATTATGCTAATTATTGTTGTTCATAACTCGGTCTATTTTGTCTCAGAGAAACATACTTTTGTAAAGTTATGTGACACAGGTGTGTACTGTGACCTAGGAGTGGCCCAAGACAATTATGTGTGCATTAAGCAGGAAGATCTACTGGACTACTATCCTCTTTCAGCATACAATGTGTATGATCAGTCCCTTATTGCTCTCCACCATTCTTTTCCAGAGGCAGTATGAGCAGGGAGGAAAGTGAGTATACAGGATACGTGAGGAGAGATGTGAGTAGTAGAGCAGGCTATATAGTCAAAGCAAACAAAGTTTTTTTTTTTTTTTTTGGTAGCCTTGAATAAAGTTGATTTTGTCATTAACTTGCTTTGTTGATTGAACAGACTATAGTATGAAATATGCATACAGTGTAGGGATGGCAAAAATGAGAAATTACAGTGTTTCATGATTTACTACTTAATGAGACTAGGCCAAGGAGGCAGTGTTGTCATACTTGCCTGATCTCCCTGATGACCTTCTTACCACCATGCTGGATGAGCTTGGGGTCGAGTCTATTGAAGATCTGACCTTGGTGGAGGAGAGGGATCTGGTGAAATACCTCAAACCTATCCAAAGTCGGAAGTTATTGAAGGGCATCAAGGACGGTAAATTCATCTGTTCACCCATTACACTTTTCACTCTTTCATGTCACTGAAGTAGGGCCTTAGAACATTTGCAAAACTGGTAGACAATATGCTTTGTATATAGTCCCAAGCTCACACATTGGTTACCTGTCAAATACTATTGGATGAAGTGATTAATCTTAGGAGTGCAGCACAGCTTATAGACCTTATTCATGTGTGTGGCATTTGTTTAGTGTGACGTAATGGGTTGGGGAAATGTATATGGTGTATGGAATTACAAACTCATCAAAACTGGGCTGTTATTCACTGCTGTTGTTTTTACATCTGGAAATACATAGAAGTGAATGCAGCTGATGCTTATTACTTGCATGCATTTCCAAACTTAATAACAATAGCAGTGAAAAACAATCAGACCCTTTTATGATGAGTTTGTAATTCCAATAGTGTATTGGCCTGTTATTTTAACTATTGTTTTTTTAAGTGGCATTATCAGAGCAATCTTTTAACATGAGTCAATGGCCACTTCTGCGTTCTCCCAATCCATTATGTCACATTCTAACAAATGGCACTCACGTGAATAAATTCAAATTTCTTCATCCAATAGTGCTGACAGGAAACCAATGTGTGAGCTTCCTCCGGGAAGTACTGGAGCAGGATTACAGTTAAGCACACAGTCTATTGACCCCATAGCACTTCATCTTGCCCTATCTTAATTAATAAATTGTTTTTGTGCCCTCTAGGACTTGTTACTCTTAATATGGAGTTGGTCTCTGCTCCTGATCCAAGTGCTCCAAGTTCCCTAACTCCATGTCCTCCAAACACAACATTCCAGCCTCCAAATCAGCTGTTGCCCAGCCCTCCAAGCACTGCCCCAAGCACGTCAAGCGCTTTACACTCTGGCGTACCATGGCATGTTGACTTTCGTCTCAACTGGGACCAGGTGTCACCAGCCATTCGACTTAGAGTGGAAAAAGAAGAAAGACCATTGCCAGACGAGAGAAAGGCTCTCGTGGTCGTGCTCGTGGACCAAATGATGCAGCACGACCGCAACCCAACCAGAGCCATGTGCCACAACGTTGTGAGAAACATTGTCAGGTAGGGATGGGACTATTATCAATATTAGCTGTCAGTTAATCCCCAGCCCCACCCCCTTCAACTGTTTGTAACTTTCACTGATTCATTCCCTGCACCTATTATGTTAAAAGGGTGCAAAAGTGAAGACTTTGTAAACATGGTTTGCTTAAACAGAGCTAGTATATTCAAGAAAACCATAATAATTCACATGTTTTTATGAAGGTCTGTTTCAGCCTGATGTTTTTTTTTGGTCTTGTTCAGCCTGATTTTTTTTTTTTTAAGCATAGTTCTTTCCTTTAAGTAATCCTTACATTAGCTGTACGCTTCTGTCATAAGTGTTTTCTAATTATCCCACCCACATTTTCAGGAGCCATCCAAAATCATTTGGCGACATTGGCAAGTACGGTGATACTGCTGGAGACGGATGTCACTCTCTTCTGCAACAAGTAAAAACGAGAGTGGAGTACAAAAATAGGAATAAAACTCTTGCTCAACGCCGCAGAGAAAGTAGACCGCGCACGGGAATGGCAGGAGAGGCCAGACTGGCAAGAGGTCCTGTTGACCAATACGGGTATGTGGCAATATGTATGTGGCAATATACATGTAAATTCTGTCAATATTTGTTCGAAAGCATTGTATATGAATATGAATAACCCTGAAACAGGACAAAACATACTTTTCTCTTGACTACTTTATTGACACTTTGACATGGACCCTTTTCACAGCAATCATGTTGCGATGTTAATAGTGTAGTAAACACAGGTGTTATTACCTGTGATTATGGCCTTGTTCCATTTAGGATTTATCTGAGCCAGGGCGCTGATATTGTGCATAGTGGCTCTCTGGCATGCATGGTTGTGGTACACTAAATACCTTGACCTTAAAGGGATACAACTTTTAAATAGGACAAATTCTGGAAATCTTAGTCACTTTGCGGGCGAGATGCTAATGGTCTAATCCGATCCAATGATCTATGCTAGGCTGGAGCTATACATGGTATCGCCAGACTCAGGGAACTGCTGGATGAACGAGAGAATGGTAAAAATCAATTGTTTTACTCGAGGGGAGGTGGAAAATTAGCTTAATTCCCCAAATGGTGGAATATCCCTTTAATTAGTTTGATAAAATACACCTGTGTTTACAACACTATTACACTGTAACATAACTTCTGTGGGATGGGTCTATTTAGACAGTCACAATAGGGAATCAAACTGCTGACCCTTCAGTCATGAGACGACTTGCTCCACCTTCTGGGTTATAACTGTCCCCAATAGTATTGTTACCCTGTGATGCCCACTCCTAGGTGTGTCAGGTGGGGCCCAGCAGATTTGCCAGAGGGGGAGACCGAGGCAACGTTGGAGAATATAAAGAGGGATCTGCTGAACATCTACTCAGGCATGCCATCTATTGTCTTTTGGGGTAATTTTGTTTAGACTTTAGTAATTGGTCAAGATCTGAACACTGTGTGTGTTGGGCGGCTACAAGAACAAATTGTTACTTGGGTACTAACAATACATTTCTATGTCTGTATACACAGAGGAAGGAATGAGTGGGGCAGAGAGAGCAGAACCAATGATGGAAAAGACATACGTCATCCTGCGGAAATACCTTAACAAAGTGCCTGCTGCAGCGATGTCTGAGATCAAACAGGAATGGCCATTTCTCTTCTCTCAGAAATGCCTATTCTCGCACTTTGGCCTCCTGACGGACGTCGATGTCCTTCAGAAGCTACAGGAGGCAATTAGTCGACGAGGACAGACCATCCTGGATTACTGTGCAACACTGGACAACCCCAAGATCCGTGATGTTCTGGCCTGCTATGATCCAGACTCTGACAAGGCTGCCTGCATTCTGCTGCTCCTAATGTTGTACTTCAAAGAGCCGAAAGAGAGTTTGATGCTTGAAGTTGATGTAAGATTTTTCATTCAAATATTTAAAATGCAAAATGAGTGATTACATTATCAACATTTACCTTGCATTATTTACTACCTCTGACCAATTAACAATATTTATCCTTTATCCTAAATCCATGCTATTGTGTGTTAACAGCTTCCCCGGGCGCCGCAGCATAAATGGCTGCCCACTGCTCCGGGTGTGTGCTCACAGTGTGTGTGTGTGTTCACTGCTCTGTGTGTGTGCACTTCGGATGGGTTAAATGCAGAGCACAAATTCTGAGTATGGGTCACCATACTTGGCTGAATGTCACGTCACTTTCTTTCTTAACTATGTTACAGCCATGTGCCACTGCTGTGGACGTCAATACTGCAGAACTCCCCGGAACCCCCTGCTTGATCATTCAAGGTAATGTTACTTTGATCTAGTATCGTCATTTCTAACTCATTATTTTGTTTTCATCCTAAAATCTACATGACCACAATAAATAATAATAATTCTAATTATAATAATAATTACATTTGTATAGCCCTTTGTATCTTAAGCAGATCGCAAAGTGCTTATAACACATAATGTTGTATCTGTTCATTTCAGGTGTCATGATGAAGCCCTCTGGATGGCTTATATCCATCGAGGGACATGTCGTGATGGGCCCACAACCTTTCTTTTTACACGGAGTAGCTGCTTTCTTCAGCAGCTATTACGTATTCAACCTTGAGTATCCTGCCGCTGGATCTTCGACACTGGAGTTCATTCAAAGGTATTTTATAAAGATCACATTTAATCTTGTAATTCACATTATAGTACAGGTTTCCAACTCAATGATTGTCTTGAGGTCGAAAATGCTGACAAACGAGGTACATGAGGCTAGCCTGGTGAGACCATCCTGATCTCGCGAACTCATTCAGTTTCGCTCTGCCGATCAGTCTGGGTTTCTACACATGTTATGCTGACAAATACCTGCCGGTCCAATCACAACTATTTATTTTGTTTTGCTACCTCTCATAGTAAAAAATCAACCACTTTGCCTCAGGCAAACCTAACCTGAGACACCTTGGCTAAAAATGGCAAAAAAAATTATGGGTAGCAGAAGATCTAACAAGTTTGAATTATAAATCTATTAGGGTTTGATGTGGGGAAAAAGCACACCTTGATAAATGCTGTCTGCATTATATACTGTAAGTCTATTTAAAACTGAAACTATCTTTGTTTATTAACAGATGCTTCCTGGGCATCAATCCTGAAAGAGGCTCAAAGACCAAGAAGCGGACAACAATGAACCCTCATGTGAGCACCCTTTTGAGGAAACTTATTGACTTTGAGTGGGCATCATAGTTTTTTTTTTTTTTTTGCAGTGGTAGTTGTCAGGCTCAGTTTTGAGTAGCCTTGTTCTTTTTGTAATTTTTCAAGACAACTTTGCACTACAAGATTTTTACACAATGCTGTTGTGTGTGGACTCATTATAATGTTTGAGACTGAGAGGAGTGCCTGACATTACTTCATCGCTCTCTCCCTTGCTCTCTTATCTTGCCATGAAGGCCTCATTCTCATCCTGTCCATTACTGTTATTGTGACACAGCTAGTTGAATAGTTGAATTTTGCGACTTTGTGAAGTTTGCACAATTTCTCTGGATTTTCTGCATTTTAAGATGGCTTTTATGACTAGAAAATGACTAGACTTGAATTTCTTGAACTCTTGAAGTTCTTGGCATCTGCTGTACATTGAAAAATATTTTTTTGTTAATAAATATGCCATTGGGCTAACGTTGACTTTACCTCAGAGTTGTTTGTTGGGGGGAGGGGGTTAATTGTACAATGATTGTAAATTCACAGTAAATGGAAGCTTCATCTGCATTACTTTTACAGTAAGTTATTGGACAATTTTAGCATGACTTCCACAGTATACATTGTAAATTCACAGTAAATTATTGTCAACTTGTACATTACTTTCACAGTACACACTGTAAAAGTACAGGGCCTTGTTGTAATGATGTACAGCAAGAGATTGTAATTCCCCAGTTATGTACTGTAATATCACAGTAATTGCTTTGACATTGAAGCTGTGAAGTTACAGTATACAGTTGTGCTTTTACAACAATGCATTGTAATATCACAGATATAAAATTACAATAAATTGCTGTGACTATATTTCACAGTATATTGCTGTAATCCTTACTGTGAAAGTCATGCAAAATTTATCCAATTATTTATTGTAAATTTACAACGAAAAATTTTGCAGTGTACTGATCAACAGTTTGTCTTTCAGGGATCCATTGTTTTTATATAAAGCTAAATAAAATTGTTATAAAATAACTCTAACCTTAAAGAAAGTGTTTTAATTCTTATAATTAAATAATAATAAAAAACATAATTTTCTTTATTTAGCATGACTTTTGAGTAATTTTTACTTTTGGGTAGGCTATGCCCTCAAAATGACTTTTTTTTTTTTTTTTGCCTGTAATAGTATATATAGCCAGTTATATAGGTTTTACTCTTTCTTGCTGTAGACAAGAAAAGTAGGCATAATAGAGCATTTCAGATTTATACCCACTTAGTAAACTAAGCTGACACTGAGTCAAACTGACACTTAGGCCTGCTATTGCCTGCAGCACTGAGAGAGAGAGAGAGTCCACACATATAATGGGACATGACATTAGTACCAAGAGAACATCCCTAACATCTCTTTAAACCAAGAGGAAAAACAAGATATATTGAAATATGTGATTAGTGATTACATATGGGGCACTTTTTGTCAAGACCAGCAACTGCCTCCACAAAATAATGTTATAATGAAAATATTAAAATGCGAAACGTTTTCTTTGAGGATTTTGGTTTTGTCTGATTAGTTAATGTATTTTGATCCGTCAAACTAAATGTATATTGAAAAACAACACAATGAAAACTCAAACACATTTATTGGTTTTCATGTATTTGTCATGACATACAGTGAAAATATTTATTTGATCCCCAGCTGATTTTGTAAGTTTGCCCACAAATGAAGGGTCTGTACTTTTACTTTACTTTACTTTTACTTTTGTAGGTTTATTTTAATGTATAGAGACAGAATAGCAACCAATGGGCCTGTACATGTGCTTTCTTGAGCAGGGGGACCTTGCAGGCACTGCAGGATTTCAGTCCATTGTGCATATTGTGTTAATGTTTTGCTTGGTGACTGTGGTCCCAACTTCCTTAAGATCATTAACAAGCTCCTCCTGTGTAGTTCGGGGCTGATCCCTCACCTTTCTCATGATCATCCATACCCCATGAGGCAAGATCTTGCACGGACCTCAGACCAAGGCCGATTGATGGTTGTTTTATATTTCTTCCATTTTCAGAATAATCGCACCAACAGTTGTCTCTTTCTCACCAAGCTTCTTGCTGATGGTCTTGTAGCCCATTCCAGCCTTGTGCAGATCTACAATCTTGTCTCTGACATCCTTTGACAGCTCTTTGGTCTTGCCCATGCTTGCCCAAATCAGCAGGGGATCAAATCAATATTTTCCCCACTGTAGAGGTCAGGGGGTTGTGATTGAAGTATTATTTTTATTTATGTTTGTATGTGTGTGTGTGTGTGTGTGTGTGTGTGTGTGTGTGTGTGTGTGTGCGTGTGTTTAAACTGTCTCATGATTCCCATATAAACACTTACAAAAAAAAAACCTCACACCTGCAACTGCATGTCCTCATTTGCCCACACAGAAATCATAAAGTGGGAGAAGTATGCAGAATCAGTCTCTCGCTTGTGCAACTAAAAGCTAAAGTTTCAATTGTTGACTCACACCCAGTGAAATGCCAGCAGCAGTTAATTAAAAAGAGAAACGTCTCTGAAATAAGACCGTGTCCTTGACTTAAAAAATATGAAATGTCGAGGAGTGAGTGTTTGATCTGTCTGTGAGAATCAGTGCGCATCGGATTTGATCCTTATTAACGGCTGTTTATATTTTTAATTCTAGATAGTCTAATTCATCATTATAGAATTGTGCACTATATATGTTATGTACTATACTTTATTATATATTGAATATATCAAAACTGTTTACCACTGCATTTTTCTTTACTCATCTACAGTACCTGTCACTGTATTTCAATGTTATGCTACAACACTCGAGAATGCTTGATACTTGATGGGAAATTTTGAGGTGTTTATTATTTTTTCAATGACTGCATAGCCATGGAGTAGTTCCAGAAATGGACCATATTGCAGTTCCAAATCAAAGCAAATTATTTCAGTAGTTTAAAATAGTAATGCAGCCACCTAATAAGGTTGATTTGTTTATTTGCTAATCTATTTGTTTATTTCTTTGTATGTTTTTGTTCTGGTCAGTCCGATAACTCAGGTTTGTACCAGCTCCACTACAACAAAAATTATTTTAGAAACATTTTTGTTATATCAAAAATAAGTATATTCATATTTTTCAGTAAATGTTTTCCTAAACAAAAATATGTATCTTGCAGCAATAACAATAAATTATATACTAAATTAGATTGAAAATGATAATGTAGGCCTACATACTGTGGGGTAACATGATTTATTTTTAACACGTTCAAACTGATGCTTTCAAAACTATTGTGAAACATTCTCATACATCACAGGTGTGACCTAACCTTACTTAGCAAGCTAGACAACTTTACTCTGGTAAAATACTAAAATAATGACAATTCATAACAACAGTGTTCAGTAAATTAAAGTTTGCATAGCATAAAACATGTAGAAATCATCAACAAAAGTAGTAGGCTGATGTTGAGTAGAGATGTTGACTTTATAGTTTGTGTGTATTTGTGTGTGTTGAGACATAACCTCAATTTTGGCACCCCATTTTTCGTCCATCTCTCAGACGGAGGAACCATTCGCTGCCACCCCTTGAAGGTGAACATGTGCCCACAGCTGCCAGCTCCCCCGCCGCTCTGTTTCCATGCCACCACGAAAGGCTCTCAAATCGTGATGGACAAGATGCAGCGCAGTGTGCGCCGAATTGCCAGCTTCTGTAATGCCATCACCTTCACCAACCGGCCAGTCAGAATCTATGAACAGGTTCGGCTAAAGGTATGGTTACTTATCTCTCACCCATTTCAACATGCCATCCTGTAAAGCACTTTGTGTGGTCCCAAAATTGCCCCCTTTCATATCACTCAATCTCAGACTTTCCTGAGAAGGGGAAAACAGAAAGAGAATGCTAGAAATGCTAACATGTGAGGTAGTGCTGTTATCTTGTTTTGGTGACTGAGGTTGTTTGGAAATGAAAAAACAAGAATTTGTGTCTGATTAAAAACGTCTGCTGGTCTCAATTATTTATTGCATCACACTTGTCACACAATAACTTTGGCATTTATTTCTTGAAATATTTACAATTTTAGCTAACCCTCTCAGTTTCTCTCATTTTTGGTCACTTCTTTTAGATAGAGAGACACAAAGAGACAGGAATCTTGGAATGGTGCCCTCCGAGTGGGTTTCAGTATGGTGGATCCATCTGATTTAAGTTCAGCATGGCTGCCACGGTTCTCCTGCCCAGATCTAATTAGCAAAAAGGGATTTTGGGCCAGAGCACTTCCTGAGGATCAGTGTGAAGAAGGAACCATTCTGTCTTTCTGGTTGGATAATACAGGGCGAGTGTTTTACCGGGTTAATTGCAGCCCTCCAATCTTAATCTTTAGTGGTGTACCAGCCAGAGAGCCGGTTTGGGCGATCATTGACATTTACGGGCTGACACATGGAGTACAGCTACTTGGTAAGCTCACATTTCTCTCACATGAAATATCAGATCTTACAAATTTATAATGTCTGTTTCCGTTCTAAACCAAGCAGTCATCAAACTGCCTGAAGCTGGTTAGCTGGACGTCTCTGTGAAGTAACACAGATCAGATGACATGCCATTCAGAGTTTGCTCCGAGTGGAATTGCTGAGCAATGGTTGGCATGTAATGTGGGCCAGTATCTGAGCTGCACTTCAATGAGCACATGTTGATCACTTGATGAGTTGAAAAGTTCACAGAGGCCAGTGCGTTTTTTCTGTGCCGAGCATGTTTAAACAATTTAAATTCACAACATTTAAAAATAGAATTCTACATTTATAGCCTCTTATTCTAATTACAAAAACTGCCCAATGGAAAATGATGGAAGAGATAGGAACGGTCGCCTAGCAACACGTTCACTTTTAAAATGAAAAACATACCAGGGAATTCCAGAATGCTGGCAAAGTGAGAAAAACAATTTGTGATGAACAAAATCAATAAACCCAGCTGAATGGAAAATAATTATTCTATTCATAATTTAGTTTTAGTGAGAGAAAAAAAAGGGCTGCTGTAAAATCAAAAGTTGACAATATTTAGGAAACTTTTGAAATTTTTCCTTGTCAAGTGACTGTACCCATACATTTTTCCTTCTATCCTGACGACTGCTCCAGTCCCTGCTGCAGAGAAACACCTCAAAACAAGACATCACCACCTCCATGCTTTACTGGAGAATGCTGTTATTTGGATGGTGAGCTGTATTGGATTATCACCAGACATATCGTTTGGTGTTGAGGACAAATAATTCAATTTTATTCTCATCTGCCTCAGAATCTTCAAGGTGTGTTTTGGCAAAGCTCAGTCGTCATTGCAGGTGGCTTTTCTTGAGGAGTGGCTTTTTTCTTGCAACACTCACATACCAAGCCGCATTTGTGGAGAATTGTAATGTTGTTACATACACAATGACCACTCTTTGTCATAAATTCCTGCGTCCTGATCCAGGGAGGCTCTGTGTTTGTACCAAATACCATCACTGTGCTTCTAGACATTGATAAAGCCTGATTTCATGCTCAATACACATTTTTAACCTTTTCTTTTTGCTTAATATTTTTTGTGGAAACTACTTGATCAAACTGATTCAATAAAATAAATCAAACTTCCCAGTATGTTTGATTAAGACCTCATTTGTCTCAGCTACTGTATCTCAGCCACAGCTACTCAGCTACCTGTATGTGCAAAAAATAGCAATGTAGCATTTTGTCACATTACACTGCTGCTTGTTGGAAAAAGTAGATTGTTACTGAAGAAGCTACATTGTTTTGAAAAGAGCTGAGCTGTCACACTACAAAAAATGAACCTAATTTAGTAGCATTGCTACTTTTAAGTTAATTGCTCCCTTACACTTGTGTTGTACACACTTATGAAAAACAAAGCTACAGTAATAATAAAAAAATAAGTTTAATAATAAAAAGCATAGACAGCATGTATGTGTACTGATATCACGGCTCAGTGTTGGTGCAACATCACTTAACAATGGGAGAACTAGACTAATTTAACCTTCATTATATAACCTGATCTCAGTTTTCAAACCTACAAGAGACGCAAGTACACATCTATGCACCCAGTTATATTTTGCTTCTTATCTAGCTACATCCACTATGTGTATTTTCAGTTGCACTTTGCCTCTGTATAAATACACGTACATAGTCGGTTCAGAGATGACTACTAATCATGCTACGAGCCATCCCCACATGCTGTAGTCCCTCACATTACCTCTGCTTCCAAACTGTGTTTATAGTCAGATGGCCAGATGCCGTGACTAAAATCACCTCCTGTTCACACTAATGTAGATCACACCACATCTGGCATTTAGTCAAAGTGGCTCAGTGATGGGTGGGTGGTCCCTTGTACTGTAGGTCAGCACGCATTAACTACATGTGCATTGTTTTGTAAAAACAAAATGCATGCTTTATAGAATATTTTTATACTTTAAAAATCAGTATGACAAATATTTTACAATTTTGTATGCATGTTTCCTTCCTTTTGAACTTACGTTTCCATCCCTAGTGTCACAGAAGATTCGATTTCTCAATAATTCCTGTTCAGACTCGTCAGTGTCAGCTAAAGGCACTTCAGTAGCCTTCAGCGACGTCAAGCCCAGAAACTAAAAACCGAGAGAGGAACATCTACTGCGTATAAGACGTTTCTGCTGATGTAGCTGCAGTGAAAGTTATAACACCAGTAATTTCCATCACTGAAGCTCTGGTGTTCTCATCAGTGGCTGTCCACTGTGGATGGCCAGTGGCAATGTTTTTACTGACTGAGGTCTAAATGAAAAACCATCCAGTACAATTATATTGATGCTGCTGATTGCAGGCTACATGAGCAATAGATTTTTATGAAGAAAATATGAAAAGTGCTTCTGCATGCAAAACTCACTGCCATGATGCTAGATTCGTCAATATCAGAAAATTCTGAATAAATGAATATTAAAGTAATATAATTTCATACAGTACTTTTCAAAAGTTTGAGGTTGGTAATTTTTTTTTTTTTTTTTAAGTCTTATGCTAGCCATGGCAGCATAAATATAAAAATACAGCAAAACAGTAAAGTTGTGAAATATGATTTCACTTGAATAATAATAATTTTATATTATATTATATTATATTATTCCTGTGGTAGTGTAAATGTAAAAATAGGGGAAAGGATGATGCAAAAATACATTTTATGTGGTTGCCAGTGTTTTCTGGTTGGTTTCTAGGCATTTGACTTCCCTTTTGAATAAATTATTACCCACCGAGCAGAAAAATGTAAGTTCAACTACCTGGAAAAATAATAGCATGATCCTGATTAATGCAGTGTGTATGTGTGTTTTCCAGACAGTACGATGGTGCCAGCTAAATATCTCTGTCCTGCTGTGACTCATGAAGGCCTGGATGAGTGGCATCTGTCAAGCAGCTGCTCTGAGCTTGACCTCCAGGAAGATCCGCCATCCTTCTCAAATTCTCCAAATGCTCTAAACTCAGTGCTGTCACATCAGCTCAATGATGACTTGCATTTCCACTGTGTCCATGGCAATGGTCTGCATTTGCTGACTGAACACATAGTGGTGCATAGGTATAACAAACGTGAGGATTGTACTCTGGCGTTCACTCATCGGCCATTGTGCTGTGGAGAGTGTGTGTTCCTAAAGGTCTCTTTGAGGTCTTCTGCTCTGAATGGATTTTTGTCTTATGGATTCACTTCCTGTAACCCAGCCCATATTAACCCAAAGCACCTGCCAGTCAATCGAGATGACCTGATAGACCGCACAGAATTCTGGGCTTTTAGCTGCCTGACTTCACCACTTGTGGGCGGGGATGTCATCGGGTTCCGGGCAACTGCAGAAGGGGAAGTGCTTGTGAGTCAGAATGGAGGCAGGGCCTGCAGAGGGATATGTGTGGATAACTCCACTCCTCTGTGGATGATCTTTCATTTACAGCCACACATCAAGCAAATCAGCATACTGGGTAAAAAAATACAATTATAACAATTATTGCTATTATTGCATAAGGTGATGATGATGTTTATTATTATTTATCCAACTTTCCATAAGTGACTTTAATTGATTATTGATTATATTTCAGTTATAATATAATTTTAATTGTAAATATTTATTCACCTTTTATAATTATTTCTCTCGTGTAAGGTGAAGGTGTTTAGATTTATTTTTTTCCTATAATCAATTTTACATAAGTAACTTTGGTAGCACTTTATTTTAAGGTGTCCTTGTTACACGTTAGATGTACTTACTGTTATAATAACAATTAATTATGCATAATTACATGCAAATCCTAACTCTAAACATATACTGTAGTAAGTACATGTAGTTAATTAATATTACTCAGTACTTATATGTGTAATTACACTTTAACAAGGGCCCCTTAAAATAAAGTGTAGCGGTAACTTTAATTGATTTTGATTATAATTAATTAATTAATAATATAATATAGTACTTATTTGCTTGCTTTTTGTACTGAATAGTTTTCTTTATGACATAATAAAAGGTATGATTGACAATTGTATTTGATATTACCGGTAGTTGTGGAAGGTTAATGCATTTTTAATTATTGCTCTGGTATGACGTGAAGATGTTTAGGGGTTTGTTTTTTCTTTTTTTGTCTTATATCCAGTTTTACATAAGTAACATAAATTGTGTTTTTATTGAAATGAAATTATAATGCAATATCATTTTAATTATTTATTATTATTTGTGCAGGGTTAATGGATTTTTTCTTACTTTATTTATTTATTTTTTCAAGGCACTTCCAGTGGTTACTCTCCACCCCGTTCAGAAGTACAGAGGCGCATCTTTAGTGATGCCAGTCACCTCTCAGCCAATCAGATTACCAGAACAGCAGTCAGGGGCTTTACAGACAGCTTTCAGTCCCTCCCACAGTGCCTCAGTTCTGCAGGTTTGTTCCTGTCTTTCATTCTTTTATTTTCTATGACTTTGTTTATTTATCAAATTCCTCAACTAAAAATATAATTCCTCATTGCTGTTTTCTCTGTGATTGCTGTGGTCACCAGGGACATTCAGTTCACTGTCCTCAGAATCTCCCAGTACCCCATCAGGCTGTGTGATTACTGGTGAGGAGTGTTTGATATGCTGCGAGAGGGCAGTGGACTCAGTGCTGTATGCATGTGGTCACATGTGCATGTGCTCCGTCTGTGGTGGGAAGTTAATGGAGATGTCAAGCCCATCTTGCCCCATGTGTCGCAGCCCAATCAGAGACATCATCAAAATATTCGGCAGCATGTAACCTGGAAACCACCTTTCTGACAAATACTGTAGGATCACAGAACATGGGAACATGGGTCTCGTTCCCACAATTCCATTTAAAAGACTGCTTGTTTAAGCTCAGCAAGGAAGAGGTACTAAATGTCTGACCAAAATTGCTGAGAAACCCAGAAGTAACTGCTTAAGTGAATGGCACATCCCAGATACTATAAATCTAGTAACTTCATGCAAAACTGTTCACATGTGTTTTAAATGTTTGTTCCCGCACTTCTTTTCTTTTCATATTTACTTGTATGAACTTGTATATGTTCAATCAGTCCAGAATCAGAAAAATACACTGCGGATTTGATGTGTTGGTAAATGAATTTTTTTTGCAAAACATTAAACCGAAAAAACTAAAAAATGTTTTACATACCAAAGTAGGCATTCACAAAATTGCAGAGGAGTCAAGTAACGAAGTACAAATACTTTGTTACATTACTTAGCAGATTAAGAAGAAACAGTCGAGCTACAAAGAAGGACAGCAGCGTGTGAGTGTTTAGTCTCGTTTTCTCATTAGACTACTGTGTGATCATCATTGCTAGGAAAGTTTTGGTTTAAATTGTGTGTGTCTTACCCTGGTAAATACGTGCTGAAAGTGGCGCTTGGTTTTGCGTTTGCCTATCACGGGACTGCCAGTTTTGATCTGCTAAATAGTGAGGCGTGGCCAAAGCCAGTGAAAGTACTTAATTAGCTGTTTTGAAAGCACTTGTCAGAAGAAACAGTCGAGCTACAGAGAAGGACAGCAGCGTGTGAGTGTTTGGTCTCGTTTTCTCATTAGACTACTTTGTGATCGTCATTGCTAGGAAATTTTTTGGTTTAAATTGTGTGTTTCTTACCCTGGTAAATACGTGCTGAAAGTGTCGCTTGCTTTTGCGTTTGCCTATCGCGGGACTGCCAGTTTCGATCTGCTAAATAGTGAGGCTTGGCCAGCTGACTTCAATCACAGGTAATCAGGCAAATACAAAAACGGTAGGTTTCACCGCGGCAGCGGTCGCGGCAGCCCTCGTGTGATCCCTCCTTGTGTGAAGACCGACGAGTGTAAAGACAATCGACTCTACCTGCGTGACTCCACCGAGCAAAGACACCGACAGGGCACTTGAGTATTGCTTCCCCCCCCCCTTTCTTTACTTTTTGTATAACTTGTTCTCAAATATTTCTTACACTTGTAGTCACTATGTGCTTTCAACACTACTAACACTCGAAGAGCACGCTACGTACATCGCAGGAAGGCCTGTCTGACAAACCTACGGCCTGTACCTCTGACCTCTACTACTACGCTTTGTATTCCAGTTGGTCTCTTTCTATTCCTGCCAGTCTGCAGTTAACAAAGCAGACTTCATTTCTTCTATTGCTACTCATTCCGGTCTCAACCTCATGGCACTGACTGAGACATGGATCAAGCCTGAAGATACTGCCACCACTGCAGCCCTCTCCACTAATTTCACTTGTTCCCACACTCCTCGTACCACTGGGAGGGGTGGAGGTACGGGTCTCCTTATGTCAAAAGAATGGAAATTTGATCTTCAGCCATCACCTACAGGTACTGGTTCATTTGAATCTCATACCATTACTGTAACCCACCCTGTTAAAATCCACTTTGTGGTCATTTATCGTCCACCAGGTCAATTGGGAAACTTCTTGGATGAGTGAGATGTGCTGCTATCAAACTTTCCTGAAGATGGTACTCCTCTGGTACTGCTTGGTGACTTCAACATTCACCTAGATAAACCCCAGGCTGCTGACTTCAAAACTCTGCTCGCATCATTTGATCTCAAGCTAGTGTCTACTACAGCGACTCACAAATCAGGCAACCAACTGGACCTCATCTACACGCGCTGTTGCTCTGTGGACAACTCTTCAGTTGCTCCACTGCACACCTCAGACCACTTCCTCATTACTGCTAACCTAGCACTTACTCCTGAAGCGCCTCACACTCCAATGCAGGTCACCTTTCGACGGAACCTACGCTCACTCTCTCCATCTCGCCTACCTTCTGTGGTTTCATCCTCACCTCCTGCACTCTCTCAGTTTTCAGCTCTGGACACGAGCAGCGCTACGGACACTCTTTGCTCCACTTTAACATCTTGCTTGGACAACTTTTGCCCACTGTTGTCTAGACCAGCACGCACCGCCCCATCTGCCCCCTGGCTGTCCGAGGTTCTCCGTGAACATCGATCTAAACTCAGGGCTGCAGAGAGGAAATGGCAGAAATCAAGAAACTCTACCAACCTCAGTGTGTATCAGTCTCTCCTCTCTTCCTTCTCTGCAAATGTCTTCACGGCTAAAACATCCTACTACCACAACAAAATTAACAGCTGTTGTGACGCTTGAACACTCTTCAAGACTTTCTCTTCTCTTCTTAATCCGCCGCCACCACCTCCTCCATCGACTCTTACAGCGGAGGACTTTGCAGTTTTCTTCACAAATAAGACAAGAACCATTAGTTACCAATTCTCCACACCGCAGACTGAGGACAACTTCACAATGACCGACGCACACTCTTTCTCCTCCTTCTCCCCACTCTCAGAGATGGACGTCTCCAAACTTCTCCTGTCCAATCATCCTACTACTTGTCCACTTGATCCGATCCCCACTCACCTCCTTCAAGCAATCTGTTCTTCAGTCATACCTTTGCTTACTCACATTATCAACTCCTTTCTTCACTCCACTCTCTTTCACTCTAAATCCAGCGCTTCTTGAAAACTATAGACCGGTGTCCCTTCTTCCATTCATTGCAAAGACACTTGAGCGAGCTGTGTTCAACCAGCTTTCTATGTTCCTTGTACAGAACAACCTCCTGGACAGCAACCAATCTGGCTTCAAAAGTGCCCACTCAACTGAGACTGCTTAGCTGAAGCCCTGCGACTAGCAAGAGTAGCTTCAAAATCCTCAGTACTCATCTTACTGGACCTGTCTGCTGCTTTTGACACTGTTAATCACCAGATTCTCCTGTCCACCCTCAGAAAGATGGGCATGTCTGGAACCGCACTCCTGTGGGTTAAGTCCTACCTCTCTGACAGATCCTTCAGTGTGTCTTGGAGGGGTGATGTTTCAAAGTCACACCACCTTGCTACTGGGGTTCCTCAAGGCTCAGTACTTGGACCACTTCTCTTCTCCATCTACATGACGTCATTAGGATCTGTCATTCAGAAGCATGGCTTTTCTTATCACTGCTACGCTGATGACACCCAACTCTACTTCTCATTCCAGCCAGATGACCCGACGGTAGCTGCTCGCATTTCAGCCTGTCTGAGTGACATTTCTAGCTGGATGAATGACCATCACCTTCAGCTTAACCTTACGAAGACAGAACTCCTGGTGATTCCAGCTAGCCCATTGCTTCATCACAACATCTCTATACAGCTGGGCTCATCAACCATTACTCCTTCGAGGACAGCCAGAAACCTAGGAGTTGTGATGGATCATCAGTTAAGTTTCACAGACCACATTGCTACAACGACCCGGTCCTGCAGGTTTGCCTTATACAACATTAGGAAGATTAGACCCTTCCTGTCAGAGCAAGCCACCCAACTTCTTGTCCAAGCTCTTGTTCTCTCCAGACTGGACTATTGTAATGCTCTCCTGGCGGGCCTTCCTGCATGTACTGTCAAGCCTCTGCAATTGATCCAGAATGCAGCAGCGAGGGTTGTCTTCAGTGAGCCAAAAAAAGCTCACGTTACTCCTCTCCTCATCAGGTTACACTGTCTACCAGTAGCCGCTCGCATCAAATTCAAGGTACTGATGCTTGCCTACAAGACGACCACTGGCACGGCACCAACATACCTAAACTCACTGGTTAAATCTTATGTGCCCTCCAAAAGTTTGCGTTCTGCAAGTGAACGATGCCTTGTGTTGCCATCCCAAAGAAGTTCAAAATCACTCTCACAGACCTTTTCCTGGACTGTGCCCAGCTGGTGGAATGACCTTCCAATCTAAATTCATACAGCTGAGTCTTTACTCATTTTCAAGAAACATCTAAATAATCATCTTTTTCGCCTGAACTTAACCAACTAATACTAGCACTTTTCCTTTTCTTGTCTTTTCATTTATTAATAAAAAAAAAAAACCTGGCTATGCGTTCTATACTAGACTAACTGAGACTCGTCATGGCACTTGTATACTGTTGTTGTTCTCTTGTTGACCTGACTGCTTCTATTGTTCTCATTTGTAAGTCGCTTTGGATAAAAGCGTCTGTTAAATGATTAAATGTAAATGTAAATGTACTTAAGTAGAAATTTGGGGTATCTATACTTTATAAAAAACCTATCCAGATAAATCGCGCCATCTGGATGAAGTGAATTTGATTGTGGTTGGAAGAGAAGTATAAACATATACCATTCCGACACACTATTGGTTTGTACGCGATCCATCGCACCTGCACATGACACAATTCACATCACAGTCCAGCAAGGACATAGACAGTTTGGGTTCGTTTATCAAAAAATATATTTCTTAAAAGTAGGGTTGGGTATATGGAACCGGTATGCACCGAACTGAATAAGGACGCAGATTTCGGTGCCTTTTAAATGCCTGAGCGATCGATTGAAATTTGTCCTGGTTCTCCGAAATGTACACAAGAAGCACGGGCGTCGCTAGGCTTTTTTAGCGAGGCTGTAGCATTTAGCTCCATAAACTGTACACAAATTTGCGATAGATCGCCTGAGAGTCAGTCCCCATAAATTTCATATGAAACCAGCGTCAGACCGGTCTCCTCTCCCTCTTTCAGCGAGCTCTTCAATCCGCAGACCGCGGCGGAGAAGCGCAAGCGGAAACAAACACAAACAGAGGACACAAGGTATGTGTTTATCGATAGATTGTTAGAATATCCGTATCTGTGCAGTTCTTTGTCATAAATACGGTTTACAAAAGGTCATGAGGGAGCAGTCGGTTAGGTTTCTCATCTACTGTAAAGTTTTCACTTGTCACCGCTCATCACAGCCGTTTCCTCCAGCGAAAATCTAGCCCTTAACACCTATGAACGAACACATACTTTAATTATACTTATTTAAATATACTTAATTTAATCATACGTACTTTATACATACACTAGCTACTGTGGAAAAGTCTTAGGCACAGTGTTAGTATTTTCACTTAAAAGAATGGCGTTCGGCCAGTTATTTATATATTTTGCTGTAGTGTGTCAGTATAAAATATCAGTTTACATTTCCAAAAATTCATTTAGCCGTTGTCAGACTGCTTGTGCATTCAAAATCGCACTAGATTATTGTTAAAATGAATGGCAAACTGATATTTCCTACTGACACACTTCAGCAAAATATATAAAATAACTGGCTTAAAACCCTTTTTTGGGGTGAAAATACTAATGTGCCTAAGACTTTTGCACAGTACTGTATTTTTAAAACTACATTGTTGCTAATTTATAAAGAATGAGCATACAGTAATTCACAGGACTGATTAAAGAGAGTGACAGACAGCACTCATCTTAACTAAATATCAGAGAGATTGACAGAGATACAGTAGAAACATTATGTGTGGTTTTGTATTAAATAATGACCCAGATTGTGAAATACATTTATTAGCCTTAGATTAAGGGAAGCACAACTTGTGAAATGAGAGCATCCAAGGTGAAAGCTATGGATTTATTTTAATTATTTGTAATGTTCTTTAATGTTATCCATAGTTTTTTTTGTGGCTCTTTTTTTTTTAAGTATCGGTTCAGGCACCGGTAACATTTTAAAAGTATCGAAATGGCACCGGACCCTACTTAAAAGTTATTATTTCTCACTGACTCATTTACTCATATTTAAATTATCGTTTGCGATTGACGACGCGATTGACAATGTTGTGATAACTAGGCTATACCAACTTTGTAACTCGTTACCCCACACTGGACATAGCAGACGTATGTACCGAATACAGGAAGCTACCAATCAAGAAGGTATCAGAATTATGAGTTATTTTTCATTTTTAGTTTTTGATTAATCACTTGGATTAATCATTCATTTTGACAGCACTATAATGTTTATTGTATATAGACAACCATACAAGAGTAATTGTTACTAAGCCTGCACCAATGTTCTTGTCCATTGCCCTCGCAGATTCCTGCAGCTAAGCTTGGATGTACATTTACATTCCATCAAAGGTTATTGATGACGTGGTTCTGAAGTTTGACTTTTTGCACCATAACAATACTTATAGGCAACTAGTCATCATATCTCTAGTCCTTTGATGTATTTGCATTGTACTAAATTGCGTTCATTTTCAATGGGCATATATGCGGCTGAAACAGGTAGCCTAGTGCATCCCAAATTTTTCAACATGAACATTTGAATATAACATTATAGTCATTATGGCCTATGACCTTTAGAAAATTTTTTATTTGAGGACGTGGGGTAGTGCACAATAGGCCCCTGTGGCGCGGCCTAAGCTTTTGTTCTTAATGGCTTTTTATTCCTTTACATTACTTTTACTTTTATACTTTAAGTAGTTTTTTAAACCAGTACTTTTACACTTTTACTTGAGTAAAAAGCTTGAGTTGATACTTTGACTTTTACAAAAGTCTTTTTAAACCCTAGTATCTATACTTCTACTTAAGTAATGAATGTCAATACTTTTGACACCACTGCAAAATTGTAAGTGCCAATAACTTTTATTTATGTTCGATGTGGAATTAAACAAACTGTAATTCTACCCAACAGAAAAGCCTGTATTTATTATTGTAAATATAAAAATATAAATATAGATATTTTGTAAGGCTTTTATATTAAGCATTTATCATCCGTATGTATAAACAATTGTTTGTTTTAAGGGTTACCTTATTTCTTGTGAATAATGCAGTGATCGACCACTTACTGAATTATTTAGTTAACCTACGTTTGCCCTATATTAATGCATGGACACAAACAGCATCAAGCTATTGTGATTAAGATACAAAATAGCCCTTGGACATATATTATAAGCTTTGGTTTGAAAATGAAGTGATTTAATAGGAATAGCACCATGTTTAATTACACATTCACAGATAGATAGATAGATAGATAGATAGATAGATAGATAGATAGATAGATAGATAGATAGATTTATAGATAGATTTGAAAGTGCATTTAGTCTGTAAACAGAACCTGATATTTATTTAGTAAAAAGAAAAGAAAAAAAAAACAGCTAAGAGCAATAACTAAAAATCTGTTCAGTGACAATAACATCACATCATCCGGCACAAGCAGGAGTATACAGCATATAAACAAGGTGTCAGTCAACAAGAGAATTCACTTGTGACTGACTCTCTTAGTGTTCCCTTTGATTTTGTGAACAGAGATAGTCATGTCTCTTATGAATTAAAAAGGGAACATGTTTTTATTGGAATCATGGGCAAGATAGAGAGTATGAGACATAAGGGCATTTGGTAATTAATTTTGGTAACCCACTAACAACTCCTCTCCAGGAAATTGGAGGGCACCCATCCTTTTTGTGTTTTATTTGTGTCAAGCACACGGCAGTACCACCATCCATTAGGGTTTCTCTCCAGGACCTCCAGCCTCGTGCCAGCAGGTAAGCTCATGCTCTCTGCGTCACCGTGATAGTCGGCGATAGAAACGTACTCTTCGCGAAGGTTGTTGTGGATCAGATGTGGTTTAGGCTTCACCATTGACACCGGTACTTTACGTCTCATGCTCTCAGTATTAACTGCACAGGAAGAGGTGCTTTGATCATTGTAGCTATGACTAGGCAGTGCATCGTTCCTCTGTCCTACCGGAGTTGTGTGCGTATTAGTGTTGTCCTTGAGGACATTCTGAGGTCTGACAGCGAGCTGCTTCACGCCAACCCGGCAGTTCTGGTGGTTAGATCGGTGTCCGCTCTTTAGGCTTTGGTTTACACGCTGCTCGTTCTTCTCCAAACTTACGCATTTACCCATCTTTCCAACATCTCCCTGCAATGATATTTCCAACTCGGGAGATGCAGACCAAAACGTCTCAGAATTAACCATCTCTATGGTTTTGGCTTCTGTACCACTTGTTTCTGAGCTTTTGGTTGCCTGTAAGTAGTAAGTGGGCGCCCAACCCTCTTCGTTCCCCCAGCGGATGAACCACCAGCCACTCTCCTGCTTCTCCAGAACCTCTACCTGCACTCCCGCGGGAAAGCTGAGCTCACTCGGCTCTTCCTGCTGGTATGCCGCAGTAGTGTGGTACAAAAAAGAAGGCGGATTAGAGAATGTCTGGAAGTTCTCAGAGTCGGTCTCCGAGTCCTCAGATGTGCGGGAGGTCCTGAAATGTATCTGGCGTGGTTCCTCTTGGTTTTGGGGTCTTCTGATGGAACTACAGTCTTGGTTTGCAGGTTTTGGACGTACCGATGGTTTGGATTTCAACTCGTCAGCCTGCTGTTTGAGTTTAGATTGCTTTGTGTGTGCGTAGAGTGTTGTATTGGTCTCAATGTTGGACTCGATTGTTGGGGCGTCATATTCCGGTGGATCCCACATAGATGTCTGGTGAGCCACAGAGGATGAGTACGTGTCCGAGTGACTGTCCTTACACTGTGGTACAGCTCTGAAGCCACCGTTCACATAAACACCCTCATCATCCTCTTCATCCCCTTCACCCAATGTAAAAGAAACGGTACAATGACTTAAAGGAGGAGGGGCTTTAGTTGGTGCATTTCCTGGAAGAAACTCCTTCTCAAGGTCGAATTCAAGGCCCACTGCTGGAACATCATATTCTGGTTCCTCATACACCCTTGGACTCACAGCCTCATACTCAACACATGGAAGCGAGTTCTGCTTTTTGATTGGTGGAGCAGGAGGTGGGACCTTTGGCCGGGTCAGTGTACTGGTTTGGCGGTTCAAGGTGGGTTTCTTGCGTTTGTCGATGTAAGAACATGGGGCCCAACCCTCTTTCTCTCCAATCTGGACATACCACCAGCCTCCGGAGTTCTTGTCAATGACCTGTAAACATACACAGTTTCCAGACCATCTGTAGAAATACTTATATTTAATGTTATCTGCAGCAACAGAGTGAGTTGTCACACTTTTTACTGAATATTTTAGATCAGTTTCTTTTTACTATAGATACAAACCTTGAAGTTCTATACAGTTTTGACCAACGAAATAGTTGTTATATAGGCTAAGCTATGAGGCGCTGTGTAGGATTTAAATCAAACTTCGCTTATCAATACATACATAAAACACGTGCATATACACCTATAAATTACTCACATATACATGCATACTACTGGATGTTCAAAAATACATATTAAATACACGTGAACACTAATATGAAATCGATACCAATACATATAATGTTAGCAATGTATGCATACACACTTGTGAATAACTTGCGTTTACATATAAACTTGACACGTGCACATCCACATATGAAATCACTTATATATATATATATATGAACACAAATAATGCATATGTTTTTCTTATCTGAACTGTATACGTTAGTAAATGTTATTGTTTATGTATGTGCGAGTGTTTAATAGGTGTATGCACGGATCAAGTTTATATGTATGTGCGAGTATGTGCAGGTGTGTTTGTATGCAGCGAGTTTATATGTATGTGCGAGTGTTTAATAGGTGTATATGCACGTGTCAAGTTTATATGTATACGCAAGTTATTCACAAGTGTGTATGCATACATTGCTAACATTATATGTCTTGGTATCGATTGCATATTAGTGTTCACGTGTATTTAATATATGTATTTTTGAACATCCAGTTCCAGTATGCATGTATATGTGAGTAATTTATAGGTGTATATGCACGTGTTTTATGTATGTATTGATAAGCGAAGTTTGATTTAAATCCTACACGGTGCCTCATACTAAGCTGTCACAATGGAAACCACTTTTTTTGTCACTGATTTAGAAACAGTACCTTTTTTAAAACTATAAAATTATTTTACGAAAAAATAATCATTTTAGGGGGTTTTATGCTTATCAAGGCAACATTTATTTGAGCAAAAATCCCCAACAATAATATTGTAAAACTTTATTAAAATTTTCTATTTTAATATATTTCAAAATGTAATTAAAAAATAAAATAGAATTCAAAATTTTAATCTTCATTGTCACACAGTCTTTCAGAAATCATTTTATATAGGTTTATTTGCTGCTCAATAAACATTAAAACTATCAATACTAAAAACAGTCACTTATATTTGTGGAAACTGTGACAATTTTTCTTTCAGGATTTTTTGATAAGCAGGAAGTTGGAAAAAACAGCATTTATTGGAAACAGGAATCATTTGCAACTTATAAAAGTCTTTAATGTCAGTTTTGTTCAATTTAATTCATCCTTGCTGAATAACAGTAATTTTTTTATTTATTAAAATAAATAAATTAAATCCCCAAAACTGATTAAACAGTGAAACTGAAAAGTGTCTTACCTCAGCTTTCTGTCCTCCACTGAAACTGATCCCATCTGTCAAGCAGGATCTGAACTCAGCGATGGTGTAATACTCAGCTTCAACAGTAGGGGGATCTGGGGGCTGCGGTAACTGAAATCCCTGAGAGTGAAGAGAAAAATATGCTGTTCAGCATATTATAAACCACAAAATGACCAACTTGTGTGTGTGTGTGTGTGTGTGTGTGTGTGTGTGTGTCTGCGTGTGTGTGTACTGGAGAGAAAGAGGAAAAAAGAAACCGAGAATGGAAAAATGAGAACACACACACACACTGACCAGGCTGTTTTCTCGACGGGGAGGTGGTTTTTGATTGTTTGATGGTGATCCTAGGGAAAACGAATCAGAAATCAAAATGTGTTTACTATCACATAACATGGCTCAAAAAAATTATAAATAATGCATAAAGAAAAAAAAAGGAAAGAAAAAAGACAAAAGGAAATGAAGAGAATGAAAATTTGAAAAATAAAAACAAAAGGTAATAGTGAAAATTAAAGATAAAGAACGTAAAAAAGAAAGAACCTCACTGGTCTCAACACTGTGGAATCTCTGAGGTGCGACTCGAGCAATGGCAGGAGATGTAGGGACGGTTTTGGTCTTTATTGCGGATAATGTTGAAGATACACTTGCTTCAGAAACAGACGTAGTTCCACAAGCATCCGCCACTGACACAGACACACTGCTGTCTGAGACTGACAGACACACACTGATGTCTGTGTGCTGGCTGACCGGATCATCAGAGACTCTATCTAAACCACTACTGCCTGTATTAGCTGCTGCGCTAATGCTGCTGCTGCTGCTGCTGCTGCTGCTGCTGCTGTTTCTATCGGTGTGTGTATTGTTACCGTAAGCATCGGTCTGCTCCGCATTGCCGTTGTACTGTGTATATGTGTCAGTCTGTGAGTGCCTGTATGTGTTTGTGTTGCTGTTACGGTGTGCACTGGTGTCAGTTTGTGTGTGTGAGTGTCGTTCGTTGGCAGGTTTCTTGTTCAGGAGGTTGCTGATATCCATAAGGTTTCCAATGATTTCCACCTGACCCTGCACAGCTGGTTTATCGGTCTCATTTGCTTGGTTATCAGCTATGACACCATCTTGCATTTTCCTCAGGTAGGCCGCTGGAGCCCATCCCTCCTTTCCACCATAACTGAGAGGAGAACAGAGAGAGAGATAATTCACATACTCTCAATACAAAAAAAAACAAAACAACCAAGGGCATTTTTTTCAATAAAACTATATAACTATATACAATACCATTCATAAGCTTGGGGTTAGTGAGATTTGTTTTTCTATTTTTGTAATAAATTATTCCTTTTATTCAGCAAATATGCATTAAATTGCTCAAAAGTGTCAGTAAAAATGTTTAAAAAACATAATTAAAATAAACACTGTTCCTTTGAACTTTTTATTCATCAAAGAATACTGAAAAAAAATTATTAAGCATCACAATGTTTTCAATATTGATAGTAATAAGATTCTTGAGCACCAAATCAGCATATTGGAATGATTTTAAATTAGAAGCATATTAGAAGTATCTTGTGACACTGAACCTTTTAGGTTCCAGTACCGTATGTTACCATCCAGTGACAACTTTGTACCTTTATTTCTGAGTGAGTGAGTGAGTGAGTGAGTGAGTGAGTGAGTGAGTGAGTTTAGGAGTAACTGGAGGGCTGCCTGTCTGTCATGAATGATTGTTTAAAAAGCATACTTTACAATTACATTTTTTTTGCAAAAACCCATTAAATATTGAGACAATTCCAGCTAAAGAAAGCAAAGGATTTTCAAAGCATATTGAAGTAGTTTAAAGAGAAGAATAAACAGGTGGAAGATGAGTTTACCGTATGAACCACCAACCCTCCAGATTTCTCTGGATGACCTCAACAATGACGCCACTCTCAAAGCCCAGCTCATCCTGACTTGAGCTGCTGAAGGACTGAACCGTAATATACCTCTCTGCTACAGACAAAAGAGGAAAGAGAGCACAGTGTACACTGTTCTGCTATATATACCGTAATATACATACAAATGCAAAGCTTAGAAAAAAAGCATGGAACAAATATATTGTAAATCTGTCAGGGAGTGTGTAGCTGTCCCGCATGTGTATCTGCACAGTACCCTCAACAATGATTTGGACATTTACATTTAAAAATGTAAAGAATTTGATTAATTTAATTTGGTGTGAAATTTTTTTTTTCTTCCTAAAAAGTGTGCTCATGCTATATTTCTATAAAAAACATGCCACACTTTTTGATATTTTTTATCTTATGCAATGAAATTCATATATTTTTAGATGTGCCTTAAGTGTCCAAACGTCTTGGGCCTCTTCAAGTAATGTTTGTGTGTTTAGTTTGTTTGCTATTTTGGTGTAGAAATGGAAAACCCAAATGAAACATGAAGACATTGCAGAATCTCTCCACTAAAAGTCACATTGTGTCTCTATGGGTCAGTGTGCACTAGTCCTGGTTATACAGTAAAAGCTTCTGGACCAGGAGATGGAAAATCTGACATCTTTGCTGGAATTTCCACTCCCAGGCTGTTAAATGCTCCAATAGCTGAGCTGAGCTGAGCTGAGCTGTGTGTGTGTGTGTGTGTGTGTGTGTGTGTGTGCGTGCGTGCGTGCGTGTGTGTGTGTGTGTGTGGTGCAAGGGGGTCCCTTGGCTATGATGCAATGCCTGTATAGATTTCATCCAAGCAAGACTATGTGCTGACATGGCATCAAGTTGCGTCCATAACAGAATTCACCAACAGTTTTCATCCAAAAATCTTTTGAAACAAATTAATTTGAAACTGTTATGAGTTAAGGGTTGCGCAAGACAAAGAAAAACAGGACATTTGGCCACTGCTTGTGTTTTACACAAGCCAGCCACTCCGATATCTGTTGTGAAAGATGTGCCTTGTTTGTTCAAAGGTTCTTCATTCAGTTTAGCGGCAGCATGGGTTAATCAAATTTGTAGTTTTGCAGTGCATTTGTCTTACTCTCTCCATTTGGTGCTTTGTGGTGGTCTCGATGTCCTGTGAGAGAGACTAGGTATGTAGCTGGAACCCAGCCTTGTTCTTCAGCTGTTCTTACAAACCACCACCCTGAAGAGAAAGAGAAAGAGTCATGTAACTGATTCCAGCTGTTCATTTGAATTGGGTCACTTCCCTTCTGTCTTCATAGTTTAACTAGTCCTGAACACATCAATATAAACAAAAATCAGACCATTAAATAATATTTTTAGGGAAAAGGGATATGGCAAAAAGCATCTGTGATTTCTGTAATGCAACCATTTTTAGGCCAAGGACCATTTGGTGGATAAAGAGGTGGAGCAAAGACTCCTTGTTACATAGTGTATAAATATGCATGCATATAGTATCATATTATTATTTTATATTACACTGCAAAGCTAATAAATTATCTGTACTGATGTGCAAAGTCAGGTACATTACATGATATTTTTTAATGGAGGCACAATTAAACATTTAGCTGAACTTTAACTTCAGAAGTTAACAATATCATATTTCAGTAAGATCTTTTTTTAACGTTTTTTTTTTTTAAACAAGTCTTTTATGCTCACCAATGCTGCATTTGTTAGTTGAAAACAGTAATATTGCAAAATATGATTACAAATTAAAATATGTTTTCTATTTTAATATTAATATAATATTAATTAAATTATTTCTGTGATCAGCAGAAATGACTCCAGACTGCAGTCACATGCTCTTTCAGAAACAGTTCTAATATAGTTATGATTTGTTTCTCAAGAAACATTTATTATTAATGTTATTATTGAAAACAGTTGTACTGCTTAATATTTTTTATGGAAACCATGATATATTTATTTTTTAAGATGCTTTGATGAACAAACTAAAAATCCTTAAAACGTGCAGTAGTGTATATCATATCAGTTAAAAAAATTTAATTAATTTTTTAATCCTTATAACTATACTTAACTAATGTTTTAAAATAGCCTTAAAATTGTAAGAACCACAAAACTGTTTAGGCGGAGCACAAGCTTTCACTGGTTGCAAACACCTGCCATGAGTTAGTGCTCACAGTGTGAGACGCTCATTAGAGCAAACAAACACACGCACTAGGTTGCCAGATTCCCAGTTTATTATGCTCTGTCAAATAAAAATTCCTTTAGGAAAATAAATGGACAGATTGAATCATGTAAGTACAGTACATCAGATATCTGCAGTCTTTTTGTTATAGCATATATTGCACATGCCTTCATGTATTTGTGTGTATGCATGTGTTAAAAGACAGAATCAGAACATTCCATACTAATGTAAGAAAGAGAGACATGATAACAGCTCTCTCTGATGTTGAAGAGAAAAAAATAGAAGAGTACATGGAAAGTTAAGGTTGTCTTAGCTTATTAAGCTCATAATGAATTTTACATAAAGAGTTCAGCAACACACACTCACACAAGGACACACAAACAAATACACATACGTATATGAACACAAACTTTTTCTGCTGGGGAAAGATTCTGGCGGATCCATTAAGATGCTCTAAAGACTTTCACTCAAATACGAGTCTGGCTGTGGTGGGCATTTTCCAGACTAACGCAAACTCTTCTGCTGCTCTAAAATGACTCAATATCAATGCTTTCCTCAGAACAGATCATTTAATTCACTGTCTTTGCATGTTCAAGTTTTCAAATGTTTCAAACAGTGTAGGCTGGAAAATTTCCATTTCTCCAAATGAAATCCAACTGCTGCTTTAAATTCTGGTAAGACGTGTAAACCAAACTTTTTTTTTCTTTTTTTTTTTTTATACTTGTAAAGCTTTTTGCAACAACTCATGTTGTGGTACAAATTTTTTGACATCCAAATACATGTAAAATGGTACATATTGCTACTTAAAAAAAAAAAAGAAAGACAGTTTTTGCTGTGAAGGTGATTTATGATGAATGAGTACCATTGAGCCTTTTTTATGTCTTTGGAATTAAATAGGTCATTTTGTGCTAGCTATATATCATTATTCACTCATTTAGCTTCCAAAAAGGCCATAAAATAATAATTGTGACATCAGAAAAATAAGCATAGCTGCCATGAAAGACAGATTACAAAAGGTCAAAGTAATGCATTGACAACAAATCATGAGGACAGTATAAGTTTGTTCCATCGTCACAGTTTGATTGTTTTAAAGAAAATGTTAAGTGCACTTTAAAGAACACATTTTATTTTATTTTATTAAAACAAAAATGACACTTTTTTTTTGAGTGTATATGTTTGTTAGTATATTAGTGGATTTTCAATAGTGTGAGACTATTGAAAATCTGGTATCTAAAATCGAATTATGTTAATAAATATTATAATTTAAAATAAAAAACATTGAAGATTGTGTTCAATTTTAGGTCAATAATAATAAAATAGGTAAATTTGTGACATTGATCATGTGACGCTTTGTTCAGACAGGTGTTCTTGCTGAAGGACTGGAGGACAAGAAGCTCTTTGGATCATATCAAAACTTACAGGAGAACTTTCTGAACTTTCTTTCATGTTCTTTTTACAATTTAAAAAACTCAAATTGGGATGCTTATTATGTAAGTTGTATTTAAAAATGTTGCATTACATTTTAAAAATGCAAAGTACAAGCATTTTTACCAGTGATTTCTGAATTTTGGACCCCACTGTACATACAAGACTACGTTGTGTGTGTATGAATGTGTGTCACTCACCGGTCTCACTCTTTTCAATCACCTCGACTCTCTCTCCTGCTTTCAGGCTGATTTCTGTATTTTCCTGACGCTGGTAGTCTGCCGTCACCACATACAGACACATACACTCCTCTGCACCCAGGGCTTCTCCATGTTCTCTCCCTGAGGATGATGGAAAAAAACAGGCTGTGAGCCAGCTGCCTCCACGTCCGCGTCCACCTGAACTGCGCCGCGCCATTCACCAACACCAACACAGCCCCAGCCAATCAGCAAGTGGTACCAGATCAACGGCTCATCCAAGAATCAACAACAACAATGGCCCAAAGAGGCTCAGATCTGTAGAGTTAATGTCTCAACAAGCAAAAATGCTCAGGTACAACAAATCCTACTTTCATCCAGTCTCATCCCACCTTAAAGTTCCAAGGTAAAAGGTTTTGAGCAAGCACAGTTCAACCTGAAGCACATCCTACCGACCCTGGGCCCAGGGGTCCAACCAAAGACAAGACTCAGATGGGCTCTGGCATCTTCTCTAATAGTTTCTGATCCCTTCTGCAGCAGGACACAGGCCTGACTAAATAAAGAAAAGGAGCAAAAGGGGAAAAGAAAGACAGAAGGAAAAAAAGGGGTAGCTGACGAAAGGAGTGAAAGATGAGATGTGGAAAATAAACCAAGTGCTATGGGCTCAAGGGGCGGGAAATAGAGAAAGGGGAAACAGACGCCAATCAAATGATGCTCCACCCCTTTAAAACAGTTTAAACCGAAGCATATGGCATATGAAAATAAAGTATACTCACACACTCAGTACATACTCGCATTCTCTCCAACTTTGCTCACATTCTCTGAAACACATGCTACTGCTCTCTGACACAAAAATAGTATGGTCACATTCGAAACACTGATTCTCTATTTTCAAACAAGAAACAACAACTACATTAATGGTAGTTTTTAGCATTCGCTTTAGGGCTCAATCCATCTCTATAATTTATGCTAACAAAAAAAGCCATGAAAGACAGATCACTGACAACAAATCACGAGGACAGCATAAGTTTGTCACATCGTCACTGTTTGAATGTTTTAAAGAAAAAGTTACGTTTTTTTTAAAGTTATTTTTTTATTAAAACCAAAAATAAATGTTTTGATTTTTTTTTGTGTGTGTGTGTCTATGTTTGTTAGTATGTTAGTGGATGTTCAAAAATGTGAGACTATTGAAATTCTTGTATCTAAAATCTAATTATGTTAATAAATATTATAATAATAAAAAAAAACATAGAAGATTATGTTAAAATTTAGGTTAAAAATCAAAAAAGGCAAAAACAGCAAGGTCACATTTGAAACACTGACTGATTCTCTATTTCAAACAATGACTACATTAATGGTATTACATTAATGGTTTTTAGCATTAATTTAGGGCTATATAACTGTAGCCTTGACCTCTTTCAAAAACATTGAGTTCTTTTTAATTCTTTCACACTATGTAATATAGTCTATGTGGCTATACCTGTATTTAAAGCAATGTTTATGTTAATGTTTGTTGTAGAGCAATTATTCTTCTACTGTATACATATTGTAATTGTAATTTTATGACTGAATTTGTTTTTTTGTTTTTTTAAGGTTGTCACATGTTGATATTTAAAACAACATAACTCTTGATGAAATTTTATAAACAGATTACATCCTCATTTTGATACATTAGCATTTAAAGCATTTGTGCAGATGCTGTTATTTGGAGTGATTATTCTTTAAAAAGTATCCTGAGTACTTCACTCCATTTTCCAGTCCTCATCCTCAAAGCAGCACACACACAGAGTGTGATAAACTTTTAATTTTCACAATGTAGAAGTAAAGGGATGTTTTATTCCCCTTTTACAGTCCCTCTTTCTCTGTTTTGCTCTTATTTTTCCTCTTTCCTTCTCTCCCATGGCTCCCCCCTCCTCACTCCCCCCTTCACACTGAAGCCACTTCCTCTCTGCCACGTCAACGGCCTCCCTCTGAACTGCTTATTCTTCAAAATCACAGAATCCCTTTCTCTCTTTTCCTTTCTCCCAAATACTCTCTCTCTCTTCATCTCTCTGACCCCAACATCATATTTTACATGTTAGATTTTACATAGTTGTTGTTTATTTCTGCAGTAGGCCTATGTTTCCTGCAGGAATTCAGCTTACCTCATGAACAAACAGGCATAATGTACTTTCTTACATTATAAATCTTACATTATAGCTGCACATTCAGTAATGCACACTAAACTACACTTAATAAAGTACATAAATATGTTACAACTCAAAAAATTAATGAATGATTATGAATACTGTCCAGCATAAAGCACAGTTTTCAGTAACAGTCTCAGGTGCGCACAGCAGAATAGCTTCGTTTTGAGTCAAAACAGGGCGGAAAAGCTGGGAGGTTGTAAAAGAGTGCTAAGGGAATTCTGGTGACCATGAAGGCCCTCAGGGCGACCTAGCCGAACATCAAGGAAATTTTGCAGTGCCATGCTGCCTGATGATCGAGAAGGCTCCTGCAGAAGCCTTTGAAATGTCTGCATGATCCAGGAAGCATGAAGCCGGAACCAGTGTTATCATACCAGCTGGACAAAATATCGATGAGTGAAGTAACACTGCAAGTTCAGCCCCCGGTTTCTGAATCCAGCCAAGGGGGGTGCTCACAGAGGACCTACCTTAGAAAGGACACAACCCACAGGTCCCAGGAAAACACTGCAAAGAAAGCTCACAGAAGAATAATACACACATAACCACCAGCACATTAATATATAGAATGGATCGTACTCACCCACCATGGTTCCCATGCTGGAGCCCTGTTCAAGAGGCGACCCAAAGAACCAACCAAACATCATAGGTCCAGTATAGGAGACTAATGCAGGAAGTTCCTACCCATCGTGGTCAGGTAGAGAGATGGTGGTTACAGGGGAATTAGGAAGGGGAAGATAAAGCAGATGTTAAACCCTCTGATAGAAATGAATAGATACTCAAGTATCACTCTAATCAGGATGAAAGTGCTGACGCCTCATCTGGATCACATCTCTTATCTTGCCTACTTCCCTTTGACCCGTGATTCCTCCTACCCCTACCTGCAGGCAGGGGAGGGGCATGAGCTACAAGACTAGCCTTCTGTTCCCTTTTCTGATCCTCAGATCGAGATGGGTCAGGACCCCTGTGTTTGTTGTACGGGGTCAGACCTGGACCTTCATGGAACAAAAGGATTTGAAGGCTGCTGAGCACGCCTTTGCCTCCCTGAACTTCTTAACCACTGTCTCGACAGAGGTATCGAAAAGTTTGGAAGGTGACATCAGAGCATCGAGAAGAAAGCCCCTCGTTCTTCCCGAAAGGTTCACCCACAGATCACGTGACAGCCCCATACGCTAAACCCAATTGCAGTATGAGCCGGAAAGAGAATTGATTAGTTCATCTCATGAGTCTTCGGGTTGAGTCATTCCTTAATCACGTGACAGACCCATACGCTAAAATCATAGACAGTAAAAGAATGCAGTATTGAGCCGGAAAGATAATTGATTAGTTCATCTTTCGGTTCTTCGGGTTGTTCGTTCTTTTGTCCCGTGACGTGGCAACATTGGCTAGAGTAATTATTAAATCAGATTGTCTGTATAAACCATACTTTTGTAACATATGACACTTTATAAACATTAAAACCACTGTGTACATACTTTTGAATTGTTGTTTATTGTTTATTTTTGTGCCAGAAAAGCTTTGTAACAAAGAGGACAACTATTCCAAAATAAATCAAAATAATCAGAAAAAGTAAATAATTAAAAATAAAATTAAAATTAAAAGATAATAAAGCCACAGGGTCTAATAACCTTAACAAATGAACTTTAAAAGTACAATATAAAAAAAGAAAAAAGAAAAATAAATATTGCACAACAAGCTTTGCTTTTTTTTAAAATAATAATTTAAAATGAATATGTTTTAAAATAAATAACACTTTTGTGCCAAAATAAAAACTTTATATCAAAGAGGATAACTATTCCCCAAATAATTTTAAACCATTTAAATAAAAATAAATGAAAATTAAGAGATACTAAAGCTACGGAGCCTTATAACAATAACAAATTACCTTTAAAATCACAACAACAACAAAAATATTGCACAACAAGCTAGTCTTTTTCTAAATAAATAAAAATAAATAAGCTTTAAAATAAATAACACACTGTGGCTATATTTTTAGGACTTGCTTTAAGGCATGTTTGCATTAAAAAAAAAACAAGCTCCCTGACCTTGGATGGGCTGAGTCTGTTTCTTCTATCTGAGATAATCTGCCCAGTTTTAGAAAAAACAGATGTGGCCACAATGCAAAGTCTTGTCTTTGTGACTTCAGAAAGGCTTTTGTATACTGGTGAACATCTCCTCCACCAGGCCAGAGGGTCTGATGTGCGGGGTAAGAGTGGCTCTCCATCATAGCATCTGAGGTCTTAGAAGAGGTAGCAGAAGGCCTCAAGCTTGCTACCCTCTCGTCAAAGTCTTCCCAAAACATGGCCCCTGCACTGGCAGTAGCACCAGGATCTGAAGTATCCTCCTCACTCTGAGCTGGGTTAAAACTGTTAAAGCTGAAGTTATCATAACCTTAATGTTTTAAACTAACATTAATAATTCAAATTCAAAATTTTATTTGCTTTTAATGTATATGGCATTATGTCCTTTTTTGAGCAATCTTCTTATACATATATTACACTAATATGTCAAGTCTGCCTAGGAAAAGCAATTATTATACCAGCAAACTCAAAATTGGAGTAAAAATTAAATACTTTTTATTGTAAACTTGGATTATTATATAATTATTGCCTAGTGTTTATTTACCGATAGACAGTCAAAAAGACAAATTAATCAATATTTTATTTATAACAGGGTTTTATTTATTTATAAAATAATAACAAACCACAGATCCTCAACAAACAGTAACAAAAACACAGTGACAGAAAATGTCAGAAATAGCGTATGGGTCTGTCACGTGAACGAGTCAAACTCGACCCGAGACCCGAAAGACTCTTGAGATGAACTAATCAATTCTCTTTCCGGCTCAAGACTGCGTTAGTTTTGCGTATGGGGCTGTCACGTGATTAAGGAATGACTTAAACCCGAGGACTTGTTGTCAGATAAGAGGTGAGGTAAGCTAATCACAGACTAAAGACCCAGGTAAAGAATGAATTTTTTTTCTTCTGTATCTTATAGCATTTTAGTTTTGTATTGTTTTTAGTGTGATCAACGTTTGCGTAAGTACTAGATGTGTTGGGGAAGTAATACATAACATTTTCATTACATTTTGCTAAAATGAACGAAATGACTCGAAAAAAGATTCGTTCATTTTGCTGAACGAGACTCAAAAGTCCGAGTCGGTAAAATGATCCGAACTTCCCATCACTAGCCTGAAGCACCTCCACCATGTGCAATGAAGTGACAGTCTGACCTGCTGCTACTGGCGACCCCTAGAGGACGTAGTTCGAAGTTCCCTTGAAAGGGAAGCAGGGGTCTCAATATGTCTTTTTAAAGTTTAATAAATGTTTTAAATACAGTGCTCATAGAACCAGTCGCTGAAAAAACAGCAATACATAATGCAATGGCCAATGATATCAGTCTGTCTCATTATTAACATTTCAGACTCAGAAAGAATTCACATGACTGAACCATACAGACTCAATTGCTGTGTACTGCCAGTAAGAGAATATGTTCAATTATCAAAACAAACAATATGCAGACATCTAAAGGCACGTTTTGTAATGTATGTTCAATGTTCCGAAAAATATATTTTAATTATCTTCCTTTGGAGGGTTTTCTTAGGAAATTTTAATATTAATAGAGTGCTGCAGCCATGACATCAAAACCCAGAAAACTAATTTGTCATTAGGTTCATCTCAAGATTTTCCTATGGGTTTGTAGGTTTTTTTTTTTTTTTGAGTATAAGGTCTGTGGTAAATATATATTGACAATACTTGCACATTTAGTTGTACAATGTAAACTGTACACACTCACACCCTGACCATTCTTATATAGTTACTTATTACAAACATGTTTTAAAAAATTAACTGTTTTACATTTCACATTTTCATTACAGGTGTACATCATTTACATTGTAGACCAAAACATCCAAGTATAGTCAAGTTATGTTTACCAAAGACCTTATTTTACTAATAAACAGAAGAAGAAAAAAAAAACATTATAAAAACCCATAGGAAAATTTCAAGGGAACCCATGGTGAATTAGTCTTCTGGGTTTTTGCAAAATGGCTGAAGCACTCTATTAACCATTTTTCAAATGATGGGTAACTTCAAACTTAAAATGATGTTCAGTACCAAATACAGACAGTTTATGTAGTGCACACTGAAAACAACAGAACTAATTTTTGTTCTCTTTCTTTCCAGTAACCCTGAGGAGGACTTTGCGCTGGCCTACATACAGTATCACATCCACACACATTTGTGTTTCCAGTTGACTATGGTGGAGGAATGAAGAATTGCATAACTAAGACAGCAGAACTGAGATCTCATTTGAAACACTCAAGAGCAGTAAGAGAAAACACACACACACAACAACATTATTACATTTCACTCAGTGTTTAGAATATCAAATGCACCTCTTCAACATGCGTCATGTTTAAATGATATCCCTCTTTCTGTTGCACACACACTGATATTGGGAGGTACAGTACTTATTATCATACATTACCTTGCAGATGTAATCCACATACCTTCACATCAGCAGTCCAGGGGATCTTGACAAAGATATTTCTGTGCAAATTGAATCCAGCTGTTCCTCTTCTTTTTTGTTAAAATTATGCACTCCCCATGATGTAATGTTAAAGTAGCTTTACCTGTGAAAGCACTTCAGACATGAAGGACATCTTCTGCTAATTCAACCTGAAAAAAGTTGGATGGATTTTTAGAAAAAAACAACAACAACTTTATATTAATCAGTAAAGTTCAGGACTGATAAACAGCTAACAACATGGTAACAGATATATAAATCACTGTTACCTACAATAACACAACCTCTGCAAATGCATAAGAGACTCAGCTAATGTTGAATGTTAAGGATCATTTTGGAATTGCCCTAAAACCAGCATGCACAGAAGTGTTTCATAACACTTACCTTTCATTTTATACATTTTACCAATTAATATCCTTAACAAACCTAACTCAACTGCAATCTATGTACAACAAACTCTGTATTACACTATAAGAAAAAACTGTCAGAAGAAAAGCGGATAATGTCCTGGCAGAAATTTTCAGATGTGTCCTTCAACCCTTAAACACAAAACAAATACAATTCAAAACACAAGTTAAACACCTCTGAGAAATCTATAGGAAAAAAAAATCCTTCATATTAATATGGTTGGCTACATTTGGGTCATTTCCTATATTCCGATATTTTCAAACTGTTTAACAATAAATAATATTGTTCTGTTACTTTTTCTGTTGCCTCTTATTACATGCCAAGGAAGAAAAACTGTATAGAAACTGTTTTATATCCCATGCAAAAATAAGATCCATCACAATTTTAATTAAATTTTATTTTATTAGATTTTTACTAAACCACTGCTAATATACTAAAAGTCCTATAAATAAATCTAAAACTTACTAGATGACCGTTTCTTAGAGTCAGAATTTTTTTTTCCTATACAAATTCCTTAATCTTTATCTGTGTGTTTTTAAATTTAACTGTGTACATGTGTAATCTTGAATGTTTCTGCGAGTATCGGAGCACCCTGAAAAATGTGAGATGGTTGTTAACAAAACATCCTCCTTTACCCAATAGCACTTGTTTTCAGACCACAGCAAACCATACAAGACAACTGGACGCAATCATACATCTATGTAATAAGTTTTTCATTGGGTAAGAAACATTACAAATAAAATAAAGGTCTAACTTTATGATGTGATTATACAATACAATTATTTATCTGGCTTTCTCTGGATTTTACAATCAATTTTAAATATGCAAAATTGTTCATCTATATCCTGATCATGCACATTTGCAGATATCATCTTCCACATTATTTGAGCACATTACTGAAGGTTTTTTTCAGTTTCTCTTTTGTGTTTGCTGTGTTCCCTTTCAAGGGAACTTCGAACTGCATCCTCTAGGGGTCTATGCTCTGCGTTCTTTCTAAAATCCTATATGGTGAGGGCTTTGCGTGGTTGCTTTGTGCCCTTTCTTGAGTTGGTAAAAGCCCCGTTCATCTTGGGCACCACTCCATTTATGTATCCTCGGATACCTATCTAAACAGGGTGTTGCTACTAGGGATCTGTTGAGACAGCTCCTTCAGCAAGCTTATGCAAGAGCAAGTTGTAGCCCCTGTGTGACAGTCAAGATCTTGTATAAATCCTGGGTTCTAAGCCGTATCCCTTTAAAGGAATTGTTCCTGATTCCAAGCCTTTAGCTCTACCCCGGGCCGAGGCCCTAACAAATAAATACTGGGTATGGCCGTAAGGGATAATGTCATGGACAGCCGTCTAAATGTCCCAGGAGCAACTCCTATGGAAATGGTAGAGTTGGTACTTAGTGTTTGCCATGATTCTGGCCTGCACTCCCCTCAGCATGGCAGCATGGGTATACTGTTCCCCATAGCGACCCCTAGAGGATGCAGTTTGAAGTTCCCTAGAAAGGGAACGTCTCAGGTTACGAATGTAACCATGGTTCGCTGAGTAGGGAATGAGACACTGCGTCCTCCAAATACCTTCCACTTCTTAATAATAGACTTGACTGTGGCATTGATAAAGCCTTTGACACTTTTTTTGTATCCCATCTCCTGACTTGTGCCTGTCCACAACTTTGTCCCAGAGATCTTTGACAGTGCCTTGCCATCCACATTAGATTGTTTGCTTCAGCTGCACTGCCAAGGACTGAAATGATCTAGGAAAGTTTTTTCATGCTGAGCTAATCAAAATGACTACAGCCAATCACAGTTGAAAGCCAAATGTTTTTATGTGCCATTGAGAAGGTGATTATACACCTGAATGAGTTTTCAAGTCCGATTCAAGTCGATCCTTTTTTCAAACTCAGTGATTCTGTAATTATTTTCTGACATGTTGGTGTTATATCTTTCACTTGGATGTTATAAGTTACACTGATTAAATACATCTGGATAAAACAAAAACTGTGTCCGTCTTCATTTCAGTCTGCAAAGCAACAAAATGTGATTATTTTAAAGGGAGGTGATCCTTTTCTATACCCACTGTATGCTCACATTAATAAATGAATGCATTCAGCAGCAAAATAAGAATGTAATTACCTAAACTTGTCTAAACAGGTTTTAATAGCTGAATTGAATGTGACTTTGTCTTATTGTAGTGTTATGTTTTCAGGTTTTGTGAAACATTATAAATGTTTACTGTTCTGTTCTGTATCATTGTAATGTCATATTCGGTGGAAGTGGAACATCAATAAATCTTTTTTATGGTCAAATGGGGTGATAACAAATGTTGTAAAAGGCAAAGCAGAGATTTAGAGGGAGAAGTAAAGAGAGAAGAGAGGATAGATGAGTTTAATATGAATTTTCCTGGAACGGCACACTTGGCTTATGCGAAAAGGTTCACACTTATGCATATGTTTGTCAGTATTAATTAATATTGTTTGATGCTGTTTAGTTTTTGTAAATATGTCAGAACATTAGCAGATAAATGTAAGGAAAAGCTTGCATGTAATTTAGATTCAAGTTTATATTACATTTGATGTCATGTCTCTTAGCACTTTATCTAATGGCAAGGAATTTTACATTTTCATTTCAGGGTGGGGTATCCCTTTAACAAGACTATATACTATAATGAGACTAGCCTACTCCCTAGGCTACTTAATAAAACTATAATATTAATAAATAGAACTGAATAGAAATATAGGCGCTGAAGGGAAGCTGATGTAAGCAATTGACATGTACAAGTTGTTGTTGAAAGCATTAAACCTACTTGCTACTTTTGGATTTCCATTTATAGCTTAATTTAGTAAAACATATAGATGAAATGTGTTTGTTTTTTGTATAATTGCAGTTATTGTTAAAAAAAACTTACATGTGAATATTATGTTTTTACTGGATATTAACTTTGATCGTTAATACGAAACAAATCCTCTCATTAGAAACTCTCTGAGCTGACTGGCTCACTCTGTCTCCCCCTTCTGGTCACCAGAGGAACAGTGGGAAACTTTCAGCTCTTGTTTTAAAAGGTGCTGCATAACATTACCACTCCACTCGAAGGTAATCTGTGTCAAGATTGTACTTTTCAGCTAAAGTGTATAAAGACATTAAACAAATGGCTTATCAAACTTAATGTCTGAAAAGATTTAGCACTACTTATTAATAATACAGTTTTGTTCTGAACTGTGTATGAACTGTGAACTTCTGTCCATCTTGTCATTATAGACTTTACAATTCAATTTTATTTCTGTTTAAACTTAATCCAACTTATATGTGTACTTCTATGTATTATTGGTAGGCAGTATAATTTTAGTTTGTGACCGTGTGCTATGGGAGGGTGTATTAGAGGCCAGAATATTAAAAGCATGGAAATATTTTGTTTACTGAGTGACCAGACAGTCCGTATTAAAAATACATAAGGGCATCTCTCTTACACACACACACTGTCTGCCTGTTATTTTTCCACTGCTCCAAATGGAACATGCCAATAGCAGTGTCTTGTATACATGACAAGGTAATTTTCCTGTTACTAACAACACACACACACACACTTACAAGTATATAAAGCTGGTAAATATTACGACTGGTAAATAAAACCTACAAATAACCAATTCAGAGATATTACATTACTATGACTCATATTCACTGATTATAGCAAGCTGGGTTTGTGTGTCAAAGGCAAATAATCAATTAGATTTGCAGACTAAACAAAGGGACAAGGAAGCTGTAATCAAATTATCTAATATGCATAATGCTTTATATCTAACTGCATGCACAATAAGCAACATACAACAACACTTACTAAAAAATCCCTAAACAATTGCCATGTTTCACTAGTTCATCAGATTCAGTTGGGTGTGGGGAGCTTTAAAATGAAGCTGTTATATTCAGTTCTAATAATTTGCAGGATTATTAAACAATTCTTTAAGGTTTTTGTATTTATTCTTCAAAATGTAGACAAAACCTGACTCAGAACACACACATGTATCTGTCATTTGCAGAAAAATAATGAACAGTACAAAGTTGTAAAGGTTGATAATGGAATGGCATTTTAAAACTGTCAGTGCATGTTTTGGGTTTCTCATACTCTGAAGACCAAATGTCCACTTACAGGTCCATCTCAATAAATTAGAATGTCGTGGAAAAGTTCAATTATTTCAGTAATTCAACTCAAATTGTGAAACACGTGTATTTAATAAATTAAGTGCACACAGACTGAAGTAGTTTAAGACTATGGTTCTTTTAACTGTGATGATTTTGGCTCACATTTAACAAAAACCCACCAATTCACCATCTCAACAAATTAGAATACTTCAATAAGACCAATTTAAAAAAAAGAATAATAATAAAATAAATAAATACAAATTTTTAGTGAATTGTTGGCCTTCTGGAAAGTATGTTCATTTACTGTACATGTACTCAATACTTGGTAGCCCTTACAAAAAATAAGTTTAAGTATACTTATTTAAAAAAAAAAAAAAAAAAAAAAGGAAAATATGCTTTTAGTTTAGTTTTTATGCACTTCTCAGAAATGGGCTTTATGTACTCCTCAGAAATATACTTAGAATTACATTTAAGTATACTTGATTTATACTTGCAAAAAGTCTAAATGTATTTGAGCTATACTAGAATCAGTGTTTTCATTATTATATGATAGAGGGCGCTAGTACACATCTTCTGCACAGAATTTCCAAAAAACACTAGTGAAGAAGAAAAAGAAACACCAGATACTAACACATGTACTCTAACATGATCATCTGACGTGAAACAGCATCAAAACTGTAACGTTATGGAATAAAATGTCAACCGATGAAGAGGTAATGATTATAGTCAAGCTTTGGGGTGTTGATTGACTCAATCTACTTTTTCATTATCATTCTGAATCCAATTATTTTTTTCAGCTTTTTATTCAAAATGTTATCTCTTTATTTTTTTATGAAACTTGCCCACATTAAAGTGTTAAAAAAATAATGCATGAAGCTAGAATAAAATGTTTTTGTTTACAAGCAGATACTCTGTTCTTTCTTTGGATGTTTTGTATGTTCAGATGTTCATATAACAAAATATATACATATTAAAACCTAAATAGGGACATAGTAGTATACTTAAAGCATGATGTAAAGTTCACTAAAAAAACGTATGAGTATACTTGCAGTATAAAACTACTAAACTAGTAGTTTACTGAGATTATACTTTAAAGTTTACAAAGTAGCTATTTAATTAGTAAACTATCAGTACACCTATAAGTTCACTTTTATTGTAATTGCAGTACAAACTACAAACATAGAAGTAAACTAGTTGTGTACTCAAAGTTTGCTACTAATATACTTCAAGTATACTTAAAATAAAATTTTATATGCTAGAAAGTGGGAAAATTTAGTCCCAATGAGTATTGAAACAGTACACTTACAAGTATACTACTTGAACACTGATATTTGTATACTTGCTACATAAAGTATACTTAAATATATACTTGAACTTTACTTAAGTATACTTAATAAAATAAATTTGAAATATACTACTTTTTGGTAAGGGGGGGGGCTCCTTTTGCTTTAATTACTGCATCAATTCGGTGTGGCATTGAGGTGATCAGTTTGTGGCACTGCTGAGGTGGTATGGAAGCCCAGGTTTCTTTGACAGTGGCCTTCAGCTAATTTTTTTCCTGTTTCTCATTTTCCTCTTGACAATATACCATAGATTTTCTATGAGGTTCAGGTCTAGTGAGTTTGCTGGCCAGTCAAGCACACCAACACCATAGTCATAGGCAGGTGCCAAATACTGCTGGAAAATGAAACCGGCACCTTCAAAAAGCTGGTCAGCAGAAGGAAGCATGACATGCTCCAAAATGTCTTGGTAAACAGGTGCAGTGACTTTGGTTTTCAAAAAAACACAATGGATCAACACCAGCAGATGACATTGCACCCCAAATCATCACAGACTGTGAAAACCTAACACTGGACTTCAAGAAACTTGGGCTATGAACTTCTCCACCCTTCCTTCAGACTCTAGGATCTTGGTTTCCAAATGAAATACAAAACTTGCTCTCATCTGAAAAGAGGACTTTGGACCACTGGGCAACAGTCCAGTTCTTCTTCTCCTTAGCCCAGGTAAGATGCATCTGAAGTTGTCTGTGGTTCAGGAGTGGCTTAACAAGAGGAATATGGCAACTGTAGCCAAATTCCTAGACACGTCTGTTTGTGGTGGCTCTTGATGCCTTGATCTCAGCTTCAATCCATTCTTTGTGAAGTTCACTCAAATTCTTGAATCGATTTTGCTAGACAATCCTCATTAGGCTTTCTGTTAACATGCTTGGATACAGCACTCTGTGAACAGCCAGCTTCTTTGGCAATGAATGTTTGTGGCTTACCCTTCTTATGAAAGGGGTCAGTGATTGTCTTCTGGACAGCTGTCAGATCAGCAGTCTTCCCCATGATCTTGTAACCTAGTGAACCAAACTGAGAGACAATTTTGAAGGCTCAGGAAACCTTTGCAGGTGTTTTGAGTTAATTAGCTGATTGGCATGTCACCATATTCTAATTTGGTGAGATGATGAATTGGTGGGTTTTTGTTAAATGTGAGCCAAAATCATCACAATTAAAAGAACCAAAGACTTCAGTCTGTGTGCATTGAATTGATTTAATACACGAGTTTCACAATTTGAATTGAATTACTGAAATAAATGAACGTTTCCACAACATTCTAGTTTAATTATATGCACCTGTATAAGGCAACTGTAATTACATTCACTATACCAAATCTGGAAAACCAACAACTCAGACTTTCCAGATCTCCCAGGAAATATGAGACACTCCACAAGAAAGCTTCCTCGCCTTTACTGCAAGGAAAAGGTGGTTAGTGAAGTTGATGATAGAACAAGGATCTTTGTCATAAATCCTTTTTTATTGTCACTTAAAAATTACTTAACATAGTATTGTATAAAACGGACTCACTGCAATAAAGTAATGACATATATATGATATTGGGGGACAATGTTACATTTTATACAGAATTATTTTGCACCCAGTCAAAGGTTTACTCAAGACACAAAGCAAGGCTTTGGTCAAAAGTGTAGTGGCATTTTCTTAACATTCATTTGCAAATATTTATACATAATATATTAAGGTTCTACAACATATACTGACGTGAAATATTGACACTGGCATCTCACATATACAGTAATAAAATATATACTGTTGTCAGGGACCAGCCTGTTAAAAAACTGTGAAGGATTACCGTATTACCGGGCGCAGACATACACATACATTAGTCACAGAATCAAATTCTGTCTCTTTTTTTTCTTTTTTCTTTTTATGGACTTCAGCATATTCGTATATTTCTACATTACTAATGATTAGAGATGCAGAACATGCTGAGGTATGTCTTAAAATCAAAGGTGGCTTAAGTAAGACAATTTCAAAATAAGGCTTCTCTCTACCAATTAAATTCAATTTGTTGTCACTTTGGTATTGCAGACAAAAAAAGAAGATAATGTGAAGGCAGGGCCCCCTCAAGTGCAGGGCCCAGTGCGGCTGCAACAGTTGCAGCCCCTTAAGGATGGCCCTGTGTGAAGGAGACTCTTGTAAAACAAAAACAAAACAAGAAAACAGGAAGATAATGTGCAGTTACTATTTCAAAGTCCTTGTTATTCCAGAAATAACTAAATAAATCTTTGGATATGGATTTTTCATGGTAAGTGCAGTAAAAACCCCATTCACATATTATATAACTCTGCAGCTTTCAGTGACAAATGTTCTCATTGATGCTAGCATGTATCTTTATAGGTTGATGATGTCCACATCCAACACGGTGAGACCATTCATCTAGGAGAGTAAAGTAACACAATTCAAGTGATCAAGATCTACAAAAAAACAGAATCTGTTGTCCAGTAAACAATCTACTTATACTACTAGCAAACAACTTCTGCCATATATAAGCCTCAAAAAATGAGGCAGTCTTAAAAGCATCTAAGAGAAATGAATACATCCTCTCAAAAATGACAGGGTTTGTGGGAGATATACAAAAATGCATTGCTTTGAACAAAAGAAAATGTTTGGCACCATGAGAAGTCCCTTGTCAAAACCATACCAGAAAAGAAAACCATAAGAAAAGGAAGTCAATCTTCTACATGTTCAGCAGAATGTTAAGACCAAGGTCGGTTTTAGACCTTTGAGATATTGTTCAAGCCACAGAAGCTACTTTGTCACAATCAAGAGTGGGCTGTCGAGAAGTGTTGATGCCCTCTTCTGCAGGGAAATTTCCCTCCTCTGATGTCCTGTTCCAGCAAGGCAGAGTGGAACAGAACAAGAACAGAAAAATTCCAGACACTAAAACACAAGTGCCACTGAAGTAAAATGCCAAGTCATATGACTGAGTCCAGTCGAAAAACCAACCTATAAGAAAAGAAAACCAGAGAAAACGTCAGTAAAAGTTTATTTTGTATTTTCTTTAGTATTTGTTTACTTTTCTGATCATGCAAGCATTTGTCTTAATTTTTAACCATGCCTGTGCTCATTATTTGTTTCTTACCTACAACAGGTGGTCCGAGGGTGATTCCAAACCCTCCGAAGCACATGAGAATGCCGTGAGCCTGACTGAGTCGTTCAATGCCCACTATCTTGGTAGTGATGTAGGATGTGAGAGACCAGTTCCCTGAGAAAAATCCAATTGCGGCTGATAAAACTTGCAGACCTATGTAGCTTTTCGACACAGGAATGAGCAGCAGAGCTATGCCTGTGCCTGTCAGCGTCAGGGCATACAGGTACAAGCTGTTCACCCATCGCATGTCTGCCAGGATGCCCAGGACCAGCTTACCGATGCCGGTTGTCATGGCAACGATGGAGACTAGTGGTATTAGTGCAATCCCATCGATAAGCCCCTCACTCTGGGCTACATCCTCCATGAAGAGTACTGGGGGGAATGCCCCCAAGCTGAACAAGAATATGGCGATACAGAAAGCCATGAAGACACGGTCCTGTAGGAGCTCTATAGTCTTGCACAGGTACTGTCTATAGGGGCGCATTTGCTTTTTGATAGCCCGTGCTACTACTGAACAAGTCAATATCCCACCTTTTCTTTCCCCTTCACTCTCTTGCAGTTGGGTGGGTTCCTTGATGATCAAAAGCTTGGTGACTGTCTTATCAGCTGAGCCGGATGTGGTTTTGAGATCAGAGTCAATGATAATGGCAGTAGGTTTGATGTAAAGTGGTTCTGGTTCTTCTGTACGTTGTAGAGCAGCTCTCTGCTTTAGGTAGTATCCAGGTAAGTTCATAGGTCGCATTGGCCCAGCACATGCCATCAGGTTGAGCGCCAGTGCTCCAACGATAAGCAGGCAGCCCTCCAATCCAAACAACTCAATGAGCTCATTCTGGAGTGTGGCGTAAATGAACCCGCCCACACTTGTACCTGAGTAGGATTAATATAATTAACATCTAAAGAATCAGGTAACCAAATAAAAATCTTTGCTTTTTGCGATCTGCACCATTTTTTATGTTTTCTAATGAAAGTTGATTTCTTGTGTATTTTTGTATTTTAGGTATTTGTTTCACTTGATTTTCATGAAGCCAAAAACAACTGATTACAAATTAAAGTACCAATAAAATATCATAATACATATTTTACATAATACATATTTTATTTCATTCCAGACCTGTGGTGACAATGCCCAGTGCTAGGCCACGCCTCTTGTCAAAGTACTGGCAGGTTATGGTAAGGGTGGCTGCATAGACAAGTCCACAGCCAATGCCTTAAAAACAGAAACATAAACGTATTCTTGAATTCTACATGAATGTAGCATTTCACAACTATATGTATACATTTAAAATGTGTTATCATTTTTGTGGTTAGCATACTTCTGTGTGTGTGTTCAGAGGGTTTTTTTTTGTTGTTGTTGTTGTTGTTGTTGTTGTTGTTGTTGTTGTTGTTGTGTATGACCAGAAGTCAGCACTGTTAACATTGATGGTACCATGGTTTCAAATTCTAAACTCTCAATGAATGTTATATAATCATAATAAATAGCAACCCTGACACAAACACACCATCACATTATGCAAACTGTTCAGCATTTTCTTACAATCTTTCACACAAGCACAAACCATCACTCTCTAATAGTATTATGACCTGAGAAGATAAATACAGGGCATATTCATTAAGCTTTGAAGGTCAAAGAACAGACACAAATGTATCTGTTTCTACTGGCAAACTGCTATTCAATCAATGCTAATGATGCTTTTATTATCTTACCGACGACAATGCCATAGGAGAAGATGAGGAAAGAGATGTTCGGAGCAAAAGCACTCAGCATTAGACCTCCGGCCACCATCAGACCACTGAAGACAGTTACCGGCCGTGCACCAAAATTATCCACACAAGCATTGCACACTGGGCCTACAAAGAAAGAGACAGGAACCATATATTACTGAATGCAAAAAAAAAAAAAAACCCCGAAAAATCTGGGAAATGTTCTACAAGAAAAATTATGCACACCGTACATTTGACCGCAAACCACAAACTTTGTATCTTGTATCTATCAAAGTTGTATCTTTGCCTTATGCAGTTAGGTAAATGTTTTGTTATAATTTTTACCCTTATATTATGATTTATTACACCATAAATTATTGGTACCATGTTATAAGACCCCTCACAGGACCAACAGCCCTTCTGTCCTATTAATGGGTAAAGGGACCCTCACTCCAACTCTGTCTCAACAGATACTAAATAAGACCCTGTCATACTTTAGTGGTAAAGAGAATGCGTTAGTCTATCATTAGAAATAACAAATTACTCAGCACTGAGTTGCTCCTAATATGGCCAAAAATGGCTGGACTCTGGAGAGCATTTAGTGGGAACAGTGTGTGTGTGTTTGTGCCACCCAGACTAAATGATTTCTTAGTCTTTATTTTAACGGCTCATTAGGTTTTGTACTGTCTGGTATGGGACACTTTATATAATCTAACATCATTGCCAAATGCCCTCAAATACACTTACGATTGCACAACACTACACTGATATCAATCTTTCCAAACTAGGGCTCTATAAACTGACCAACAATATAAGTATGGATGGACCTACAGCTGAACCAGAACCATCCAACCCAAAATAATCAGAACTCTTATCAAGCATAATGAGACAATAAATAATAAAGGAGCTAATATAATAAGGAGAAAGGGGAACTATCTATTTTGTTGCCCTTTCACAGGGTGCGTCTGATCATAAATCAATTGGAGCATGATAGACATCTCCTACTAGTACTGAATAAGATATGTGTGTTTGCTTCGCAGCTCAGAAACAACTCAGTAAATCACTCTTCTTCTGAATCAGCATGACCAGGATACACAAACACATGCTACTCATGCTCACACATAGACACCCATGTTCCAGACAGTCCCATCCAGTCATGACTTTCCCTGCTGTGACGAAGGACCACACAGCTAAAAGTGTCTGTAAACAAAACCTGACACCTCCAAAACCAAAACACGCACACAGACACATTCACACAAGCACATTCGGCTTGTGTGAACTTTTACTGTAGCTTATGAAAGGTGAGAGAGTGCTGTCTTTCTTGTTTTCGGAACACAATGTTATGCCTGTCACATTAATCTCAGTAATCATAAACCATTTACTAATGGTTATATGTTGCTTGCAAAACAAAGGGAAAAAATTCCATAAAAGCTCTTTTTATAAAACATCTGTTGAGAAGCAGATTTTGGTATTTACCATAAATGGCTAACTTGGCCATACTAAAAACAAACAAACCTAGACTGCATGGCTATGGTTCAATCTTTCTGACCTCTTTCTCTATCTTCTAAGTAAAGCTTAGAAGATGTTGTTCTGGGCTTGTAAATTTGACCCCTGCAATGCAGACAGCAATGACTGACTAAATACAACTATACTGTAAACAAGAAGATAATTTCTTTATCTGTCAGCGTGTTTTTTCATGGAAGAGTGCTTTAGAGCACTGAGTCAGCAGCATTCTATGGGAAATAAAGAGCAGTACTGTATGTTTTAGTGTGTGATTTTTATGCCCCGATTAGACGCTGAGGTCAAAGAAACAGGTTTGATAGGAAAGAGCAGTGTAATTTTGCTCATGAATTTTCTTAGTTTTTTTGTCTTTTTCCATTAAAGCAACTAACATTTGAATTTTATCATTTACCATGAACAAAGGTTAATAAATGCTGTACAAATATCATAGTTAGTTCATGTTAACTGATGCAATAACTATAACAAAGAGAACTTATTTTTAAGTAAATTTATTTGATCTTGTTTAAATCGAACAAAATATAATGTAAAACCTACAAAAAATTTTAGCACTCTTTTTGTTGTCTTTTAAAATGTTGAACACCCATTTGTCAGCACGTGTGATAGTTTGCACTGTATAACAGCATCAGAACTCTTGCTGTTTGCACTAACTGCTTTTTATTAGGAAACTTGTACACTCTTCATTTCTCTCTCTCTCTCTCTCTTACACACACACACACACACACACACACACAAACACACACACAAGATGATCAGTACTCACTGGTGATGAACGCCACACCAGACACCATGGATCCGACCCAAGCCGTCATGCCTTTTCCCTCCTGAAAGGCACTGAGCCACTCAGGGTACAACACACCGACAGACTGGGGAGATCCAAAGGATAGGAACTGGGCCATGAAAGAGGCCAACACAATCATCCATCCCCATCCACCATCTAAAGCACCCTCAGCCTTTACAGCACCCATTCTCAGCACTGATCTTAACCTGACTTTACTTGGCACACAGACCTGATGAAAGAAAGGGAGATAGTATGACAGGGTGTAGTTCACGTGTCACACAGTGACAGCAGTGTTCTACAGTGTGATATGCTATCATTTATTCAAAACGATCATTCTTACAGGAACTATATGTTATGTATATATAATCTGCAATATTATATTTAAACTTCATACAAAAAATAAGTCACTTTTTTGGTTAATTGTATATAAATAAAGGTCAATATATAATAGAAATTGAACTGCAAAAAGTTAACAGGTGATTTAAAATGGTGAAAGCTTGAAATGTAAACCAGCAACTACAACTTAAATATTCACTTTTGCTTATTCAAACTAATTTACATAACCAAGAAAGGTTATGTGCATGTTATTGTCAACTACCAGAATAAGATGGGAAAATTAGAAGCTGTGAGACTTACGGCAGGTGGATGTTGCTCTTGCTTGGAGAGCGCGGTGCGCTGAACCGCTCGTGCCTGGAAGACCAGGCCAGTCTCATGCGCTTCTCAGCTGAATACCTTCTCGAGCGCAGCATCACGCGCCGCCTAGTTTTGAAAGCTTCTGGAAAGAGACCACACCTCGAAGGTGGAGAGACCACTGACCGGACTCCTTTCCTATAGCCCCGTTTTCTTTAAATTAGTCCAATTCACTTATGACATCCCGCAGTCGTGAAAAGAACCGGTGGCAATGGCAGCGCGCGGATGCATCTACATCCAGCGAGCGCAGAGCGGTCAACGGAAGCGCGCTGAAGTTTCTCCTCAACTGCAGTTTACCCCCTAATAATTAACAAATTTTGTAATACATTCACGTCTATGCTTTAGGATGCATATGCTAAATTCATGGAATATTTTGTTCTTTAAAAAATTGTGCTTTACCAGCAGAGGAGCAGAAAGACGTGATTACAGGAGAGGTGCGTTCAACATTAAAACGCCATTTCTCTGCTGCACTTCATAAGGCACTTATGCTAGGCTGGACATTGCAACCAGTGCACAGGCATGTACTTTTCTCACCAAGTGCTCTTGTTATCCCGTGAAATAAAGAACCGGTTTGAAGTGAGTCACGGGGAGTTCAACCGGCCAAGCAAAGAACGACTCTCTGTTGCTTTTGGATTATTTAAGGATTTTATATTGCCTCCAAGAAAACTTACTGTTGCTTTACAATGCTGGAGAATTTTTTTTATCTAATAAAAAAAAAGTTAATTATTTGGTGATATCTTAATTTATAGTTCATGGGCTGTCCAATCTTAAATACTGAGACTCATATATCACTATTTTTATATGCATATTCTGCAAGTAAGTTTTCATACGACAAAATAGAGGAAACATTGTAGATACATTTCTGAGTAAATCTTTGGACAGTCAGGTCATGCATCTTTTAAGTAATACATTTTTTATTTAATTTTTTTTAAATAAAGGGAATCTGACTTTGGCATCACAATAGGCTTCAACCTCTGTGTTACTATAATTCACATTTTTGGAGGCATAAAAATAAATATCTGTTTGATGTCAGAGCTGAAGATACTGAAGAACATGTTTAGACTTGGCATCACACCAAACTTCATATAGGACTAGACTTCAGCTTCTTCCCACCCTTCTACATCTCTCCTCTCTGTCTGTGTGGTCGGCTGAACTTTTGTGCTGGGTGAGTGCATGAGGGTCAGACAGCTTGGGCTTTAAGCCCACCGAGATCCTGTTCCTGGCTTTTGCTTGTACTCGTTCCAATACACACATAAAACAAGAGATTTGGTTTTCCCCCAACCTGACTGTATTCCCCTCTGACATGAAAAGAGAGTGAACAAAAAGAAAGACAGAAAGAACAGAACAGTTAATTGCATTTGCCTCATATCACCTTTTTGGACAACATCTCTTCTTATGCAGCCCGCAGGGATCTGGGAAACCAAAGGGATATTTCTGGAAGGAACATACCCTCGGCTCTAGATTACATGTGGATTAAAAAGTCTGCTTAATAAGAAAACAGAGCTTGTCATGATGTACAGAGCAAATTCAAGTCAGGAGTTTAACACCAACTCAGTCTTTACATTTTTGCACATTTAATAATAATTCATCATTGAAATGGAATAAATGTTAAATGAATTAATAATGTAAGACTGTTTTATGTTTTTAACTTCTCAATATAACCCACTGTTTGATTTGTTAACGCTAATACACACTCTTGGCGATCTCTCAAAACTACACAAGGAGCCACATCAGGTGCTTTTCAAAGTTGGTTATTTTCCTTCACTCTCTGGTTCATTTAAAAAAAATATATTTCAATTAAAATGTTGGTTTTGTAAATAAATTCATACACAATCTTTATTAATCTCCAAATGTACAGTCGTGGCCAAAAGTTTTGAGAATTACATAAATATTAGTTTTAAAAATTTGCTGCTAAACTGCTTTTAGATCTTTGTTTCCGTTGTTTCTGTGATGTACTGAAATATAATTACAAGCACTTCATTCGTTTCAAAGGCTTTTATCGACAATTACATGACATTTATGCAAAGAGTCCCTATTTGCAGTGTTGGCCCTTCTTTTTCAGGACCTCTGCAATTCGACTGGGCATGCTCTCAATCAACTTCTGGGCCAAATGCTGACTGATAGCAACCCATTCTTTCATAATCACTTCTTGGAGTTTGTCAGAATTAGTTGGTTTTTGTTTGTCCACCCGCCTCTTGAGGATTGACCACAAGTTCTCAATGGGATTAAGATCTGGGGAGTTTCCAGGCCATGGACCCAAAATTTCAACATTCTGGTCCCCGAGCCACTTAGTTATCACTTTTGCCTTATGGCACGGTGCTCCATCGTGCTGGAAAATGCACTGTTCTTCACCAAACTGTTGTTGGATTGTTGGAAGAAGTTGCTGTTGGAGGGTGTTTTGGTGCCATTCTTTATTCATGGCTGTGTTTTTGGGCAGAATTGTGAGTGAGCCCACTCCCTTGGATGAGAAGCAACCCCACACATGAATGGTGTCAGGATGCTTTACTGTTGGCATGACACAGGACTGATGGTAGCACTCACCTTTTCTTCTCCGGACAAGCCTTTTTCCAGATGCCCCAAACAATCGGAAAGGGGCTTCATCGGAGAATATGACTTTGCCCCAGTCCTCAGCAGTCCATTCACTATACTTTCTGCAGAAGAACAATCTGTCCCTGATGTTTTTTTTGGAGAGAAGTGGCTTCTTTGCTGCCCTTCTTGACACCAGGCCATCTTCCAAAAGTCTTCGCCTCACTGTGCGTGCAGATGCGCTCACACCTGCCTGCTGCCATTCCTGAGCAAGCTCTGCACTGGTGGCACTCCGATCCCGCAGCTGAATCCTCTTTAGGAGATGATCCTGACACTTGCTGGACTTTCTTGGACGCCCTGAAGCCTTCTTTACAAGAATTGAACCTCTTTCCTTGAAGTTCTTGATGATCCTATAAATTGTTGATTTAGGTGCAATCTTAGTAGCCACAATATCCTTGCCTGTGAAGCCATTTTTATGCAACGCAATGATGGCTGCACGCGTTTCTTTGCAGGTCACCATGGTTAACAATGGAAGAACAATGATTTCAAGCATCACCCTCCTTTTAACATGTCAAGTCTGCCATTCTAACCCAATCAGCCTGATATAATGATCTCCAGCCTTGTGCTCGTCAACATTCTCACCTGAGTTAACAAGACGATTACTGAAATGATCTCAGCAGGTCCTTTAATGACAGCAATGAAATGCAGTGGAAAGTTTTTTTTGGGATTAAGTTAATTTTCATGGCAAAGAAGGACTATGCAATTCATCTGATCACTCTTCATAACATTCTGGAGTATATGCAAATTGCTATTATAAAAACTTAAGCAGCAACTTTTCCAATTTCCAATATTTATGTAATTCTCAAAACTTTTGGCCACGACTGTATTATTAAGAATAAATAATTATTAGTACTATGGATTATTATTTCTTAATTATACTATAAGACAAATTAAAACAAATACATATAAAAAAATATAATACAAATTATATTATAGTACTAATATATTACTAATACTAATTTGTAATTATATTATTATTATATTGGTTTTACTGTAGAATTAAGTAATTTCTGCTTTCTAGGTCTTTGCCCGAGAGAAAGCAGCACAGGACAGCTTATGCTGAAATACTTGTACAGTGATTACCACACAGCTACGCGACTCGATGGATGTGTGTGTGTGTGTGTGTGTGTGTGTGTGTGTGTGTGAGAGAAAGAGCGCTTGCTAAGACTAAGAGAGATAAGAGAGATGTTTGGTAAACTGTGCTGGGGGATCGATGTGCAGTACTAAACCGGACACCAGTGGGCTGATGTCATGAAGGGTCACATAATGTACCACTGTCTGTACTTGGAACAACGGCTTCAACCAAGATGTGATTAAAACTAGAGAATGTGATTTACAGGTTACCGTTCACATACCTCTGTAGTTCTGTGAACCGATAAAAGAGGTTAAACGTTACATAATCCAACTCACAGATAACTCGCATTGAATCAACATGCATGTGCTACGTGAAACAAATCAAGACATCGTGGTAATGATTGAAGCCTGCAGGACATCATATTTTTAAGACCACCTAAATTGAAATTTAATACCCACAGAAATGTCTTTTATTTTTTATCTCATTTAAAAGCCCAGGGAGCACATGAACAGTCACGTAAGGTACTTTCAAAATTCGATTTGCTACAGAACTAGCCTAACGTATCTCACCTTGATTTACTTCTGGCCCTAAATTTGACACAGCGCCCCAAAAGTACCAAAATGTATGTTTTGTATCATACATGAAATCAAGCAGTGAAATGCATTAATATTACTAAGAACTGTACAGGCCCTATAATATGATACATTCCAGAATAGGAAAAACATTTTCTTTGCATTAAAGTTTCTTGAATCTTGATAATACTATGCTCTCAGTTGTTAGGGTTAAAAGTTTCCCTTTGTAGAAACTGTACTTAACAGCCCGTGTCAGTTTTTAAACTTCATGGTTTTTGAGGATGAGGGCATGCTATATGAACTGCTATTTATTTTGCTATACTAACTGAACTAGTATATGAAACTTTGATTTTATCGTTGACTTTTTACATTGTTTCCTCTCAAATTTTCACCTTTTAATCATTACAAATCAATAAGCAATACATCAATGAATGTCTTTCTTTACAGAAACAGACCTGTTTACAAGACCTGGCTACAATAAGATGAGTAAAAAAAAAAAAAAAAAGAAAAAAAAAAAAAAAGATATTAAATATTCTTAATATAAAAAATTTTGGACTCACAGAAACCCTGTAGTTCATCTCAAAAAGCTGTCAAAATAGCAGGAAACATGAACTATCACTTGTGACTTCTGAATCCTCCCCCCAGGATCTGACTGAAAAATAAAAGAAAGAACCTTCGAACTCACAATATCTTAAAAAAAAAAAAACAGACAGCTTTATGACCTAAAGTTCAATAACTTGCACACATTTTAGGTAAAATGAAACACACAATTTTTTTTTTTTTTGTACAAGCATTTAATCATATTGAGTTAATTGTTCAACAGTACCTTGTTTTGTTGCATCAACATGTCGGTTCATGTTTAGGTGCTATATGACACTGGCATTAAGCAAAATTCCCCATCTGAATAAGTGTTCAGGGCACTGAATTGACAGTGAGGGCTCCGAGAGAGGTTGAGCTGCTGATCAGAAACCAGTATTGACTTTGTTTTTGTAGTGGGTCATGTATGGATTCTAGCAGGGAGAGACTGGTCTCTGACCAGCAGTCGTGGGAAACCTCTACAGCTGTGCAGACACACACAAACACTAGAATCCCACTATAATACACACACAGAGAGGCAACAAGTGCTGTTTCAGTACATTTCAGTCTGTCTGTCTTTACTATCTACACGCTGCCAACAAGCCACACACACACACACACACACACATCTGTTTTACAAACAAAAACAACCTAAAACAAACAGACAGACAATAAAACAAAAGAAAAACGTTTTACTGCCGCACCCACGGCAAATGTGCTGGGAGCTCTCTCAACTTCTGTGAAAATGCACGTATATGAGGACAGATTTATCCAATTGAGCGTTAAGTTGTTTATTAAATGGAAAATTTAGATTACATTTAAAGGTAAATCTGTTAAAACGAATTAGATTAAATGAGGGCTGGGAAAAGACCCCCCCCCCCCCCCAAAAAAAAATGCAGGCATACACATAAGTTAACCCTCTTGAATGATCTTCCCGAACCAGCTTGATCGCTTTACAGAGAAAAAAAAAAAAGATGGTAAGAATAACAAAATTTAACGGCATGGGGCTGGTTATGGACCTGTCAGTTGGGCCAAGCATCTACACTTTCTCCCTTTTCACATTACCATTCCTTTCACTTCCCAGTTCAACTGTACTCTAATTTCATATTCACTCCAATCCCTTCCAACCTTTGCCCTGTGGAGGATCACTGGGTTGTTGTCATTGTGGTAGTAGTGTGGCCTAGCTTGGAGCAGCCTAGTTTAAGGTACCGCACTGTGCATGCATTAAGGCTGAGAGGGGAGGTTCTGTGATGTCACAGAGTGGGAGGAGCCTGACTGAATCATCGGCTGTGCAGGTGGTGGTGGTGGATGATGGTGCTGTGCTCCAGAGTGTGTGTTTGGGGATGGAGGTGGCGTCGGACGCTTGAACTTATCTGGGCTGGTGCTTCTCCTTGGGGATGGCCTCTGTATGAGGGGAGGAAATACAAGACAAGCTCATGATGTGATAAACAATAAATGGTTAAACAAAAAAATACTATTATTAATGTTGAAACCAGTTGTGCTGCTTAAGACAAAGGGTTTTTAAAGCACCAAATCAGCAAATAAGCAAAACAAGTACATATATGCTTAATTCGGAACTACATTCTAGTCTATAATGCTTATTATTACTCTTACATTTACTGTGTAAGAATAGCATGCTAGCATGTGGTTTTGACCTCAGAAATAATTTATGAGGACTGTAGAGGGCACGTCAAAAAGAAAACAAAGTCAAAACCCGGAAATTAGGCAATTTTTAAATACAGACCATGACATGACTGGGGAACAGAGTAAGAATGGTCATCATTCAATTCAACATTTTCTGACAACTCCGGTCATGCTTTTGCTGAACAAAACAACACTAAAATGTACAGATTAAATGGTAATTGGTATCATCTCGCCTAGTTTATTTTACGTGTGTATTTACATGTGCAGATAGAGTGTGAAAGTGCATATGTGACCCCTCTGAGAATGCTGGAAGGGTCTGGCTCTGCTGTCACTCCTGGTTCATCAAAACAAGCTGACTTTTTCAAGGCACCGCAGGACATGAAAGTGAGCCAACCGCTTTTCGCTAGAATAAACAGATCACTGTTGCTATAGCCAACAGTTCCCCAACAGAAAAATATAATCAACAATGTTCAAATGGATATTAGGAAAGCAAAAAGAGTCAAAAATAATGAGTGTCATGAATTAGCGAATTAGTGTCAAGAATTAGCAAAACATACACTGAAATACTCAGATTTTGGATTTCTTTGTCTGAACAAAATACCTCAGCAGTATGCATAGAATATTTCAATTGCTTACAAACTCAAGAGTCTTGTGAAATGTGATGAGCAATCGGCTGCAGCAAAAGTCTTGTTGATGTTTTTGGTTATTTAGATTATATGGTAAACTTGCAATGAACCTTTAAGGGATGGCAAGGGTGAGGTTATGTAACGTGCTTACCTAGTCAGTCCATTTATCAAAGTCTCAGCTGGTAAATAGAGTGGTCATATTGGTTCAACAGACATAAACATGAGGCTGGACTAACTTCTGCTGCAACAAGGCTAGTCTTACATTGTTGGCCTCCACTCAACTGGACAATATCCAGAGGGTATTGCGGAACATACATATACTGAAGTTGAGAACGGCTGAAATGGTTACTTCATTGCTGTACATTTATAACTTATTTATCTGCTAGCTAACATTAATTAACAAACTAAATCCACGTTGCAGTTGACATTTATCTCAAATGTTACTAAATGACTTAAAAAGGTATTATATACAACCATTCAAAACTCTGAGGTCCGTAAGATTTTAAGAAATAAATTAATACTACGATTCAGCAAAAAATGCTTTATGTCAATCAAAATTGAAGTAAAGATGTTTAATGCTACAAGAAAAAAAGTATATATATATATATATATAAACACAATGTTCTTTTGAACTTTCTTCTCAAAGAATACATTTTTTTTAAATAAAAATATTAAGCAGCATAGCGGTTTTCAGCAGTGATCGTGAGAAATGTTTAAATTCAGGAAGTTGACCTTTCATGTGGAAATCAATAGCTACAGTATGACCTCAATTACTCTAGAGCTACCATGAATGACAGAAAGTGTGATGAAAGAATGACCAGGTCTTGTCTGTGCTGGCATGAACCTGTTCCTGACACACAAATAGAAAACATCCTTAAAGTAATTTTTAAACCACTTGGTTTGGCATTCATAACCATTGCTAGCATCTGACTTTCTTACCTAACACCGAGTGTGATTTACACTAAATAATCAATCTTTAATCCACTAAAAACAGTGCCAAGATTAAAGAATAAACCATGTGAACTCATCAGTATACTCTTTTCTTTTTTTTGGAAACATTCCTTAAGAAAAGAATCCTATCAGGGTTTTTTCATTATAATATAACTTAATATCTCGGTTACATAGTACAACAAGGCACCTTTGTATTTGTGATCGATAAGATTGACAAGGTTTGGGAGGAGTATCTCTCAAATTAACAGATCAGAATACACTGCAAGGTACACAGAAAGTCAGAATTCAGTTTTTGTGCGTTATCTTATTTGGATGGCTAAGGATTCATGGTCCAGGGGTCTCATTTATAAAACTCTCAGTAAATTTCATCCTAAAATTTTACGTAGGCACAAAAGCTAGATTTTGCATACGCCCAAAAGTTTCAAATTTATAAAACCATGCGCACACCAGAACCTGCGCAAAAATCTCTTAATAAATCCAAGTAAGGGGAAGATTGTGCGTACATGCATTTCCACGTCATCTCCTCCTCATTAATTTTCTCACTCCATTAAAAAGATTTCGTATGCATGGTTTATAATGTCCGTACAGTGCGTACATATTTACGCCAAGTTTATTTTTTATAAATCCCGATATGTGCGTAAAAAAAGCGTACGCAAATTCTATGCCTATTTTGTGTGTACGCAACGTTTATAAATGAGACCCCAGGCCTATATTAACTTAGTCAGACAATGAGGATGATGAAGAGTTTTCTGAGATCAAGTATCACAGGTGACTCACAGAGGAGTCATCATATGTGTTGTTTTCAATTCAGCTGAATTGCATTAAAATGGATCTTAAATAAAAACAGGCTGTCTATGAGACACTCTGCTTCCCGCATGTAAACACCTTGCTCAACATCAACATGAGCTTGAGCAGAGAGCGAGTTTGTTTATATATGCTGGATGTGTGTATAGTGTGTGTAGGCACCTGTACACCGTGTGACGGCCCTGGGTGGATGTGTAGCCCGGGAGACGTGTAGTGGGGAAGTGGAGCTCGGCTCAGTGTCGCCGGAGGGGTGAAACCAACCGTGTGACTGGCGTACGACAAACCTGGAAGGGTGAAAGAGCATCTGCTAATCAGTTTTAGTGAGGTCCTTCATGCCGTTTATTTTGCAACATGCCAAGATTTCCAAACAAACAATGAAACTTGTCCCACCATAATGACAGTATGCAGAACAATCTGGGATCATTTTCAAAAAATGTATAAATAACCGAACTCAGAAGAGAAACCTAATTAAAGAACTGTAAGAACTAGACTGGCTCAGACAAATTATAAATCAGCCTTCCTTAGCAATGTAATAGAAAAATTGAATTTCACACCATCAAATAAGCAGTGTCATACTTTTCATGATGCACATATTTTTACATGATGCGATCCATTAATGCTGTAATTATAAACGAGTAATAAACTAAATGTTGATGATATAAGAACTTTTTATGATTTAAGTTAAAAGAATTTAATTGCATAACTTGATATACTTAATTTTTATACGATCATTTTTTTTAATTAAAATATTTTATTTCCTAGTTTATCTATTGTGTTTATCAATTCCTACAATACCTGAAGCAAAATTCAAACCCATAAAACATCTACAGCACCAGCAATTTGAAAGATTCTTGTTTGTAGACCTCAAAGGTAAGCCCTCATTTATTGGTTTAATCACAAAATGAGAAAGCAAGACTACGACCTACCGTATTTTTCGGACTATAAGTCGCACCGGACTATAAGTCGCATTTATTTAGAACCAAGGAGAAAACATTACCATCTACAGCCGGTAATGTTTTCTGTTAGTTCATTTCTCTCGGTTCATGTCAAATTAATTTTGATAAATAAGTCGCACCTGACTATAAGTCGCAGGACCAGCCAAACTATGAAAAAAAAGTGCGACTTATAGTCCGGAAAATACGGTAATATAAATTCACATCACTGTACAGTACAACTTGCATGATAATTAACACATGATAATAAAATCACATGTCTAATCACCCTATAAACTGATCCAAAGGCTGCCTGCCGAAAGCATGTGTTGAGTTTTAAAATGGATATGGGATTTAAAGACAAAGCACATAAAATCTTTTAATCATGTACTTATGTTCAAGAGTTATTTTATAGCTATTTTTTTATGTTTTATATGCTCACATTTGATTAAAATACAGTAAAACATACAATAATTCAGTAAAGCATTTGTGTAAAGTGCTAAAAATGTGAAATATTATTACCATTTAAAATTGTTAAAGACAAAAGATTGATAAATCTTCAAATCTAACTACACACACAAATCTAACACATACCAGGGGAGATGGGGCGGCTGGAGGAGGGAGAGGGGGTGTATGGGATTGGGCTGGACACCGTACGAGCTCTCAGTCCCTGAGCAGACATCTCATTAAAATATCTAGAGAAAGAGAGAGAGAGATGTGAGTAACAAACCGCAAAACAAAATGAATCTGGCAATGTATGCTTTTTATTACAAAGTCACGATAAGACCAATGTGTCTGGTTATTTTCTGGTTTATCAGATATGTACACAAGGTTATGAGTCCACTGTTCTTGTGTAATTAATGCACCTCTCATCGTCCATCTCAAGGCTGCTCTCGCTCTCTGACAGCTGTCTACACAGTGCCTCCCTTCTCTCCATTTCTCTCTGGAGTTTCCTCTGAAGACGAATATTCTCTTCCCTCATCTGCCTTTCCTCCTCAATATATTGAGCCCGCTTCTCTGTGTCTGAATGGAAAGAGAGAGGATAGAAAACAAACACAGAAAAATGTTACAAAGTCATAAATTGTTATTTAAACCTATGAATAAATAATGTTTTAGGATTTTGAAAAAATAAACTGAAGCACAAGATGCTCTTTGGATGATTTTAATTCTGGATGAAGTGATCTATTTGAAACTTTAAAAAAAGACACATGCTGATTCATGCTTATTATTAATTAAACTTTCTCAAATTGTAATGCTGATATTTAAAGTGAATAAAAAACGACTTAACTATACAGTTTTAATAAATTAAAATTAAATTATTTTGATATACTTAAGTTATATAAATCTCTTATTAGTTTAAGTTTTAAAAGCTTTTTACATCTATCTTATTGCTGACTCAATGCAGTGCTGTGTTAATCCCTGCTTAAAGCTTTAATGATACCATGAGCTAAAAAAAGATGTGGTCATCTTACTGTAATGTAAATGGAGATGTCTCCCTCTAGTGGCCAGCACAATTTAAAGTTATCAAGCTAAGAATGATATAAATGTGTTTAACCTACTGTACTGTGCTATAAACTATGGCTGCTTCACAATACATATACCTACAAAATAAAATCATTTACTTCACTATTCAGGTAGCCAAGTTAACTTTTGGTTAACTATAGTATTTACAATGTACTACTAATTGGGAAGTACTAATCGTAATCTGGAACAGTATATAGTATGGATTCCATGAGCTACTCTTAAGATTAATATTAAGGCTGTATTCCAATTCGCAGAAGAGTTTATTTGCCTCTGGCTGTAGTATGATGGCAGAGAGGCTGTGTTGGTGCAGGAGTGCAGGAGTGCATGCATGCATGATGAGACAAGGACTCACGCTGGAGCTCTGTAGTGCGAAGGCTGCGTTTGAGCCTCTCCACTTCACTCTTCAGGAAGCGGATATGCCGCATCATGTTCTCCGGAGAGTCAATCTCCATCGAAACTTCACGTGGAGAGGGCGGGGCTGACACTGGCTGGTCAAGCTTCTCCTGCAGAATCCTGCCAATCAGAATGAAGAGAAGAAAAAGCATGTGATCAAGTATTTGCAGCCACAATAATTTAATAATATTAAATACAATAATATGAAAATGCATTAAGAAGAAAGACCACCTCAAAGGGACATTACCTTTTCTCTGCCTCGAGTTTGTCCATGCGCTTCCAAAGCCGGTTGACTAGTGCCTCCTGCTCCTGTTCCAGAGTGTTTTCCAGATCAATCTTCTCACGCCGGAGCTGCATATATTATGTGCAATTAACAACAATGCCATGGTTTTAAAATAGTGCATGTTCTTAAGGAAAAATGTTGGGCCACAATAATAAATGAGGGACTTTTGGAAAGTACAAATTGTATGTTTTAATCTGAGAAATTTGCTGAATCTGTGCGCCAAAGCCAGATACTAGCAGATGCCCGAACTAACAAAACATGAGATGCTTGGAGACAGCTACTGATTTGAACATTTGTGCAATAAATGGTGGCCATTGAAGAATGAGTTGTTTAGAAAGGTGAGGCTGGACTGATTGCTGCTGCAACAAGGCTAGTCTTACATTGTTGGCCTCCACTAAACTGGACAATATCGAGAGGGTGTTGCGGAACACACATAAAATGAAATTGAGACTGGTTAAAATGGTTACTTCATTGCTGTACATTTATAGTTAACTTATTTATCTGCTAGCTAACATTAAACTGATAAAGTGACACATTAGATCCACGCTGAAGTCGACATTTATTTACTAAACAGCTTGAAAAGGCATTACACACAACCATTCAAAAGTCTGGGATCAGTAAGATTATTTAGAAAGAAATTAATACTTTGATTTAGCAAAGAATGCATTAAATCAGTCAAAAATGACAGCAAAGATAGTAAGAGATAGTAGACAGTATATACAAATGATAGTAAAGAAAGTAATGATCCTGTTCTACAGCAGGATGTTTGAAGAACGTACTTGCTCTAGAGTGAGCTGTTTGGTGATGGTGTCGTTCTCCAGTTTTTTGATCTTCTTCATCAGTTTATTGACCTGGAATTCCTGCTCTTGCTCCAAATGCTGCTCCAGCTCTGCCTTTTCATGCTGAAGCTAAAAAAGAAAGCAAGCACTTAAGAGAATAAAAGTTAAACAGATGCAACACAACCAAATCTAAACACGATGGGTACTCCAAATGAGCTGTGATTCAATGTGACATTTTGGTGCCACAATTCTTTTCCTGGTGTCCTTACAAACGATAACATTAATCCCACTCTCTCTTGTTACTCCTCAACACAATACAGCACACCTACTAAACACATGCACCATAAACAATGTCATCTGGTCTCAGCAGAGAAGCCAGATTCAGTTACCATCTACAAAACAAAACAAAACTCTCATATGATTTAATCAGCTACCATAGTTTGCTTATCTTTAGCGGCAACCAAAATCAGCATTATATAAGAAAGCTGCTGAACACTAAATTAGTAACGACATAGATACTGTACGTCAACTTGACAGTTACCGGTACCTTTAGGGATGATACTAAGGGCAACTGATCCCGTTTCCTAACCCTGACCTTAAACGCCAATGATGGGCTCTTTACTTCTAGAGTTTCTCACCTGCATGAGCTTCCTGGACAAGTCATTGGTGAGGAACTCCTCTTCTTTCTCATAGTTGACGGCGAGGGTCTCCTTCTCCTTTTGCAGAGCCTGAATCTTCTTAAATAAAGTGTTGGAGATGAACTCCTCTTCTTGTTCTGCCCGCGCTTGCTGCAGAAAAATAAATACAAAGCATGCTTGAATTTGAACACTCAATTATTCTTACAGATATATTAAAATAATAATAATAATTGGTATAATGTTTCAATATATTTCAGTAAACAAGCAATCACACAAAATTATTGCTTGATCTTAAAACATGATCCCAAATGTATTGTTTTACAGCAAATTCCTATTACAAACGAATTAGAGGCATTAAGGACCTAGTTATTGACACACAAAGCCAATTATGCAATATAAAAGCATTCAAAATCCACCAAAACTCCTCAAAAGACGCATGTCAACATCCTGCATTAGATGCATTTTACGCAGTAAACAACTGCACACCAACAAGCAACACACTGCCACTATAATTCCACCATTAAAGATTGTTGTAATGCAAACGCACTTGATATCAGTGTCAGTTGTTTCTCCAGTGACACTTGAGTGTTGGCTCTTTGTCTAAATGCAGATGGCCCAAGTGAAGGGCTGATTCACATACAGCATGTTGACGCATTAGAGCCAAATATTCAGAGTGCCAACTTCCCACCCTGACACAGACCTCGAATATAAACTACTAATGACAACCTCATTCACTTAATGCAAAGTATTGGACCATGATAATAAAGTAATGTGGTAAATCACACACACTACGGGTGTTAAGATAATAAGGAAAGGACGTGACGTGTGGCCAGGTATGGTGTCCCATACATGGAATTTGTGCCTTACACTTATTTATATTATGTGCAAACACACAGCAGTGAGTAGTGAACAAACATACACACACACACACACACACACACGGAGCAGTAGGCAGCCAATGCTGCGGCACCCGGGGAGCAGTTGGGGGTTCGGTGCCTTGCTCAAGGGTCTCACCTCAGTCGTGGTATTGAAGGCGGAGAGAGCGCCCGTTATTTACTCCCCCCACCTACAATCCGCGACTCTCTATCCATTAGGCCACGACTGCCCCGAACATAAACATGTATAAAGACACATTCATTGTGGGTTTTAATCGTCCATATACAAATTCCAACTATTTTAAAGCAGATGGCCTGTGACAGACATTAGCACTAATGTTATTAAAGAGTTGGCTTTTGTTGTTGGCTCTTTTCACAGTTAGCTAGAATGCTAGCAAAGCTAAACAGCCTCAAACGCTTCGTTTTCCCCCCAAACAAGTTAATTTTGCACCCCAGTGTGGATTGTAATGTTTCTCGGACGTATTCGCATGCACTGGCAGTGTTGTCAGGTGTGCCGCGGGGATTACAGCAATAAAAACACGGGCTGACTCACGATGGTGACGCTAGCTTTGCGCAGGTCGCGGTTCTCCTCCTGCAGCGCTTTGCACTTCAGCTTAAACGTCTCGAGCTCGATCTTCAGCACTTTGTTCTCCTGCTGCAGCGAGGCGAGTCGGTTTGTCAGCTCCTCCAGCCGCGACTGGGAGATCACGACGCCCTGTGCTTTGGTGGCGGCGTTCGTTGTGGTCGTGGTGGTGTTGGAGGCGGCCGCCGAGGTGCAGGAGGACTGCGGGGTGGCGGAGCTGCTGCTGCTGCCCGCGCCGTCCGTGTCGCTCTCGCTCGCGCTGTCCGCCATGGTGTCGCGCGCTTCTTTCCTTGTGCTCGCGACGGTCCTCGAGTGGAGTGGGAGTGGATTTCAGGGTCCAGGGAGAAAAGAGGGTTAGCGCAAGTGTGGCTAGACTGGAGAGGGAACGGTCCAAGAAATGACTGGGCGTGCTGAAAGTGCAGGCGAATGGGGAGGGTGGCGCCGTCATGTGGTGGAGAGGACATTGTGTTTTTTTTTTATTCATCCAAGTGACTCGAATCTTTGGAGCAGTCGGCAAAAGGATTCTTTCGATTACCCTTTTTTGGGGGTTGGGGTTACATACAGTTGCTGGTCATATAATTAGAATATCATCAAAAAGTTGATTTATTTCACTAATTCCATTCAAAAAGTGAAACTTGTATATTATATTAATTCATTACACACAGACTGATATATTTCAAATGTTTATTTCTTTTAATTTTGATGATTATAACTGACAACTAAGGAAAATCCCAAATTCAGTATCTCAGAAAATTAGAGTATAACTTAAGACCAATACAAAGAAAGGATTTTTAGAAATCTTGGCCAAAGTATGAGCATGTACAGCACTCAATACTTAGTTGGGGCTCCCTTTGCCTGAATTACTTCAGCAATGCGGCGTGGTATGGAGTTGATCAGTCTGTGGCACTGCTCAAGTGTTATGAGAGCCCAGGTTGCTATGATAGTGGCCTTCAGCTCTTCTGCATTGTTGGGTCTGGCATATCGCATCTTCCTCTTCACAGTACCCCATTGATTTTCTATGGGGTTAAGGTCAGGCGAGTTTGCTGGCCAATTAAGAACAGGGATACCATTGTCCTTGAACCAGGTACTGAAAGCTTTGGCACTGTGTGCAGGTGCCAAGTTTCCTGTTGGAAAATGAAATCTGCATCTCCATAAAGTTCGTCAGCAGCAGGAAGCATGAAGTGCTCTAAAACGTCCTGGTGTATGGATGCGTTGACCTTGGACCTCAGAAAACACAGTCGACCAACACCAGCAGATGACATGGCAGCGCAAACCATCCCTGACTGTGGAAACTTTACACTGGACCTCAAGCAACGTGGATTGTGTGCCACTCCTCTCTTCCTCTAGACTCTGGGAACCAGACGCTGTCTGTTGTTCAAGAGTGGCTTGACACAAAGAATGCAACAGCTGAAACCCATGTCTTGCATACGTCTGTGCATAGTGGTTCTTGAAGCACTGTCTCTAGCTGCAGTCCACTCTTTGTGAATCTCCCCCACATTTTTGAATGGGTTTTGTTCACAATCCTCTCCAGGGTGCGGTTATCCCTATTGCTTGTACACTTTTTTCTACCACATCTTTTCCTTCTTTTCGCCTCTCTGTTAATGTGCTTGGACACAGAGCTCTGTGAACAGCCAGCGTCTTTTACAATGACCTTTTGTGTCTTGCCCTCCTTGTGCAAGGTGTCAATGGTCGTCTTTTGGACAACTGTCAAGTCAGCAGTCTTCCCCATGATTGTGTAGCCTACAGAACTAGACTGAGAGACCATTTAAAGGCCTTTGCAGGTGTTCTGAGTTAATTAGCTGATTAGAGTGTGCCACCAGGTGTCTTCAGTATTGAACCTTTTCACAATATTCTAATTTTCTGAGATACTGAATTTGGGATTTTCCTTAGTTGTCAGTTATAAACATCAAAATTAAAAGAAATAAACATTTGAAATATCAGTCTGTGTGTAATGAATGAATATACCAGTTTCACTTTTTGAATGGAATTAGTGAAATAAATCAACTTTTTGATGATATTCTAATTATAAGACCAGCACCTGTACATACATATATGGTCTTCCTGTGTTATAAGTAAATCTTTGAATAAATTCACTTAACGGATTCGTGCTCGACCAAAACATTTCTGTGCATGCGTCACACTCACTCAGAGACTCTATATTGATTATTTAATTATCTTCTCCATGAGTAGCCTAACAGCACATTTCTCTCCGTTTTATCGTTTTTTTCAACTCATGTTCATGACTTTCAAAATGAAGAAATCCTACCAAAATAACTGAAGAGTTCAATAACATCCTTAAATAATTTCATGGTCCTCAATAATTTTACACCGACATGTGTGATTTGTAAAAACAAAAAAAAAAAACAAAAAAAAAAAACCTACTTCTTGTTTTATTTGATGTATTTTTATATACATATATAGCCCACATCTTTTATTGATAATCTGTGAAAGTGTCTCAGTTGTATATGGTAAAGTTTGTGTAATACAGTGATCCTGAAAAATATTCTGACATTTAAGATGACACAAATGTATGAATGTCATTGCTCTATATAGCAAAATATTAAAGTAAATTAATGTCAAAATAAAAAATACAACACACTTGTAAAGCAAAAATTTCACATAAATACATTTGTTAGATATTAGATTATAAAATAGCTTTACTGTTCAAAATTAATATTATTCTGACACTTTTCGGCTGTCAAACATAGCTGACATGTCTCAGTTAATGGGATTAATTTCTGTGGTCTAGTTTCATTTGTTTGCAAATTCTACTAATTTTGATATTTTATTAGCTGCAATGAAGTGAACTTCATACATTATTAAGTGTCACCGTGTTTTGGAGTGGCACCTTTTCTACTACCACATTGGAGAGAAGAGACAATAAACTAATAAACTTATATAACTTTGACTTAACAATATGCCAGTCTTCAATAAACTCATACAAGGTCATCTTTATGGACAGAGATGCTAATATTTCAAGAGTAAAAAGGTGTGACCATTATCACTTGTAATGTGTTTTGTACAGAGATGAATCATGTTTAGTTTAACTTGATATACTGTAGCCAAAATGTCATAGTTGATAAATCATGGCTGGTTTGCTCAGCAAGTTTTCATGGCTCTTATTTCAGTAATGTTATAAGCTATGTTTAATTGACAAGTTAGCATCTATCTGAGGCACTACAAGAGAAATGCAAAAACAAATTTCCAAGAACAGTGAGAAACCATACTTCATTCTACAAAGGAAGCATGTATGTAGTCCGTTAAGAGAAATCTTTTTCTCAATGTCAAAACTATAGATATAGGAATCCAGCTATGAATGGAGCTGTTATAGTGTTACATGAAGAGTGTAAAACCCCTCTGCAGCCATATTTAAATTTGATAATAAATAATGTAATCATGCCTCATTACTCTAAATACATATTACATACATTAATTATACATTGAACTATGATGTTATGCACAAACTGGGGAAAAAAGAAACTGTAGATAAAAAAAGAATTGTAATAGGTTTGTAAAATCGATGCGTTTATTTTATTTTTAAATCAGATTTTTCTAAGACATTTGTAACATTATGGTGGCATCATAGCTGCTAGTTTCTAAAAGAGAAGATCTCAAATAACCAAAGTGCTATTATAGTTACATTTAAATGGCTTCACTCATTGTAAGAATTGTACATCAAAAATGTTGCTCAGGTGAAAACATATTATATTAAACAAAACCAACTGATTGGACCGTCAGGTCCCTCCCACAGTTTGATTGACATGTAACAGGGAAGCAGAACCACACCCCATCACAACCTAGTTGCCTAGGTCTTTCAGATCCCATTGCCATAGCACATTTCAGCACACTAAATTATTTTTCACACCATACACACCACAAGCTAAAAAGACTCTATTGGAGGAAAATAAAACAAATGAACAAATAAAAAGTAGTCGCTAAAGAAAAAAAATCTATATTATCAAAATCGATGCAGATCCCTGCAACACATTAACCCGCTGGTCTTAAAATATATCACACAATTTCAATATTGGAAAAGATTTCTTGTAATACTTAAAATTATAATGACCATCCAGTGTGTGTCATTTGTAATACAGAAGCTATTAAATCTACAAGTAATAAAGGTCTAAAGACATCCCTTACAAGTAAGTGTGATTCCAGATGACAAGGTTATTTACTTAATTTGAAACAAAATGCCAAAATTTTTAAACCTCAGCAATAAAAAAAGAAAAAAAAATGAAGACATTCCTCTAATGATTACAAATAGACTTAAGACAAAGAGAGAACTCTACATTTTACAGCCAATACACATGATACAGTGATAGTTGAACAGAAATGCTGATAACTAGCAATACATTCTGAACAAATCTTACTTGCAGCGCTCAGGCTAACATCAGCAGACGCTGTTTTCCATATAAAGAATAACAGACACTACATTGACTCCTAAGGAAGCAGTCTGGTTAGAGCTTTCACACTTAACCGTTTCTACACGAAGTACACTTGTAAGGTGACATTTTGGAATATAAAATTTGAGACATGTTATAGTTGTGTGTGCACACAAGAAAAAGTCTTTTCTTATTTGTCTTTTTAAATACAGTGTTTTGCAAACTTAGAAAAAAAGCTTCTTAAAATAAGGTGAACTGCATGCATCAAAATATTAGTCCTCTGTATGACTTCTTCACAGAATTCGATAAATTCCCATTTTGGGAATCGTTGAAATTCGCAGAGGATTTTAAAGAAATGTCCCCTGAAAACTGAACCAACTGTTTTCATATACAAACACACCTGCTATAATAATTAATTATACAAGAGCATGTGAAGTTTCACTGTCTTTAAAATGTCGAAAGCACTTGTAAAGTGTATGTTTGCGGCGTTCTCGCCAAATCTAACTACTAAATGTTATTTAGTTTTTTTACATATTGTGATTTATGTACAAACTCCACCACAAACTTTATTTTTGTTTTATATATAAAAAAAAGTATAATAAATAAAACACAGGGATCCTCCTCCTGACGTCATGGGTCCACGGTAACATGTAAGGCGAATGTAAGGTGCGATTCAACAGCATTTATTGTTTTTTTCCCCCTAAAACACGAAAAAGAGCTTTTGTGCCATCTTTGGTCAAAGGGAAATTTGTTTGAGTATACGGTTAGGATTTTAAGAGGTCTTTTGAATGTACCCCTCTCGTTTATTCATCTGATATTCATGGCACACAGAACAGTTTCTGATTTCCTGATGGTCCAGGTCAGCGCAGGAATTAACCATCAAAAAGAATGAAGTGTAATCTCTTAGGTCTCCCAGAAAGAGTAAGCAGAATTACATAGGACCCAACACAGAGAGGAAGTAGAATTCACCGGGACCCATCTCAGGATGTAGAATTCATCTAGACCCCCTTGTAACAGGAAGTGTGTCAGCAGTGTGATGCATGCTCATGCGCAAGCGAACAGGTCAAAGTATTGTCTCTTTGAAGACCATGCGTTTCAGAGTGGAAGCTGTAGATGGTTTTTTTAGGCCAAATTTCTCTTTTCAGCACTTGTGACCCCACTTCTCAGAAAACAGATCAAAAATATACCTGCAAAAACAGACAATATAAGAAAGTAACTGTTAAAAAATTATTAAAATGTATTGTGAAATTGTCTAATTTATATTTTAAAAGTTACATTGGGAACAATGATTTGCCATACATTACCATTCAAAAGTTTGGGTGCTTTATGTTCAGCAAGGCTGCATTATTTGATTAAAACTTGAAAAACATTAAAAACAGTAATATTGTGAAATATTGTTACAATGTAAAATACCTGTTTTGTTTTAATACGTTTTATAATGTCCTTTACTCCTATGAAGCATAGCTTACATTTTCTGAATTCATTACTCCAGTCTTCAGTGTCACATTATCCTTCAAAAATTATTCTTATATGCTGATTTAGTGCTAACGCATTTCTAATTACTATAAATACTGAAAACAGCTGCTCAATATTTTTGTGGAAACCATAAAATTTTCTTTGATGAGACAGAATATTTATTTGTAAATTTATTTGCATTTATATATTTTATTTTATAATAACATTATAAAATGTCTTTACTCTCTCAATTTAACACAACCTTGCTGATAAAAAGTATTAACTGACCCAAACTTTTGAATAATAGTAATAATGCCTAAAATAATTAATAATATAAATATTAACAATAATAAACAGAGATAGCCACATTTATGAAGGATGTTTTCTCTCTGAACGCTTTTCTTCCTTCTTCCTCAGCTTGGAAACTTCTCCCTGTTACACATAAAGAGAGATATAAATATTAATAATTTTAAATTACTTCAGTTGAGTTTAAGTTATTTGTTGCTGTAGGGGAGGCATAGTGTATAAAGCTGGAAAAAAAGACTAAAAAGGATTAAAGGGGAGGAAAAAAAAGACAAGTTGAAGGTTAGAGGAAAAGATATCGGTGAAATACATGTTTTAATACACATTTTTATTTCATGAATTATTTAAGAGCTTTAATAAACCCACACACAGATTGACAGAAAAAAACCAACAACAACATCATCACTGGTTAGTCTTGGTCTCCAGTCTGTGTGGATATAATGAGGATTTCTGGGATCCAAAATTGTACTGCTGTCTACAACATTATTGTTTTATGATTACATATACTACCGTTCAAAAGTTTGGGTCATTAATTTTTTTTTTTTTTTAATTAATACTTTTATTCAGCAAGGAAGCATTAAATTGGTCAAAAGTGTGAAATAAACCTCCGGTTACACAGACAAGGGTTAAGACCTGTCTCAGGCTAAAATGCCTGTACGGAATGTTTTAACTGAAAGAAACCTGCACTGACATATTGTAAGATAATGGCATATTGCCATTGTTTTGTCTTAAGATGCACATCAAAAGTGTTTTTTTAAGGCACATTTATAAAAGCTAATTAAGTGTCCTAATTAAACTATGACATAAACCTGGCTTAATCTAAGCCCTGTCTGTGACTTAAAAAAGAATTAAAAAATGTGAATTAAAATAGAAAACAGTTCTTTAAAATTATAATATTTCATAATATTAATGTTTTTACTCAATTTTTGATTAAATAAATCCAGGCTTGGTAAGCATAAAATCATTCTTTCAAAAACATTTTCAAAGAAATCTTATCGAGCCCAAACATTTGAACAGTATTTCAAATACTTAACTTCAATATTTTTAAACCATCATGGGAGAGGGACATTCTCATCCTAATGAGATTTTATTGGCCAAAAATTGGATCCGTTTTCCCATACATAATCAAATAAACATATATGGAAAGAGAAACACTCCACACAGACTGTGCAAACCTCAGCATGTGTAGCGAGATGGGTTTGGATATCAGGGACCAGGGGGACGTGGCTCTTCCCCAGGGTGGTAGGGTCTCCCTGTGACCCCATGCCACTCCCCAAGCCCTGGTTTTCAGGAGTGGGAGTGTTCACTTGGAAAATCACCTTTCGAATGACCTGTAGATGGGTATTGAGGTCAGAGGTCACCATGAATGCACGTCATGGGAAATCAAAACATTGGCAGGAAAGACAGGTGAGAATCAGTTAAGGTTATGGAGGTGTGAGCTGCAAGAAAAATGTGTTGCATTCAATCTTTGTATCACTGTCTCTAAATCAGCTCTGAACAGGCAAAGCGAAAAAAAACTACAAGCAACCTAAAGAAGTAAAATATATCGGAAAATCAAAAATGGATAAAAGAATAGGAGAAAAAGAAAACATTAAGGGAACAATGAAGTTACTTTTCTGTTGATGATGTTTCCATCTTCATCAATAAATTGTTCCTCTGAAACTGACTCTCCAGGAATGTTCCGCACCTCCTCTCCCTAAAGCAATATAGCCCTTCATTCAATATGCAGACACACATATCCAGGACACCAACAAAAGCTGCACACCACATCTACAAGCACATTTCCACACACCCAGAGCAGTCATGTGAACCTGTAAGCAAATCTGGAACTTTAAATATTAGCCAACATGCCTTCATACCCAGCATCACCATCTTTAGAATCACACAACACTTTAGGAGAAACACTCCACTATGTGCTTGCGTATCTATCACACAAGCAAATAAGATGATTAAATGCAGAATAAGATGTAAACCCAAACCAAGCACCTGTAAGTATATGAAAAATGAAACACTGCACAGCAAGAACCAAGTGAAGTAAAAACATGTAAAAAGATCAAACTGTGTTTCTGATTGTATCAATCAGATTCAGTCCAACAGCTACACCAAAATCAGACACATACCAAAATCGGAACTTAACCTGACTGCCCTGCAGTTTAGCAGGCAGATACCTTGAGAATGAGACGTCTACGAAACACTTTGGTGGTGACAGTACGCTCTTCGCCTAGGCCGGTCTCTGTTGATAACCACTGCTAATGGATGCATATAAAATACATCTTAATATATGTGTGTGTGTGTGTATGTGATTTCAGTTCTCTCATTTAATTAGTGTAAATGATCATCAGTGTTTTCTTTCATCTGGAATAAATAAACTGTATTAGGATGTGAATGATTCTGATGATCATCTCACTGTAAAAAGTTAAGAGTGTCAATTCATAAAATGGATTTGAGCTGAGGCAAAGACAGCAGAAGAGAGTTTTAAACTAGAAGTAGCAGAATTATCTAATCAGTTATTACTGTATATGCTGGTATTCGAGCGATTATCTCACCTGGACTTTATGTTCAGCGATCAGAGCTCCTTCTTGCTTGCCCGCCCCTGCCTTCACACCATTGGCTGATTCCTGAGACGCTAAGCTGCGGGGCATGGTGTCGGAGTGCCCACCATTTTGTCGAGGTTTTCCTGAATCCCCTCTGGACGATGATGTCACAGAGTCACTGGAGTTCTCCTGACTGCAAGGGGGTTGAAATTTAACAATTTAGCTAGTAAGAAACAATTGTCTTGATATGATACTGGGTAAGAATGGATTAAAACAAAACCATGCATTCTAGCAAACCATAATGTTGTTCTTTTATATACACTATCATTCAAAAGGTTGGGGTCGTTAGATTTTTTTTATGTTGTTGAAAGAAGTCTCTCATACTCACCAACATTTACTTGGTCAAAAGTACAGTAAAACATATTTTGAATAATAATATATCATATTTTGAATAATATTTAGAGACGTGAAATCTAATTATTGTTAAATTATCTTTTCTTTTCTTTTTCAGCAGTTATTACTCCAGTCTTCAATGTCACAGGATCCTTTGGAAAACAAATATGAAAACTAATATGCAAATTTGGTACTCAAGAAAGATTTCTTATTATTACTGAAAACCGTTGTCCTGTTTTATAATTTCATAGAAACCATGTTTTGTTTACTTTCAGGATTCTTTGATAAATAGAAAGCTAAAAAGTCATTTTAATGCATCCTCACTTAATAAAAGTACACATTTTAACAGAATGGTAATTTATTATTATTATTATTGTGATGCAAAAGAAGCATGAAACATTATACATGGTATTTTTGGAAAGGGGGACAAGCTTTGAAATTTACAGTATGTCTTCTAGTACTTAAAACACATTTTAAATTTGAGTGGTTAAATGTGGGTTAATGTAAGCATAATAATTGTAACTATGTACAGCACCTGTTGTCCTGACGGTCCATATAGTCTGACGTGTGACTCCGCCATGAAGCGGGCGGCTCCGTGTTTGATGTCTCAGTGAGCCAGCCTGTGGAGATTGAGCACAACTCAAACTCAATATGTTCAACACCTCTTACTACCTCTCTCACTTTCTCCTTAGTCATCTTCTCATTCACTTCCCTATCCCTCTTTCTGACATGGCCTCCAGACACCTCCAGTTGCTCCTGTCTTTTCATGGCTTCCTTCTCCTCCTCCTCCTCCTCCTCCTCCTCTCCTCCTAAGCCAGATTCCCTCAGGACTTCAGCCCAGGGTCGCAAACGGGACACATCATGACCTTTGACCTCTTTCAGAATCACTCTTTCCTGTGCCTTCATGTTAATGTTTGGTTCTTCTAATGTTGATGAGGGACTCTTACGCTCTTCTTTTCCCTTGTGTGTTAGGTCAGTCTGTTCCACCGTAGGGGACGACTTCTGTTGGGAGTGAAAAGACTCATTTTCTTCTCTCTGTTCCTTTTGTTGAGACCCCTGGCTCCCCTGTAAAAGGTGGTCCTGTTCGATCCTGGTCGTGGGTGGGTTTATTTTTGGGACAGACTGGAGTGGTACAAAGCAAACTGAGGGGTTTAGAGGAGGTGCATCATGGTCTAGGGGAGAAAGCTCAGGGGTAAGGTGTGAGTCAGGGTCACATGTGATAGCTGAGAGTTGTGTTATGAGTTCAGGGTTGTTGGGAAGTAGCTTAGATTGTGCAGGAGGATCAGGAGAGAGTATGTGTGTGTGTATTTCAGCAGTTGTTTCAGAGAGTGTGTGATGCGGGTTTTCAGATTTGGACAGGGGCAGGTCACATGGTCTGGCTGGGGTAATTCTGTCAGACTCATCCTCATTATACCTCTCTAGTCCCCAGGAGGGGCAATAAGGTGGAGGGTCAAGGGGCAGATCTAAGATGGGTTCGAGGTCATCATATATAGAGGGGCATATAGGGGGTATGGTGGGAGTGGGGTTGGAAGTTGACTGCAGTTGAGCCAGGATGTTGTGGAAACCTGGGTGAGATGATACACACACAGATGGATGGACATGACAGGACACAATTACAATCACACACAAACAAGCACACACATATACATGCTTAAAGAAACAGTTTACCCAAAAAGAAACAACACAAGGGTGAATAAACAATGCCAATTTCATTTTTGGGTGAACTATGTTTTTAAACATAGACAGAGAATCACCTAAGCCCACCCTAAAGAGCAAAAGCACAGTATTTGACAGTATTTCCCAGAGCTTCAGCAGACATACAGACCAACAAACGCACAGTTAATACACAATGACAATGGAACAGATTCGGATCTCTAAAAACAGAGAGATTATGATTGCATGTACACTACAGTTCAAAAGTCAGAGTCAGTAAAATGTTTTGAAGAAATTAATGCTTTTGTTAAGCAAGGATGCATTAAATTGATTAAAAGTGACAGTAAGGATATTTATACTAAAACAAAGGATTTCTATTTTGACCTTTCTATTCATCAAAGAACCATGTTTCTTAATCACCAGCATACTAGAATGATTTCTGAATGATCTTGTGAAACTGATATTACAGCTTTACTGTATTTATGATCAAATAAAGCCTTAGTGAGCATAAGAGACTTCTTTCAAAACTATTAAAAACCCCAAACGGTAGTATATGTCTATGTGCGATCTCCCCATAGTAAGAGCTGTGTGTTTGTCTAATTTTTTAAAAAGTACAGCATTAGAGTTAACGTTTGAGCTTATTATAATAAAGTGGTGTCACAATAGACTAGTGTTCCCTCAATAAACTCCTCCTAATTACTGCTTATTGATAGTACGTAAGGTAGTTGCTGTAGTAGATATGTTTAGGTATGGGGAATTGTTAAGGGATCTAGAATATGGTCATGCAGAATAAGCCATTGATATGTGCTTTATACATACTAATAAACAGCCAAAATGCTAGTAATATGCATGCTAATAAGCAACTAGTTAATAGTGAATAGTGTTCACTAAAGTGTTACCAAAGGTGGATGTTACTTTAGTTGTTTAGACACCATTAAAAATGTTGCATAAGTGGAAATAAGTAATAATAATAATATAATACATTTTACAGTCATCATCAAAATGGGGAGATAGTCTCAGTATGGGGAGACTCAAAATCTGAATAAAAATGAGGATAATGATGTCTGTTTAGATGAAGAGCTCAATAGAAGAAGAGTTGAGATGGGATGGAGTGGTGATGGGCGGTCCTGGGGGCACGCAGGGGCAATGGCAGCATGCACAAGGGGGTAACAGCATGGGTGGCGGGGAAAAGGAAACAAGACTCAGGCAACCTGATGCACAGGGAGAGAAAGAAGAAAGAGAAGAAGGGTAGGGTGAGGGACAGAGACAAATTCTACATGCAGAAATGGGAGATGACAGGCTGAATGCAGGAGAAGGAGAGAGAGAGGAGACAGAGAAGGAAGACTTAAGAGGAGCAGATAGCAATCGTGGACTGGATGATGAGTCTTGGGCCACATCAGGATGGAGTTTTATGAGGTGCAGTGGTGGAGCATTTGGAGTTTGGGGAGGCAGAGTTAAACACAACAACAACAAAAAAAAAAGCAAAAAATAGAACTTGTAAGTTAGAAAGACATGACAATGACAGTGTTAATGAGAAGAATGACTGGGGTCTGGGAGGGGGAAATGAGGAATTGTACTGGAGGAGAGGAGAGGACAAGTCATTTTGTATCTGACAGAGGGAGGCACAGGAGACTGTCAGGAGGAGGAGACTACGGAGAGAAGGATGATTTCCTTCTTTCTCTTCTTCTTCCCCCTCTCTCTCTTTATCCCTTGCTCCAGTGCAGGGGAGGAGAGGAGAGAAGGACAGACGGAGGAGGAAGCAGATCGACAGCTTTAGAGGCAGAGGACAGCAGAGTCTTTTAACTGAGGCCATGCGCTGTGGTCCATTATGTACAAAAACAGCTGGTCTGTAACACTCCTACAGCTGATAATAACATGCATTTTACTTAGTAATAACTCTTTCCTGACCTCTCAATAACAGAATTAATTTTATGGTTGAGAACAGAGTTTGTTTCACGTTCAATTGGCAATATACTGTAGGGCCTTCTTTAAAACCAAAATAAGTGTACATGTGTAACAGGAAAATACTGTTTTTAGCCCTTCCTACACTTTTTGAGGCAAAGCATCATGCTGTGATTGCTTCACGTCACATGACCATATACATGCATGTTCAAACAAGGTCCATGCATATGGTGTTGGGAGGAAGGGAATGCGGTAACAGAAATGAAGAGTCTCTGAATATAGAAAGTCTTCAAAATAAGAGAGTGATTAAACACACTGTGTGTGATTGGGGACTTAAAAGGATACTTGAGACCTAATCTTTTGTAAAAGACAAAGTCTCATTGTGGCTTCAAGTTCAAAATATTGTTCAATGTTACTCAATTGTTCAAATCATGTTCAAACTATTGGTGGCCCATCTGTGATTAACACTTTTGCAAACTGCAGGGAGGTTGAAGAGGAAAAAACAAAGGTGACAAAAAAGGAATGAGTTGGGGAGGAGGGGGTGAGGTCATCTAGATGGGGCTAAACTTTACCATCCGCCTTTTCCTGGCACACAGCGCTATCATCTGCAAAACTTCTGGTGCCTGAAATGTTACCATAGTCAAAAATGGGCCCTTCCAGCAGAGTCACAATATCCATCCGGTTCACTTTAGTCAGGACAGCCGTCAGTGCATCCGCTAAGAAAATGTAAATAACAGTAACTTACATTTATTTTCTTTAGGTAGATATTGTAGCTTCTCTGTATGTGTAAGACAGCAATAGGAGGAAATTAATAAAAAAAAATAGAGATGGTTAGAAAATTATTCTCACTGGTGGCGTTTTTCCCATCCCGACTGACCCACTTCTTAAGGAGCATAAAGCTCTGGGCTGTGAGAGAGTTTGGGTTCTCTGTGCGGATGTGGTTTATCTCATCCACAGAAAAATTCATCTCTCGAGCCAGCTCTATAAAACAGTAAAATGTATTACATTATAACTAGCATCGTCTCTGCACAGACAGCAAGTAAACATAAGACAGATGTAATAAGATAGATGCAAAGACAATTACAATTAAAATTATAATTAATATTAAAAATAAAATCAATCCAGTTCTGCACTGCAATACCAAGCAAAGGCACAAGATGGCAGGATTGTTTCCCACTGATTATTAGCGATCAAATTATAATTTGACTCCCTATTTAAAGAAGTTAGGTTTCAGAAGGTTGGTAGTAAATAATTGGTGCCTGGCAAGTGAAATGTGACCTCTAATATGTCAGGCACATGGAGCAAAGTGAGTCTTACCTGTCCAGCTCAGTCCCAGATGATCAGCAACAATGGCCATGCGAAGGTCTGTTCTCTCACAGGGACTCTGTGGACCTGTCATAACAAACAGAACAAAAACATTACAAACATGTTACTTATTCATTTCAAAAGAAATACCCAGATGAATTCCTTCTTTTCTGGCCAAAACAGGGAAAAATGAACAAGATCTTTGTCCAACAGAAGCTATTAACAGGAGAGGAAAATAAAATGTTTTTTAGAATAGTACTGTGTCTGGCTAGAAAAGGAAGAAGGGACAGACAGTGAACTAGAAAGTTTCAGCTACACAGTTGGTGCTCCGATCGTGTATGTGTAACACATTTACCACAGAATCTATGCAGGCAATAACTATGAGTTTATACAACGGTTTAAAAAATGAAAACAGAACATTAACAAAAAAGAGACTTTGTTGAAATGAGGCATGCAGACAACATTTTTCTTACAATGTACATTTTTTCTAACAAAGTTCACAAACACTGAAACGGGTATAAATTCCTCAATAATGCTCCTTTAACCAACCCAGTGCCCCACCCCTCATTATTATGATAAATTATCTGTGGAAGGTAGGGGAGAGAGAAGGGGAGATCTGACAGGGACAGATACAGTATACAATGATGAGAGAATGACAAGAATGACAGCTATTGTTCACACCACAGGCAATCCAATCAGACACAACGGCTCATGCAACTAAAGATCAAGTAAAGTTTTCAATAAAGTTTTACAAACTAGGCTTGATCTCCGCGACGGGGAGCGACCTGCGAGCCCCTTCGTTCTTACTGCCCTCCTTCCCTCCTCCAGTCCGCTTACTCCTCCTCCTCTCACTGCCCGTCGCCCTTGTGACCTTTGTCCTTGAGGGTGTGACCCCTCGGGAGGAGCCAGCGGAGAGGGAGGGCTGGGACTGAGAGGGGTCCGATAGTGAGTTGCTTCGTGATGTGCTGCTGTCCTCCTCCGATTGTGACTGCTCTCCCTGTGTCTGTTTCTCCTCGTCTGAAAGTCGTTTGGCCACCTTTATTGCTTCTCCGCTAACATTTTTTAAGAACTCAATGGACTGCCTACACACCTCGCTAAAGTTGCCTCTACCTGCCTCGCTAACTGAACTATTGGAAGCACCAGATGACCTCTCTTTGAAAGGCAGCCTAATGGGAACTACTGGTCTGACTGATCTCTCTGACTCTGTGAGATGAGTTGACTTTGGAACTGGCTGAGCTGTGACAGCTGAGGTAACAGCACCATTTCTTTTGATGTCCTTGACAGGTATTCTAGACTTGGGCTCAGGCGTTATGAATGGAGGATCCACTTTCCTTGCCTCTGGCTTTACAACCTGTTGAGGCTTCTGCTTCCCTGAACTGAGTGTGTTAAAACTGAACCCTACTGCCTTGACTGGGAGCCTAGACTTGTGCTGCCTGTTTTCTGACAGTATTTTAGTCTGAGGACTCTCAGTAATGGGTTTCTCCTCTCTCTCTAAAGACTCCCTACAAATCTGAGCTTCTGTTCTACTAGCTTTCTGTAAGGTGGGTTCAGAAGATGACTGCAAATTGAACACTACACTACCACACTGGATGTAGTTGGCCTGCACATTAGAGGACTCTAAATTATTGTTGTTATTGTAGTTTTCTGATTGGTAATCTTGTATGCCAGTCTGAGAAGAATTAATGTGACTGCTATCAAAGTGACTTTCAGCTAATTGTCTTGACTCCAAGCTAATGTATTTCGGCATCTGACTGTCTGAGGACTCAGTTTTAACATCAGTCAGTTCAGCTGAGCCAGGGTCTTTCTTTATAGTAATGGAAGCTGCGATGCCCATCTTAATGGGGGTGCGTAATTTGGGGTCGACCTTGGAGGCTGTGACAGTGCATGAGGTGGTGTCAGCAAATGGAGGAGCGTCCAGGCAGTCAGCACTGCCTTGCACTGTGCTGCCTCTGGATGGCGTTAAATCTGGGGTTGCCTCTACCTTCCCCTCTACAGCTCTTTCCCCTGCCTTTGAGTGAGAGGCGACTACCCCCGCATTCCTGCCCCCTTTCCCCTGGTCCCCTGACTGCCCATCTGATGTATGCTCACCAATCTGGAAAAACTGAAGTCTCTCTTCAACAAAGTCCCTCTTGCTCATGTCAATAGCACCACTGCGGGTCATCTCAAACATCTTGCCCTCATGGAAGGGGAAAGGGTTGGGCTCACTAGTTGGGGTGCTCTCATCTGTTGGGGTTCTTGCTGGAGTGGTATCAGGTGTGGTTGCTTGTGATTTGTCTTCAACTGACAAAGCACAAGGCTTTGGATCTTCATCTTTGTTTTTAGCATCAAAAGCTCCCTCCTCTCCAACTTTACCAGACCATGGATCAAAATCCAAGCCTTTAGTAGCCACAGTTTTAAAGGTAGTGTTTATGCCCTCCTCTAGTTGGGACTTAAAATAATTGTCTGTAAAACCTTGTCTATCTGGATGTCTTCCCTCCAAAGAATAGATTTTATCCTCTTTTCCATTGTCTGATTTTTTCCCAGATGGCCTCTTTGTTTTTACCTTTTCCCCTATTTCTTCATTTGCCGTGCTCTCCTCTTCAATCACTTCAAGTTTGCTCTGGTTGAAAGACCGATCTCCTGCTTTTCCCTCATTTGACAGGCTGGATGTTTTAGGATCACTCAGTCCATCGTCCTCATCTTGTAGGTCATACCCATCAAGAGAATCTATCTCAGTGGCATCAGTATCATGGGAAAATTCAGCAGTTGTTGCTATTGAGCAATCAGTGATAGATTGATCATTTCCATTCTGTTCACATTCTACCTCTTCTCCTTTGACAATGCCATTGATACCCAATTCCTTTTGTTCTGAGCTGTTTCTCTCTGGTTTCCTGGGCTTAACATGTTTCTCACACTCCTCAGCCATTTTGATTGTGTACTTCTTAAGGGGGGCAGGCTGAAAAATTGATTCATCATCACTAGAGTCACTATTGTCAGCTCCAGGTGGAAGAGGGGAAGGAGGCTGGACTCTGATTACTGGCTCTGCAAGGAGATGTCTGTCATGTTCCTCTTGAAGGTTCACCTCCATCATCTCTGTTTCTGCTTCTGAGGAAGGACATAACCCCTTCTTTTCAGGGTCAGCATGCTCAGCTTCTAAAGGTGGTGGTGGTGGGAACTCGAAGTAAGCTATGCGTTTGTCTTTTGATCTTTTTCCATTTGAGTCTTGCTTTCTTTTTGAAGGCTCTGATGATTGAGTGGCAGATTTGGCTTTTTCTGCTGATACTTCCTTGAAAATGAATGTCTTAGGCTGCCACTCTTCCTCTGACTCCTCTGGGATTGGGCTAGGCATGCCTTCCATGGAACCAATGACAGGCTCTGGAGCTCTGGAGTTCAGGTCGTAGCTGACCTCCTCAGAGGTAGGCGTCTCAGGAGTTACTGGACTCTTCCCTGAACTGTCCATAAATGTAACCTGCTCTAACGTGTCATCTTCAGGGCTTCCCTGTGGAGATGATGGCTGTTTCTGTTTGACAGAATAAAATGCTCCACGTGTTTCATGTACTGTCCTGCTCTCATGGCTTACAACGTTTTTGTAAGTGCTTAACTGGCCAGTAGCAGATTCTTTCTCAAACTGTTTACCTACTTGAATGCTGACATACACAGGAACAGGTTTAATGTCCACAGTGACACCTGGGGTCACTTTTTCAATATACTCAACTTGGTTATCATCCACACCATTACAGACTATATTACAAATCTGCCTGCTAGAATCTGAGTTCACTACAGATGACACATCACTAGGTGATTTGCTAGCCCCAGAATTAGTGTGCTGTGTATTTCTGGCTATGTGAGATCCTGTTTTTTCAGATTTAAGGGAGGAATCTAACTTTAAAGTACTATTTTGATGATGGTCTATAAAACTAGATGAAACCCTAACAGGAATTTGTGATTCCGAGTTTTTTTTTAGAGCACCATTGCACTTTTCAGCATTACTAGGGTCTTCTCGAATTACAAGCTCTGTGTAAATGATCTTTTTAGTTGTTTCTTCTTTCGTGTTGTTTCCATCTCTCAATGAGTGCAGCTCATTCTGCGAGTCATCCTCATGCACTAGAGTATGAGTGAGCTTTGTCTTTTGGCCTTTCAGTTGCCCATTGCCATGGTTTTCCCAAGTTTTGTATATTTTCCTATCTTCGTTGGCAATTTGCTCCTTACTGTAAACATTTTGATGATGTTTTGGTGAAGAGGTATCTGACCTATTTCTGTCACTCTGCTGATTTTGGGCAAATGCTTGAGCCTTTCGTACATTGTAACTGTGCCCACCCTCACTATCTTTTTTGGGGCTCCTCTCACTTTCTGAAGACTCTATTGACCTTGGGATATTCCCCCCTGCAAAAACTTGATAAACAGGCAGCTTACTTTCCTGCAGCTTCCTCACTGGGGATCCTGAAGTTTGTCCCCATTGCAGACCTTTCTCTTGTTTCTGGGCCTCTGATTCAAATTTCATTCTTACAGAGCTAACCTTAGATGTTGAGGGTTGGAAATATTTAGACGGATCACTTGCACTGCTTGCGGATGAGCTGTCTCCCTTTTTTGGGTCATCATTGTATCGAAGCAAGACTCGTCTTTCAGGACTGCTTGGTAGACTGGCACATTTTCTGTCATGGGAATCATACTTATCCCTAAACCTCTCTCTACTCCAGTCCTCTCCGGTACCTCCATTCCTGTACACTGACCTCTCTGGGCTACTACACGTTGAGCTGGGCCCAGAACGAGTCTCCCTCGCATCTTGTCTTCGATGCTTCTTTTCAGGGGACTGAAGCTCGTCATTCAGTTTTTCAGTTTTATCGCGAAAAAATTGTGAGACTTCACTAAGCTTTTCCTCTGCCTCTTTGACAGTTCTGTCTACACTGTCCTCATATTTGTGATTCCCTCTGCTTTTACTCTGCCCATCCTCAGAAACTCTCATCCAAACAGACTTTTTAGGACTATCAGGATCAGAGGCATACTGCAGCAAAGTAAGTTTGTCATAATTTTCATCTTCTGATGATCTACCTGACCTCTCAGGCTTTAGCATGAATTCTCTAATTGAGCCACCTTGTGTTCCATCACCATAATATCGAGACCTGTCAATCACAGATTCATCTGAGTCTGAATGGGAAGAGTCAAATTTTTCTGACAGGTGGATCTTCTCTGCAAATTTGTATGATTCTCCCCTCGTTTCAGATGATTCATCATCATGGTAGTCCCCTGACTGCTGACTAAGCAATTTCAAGGTCTTATCATCCTCCACAGAGACAGGTTTGAGTATTCTGGAGTCCAGATAACAAGGAAGAGTTTCTTCAGGTTCAATGTCATGTTGCTCACTGCTTATCCTATTTTGCAGTTCTTTTATGCCACTTTTACACTGATATATGTACATTTCCTTCTCAGGTTGATTTTTTGTTTCTCTGATAATTACTTCAGTTGGTTCAGTTTGGTTGCCTTTCTCGATGTGAACCTCAATGATACGTTCGACTTTGGGAATTGGTTCAAGAGGCCTGACAGATGGATCTGCCCCTTCACTGCTGCTTTTGTGCTCAAACAGGCCTGATAACTCCCTAGATGGATCCTTCCCAGATTGAAAGGCCTTCATTATGTCTCGTACAGACATGGTCTCCTCCATCCTCTCAGATGCAGCCTCTTTAATGGGAGGTTTGTGGTACACCATTCTTGTAGTTGTTGTAATGTGAGTTTCCTCTTTGACCCGCATACCTTTGTTCATCACATCATCCTCTGCGTTCACTCTGGCTTGATAAGCTTTAACTCTTTCTTTGATGGACCCACCAGGTGATCGAGGCTCAGTGTCTGAACATCGCAGTGGAGGCTTTGTCATTCTATTATCTTCCAAAGCTGGCTCCTTAGGATTCTCTGGAGGCTCATAGCTCCTTATGACATGTACAACCTCAGTGCGTGTTTCAGTGATGACAGGAGGAATCTCCTGAAAGAGGCCTTTGGGCCCCATTCCTTCTGCACTTTGGGGGGCAGAAGGAGTTCTTTCACTGCGAGTTTCAAATCCACTGTCTGAAAGTGGACTCTTGTCTTGGTCATGGGAGACATCATCAGAAGAGTCTATCGTAATTTCGGGGCCAAACAATGCATCGGCTAGCTTTGAAAGTTCTTTTTCTGAAGGTGAAGGGCGCATGTTGGTTGGAGGCATTTTGAGCTTGTGTTCCTGTAATGCCATTGCAGGTTTCAGGACCCGTTTTTGTTTCTCCTCTCCTTCTTTCCTTGCCTCATCAGTTCTTTGTTTAGCCTCTGTTATTTTAGAAATAGAACTTGTGCCAATGTCATTGGTTAGGTAATCAACAACTTTAGAAAGTTTAAAATCTCTGTCAGATACTGTTTTTGTTTTGACTTGAGGGGATAATGTTTCATATCGAGGGGGGCATCTCCATTCATTTTGTGGATTATCTATGTCATCCTCTAGGATATCTTCTGTTTTGCTGTTTTTATTATTTGCCTTACTCTCTCTCAAAACATCCTTGCTAAGAATTTCACTGACTTTGACCAGGTCCTGATTGGCATTCTCTACTATCTTGAAAGGCTTCTCATTTTCAACTTTATGTTCCTTAGAGTCAGAATGATAACCTTTGGAGTTTGAATTTGTTTCAGTTTGCAAAATTGCAGACATTCTGATTAGGTCCTCCTTCATTTCAGCCACATCTTTTAGAATCTCCTGGCTATTGGACAGAGGGGATGAAGAGGTAGCAGATTTTATTGTTCCTGGGGACTTGTGCATGGGAGTCTTGACAGGAGATAGAGTTCTGGCAAAAGAGGACTGAGTCTTGGCATTAACTTCTTGGGGCATGGCCCTTCTCGGGGACAGGAGAGCAGCCGTTGACATGGAGACTTCAGGGAGCTTTTTAAATTGGTGTTCTGGTAAGACATTTATAACTGAATATACAGGGACTGTAATAGTGCTGGAAGTTACAGATGTGGTAGAATTTGGAGGGGATCTGAGGGAGGCATAAAGGGAGCTGGATACAGAGGAACGGATAGACTGGTAAGAGGATGAGGGAGTGGAGGACACTGACTTCATTGTGCCATAGCCAGCAGAGCAGGAATTAAAAGTTTTTTCCACTTCATCAAAGGCAGCGTTCACACTTGTTGTTGCTGCATTTGTTGTGGCCTGGATCCTTTCCTGCAGGGTGCTGGTAAGATGGGTTGCTGGGGACGAGGAGCGATATTTGGTTGGGGAAACTGTCCCATTGATCAGCGCAGCTGCTGTAGTGGCCGAGCTGGATTTCAGTGGTGAGGAGAGGGTTGACAGATATCCTCTGGCAGAGGCATCAGAGCTGGTTCTGATAGAGGAAAAGCCTGGGACAGTTTTAATGGGGGAGCAGGTTGCTGGAGGGTTTGAGGTTACGACAGACTTATATGGCAAACTTGAGCTGTACATGTTTAGAGAAGACTTAGGTGAGGCTGGTGGAGTCATAGCAATGGAGGATCTTTCCAGCAAGGTTCCGCCAGATGATACAGGAGATATCCTGGCTGAGAGCCCTGTGAGGCCTTTAAGTGAAATTGGATCAGGGGCACTCTTGCCTGGAGAGGACAGAAGGGTGGGGGAGGCTTGGACTGGATACTGGGCACCTTGAACTACAGTTTTTATTGGTGAGGAGACTGTTCTGTAGGATCTAATCGGTGATGCAACGTCACTGGCAGATTTGATGGAAGATGCTGGTGAACCTCCAATAATGGATTTGATAGGAGAGGCAGAGTTCACAGACCACACCGACCTCAGTGGAGAGGCTGAAGGGGTGTTTGATGAGGAGCTTGAGAGGGAGCCAAATCCAGACTTGGTCTGGCTAGGGACGTTGACAGGAGAGCTTGTCGCCCAGGCCTGGTAGGAGCGCGTCGTAAAGACAGGCTTGTAAGCATAGCCAGAAGGCTGCGTCGTGGCTTTTGGAGCGGTGTTGTGGCCTCTTTCAGCTGTTTCTAGCATAATTAAATTAATATTCAAAGTAAACAGAAATAGTTAAATAAGAGAGAAAAGAGAAACAAGAAAGATTTAGTCAGGGGATAAATCCAAAAATAAGCAGCAGTGGAAATACTGAAACTGTGGAGGCTTTTGACAATGAAAAGTGAAGAAAAAAAATACTCATGCCTGTGGAACATGGGTGGAAATGAAAAATTATGGAAAAATATCTGCCACCTAAATAAACCAAGAAGCTCGAAATGTTCAGAAAATATGATCAGATATGAAATGATAAAAAATTATTTCTGCTTTGGGATGTCATAAGTACTGGTGTTTAGGTATGAAAACCTACAGCACTGGTAGTACTGAGTACGGAGTTCATTTATATTGCATCAATAATAATTCAGTCAAAACAGATCTTTGCATTAGGCCTTGCAATGTAAATGCAGCACAACAGACCTTCCAATATTTATTATATCAATATTAAACAAACAAAAATTGTACAGAAAAACCATTCACCAATTACATCTGGGCAACTTTTACACATTTAATAAACAATCTACAATTAAACTTAAACACAAAGTTAAGCCTTCAAGAAAAAAAAAAGATATTGTTCAGTTAATTTATGAATTACAATCATTATTTACGGAATATATATGTAATGTTTTATTGATAAACGTGCATGCTATATGCCATGTTAATATTTACCTTAATAATTAACTTTTTAATTAATGGAGCATGTTCAATTGCCTATTAGTTTTAGCTGTGGATCTGAAATAACAAAATTTCGATAATACTGGTATTGACTACTGAAATTTTGGTATTGTGACAAACCTACTTTCCTTTACCCTCAAATGGCAGAAAGCAGATAAATCGGATCAATTACAAGGCATAGAGTTTTAAAGGGGTCATGAACTGAGAAATCAAATTTCCTTTGATCTTTTGAAATATAACATGTCAATGTACTATAATAACTCAAAAGTTTATGGTTAGTATAAAAAAACAGCTTTTATTGAAACCAAGCTCAAAAAACAACTACTTTTGGAATGTGCCACTTTATGACTGCTTTTACATCACTGCCTCTTTAGCCCCGCCCTCTGATACGCACTTGTAGTAGGAGGAGAGGAAATACTAGAGAGATGCAAACACAGGATTACTCAATCAACAGAACTATACATATGACATTACAAGATTACAAGACACTGTGTAGTGTAAATTGTGAAAAATTGTCTTTGGATTATCTTCCTTGTGATCCTAACATATCTAGATGGAACGCGAGTGCTGTTGTGTCATGTTGCGATTTCTCAATTTCTCTTTCAAGTTAGAAGTGGAGTGAATGCTTGTATGTCACCAGCAGATCTGAGTAGTAACGGATTACATGTAATCTAGATTACGTAATCAGATTCCAAAATTCAAGTACTTGTAATTAGAGTAAACTACTTTTTAAAATACTCGTAATCAGACTACAGTTACTTTTTTATGGATTGCATGATTACATTTTATTTACACAATGGTAATAAGTTGTTCACAATTCATTGAATCTCCTAAATTTCCTTTTTTTTCTTCCTTTTTAAGTCTTTTTCAAAATTCATGTTTGCAGTTAGCTATTTTTGTTTTTGTTTTTCATTGATACATTAATACGCACTTCTAGTGTTTTATTAGATTAAATATTTAACCTGGCAGTGATATTGCTGTGAATTTCATGTTTTTCAATATTGTTTATTGTAGTGTAGCTGTTTTCTAAATTTACTTAATTATAAGTAATCAATTATAAGTTTTATTCAGTGTTACTAGCAAACACTAACAGCAAGGCACATTAGTGTTAGTATTTTGTAAGTATTAACTGTCCATACATTGCACTTGAAAAAAAATTGTGGCTCTTGTTAGTGAATTAAATGTCAAAATAGTACAAGATTAGGTTAATTCAATATGTGCTATCAAATAAAGGTTAGCACAAATGTAATCCAAAAGTAATCATATTACGTTACCAAAAATGTGTAATCTAAGAGATTATATTACTGACTACAAATTTTGTCATGTAATCTGTAATCAGTAACTGATTACAATTCATAAGTAATCTACCCAGCTCTGGTCACCAGTGTAATGTCGGGATTTTTTTTGCTTCAATCCGTGCCACATCAAGTGTAGATAGAATCACAGATTATAAATGGGATAAAAGTAGCAAAGAGCTCCAGATCTTGTCTGTGAAACACTGTAAGCTTTTCAGAGAGACTGAAAGTCAATAATGATGCAGTGCTGAGTTTGACTAAAGTGGATCCAAAAGTAATGTCACAACACATAAACATGAGTAAACATGTTTTTAAGACTATTGCATTGTCTGTTCCAGACCGTTTGATATATACTGAGTATTTATACGTTTTAACTCAAATGACCCATGTTGTTTTCGGAATATGTCACAGCAGTGTCCATCTGTTATTTTAAGGAGCAAAACTTTAGTCAATTATAGCAGTGGGCTTTACTTGTGAGTCTTGAATGTGTCCCCATTCAACATTATAAGTGAACCTCAGAGGACATTAAAATATTTTTAAAAAATTAAGTTCATGACCCCTTTGTTAACTGAATAAGGAAGCAAGTATTGAGTCCATGGTTTTTCATCATGAGCAATTAGAAAAAGTGTCTGCAAAACAAGCAAATTCTTTCCAATTTAAAACAACAAATAACAACAAATAAGACATAATGATGGGTTTATTCAAAAACACATTAAGCAATACACAACCTGTGTAGACAATGTAGTAGCAAACCATGTGAAATGTAAAACAACAGAACAAAAAACAACATGCATGACAAAAGAAAAAAACTGAGAAGGCAAAAAAGCAAGCAAACAAATGTAATTGTTTATGACTTATGTACACAGACAATATATATTGGCAGTTCTGTTTTTGAAAATGGTGAGATATGAGATTATTGTGACTTCATATATGCCTGTATCAGATGCCTATGTACATGTGGAGCTTCGACTGTGATTATGTCATGCTGATGTTTCAAGAATAAAGAAAATGTAGGACTCACTGGATGCTGGATCGGCCAGATAGCTGTAGCGCTTTCGCAATGCTAATGAGGCAAAGGTATGTCGTTGATCTTTGTCATTCTGCAATAACACAAAAGTAAAAATCCTATGTAAGAACAAAGTGACAAAAATCGTAGTGCAATGATCTTTTTAGTGGCTGACTACTACAATTTAATTTTGATTATATTGAAAGCACTGTATCTACATTGGTATAGATTTTTTCAGCGAACCTTTTGAAGGAATTAATTCACATGGTGAATTTAATTTAGGATATCTGTAAAATATTAAAATTGCTTCAGTTTCTGTAAGGAATGTTGTGCTTTATTTCACTTTGAAATGCGGTCTCCTGAGAGAGGATCAATCAGATAAGCACAGCCCATTTGCTAACAGTGTGAAAGCTTAGTATTTTCCACTCAAACTGCCTAATTGCTTCACTTTGAAATAAAATTAAATAAAACTTAAATCTGCAAAAGAGATATGTAAAAAATGTTTCTACCAAGCCACAAAATAACACAATGCTTTAAATATACTGATAAACTCAAAAAGAAGTCATGCACTTGTGACGGGAGCTGATACAAAAGCTTTTAACTATTTACATAAATAAGCGTATGATCACATAAGCACCACATTAAAGGCAAAGGTGGACAAATTATGAAATAAGTACCTCATCATCAGGATCCGACTCCATTTCCTAAAATTTCCCATGGTGCATTGCAGCAATACATAATGGAGCAGCAGCAGCCGAGGATGGTGGGCAAGTGAAGATCGTATTGGAAAGAGGAGATAAGAGAAAAGGAGTGAAAAGAGGACAGTAAAGGAATAGAAAAGATAATAAATGCAGAGAGATTAAAAGAGAGCAAGACAAAAAGAAAGGCAAATTAAAGTTACAGCACAAGTAGCTCTGTGAAATTGTTTAATAAACTCCAGATAATACTACAGAAAAGTCACACAACATGTTTTTGTCTGTTCTTACCTTCCTGTGTGTTGGCAGTGTAAAGTTAAGGTTGCAGATTGCACTCTGTGCGATTTTAGGCTCTCCGAGAAATGAGATTCTCCCACATGGATCTTGGCCCATATCTCTGACCTACAAAGCACATCCATGTACACAACACAGAATGACAAAAAAGTGTTAAGATATAATTTCATTCATGCCAGTATCCTAATAAAAGCTGCTTTATTTTACATTGAGCTGAGCTGCCTCATGGGGTCTGCTATATTGCGGTCACATGACCAGCCAAATACAAATTATATGCTATACATTTGCTATACCTGTTGTAGGACACTTCACTCTCATGAAATAAATAATTTATGGCTCACTGCGAATAGAGTATTTTTGAACATTCAGTTGTGTGATGCTGCATCCACATTGCTAAGTAACAATATAATGTCCAAGATATTTTGCTACATCTGCTCATGGAACACAGACAAAAAAAAACTTTAACTTACTTTATATCTTTGATCAATAGATTAAATATAACTTTTTGCATTTCATTTCAATATTCAGATTTAACTATATAGCTGATTTACTGGATACTTGTTTACTGAAATTCTGTAAGTGCATACTTTACAGCTGAAAGAATTAGGCCACTGTCCCTCAAACCTTGACATTGAATGGGAGTCGGTTCTCTTTGAAGGCATAGAAGTTGAAGATGAGTTGCTGACCACTCTTTGCCAGAGGAGTGACGTTGCCGTAGCATTCTACATGAATGGGCTTACCCTCGAGAATCTGACAAAGGAACAAGTAAGTCATAAGCATTTCTCCATTTATGTCTCTAAGGTGTCAATAAATGATCATAAGGGTTATTGTGTTTGAATATGGGAGAATATGAAAATGTGGATGGCCTGTGAGTTTTCTTATGTGTGTGTATATACAAGAATATTCACAGACTCATGACTCACTGTTTCCAGACACTGAGAGCATGTTCAACATTAATTATTTATGTGAACGTGTGTATAGTGCATGCATGTGTGTAGGCTAGCGTATGAGTAACAGTGGCACACCTCAATGTCTTTGCTCCTTGCCACCTCCTCAAAGTTCTCCTGCTGCTCCAGAGTTTTGTCAACTTTGTCGTCAGTCATGCAGAAGCAACGCAAGCGGGACTCTATGGGGTCGAGCGTTTTAGCAAACACCACAAACTTGGCCAGGTATGGAACGCATATCAGCTCTCTGTACAACTGAGATGCTAAACCCACTGTCTCACTGATCTGCTGACAGTCTGCCAACCAAAATCTACAAAAAGGAGTGGAAAAAATTTACCTAGAATAAGGAAAATCCTGTACAATTCTCAAAGTTTCACAAATATTTACTTTGTCTGTTACAACTCCATAGGACAGAAAACCTTGTTTACATGATAGAAGTTTTGGAAACAAAATCTGATAAAAAGATAGAAATCTGACAAAAACAATGAATGTTTATATGAATGGTGCTTAGTGGGTTGGTTGAAACCCAAAAATGGGCTGCAAATCATTTCTGATATATTCATAAAAAAAAGTTAAATTCAAAAGCAAAATATGACTACAGATGCATGCATATTTAGAAAAATAAATGCTTATCAAAATGAATCAGATAACACATAAAATAAGATGCAATCTTATTTTAATAAATTTTAATAAGTATAAAATTTTAATAAGTATAAAATAAATACAGGTTTACTTGCAACAAGAATAAACATGGTTTAATTTAGCATATTTCTGATCTTATGCAGTAATATCCATTAATTTCAATGTTTGATTTCAAGAAAAGTTTTGTAAGGAACTGAAACTCACAAACTGGGGAGTTAAATAATTTTGAGCAGAAACATAAGTTGACCCCTCGCAATGTTTATAGAAATGGTGTCTATTCTATAATGATCTTAGGTGGACCTTCCTTTCCTCACTAACTCTTTATTCCAGTCCAGTCTGCAGTCATATTTGAGTTAAATTAGCATTTGATATTGTTCATGTGCAGATGAAAATGATTATAATAATATAATTTAATCTAGGGCAGAGATCCTCCACTCTCCCCCACTCTAAAGCACATGATTTATGCATCGGATACACTCCAACATCAGCTGAGACTCACCTGGCAGACACATTTGTGGTAAAGGAAACACAGTCCGTGACAAAGGAGAGTGGAGTGGTCCCAGTGATGTCTTCCCACTGTGCAGGGGATGTTCCACCTAAAAACAAAACAGTTGTAAACACTGGTGTTGGAAATCACTTTTATCACAATATTTTGTTGGGTGCTTAATAATTTTTTGGTCCTTTTTATTCGATAGCAGTATGAAATTTTGTGTCACTTGCAAATGCATGTTTTAATTAGATTTTTCCTGAACTTTAACCCTGTATACACAAAAGCAAACACGAATGTAAAATTTTAATTCAGATGGGGCATCTCAAATAATGTGCAGTTGTTGTTGCACCATTTGACCATGACAGCCTGACATTTTCCACATTTCATTTAAAATACACACACTCAAACTATTCACATGCCTGTAATGCTACAGAGCAGTCTAAGGCAGGGGGCATGTTCTCCTTTGCGGCCATTAGCAACAGCCTCTTTGGATCTGGGTGGCACTGGGATTGTCATGGTGATGGGCTTGTGAAACTTCCTCCTTCTGGGCTCCACGGTAACAATTGGGCTGAAGGATGCACGGTGACCAGTGATAGTCCACACAATATCCTCTGGCACAGGCTGTGCCTGAGAGAGAAACAGAAAAAAATAGTATGATATACAAGAGTGAAGAAAAAAAACCTGTTTCTGAACTAATGCTGTTTTTTTTTTTTTTTGTCATGTCTGATGTCCATTTTGCTTAACCAATTTAGGCATATAAAACAAATTAATCATACATTATGCATATAACAATTTATTTCTGTAGTCTTCTGACTTGTTTCTTTTTTAACATGCATATTCTCTCAGTTTCTATGCTATGTTCATGAGATGTTTACCAGGAAATGCATCCTGAACTCTGTTTTAACAGACAGATTCACATTCATAAGAACAGATGCTAATCAGCTATTATGTCTGTGTTCTGTGGGAAAATATTCTGCTATAATGTGTGTGTGAGTGAGAATGATCCCAGAGTCCCTTGAAATGACATGACAGGCCTGTTTTATGTAAATTACTTAAATTAATTTAGCTTACAAATCATTCAAGATATTTAAGCAGTTACACTTATTTATTGAAAAAAATCAGAAAAAAGTACCCTCAAACCACAAATCAAAACCATTTGCAATCAAAAATAAATAAATAAATGAATGAATTAAATAATTAAATACAAAAGCTTGACCAAACATAATTTGATGAAAACCATCTTGATAAGTACTTATACCTGTAGTCCAACACGAATCTTCTTCGTAAGTGCTCCCTGGGGAAAGGCAGCCTTCACCATGGGAACCGCCTCACTGCTCAGGACTCCGCCCTCTGGTCCCATGTAATCACTTTCTTGTTTGATGCGTGACACCACCGCAAAGTACTGTGGGAAATCTTTTGTGATGATGCGGCAGATACGTTTTTTCTCCAGCTCTGCTGTACTATCCATCTCTGTAATTGCATATAAAAACACAAATAAACTAAATTACAAAGATTTAATGAAAACTACATGTGAGGTATTTAATAAAAACCATATTAGTCTGAAGTTTTAGTTATGTCATTAGTACATTACCCTCATCCATGCCATTAAGAATCGAGGTGAGCTCTGTCACTTTACAGTCATAATGCTGTTCTTTCCAGGTTTCTCCATTATCGCTGCGTAGGACGATCAGCTCCCTCTCCTTTCCCCGCATGGAGCCAAAATGTGGAACTTCAACTATCACAGGCCTGAAATGAAGTGAAGACAAAAAGGGAAGAATTCAATAAGCAGATGGGGAAATGCACAATGCAAACTGTGTTCAGCCTTAATTTGATGAGAATTTAAAGAAGCAAATCCTGACATTACTCAATCTGAGCTCATTCCCCATTGACATTTTTGTCAAAAAAGTTAAAAACGATTGCATTTAGGTCAAGATTATGTTGTTCATGAATTGTCTGCTTTAACTGTGAAACTACAGATAATTTAAGCCACCATGGAGGAATTCTTACCCTAAAAACTGTGCCCCGGCTGGCCCCATCTCCACCAGTCTGCTCACAAGTCCCTCTCCCTCCACCATAGGGGGTAGGTATGCCAGGCGGTGTCGTTTTGCTAGGCGACAAGTTATTCTTGTTGGTGCTGGACACTTCCTGGGTGGAATTATTATACGCATCCCATCATGACGACTTCCTCTCATTGACCCACCCCGAGCATCCACCATGAAACTCACTAGGAACCTGCAAGAGAATACAGGATTAATGGAAGAGAAAGAGGGAAGGACACGAAGAAAGAAAGAGGGACACCACGCTAACCCACTACACAGATACGAACGAGTGAGAGACGATTCTCATGCTTTGATCACTGTACACCCAACACACGTGGTGAGAGAGAGGGAGGGAGGGAGTGAGAAGGGAAAGGTCTAAGCAGAAACGAAAAGGAGGAGAAACATTAAGCGAGAACAGACCATTAAAGCGAGAAAGATAGAGAAAAGTTTAGTCAAGACAGAGGATAAACATTTAAAAAGAGTGACAGTGCTTCGAGCTGTTAAACCTGGCAGCATTTAGTCCCTCATACAACAGCAGCAGAGACAACTGAACAGGAAACACAAGCGATTCCTTCAATACTGACTTGCCAAAATATCACCATAGTCACTGTACTCATGACTCGGTGTCCAAAGCTGAAAATGATATCCTGTTTACTGCCAAGATCAATTGTTTCGAAGCAGTGATCAACAGTGTGACCAAAAGCACCTCCACAGGTGGATAGAAAACCCAAAACATCCTTATCTGTTAACGTGAGCTGAATGCAATATATATTTGCATTCATATTTTCAATATAATGAAAACAGTAATATTTAATATTATAATTTAAAAACCTGCTTTCAATTTTAATATATTTTCAAATGTCATTCACCCCTATGACAGCAAAGCTGAAATTTCAGCAGCCTTCAGTCTTCAGAGTCACATGATCCTCCAGAAATCATTCTAATATGCTGATTTGGTGCTCAAGAAACTTTTAGAATTTTTTTTATCGATGTAAGCATGATATTTTAAGAGTGATATTTATTCAGGATTCTTTGATGACTAGAAAGTTCAAAATAACATTTTATTTTGAATAGAATGCTTTGTAACAATGCAGAAGTTTTTACTGTCATTCAGTCAATTAATTTTTTCAAATACTGAGCCAAATTTTTTTTTATATATTTGCCCTGATGCATTTGCTTTACTTTTTTTTTTTTCTTGACAGAGTAACCATTTTACCAAAATATCAATTTAAAAAGTTTTATGCAAGAACTAAAACAATAAAAATCTTAAAAATAATAAAGGCATGTTTTTCCTCACTATTTTCAAGGAATAAATAAATTAAAATCTCAAATAATATTTTATAATTTTCTTTTATATGGGTTAGTATAACAATAAATAGTAACAGACTGCATTATTTACATATTTTTTAAAAAACACATATTTTTTTGTACAAGATATGCCACCCACAAGAATAAAGTAACATTATTGAGGGATGGTGCAAACAATAATCTATTTCTTGAATCAGAGTACTCAATCAATTCAAAACATCACTGCAAATTCACAATGCCTATTTTAAATTAATATAAATATACTGTTAATTTTACAAATATTGCCCAGCCCTACTGAGGAAATGATGCTGCTTCAACAAGTAATTTCTAACTGTGAAATGAAGAACATTTAAAAAAACAAACAACCTTTCATCACAAAATGTATAATGTGCTGATGGTGGAATTAGTATGTGTAATGAGTGATCTGCAGTTTATTTTATGACTATGATGAAGTTGCAGATTTCTGAATGAGATGAGGTCCATTTCCAAAAAAAACAGCTAAACACACAGTGTGGAGGAGTGCTCACACAGATGAGGAGATAAAACAGGGAATAAAACAGAGAGCAGGAAACAGACAAAGAGTGAAAGTAAACAGGAGAGGACAGATGAAAATACATGACAGAAAGCTATAGAAAGAGTGACGTCACCGGACTCAGTTTTCACCTGGAGTCATACTGAGGAAGTGGGGAGGAAGGGCTGCAAAAGGAAAAATTAACGAAAAGAAAAAAAGAACAGAAAGCAGGAGGTAAAAAAATAAACATTCATTATTAAAGTTGTTATCATGGTAAAAATGCTGACATACATGTAAGAAAGACATGAAGCTGATGTCAAAAATCTGATCTTATGTGCAATGTAGCAGAAAGTGGGAAAACAAATGTGCTTTATGCAAACAACAAAGCCAAAGAAAAGCTTTTCACATGCTTGCCCAAAACAGCATCATGTTTACAGACTGGTTAGATTGAATCATCTCCCACCAATCATAAATGGTATCATTATAATGTGCACATGAGATGCTCAATCCCCGTATGCAGATACATGTGGTCAAAAGCAGTACGTTTTAGCATTTAGATAAATGGGTACTCTAACAGAATTGCACTTCATTTGGGTCCACTAATACACAGAATTACACATTTCATTTCTTCGATATAAATTTTTTTTAACTAAATACTGATATGCAAAATAAGGAGGACTGAGGAGCATTAAACAGTTTGGGGTCAGTAGGATTTTTCAAAAGCAATCAATACTTTCATTTTAGCAAGGATGCATTAAAAGTGTTATTAAAGACATGAATAATGTTACAAAAGATTTATATTTATATTTCAAATGAATGTTTTGGATGTTATATTCATCAATTATGTGAAATAAATGTATCACTGTTTCTACAAGAATATTAAGCAGCATAACAGTTTCCAAAATGTATAATAATAAGAAATGCTTCCTGAGCAACATATCATCATATTACAAAACATAACAAAATCTAACAAACCCCAAACTTTTGAACTGTAGCATATATACATCATATAAATATATATATATATCATAAATCGGAATCAAAATCTATTGATGTTGTGGTAACTAATGTGTTTACATACTCAAAGTTAAACAACCATAAACACAAAAACATATTCTTACCCAGAATGCACAGGACTGCAGACAGTGTTATGTGAGTGGTCCACTGTATCAGGGGTCCAACTGTACCGCCGCATACACTCACTGTTGTATTCACGAGTCACTGCAAGGTGCTGTAAACACATCCATATATAAAAACACACACTTCGGGGTCAGGAGCAGTTGGGTAACCTTAAAAATGTGTGTGAAGGTTGTTAGAAACAGAAACATGTTGTAATTCAATTTAGAAATGATCATATATATATGTGTGTGTGTGTGTGTGTGTGTACATGTTTTTCTATTGTGGTGGGGACTAAATTGAGGTCCCCACAGGTAAACAAGCTAATAAATTACACAGAATGAAGTTTCTAGAAAATCTAAAAATGCAGAACGTTTCCTGTGAGGGTTAGGTTTAGGTGTAGGGTTGGTGTAGGGCCATAGAATATACAGTTTGTACAGTATAAAAACCATTACGCCTATGGAGAGTCCCCACAAGGATAGCTGACCAGACTGAGTGTGTGTGTGTTTGGGTGTGTGTGTGTTTGTGTGTTTTTAATTCAGTGACTCAGTTATCTAAAGATTCCTGAGATGCCTTGTAAAACCACTGCCAAAAAAAAGCTAAGAAAAACAATGTCTTTGGAAACATCCCACTGGTACATCTGGATGAAACATGGCCTCAAACAGGACACTCAACAAGAAAAATAAAAAGCAGAAAAAACAATGAGTGAAAAGACAACAGAATAAACACTGTAGATGGAGGTGGAGCTTGCATTTCCAAACAATTACACAGATACAGAAGAGCAAAAAAATTTGAAAAAATGAACGTGTTTGGATTTTGGTCTAATGAAAGGATGGAAAAGATGTAGAGAGATGATCTAATATGGTCAAGATCAAGGACCTGTACCTTATTCTGAGGGTCCACCATGTAGGAAATATCTTTAAATACACTCTGAAGCCAAACATAGAGAGACAAAATATGTATAAATGTATAAGTGTTTCTCTGATATTCTTCAAAACTACCTAAATGCACCTGAGCTGAACACTTGAATGACGCCCAAAAAGCTAAGACAGACAGCTCAGTTGCTTTTAGAACACAACATCTGAAACTGAAGCAAAAGTAAAAACACATTAGTATACTGTACTGCACTCTATCTCTTTCTACATTCCCATAAACAAGGAACACAGTCATATACTTAGACACAATACTGACCTCATAACAGTTATTTTTAATTAAGGCTAATGGCTGTTATGCTTGATATGCATGTTAAATCAATACAATTCAAATTTTAATCAAATAAAATAAGTGGCCTAGTAACTACATCTCTGTTTTCTTTAAGAATTGAGTAATTCCAGGACTCTAGCCTGAATATTTGCTCCTGAAAATGGAAAGAGCAACAGAACTCTGAACAGGAAAACACAATGGAAAAGAGTGACCGAGTCCAAGTCTGACTTTCCATCGTTCTCTCTCTCTTTGTCCTTCTTCCCAGTGTCTATTCAACTGTTTAAGGATAGATCGAGGTCAAGCATTTTGATATCTAAATGTGCCTTTAAATAAATTCTTAATAGACTGAAAGTTTTATTTAAAGGCACATTTGGGAATGAGAATGTTAAACTGGAAAGAACAGAATAGTGTGTTTGTGTCTGTGTGGATGGGGACCAGGCTTTCGTAAACCCCATGGGACCCAAAACAAATATTCCAAGACATTTTGCTCTGTTGTGGAAAGTCCTGAGCAGGCTTTGTGCAAATGTACATTTATTTGAAACAGCTTTACAGGAAATGCATATTTCTACATTACAAACAGGGGTGACCATCAAATTAATGTCCATATTGCAGAAATGTACAGTTTTGAATGAAATGTGACCTTGAACCCCAAAACCAGTCTTAAGTCGCTGGGGTATATTTTTAGCAATAGTCAAAAAAACACCCTATGGGTCAAAATTATCGATTTTTTTTTTATGCCAAAAATCATTAGGATATTAAGTAAAGATCATGTTTCATGAAGATATTTTTTTATATTTCCTACCGTAAATATATAAAAACTTTATTTTTGATTAGTAATATGCATTGCTAAGAATTAATTTGGACAACTTCAAAGGTGATTTTTTTCAGTATTTTGATTTTTTTGCACCCTTCAGATTCCAGATATTCAAATAGTTGTATCTCGGCCAAATATTGTCCGATCCTAATAAACCACACATCAATGGAAAGCTTATTTATTAATCTTTCAGTTGATTTACACTTAAGACTGGTTTTGTGATCCAGGGTCACAAATAAGTATCTTTATAATCAATTATAAACCGATGTTGTTAACATAAACAATGACTATTAAAATCATTTTTGTAATTTGAAATCGGAAATAATGTATAAATATAAGAAACATTAAATGAAAATTAGAAATGAAATAAAACAACTAGGTTGAAAACAAAATAGAAATATTTAAAGATATATTTAAATATATATAATTTTTTTTAACTAATAAGCACAAAAAATAACACAATTAAAACTAAAAATTTAATTTAAATTAAAATAAAATCTAATTCAAAAAATATGTAAACGCTATAAACCAAAATAATAATACAAGACTTATTATAAATAATTTCTTTATCCACTTTTTTTTTTACTTCATCCATCTTTGATCATCCATCAATACTTTGATGTATTCATGCATTCTGGGATTGACGTAATTACTAAGGATAAAGAAAAAACCTTCAAATTTAAAAAGCAGCATAATTTCCCTTGGTTCTGAAACCTATGATGCCTTAAAATGCTGCCTATGAAGGTAACTCACTAGCGTTTGTAACAATAATGTAGTGTGTGTAACAGCAGCTTTTCCACCATCAGTGTGAACCATTCTAAAAACAGTATGGAATGGTTATATATTTCCACTTGAGCTTGGTTCAACACAACATGATTACAAACCATTCTTGGTCCGTAATTCTCAGCACGGTTGGCTAACAGTGCTGAACTTTGCTGGTAGGAGGTGTTTGTAGTGACGTTGCAACTCATGATTGGTTGTTGCCTGGCTACCAGTTTTTCTCTGTAGCTGACCAAGTGCTCTATTTGATCATAATGTGGTCGCTATTTACATCTCATACCATCTGTAAACACTTGTGTTACCAAGGCAACGACTGATGCATTTGTATTACAGGCTCTGTTATCAGCCCCACAGTGGAAAATGAAACCATATCTGTATCAGAAACAGAAGGGTTAAGCAACGAGAACAGTTTGGCCTGATGGTGGAAAAGCAGCTACAGAAGTGAATTAGAACAAGACAGTGAAATCCACAGATGAGAGCGATAAAGAGAGTGGACGTTCTTACCGTGTCTTTGGTGGGCACCAGCATCTCTTCAATCATCATGCTGTCTCGAGCAAAGGAGCTTCTGTTCAGAGTGTTGGACCTGTCTGAGCTGAAGGAGCGCAGACTGGAGTGTGTAAGAAGTTCACACATGTGCACACGCACAAGCAGATACACATAAACATAAAGCGAAAGACACACAAACAGGGACAGACGAACAAACAAAACAAAAACACAAAAGTTACAACATGCAACATCCAGGGAGAACAAAATCCAACCCTTCTGAGGAGAGAAGAGAGAAGGGGATATCTGATGGATGGAGAGGAAACAGATGCTGTATGGGCAACATTACTGTAACTGTAACATTTAAATAATTTAATCAGATACGATACTATTCAAAAGTTTGCGGTTTGCAAGAATTTGTTGTGTTTTTGAAAGGAGTCTCTTATACTCACCAAGGCTGCATTAATTTTATGAAAAGTACAGTAAAAGAGTTATATTGTAAAACATTATTACAATTTAAATATTTTGATTTTTTTTTATTGCTATAATCTATTCTAGCATTATTTTCTTAAAAAAAAAAACTTACTGACCCAAAGCTATTGAAAATTTAAACAGTAGTGTATATAGGTTTTACGCTTTGTATGCTAGTGCTTCTTAAATGTAACTCGATTAACAACACTTAGAAGTAATAGAAATTGCAGACCTTTCCTAAACAAATCGCGCAATTTTTGGCATCATTTATGTCAGTATCAAAAAGAAGTGCAGGTCTATCTATATGCCAAGGTTTAAAAAAAAATAGTTCACCCAAAATGAACAATTCTGGGTAACACTTTATTTTAAGGTGTCAGTGTTACACGTCACATATATTTACTATTATAATAACTACTAATTATGCAGAATTACATGCAAGTAATCCTAAGCCAAACCCAAACCCTAAATCTAACTAGTATAATAAGTACTAGGCGTGGAAGGGTTCAACTTTTCACGGTTTCACGGTTTTAGAGTCACCGTTTCGGTACGGTTCGGTATGTGATATGTTTATGGAAAAATAATAATAATAAGATTATTCTATCTAACTACAAGCAACAGCAAAAATAAATACAACAGAGACACAATGTAAAGATACAAATAAAATAAACAGTGATTTTCAGTTTTTTTAGGTAGGTCGCATTAGTTTTTAGGTACAGAAATTAAATAAAGTAATCAAATGTAAAACAGCATTGCATATTGGACTGTATTAATTAAAGATTATTCTTTATTAAAGTTACAAAAACATTTCAAATCAAGAGCAGTGAGTAATTTCTTTGTTGTTGCTGTTCAATTAATATAAAGACTACTTTAAGACTTTAAGAGAATGCACTGATTCAGTGCACTGATACAGTAGGCCTACGTTTAGCTGGCTATGTCTGCTGTAGGATACTTAACAAGATGGGCATTTTGACATAATTTTTGTGTGAATTTGTCCATTTAAACACAATACTTTAGAGAGAGCTTAATATTTGTGCTCTTCGGATGAGCGAATGCACAAATCTTCTCACTTCTTGCATTCTTTGGCTCTTAAATGCTTAAACTGGCAAAGCTTAAATGAGTTTAGTTTAAACACACAGATATCAACGTGTGCTGTTCAGGTCTCACCTGCGTACATGCGCTATCAGCACCTGGGTGATGACGGATTAAATGACTGTTCATTATCCACCATACAGCATTCGGATTGAACAAGAGTGAATGGTTCGTCCATGTTTTTGTTAATTTTTTTTATCACTGTTGTTGCAATGTCTGGGAAGCCAGAATGCGCATCCATCAACAGAAATATATATTAGCTGAACCCTGTTTGTTTTACGTGTTATTTACAGCAAACCATATTAAAGATGCTTTGTCAGATTTAAACTGAACCGCAGTCCCAATGCATGCCAAACTGTGTGTGGAGACCCGAATGGTTAGATTTTTTTCAGCAAACTGTCCCACCCCTAATAAGTATATGTAGTTAATTAATATTACTCAGTACTTATATGTATAATTACACTTTAAAAAGGGCACCTTAAAATAAAGTGTAACCAAATTCTGTCATTAATTACTCACCCTCATTGCGTTCAAAACCTATAAGACCTTCATTTAACTTTGAAACACAAATTAAGATATTTTTTGTTAAATCTGAGAGCTTTCTGATCCTGCATAGACAGCAAGGGAACTACCACATTCAAGGCCCAGAAACACAGTAAGGAAATCTGTTAAATAATCCATGTAACATCAGTGGTTCAACCATAATTATATGAAGTTACCAAAATACTTTTTGTGCACAAAGAATAACAACTTTATTTAATGATTTCTTCTCTTCCTGGTCATTCTACACGGCCATTCACAACAGTACCACAACACATGCATGTGCATTCCACTGTTCCGTCAGCAGGATCACACGCATGTGTCGTTGTACTCTTGTGAATAGCCATGGAGAATGACCAGGAAGAGCAGAAATCATTGATTAAAGTAGTTATTTTTGTTTTAGTTGAACAACTGATGTCACATGGAGTATTTTAAAAGTCTTTACTTTGTTTCTGGGCTATAAAACGTTTCAGTTGCATTGCTGTCTGTGCAGGGTCAGAAAGCTCTCGGGTCTCATCAAAAATATCTTAATTTGTGTTCCGAAGATGACCGAAAGTCTTACAGGTTTGAAACGACAACAATAACGGGTGAGTAATGAAAGACAGAATTTTCATTTTTGGGTGAACTATCCCTTTAACATTTCATGCAAAAAGTTTTGAAATAACCCTAATCCATGAGGGACAGTTATAGCAAGCACCTCCAATAAACTAACACTTTGAACAAGTACTTTTCAGCTCATTTCAAATGTGTAAGTGTGTCCCTTCTGCAGTACTCTTAGAAATGCCAGGATCTCTGCAGGACAGCAGTCTTGGGTTGGTTGCACGGTGTGTGTATGAGAGATTGAAAATTCTGCAGCAATCAGCAGTATTTAAAGGTACAGGACTGTAGCGCACACAGCAGAACTGCACACGAGGGTGTGTTTATGAAAGAAACGGTGACGGTTTGTGAGCTAGTTTTTGTAAGAATGGATTTACAACTCTCTTTCCATTCCTTTTTGTCATCTTCTAGCACTTCAGCTTAATTTGTCTTGATCTGCATTGTTTTTATTGTTCTGTAACATTACAGCAGCAGGCTAACCCTTCTCTGCAGCACACACTCTTTTATTTCTTCTTTCATTTTCTTTCATCTCTTTTGCCTTTCCTTCTTCAGTATTCTCTTTCTTTGCTATGTACTTCTTTCATGTGATCTTACTCTAAACAGAGCAAGCATTGTATAAAAAGGCTATACTATGGTTGTGTGCATTTGCATGCATGTGAAACAGCATACAACAAAAATTAAGAGGAATATTTGTTCTCTCACCCTTACAGGCTAAGTTATCAATGTGGGGAGTAATGGCCAATTAAATGTGCCGTCAGCGATGTGACAGAGTAATTGGCTTAAACTGCCGACTGATCGGCTTGAAGCTTTTGTCCCTGGATGTTACACAAAGCATCACACAACTGAAACAACAGCAAAACACAACATATATGAAAACAATCCATGCCACACTAAACAAAAACTTATAAAGAACCAACATATAATAGTTAGCAAACTATTCATTAATATTTCAGAAATTAATAACATTTAAAACCACAATATTTCACAACACACAACTACTGCCCACTTCTCCTGTTGTCTTAAAACACTCCTTACATCTTTTGCATTTATAAACCACCTTCAAAAAAGTTAGATGGCTTTAGTGTGAACGATAAGAAGCGTGCTCGGCTTCTGAGCTGGATAGAACAAATAAAACATCAACGCAAGAGAAGTTCATAGACTAAAACAGTTAAGATGCATGAATTTGTTCTATCAGGCCAAGGAGCTCAGACCTCAGTGTATGAAAAGGATGAGACTCCACAGAAACGCACTGCACCAGATGATACAGTGGAGCGGGGCATGATGGGAGTTGTAGTACGTATGGAAAGGGGCAGAGACAGAAAGTACAGCTACGGAGAGAGAAGGCGAAATGCACAGAGAGAGAAAGACATCTCTCTTACCTTATCCTGGGGCTAGAGAGAGTGAGAGAAGCCAAGAAAGAGAAAAGACAGTAAAATGTACTGGACGCGGAGAAGCAGTGAGAGTTAAGCATGGCACTGAGGCTCGGCCACAGCATGTGTTGTGCTCCTAGACAGGACTGGGTGCACTTTTGGTAAAAACACCCAACATTAGTAGCACTATGTAAGAGCAAACAATGCCAGGCTGATGTTAACAAAACAAAAGAGGCAGAAAATATGAAGCTCTGTACGGAAGAAAATCATCCATTAGATATACAAACATCATCTAAACTCCTATAATAATTAATATTTCTAAACAAGAAATAAAAACTCATTTTCAGACATGAAACAGTGTGTCTTACCTTGGCTAAGCAGCTGGGGTACTGGGTATTTTGCAAATGACGTAATTATACCAATAATCTATAAAGCTAATTTGACTTACATTTGACTATTTAATGGCTCTTGTGCAAGCAAGTCGCAGTGTCAATATCCAAATGCTGCAAACATAAAGCTGATTATTCCCTCTGAGCTACACTAGAGTTCTGAGCACAAAATTTAAACGATCAATCCATCATCATAACTAATGGCGACTCAAGGTCTGCATCCATCACATCCCACCTTCACATTCACACAAACAGAATTCGTCACTCAGTGTTCCCTTCCCGGTAATGACGTAATTGTTTTCAGTCATTTATTCCCTGTCATCGAACTCTCTAACCACTGGCACACAAAAGCCAACTAATCAGAACTCACTGTCCCATACAACAACAGCAAATCAGGCACCATTGTGCCACATAATGCTTGAATGACAGGAATGGTACCTTTCCATCCTTGTGTCCCACCTCTCCCTCACCTGCTATATTCATCATCCATCAGCCACGATGAACAGATAATGACCTCTTAAATGAGAGAATGGGATGTACTTCAACACAAAACACCACAGATGTGCATCTTCTGCCCTAACTTACAATCATACCATAAGGAACTATAAGACGGTTTCAACGGCCACAACATAAACAAAAGTTACTGCGCATGCGCGCTTTTTTGGACCTAACTTAACTTCCGGTAGACTTCCAAATAGAATCAATAACAACAGCCAAGTCCCTCTAGAGTAGATATTTTTTGATAACAAACAAAATATGTTTGCCGCGTGGATCAGGTGGACTTAATGAAAATGCATATACATTCTTTGCCAGCAGGAGATGTTTTAAAGCATAGACATAAAGGGCGAGAAATAGAGGTTTCCCCAGTAACAGCTGTAAACAAAGCAGAGGTGGTACGCTCACACGCTGCTTTATCAGGCATATAACACGCAAGTCTTCCTTCAGAAATACAGCGATATAAAAACACCTGTGACTCGTTTTGATATTTAAACATATACATGTAAGGAATTATTATTATTAAACGTGCAGTACGTAACGTTACTCATGTTTATTCAGCGAAGCCTTTTTGAAAATCGATCAGTTTTAAAATTGTGGCGAGTCTCCAAAAATAAATAAATGTATGGGAAACACATCCCGCAGCACAACCACCTGACCCCAACTTCAGTGTACTCATCACCTTGACTTTAACTGCGTTTGTAGAAGGCACTGCAGCCAGACCGATATACACAACACAGACCGGAAGTTAACTTAGGTCCAGGCGCGTGCGCCCGATGAAACCGTCTATAAGGTACTGTTTTAAAAGAACATTGTTCCTTTAGGAGTACAACAGCATTTTACATTTTTCTGACAATTTCATACAAACATTTTGTGATCTGATCCAATTTGGCATATGATGATGATTACAAGGACATTGTGTTTGTTATGATGAAGATCCATTTGATCATGTTCCATTAACAATACATTAAGCCTGTAATTAGTCATCCAGGCATCTTTTATGCTTTCTAAAGAACTTACAGACATAATACTCTTTACAAAGTCTATTTACATGTTATATCTTCAATAAATCCTACATTAAATTTCATTAATTTTTCAGGTTGTGCATTGTACTGATATATCTGTTTCAACAACAACATCGTACTCTTTTGTTACTTTAAAAAAAGTATTTTATAAAAATATTTGATAAAAATCAGAGTTTGTAACCACCAATTACTGTTACAAATTCTGCAAAAGTTGTCCAGCCGTGGAAAGTAAGTTTTGGGTGAAGTGGGATTACTGCATAATGTATGCATGTATAATGAATACAATATTAATGTCTGCGCTAACAGTTTAAGAGGTGTTTTTCTGCTATTATTTGCATAACAATTTCTCATAGTTTTATCCTGTCATTTTAAAACACTTGTGTCAAGCACTCTTTAACTTGAATGACACACGGTGAGTTGAATCTGTGTAGTGGGAACAGTTTTTATTTGCAGTAAACAACAAGATATGAAGTTTGACAGCACTGAATGCACAATAAATCTGACCGAGATTTGAATCTCTCATTCCTCATCTGTTTCCAACCATATTTTTTTTCTTGAAGCATTATTACTAATGCAGACTAAAAGCCAATACACAAAGACAGTACTAACACTTTTAGTGAAGACCACCTGAACACAACATTCTAAATATAAATCATTCTAAATCTAATACATTCCATCTAAACACCTCCAAAAATCTATCTACTTGTGCCATATCAACTTCATATAAATTTGCTACTCATAGAGAAATAGCATAAGGAACAAACAGCTTCACAAAAAAGCAAGCATCCATACAGAAATGTAAATGACTGCTAATACCTGGCAGAGCGGGCTCCAATACTGAAACCCATGTACCCCTCCTGTGGCAAGGAGTCATCCCCTAACTCCCTCAGGTCCTGTGGCCGAAGATACTTCTCAGTCTCGCCGGTCATCGCATCTTCACCTGCAGGAATGAGACAGGCCAAAGGTTAGCTCACTTGAAGTTGAACTCGTAAACTTCAGAAATTAGCTCCCCCCACGTTGCTCTAATTAAATAAAATCCAAAGGGGCTTACAGTATACTTATTTCCAAGATAGTCCCGTTAGAGCAATCTGAAGTTAAGGGTCTTGTTCAAATGCATAATTGTAATAAATTGTAGTTCATTTCTTGTGGGATGAACCTACCAGTCCACACCGGCCTTCCTGCGTCACGCAAACATCCAGCTTGCAGCTTCTAGATTATTAATTGATGTCACATAACACCTGTTTTTTTTTTATCTGTCCCATCGTGAATAACAGATACTTAGGTGGCAATATTTCACAGACACGTAGAAGAAACATTCTGCTGCATCAGGACACCAGTGCATCCCCTGCTATGAAGCAAGTTTACATTACACCCCCAAAAGTTTCTTAAACCTGATTAAAAAAAAAAAAACAGCTACAACCAGCACAGGTTGGTTTTACTAGTCTCTCAGCATGGTCTGTTTGCCAGCTAAAACCAGGTTAGACCAGGGACCAGTTGCATAAACTGTTTAGACTAGTCTTAAAAAGTAAGGCACCTACTTTTTTCTCTTCGAGACTGGCCATAACTTTTTAATTAATTTATGTAACGGTAGTGTTCTTATTTGTACTGGAAAAGACTGATTACCCCATGGGAACTGCTAGCTGGTCAAGTTCTTAAGTCACCGTCTCAACATGGTTGATAAGTTTATGCAACTTGCCCCGGTACATTATCTTAGGCTGGCATTCATTAAGCTGTTTATAAAAGCAGGAAATAAATTAAATATTACAATAAAATAATATAAATCAATTTAATTGTAAGAAATTACGTTTTCAAATAAAACTTTCACAAATATGACAGCCTGTATCTGATTTTATTGTTTAATGAGAACACATAAACAGTTTGAATCAATCTAAAACGGTTTGCTGGTCCGTTGACTAGTTTTAAGTGGGGTTTGGGCACTTTTCAGATGGTCAGATAAGCTTGACAAAACATTTTTGATGTTCGTTTCCGTCGTACTCAACAAATATGTTGTTATATTCAAAACCACGACCCCAAAACCGTCACTTCTAAGTTCTACAGCTAGCTAAATCATTATAAAAAGCAATAGCTGTGTCTAGCTGTCCACCTAACGTTAGACATTCAACGCCGTTTAGGTATAGCTCTCAAGGTTTTGGACAGTCGTTATATTTGTAAGACAAAATGAAGTCTAGGTAGGCAACTCTCGAGGATATGAAGCACAGCCATAGACTGTATAAAAATAGAGCACAGCCAACATCTTTAACGCGACTCTTGCTCGTCCTCTCTCTCCGTGCTGCAGCCCCTCCCCTCCCGCTACTGAACTCCTCAGTTTCCTTAACCGGCTCGCTAATACCGTCCTACTCCCGTACCGAATCAACGACTTAATGACAACGAACAGTCATGACACATGACTGTGTAAAAAAAATGGGACTGTATTTGACGTCATTCTGAGTTTTAAAACTGTATGTTTAAATATGATATCCAAGCAGCATCCAGCCGTTGAACATTGAACACGTTATGCAGCAGAGCCACAAACACCGCAGTATTCTGACACACCGACAGTCCGTTGACTCACATAAAAGAGCTGCCATATCCCACTCCGATACAGATATATCCGTTATTAGCGTATTCCTCCGATTGTCGGATCAGTTCTCAATGAAGCCTGTAAGTTATCCTTCGAGTAAAAGACTGATGATGAGGACTCAATTCGGGTTGGTCATGTGAGAGTGGATCGTCCCGAGTCGACCAGAACTCTCGAGGATGTGCGAGATTTACATCCGTTCATTCGCCCGGTAAAAGTTCAATCACAAAGCAACCTGGGTCAGGAGAAGGAGGATCTACCAAAGCTGCGTTGTTCTCATATGTAAGAGGAGCTCTGCTGCTCTCTATGCGCGTGCGCGCGCACACGAATACTCAACACGCGCGCGCAGAAACAGACCAGTGTGTGTGTGTTGCTAAAGATTTTGCAGGTCTAGCATCAAGTGCAAGGTGGTAATAAGACACCAAGTACTGGCAACAGTTCTCTCAAGAGAATTAAGGGAAACAGTGCCAGCACTCTAACGTGTGTGCGTGGGTTTGGCTGTAGCTTACTTCTGAGGGTCTGTCCTCACAAAAGTAAAGAAACCTGTTGAAAACTGACTTTTTGAAGTGGTCTTCACTGTTCACATCACTAATATATCGTCATCATAAGTTTGTGTATATGAAAGGTTTTTTTTATCAGCTAATGTAAAGGTCTCCTGTGTCACTGCGTGTAGAACATTCATGAAACTCATTACAAAGTGCTAAAGAACATTACATAACAGTAAGAAAGTTCACCCTTTCCTCTCAATTAGCCTACTATCCCTATAGTGCAGGCACGCAACATCTCCTTTTAACCATGTGTGTAATTTGCTGAACTAGGCCTTGTGCTCTTGAGCACATGTGGGAAGCATCAGGCTTTGCTATTAAATACATGAAATATCCATATTATGATACTAAACTGACCTACACTGTGATAAAATAATGAAAACAGCTTAATAAAGAGTTTAAATAAAGGGTTCCCACAGACTCAAAAAATGTCAGGGAATTTAAAAAATGTGATTTCCAGGTCTGGAATAGTCATGTAAAAACAAAGTAAAAAAAAAAAAACACACACACACAGACAATTAAACACACACACACACTAACACACACACACACACACACACACATTTAACAATAATAAATAATAGGTTATCTATAGTCAATAAATATGAATGGCAATAACATTATATCGACAATTTAAAAAGCTAAGCTTTTGAATAACAATAATGATTTTATTTAAAAGTTATTTAAAAATTACTAATTAGTTCATAAAACTCAACTAAGACTAAAACTGAAATAAAGATAAATAGTAATATTTTAAAACAACTAAAGCTAATAAACCAACAAAAAAATTATCTAAAATTAAAATAAATAAAAGCTTATTCAAAATATTAATAAAAACTATAATATATAGCCTAAATAATAATAAAATAACACTAGTTAGAAAATGTTGGAACCCTGTACATGTAATCATCTTAATTAAAATCTACAAATTAGGTTTTAGGGTATGGCAAATATAATAATAAGCCTATATTTAAAAAAAAATTGACGTTAGTAGTCAGTCTCACTCTCCACCATAATTTGACAACAATCAGATGTGTATGAGTTAAAAATCAGATTGGGGATTAAAGATGAAGAGTTCATTGCTTCTGACAGACTTAAGACCTACATGCACAGCTTAATGGGATTGCAAAGATAACTTACAGGATAACCTATGGATCTATCATCTGCTGCTACACGCACATAAAGTACATGCACTAATGCACACTTTACTTCTCATCATACTGCTAAGACAGCAGTTTCAACATCCTACTTCTGCATTTTACTGCTTTATTATATTTGAAGATTGTTTCTCTATCCCTCTCTATTCTGCATCTCTCTCTCGCTCTCCGATAGAGGGTTGACACCTGTGGGCCAAGTCAGTGTCACCTGCAGGATTGTGAGCAGATCTGCTGACACACATGGTAACCGTATACTCTCATCTCTCCTCGTTACCATGGAGAGGGGTGCAATGAGGGACATTAAGCTCATGAATCTTTCATCATTGCACCAGGAGACAAGAGAGAGTTTGGCATCATAGACAACACGTGGAGTGTTTTCTTCTCATCCTGACACACTGCACGTCAACTTCACTGTATCTCAGGCAACTGTATGAGTTGGGCATCTGTTATTGTGTTTCTGTGTGTGAGCATTTATAAATATGTGTTTATAACTATGAAAAAAACTGTGTGTCTAGTTAGCATACACAGGAATTCACAGCAATCACACTCTGTTTATGTGCATACAGACAAAACACAGTGCACTGCAAAGCCAGACGAGAGAAACGCATCTAAGCTGAGTGAGTGTGTGCGTGAAACAAGGGATGATTAAAAAAGGGAGAAAAAACAGAACTGCAGAAGTGTGTACCTCCTTCCCCATCAGCCTGAGCTTCATGATATTTCACAGCTGTCAAACATACAGTACACAGCAATTGGTTAAATGTACACTCTCTGTCTCTCTCTCTCTCTCACACACACACACATACAGAATAATGAAGGCACATAGTGTTAGGCCAGCGATCATGGTGCAAGCTAGTGGGGAAGCTATCCAAAACTCAGTGTGCAAAGAGTCACAGCGGAGAGTCCTGTAAAGAGTTCTTCACAGTATAAACCAATATAGTTCACAAGGAAAGAGTGAAACTGTGTGTGTGAGACTGTGTGTGAGTGATTGATTTTAGATCAGCACTTAATCAGCTTTACCTTCATCATCAGACATGTCAAGGAACTCATTCATGGTCTCAGGGACATTGATCTTGTGTTTCTCGGTTGTAGGCTGGTCAAAAACATAAAACATGCAAAATATTAGTTAGAGATACTGTATATATATATATATATATATATATATATTATTTTAAATGTTACAATTGAATTTACACATCACAACATTATAACATAAAGTATGAAATATTCATACACAGATGTACTAAAGATAACAACACTGTTTTTAAAGATTAACTCTAAGTGAGTGTTACAAGATGGCAAAGGTAATCTAAATAGAAAAATATATAAAAGAAATGAGCATAAATTATTAAATATCCAATATTGGTTAAAAACAGTTTTTCCAATAGTCTATTTAAAGTGTAATAAAAAATTTTTAATAAAATAAACAGTACATGGTTTACAGTTTTTAAACTGAAAATATAAAATTATGTAGGAATTAGATTCTTTGCTCAGAAGTGATTAGCATGATGTGGCTGGTTGGTGTGCATTTGATTCAGAATGCAAATTGCCTTAAAAAACAAATAGCCTGGTATTAATTTATCTGGTTATTGTGGACATTGTTGGTAGAGAATGTCGAGGGAAGTAGGTCATGACGCAGATGGTGGGGCAGGTTGAGTATATTACCGTGGCAGTGAGGTTTTCATTTGTAACTCCTCTCAGCATGTCCACTACGGAGATGTACCCCAGTCGGCGAGCGATGGAGAGAGCTGTGTTCCCATTCTGCCACACACAAACACACACAAATAAAATTATTTTACGTCTGTATATGAGGCATTTCATATGTAATATTATAATATACGTACATAACATGCTTAATGTAGGTATTATAAGTATAAAAGAGTGAGATGTGTGTTTATGTCAAAGGTACACAAAGGTATCACTTCTATCACAAAAAAAAACCTCACACTTTTGAATGGTTATGTATGAGTGTATATGTGAGTGTGCTACAGTACATTGTGGACCAAGGTTGAAAGCTTGCTGAGGGAAGCAGTTATTCCCAGCATGCCTCAGTACTTACCACTGTGAGCTCATTGGGTGAAGCTCCATACTGAAGCAGCATATTAATGATGTGGGTGTGGCCTTGCTGTGCTGCTTGATGAAGAGGTGTGTAACCGTTCTATGCACAGAATGACAGAGTCAGTTTACATGCAGAACAAGGTAATATCTATATCTAAAAGTCTTTACAAGTGACAAAAAGAATCACCTTTGTTTTGGCATTAGGCTTGGCCTGATTCTCTAACAGGAAGTTGGCTATCTTCATGGTACCATAGTGACATGCCACATGCAACGGCGTGTAACCACTCTATCAGGAGAATATGAAAGACGAGAATATCAGACTCTGATACAGACATGCAGTACAGTCCACAATGAGCCTCTCAATGTATCAGTCTGATTGTGGTGGTTATGTAATCAATGGAAACACCACAAGACCTAAACCCTGACCTTGGTTTGAGCGTCAATTTCTGCTCCATGGTTCAACAGCACTTCAGCAACACCTGCCCTGTCATCCTGTGCAGCCAGGTGCAGCGGTGTGAGACCGATCTGTTTATAAACACACACAGCGAGTCAAATTAATACGTATTCTCAACCGTGTGCTTTGTGCACGTGTAATAAGCATATGTAAGTATGTTTACCTTATTGCCCATATTAACATTAGCCTGTTTGGTAAGAAGCAAGGACACAATGTCTACACTGCCCTCCTGTGCAGCGAGGTGGAGGGGGCTGATGCCCTGACGGGTCATTGTGTTACAGTCCGCCCCATATTCCAACAACGTTGTCCCAATCTCCAACTGATTCTTCTTAGCTGCAATATGGAGTGGTGTGTAGCCATTCTAAAGAGAATGAGAAAAACAAGATGCAAAGATACAGACATTTTAAAATAGAAAGACTATAGAGGCATGCAATCATCTATTCTTGTTTTTTTTTTCCCTAGTAATTTTCTTGATTACACAAACCAATCAGGATTTCTCAAATTTGGCGAAAAAGAGACTGTAAGAAGTAACCAAGTTATTAATTCGCCCCCAAATTCCAAGCCTGTTACCATGTTGACTACTTTAACATTACTCTAGATACCCCAACTCTGGGAAAATGCAAGCCATGAAATCATACAATTAATCTTTTTTTTTTTTGTATTAACCATAAAATATCTAAAAATGCTAAAAACAAGATAAATTTACCTATACTTTTTTCTTTGAGCAGTAATCAAACATGCAAATGGTGATGGAAAAAAATATAAAATTGAAGGAAAAATTATATTTCAATGCTTTTGCATTTTCTCTACATAATTCGATCTAAATAAAGGCAAAATCGTTGGGGAAAACGCCTCAAGGTTACGTATGTAACCCTAGTTCCTTGAAGGAACGAGACGCTGCGTCTAGCGCTTTGGGGAACGTCCCTGACGAGACCGACTCTGAATATCGTGTGCAATCCGTCCATCGGAAAGGCGTGACGTCACGGGCGGGGTGACGTAGCGACCAGGAAGCTATAAAAGCACGTGCCGGGCAGCTGGCCTCAGCTTCGAGTAGGGAAGCAAGCGCCGGCAGGGGTGCCGGGAGTATGGCTTTGCGACGCAGCGTCTCGTTCCTTCAAGGAACTAGGGTTACATACGTAACCTTGAGGCGTTCCTTTTCAGGAACTCGAGCTGCGTCTAGCGCTTTGGGGAACGATGTGCCAACGCTGCCAGACTTCCAAATCCCTGCCTAGTGTGTATCCGAAGAGCACAGCTAAGACGAGAGAACAGAAGAGCCCGGCGTGGCTCGCATGTCAAGATTGTAAAATCGGACAAATGTGGAGGGCGTGGACCACCCCGCAGCGTTGCAGATGTCCAATAGGGACACACCTGCTGAGAAGGCCTTGGAGGCCGCCATACCCCGAGTAGAGTGAGCCTTGGCCCCCAAAGGAGGGGGAAGACCAGAGGACTCATAGGAGACGTTGATAGCCTCGACTATCCAACGACTAAGGGTCTGCTTGGTGGCAGGAGAACCCTTATTAGTTGGACCGTAGCAAACAAGCAGTTGGTCGGATTTTGTCCACAGGGCAGCTCTGTGGACGTATGCGTCCAGTGCTCGCACTGGACACATACAGTTTAGCTTATCTTGGTCTGGCTCCCGAAAGGGAGGAGGACAGAAGGCCTGCAGTACGATAGGTTGTGGTGTGACAGAGGGAACCTTCGGAACATAACCCGCTCGAGGGTGTAAGAATGCTTTGGCCATACCAGGGGCAAAGTCTAGGTAGGTAGGGGCCACCGAGAGGGCCTGGAGATCTCCAACTCTCTTTAGAGAGGTGATTGCCAGTAACAGGGCAGTTTTAATTGTTAGATGTCTGTCTGAGATGTCTTGAATTGGCTCGAATGGAGCTTTACAAAGAGCCTCTAGCACCACAACCAAATCCCAGGGGGGAACACGGGACCGTACTGGAGGTCTCAGCCTCAGTGCACCTCGGAGGAAACGTGTAACTAGGGGGTGTCTACCCACTGACTGATCATTGAAAGGGACATGGAAAGCAGCTATGGCCGCCACGTAAACCTTTAAGGTGGAGTGGGATAACCCCGCAGAGAGCCTGGCTTGTAAAAACTCCAGAACTGTACCAACTGGGCAGTTTGCTGGGTCAAGCTGGCGGACTCTGCACCATGAAGTGAAGAGTTTCCACTTCAGGGCGTACAGTTTCCTCGTAGCGGGAGCTCTGGATTGGAGTAGGGTCTCAACAACCTCGGTTGAGAGACCGGCTGCTAACAGTTGTGCCCCCTCAGGGGCCACACCCACAGCTTCCACAACTCCGGGCGAGGGTGAATTATCATGCCCTGCGCCTGTGAGAGTAGGTCTGTCCTGATCGGTATCTCCCACGGAGAGCCGTCGAGGAGCGAGACTAGATCTGAGAACCATGGTCGGCCCGGCCAGAACGGGGCTACTAATAACAGACGGACCCCGTCCTGGCGTACTCTCGCCAGAACTCCCGGGAGCAGAGCGATAGGGGGAAAAGCATACAGACGAAGCCTCGGCAAGGTCTGTACCATAGCGTCCAGTCCCAGAAGAGCTGGATGAACTAGAGAGAACCAGAGGGGACATTGCGATGTCTCCTGAGTCGCAAAGAGGTCCACCTGGGCTGTGCCAAATACTCTCCATATCTGCTTCACCACCTCGGGGTGAAGCATCCATTCCCTGGGCCTCGGCCCCTGCCTCGACAGTATGTCTGCTCCCACATTCAACCTCCCAGGAATATACACTGCTCTGATCGAGAGGAGTTTGCCCTGGGACCACAGAAGGATCTGGTGTGCCAGCTTGTACAAGGGGCGTGAACGCAGACCCCCCTGGTGATTGATATAAGAGACCACTGATGTGTTGTCGGTGCGCACCAACACATGGTGACCTCTCAGGTCTGGGAGGAAATATTTCAATGCTCGATAGACTGCTAGCATCTCTAGGCAATTGATGTGCCATGTCAGATGGCGATCGCTCCACAGACCGCGGGCAGGGTGGCCACTCATGACCGCACCCCAACCGGTGAGGGACGCGTCTGTCGCTAGCGTTACACGGCGACAAGGAGCTCCCAGCACCGTGCCCTAATTCAAGAACCAAGGTTTCTTCCACATGTCTAAGGCACGAAGGCACCGCCGCGTGACCTTGATAACTCGAAGTGGATTTCCCCTCGGGGAAAAGCCCTTGGACTTGAGCCACCACTGTAGGGGTCTCATGTACAGCAGGCCAAAAGGTATCACGTTGGACGCAGCTGCCATCAGCCCTAACAATCTCTGGAATTGTTTGACAGTGAGTGACTGGCCTTCTTTGACTCTCTCGACTGATGTGAGGATCGACTCGATCCGAGCAGGAGACAAGCGTGCCTGCATCGTGGTCGAATTCCACACTACGCCTAGATAGGTGGTTCTCTGAACTGGAGAAAGTACACTCTTCTTGGCGTTTAGTCTCAAACCCAGCTCCCCCATGTGTGCGAGAACGACATCTCGATGTCGAACCGCCATCTGCTCTGATTGAGCTAGAATCAACCAATCGTCGATATAATTTAGAATGCGGATGCCCTGCATACGGAGGGATACCAGAGCCGCATCTACACATTTCGTGAACGTGCGGGGTGAGAGTGCGAGGCCAAAGGGAAGTACTCGATATTGATAAGCTTTGCCCCCGAAAGCGAACCTCAGAAACCTCCTGTGTTGTGGAAGGATGGATATGTGGAAGTATGCGTCTTTGAGATCTATTGTGACAAAACAGTCCTCGGATCTGATTTGAGCTACCACCTGATTGACAGTGAGCATTTTGAACTTCAGTGGCATAACTGAGCGGTTCAGGAGACGTAAGTCTAAGATCGGACGCAACCCCCCATCCTTCTTTGGAACTATGAAATACCGGCTGTAGAATCCGGATTCCCTGTCTAGAGGAGGGACCACCTCGATGGCCCCCTTCCTTAATAGGGTATTCACTTCTTGTTCCATAACCAGAGCCTGCTGGGGGCCGACCACAGTCGGTGTAACCCCGTTGAACTTCGGTGGTGGATGACCGAACTGAATGCAATAGCCTCTTTCTATTGTACGCAGGACCCACTGAGATACATTTGGCAGTAGCTTCCACGCTGCTAAATAATCTACTAAGGGAATCAGTCTCTCGAGACTGACCTCTGGTGTAAGAGGCCCCCGAAGGGGCGGCGAGCATCCCAGCTCCGCTGCGCTCACGGGCGAAAATAACTGGGAGTAGCGCTCGCTGGAGGCCGCTGCACCCTGAAACTCTGGCAGGGTTGGCAGGCCGACCTCCTGAGGGCACTGAGGTGAGGCGGGCACCGTATAATGAGGTGGACCGCGCTCTACCCCAGCAGGGGCTGCCCTCTGGATCCTGGCGTCAGGATCTTTCCGTCGAGGACTTCCGGGCTTCAATGACAGATCTTAAATCGGCTTTCGCCCTAGAAGCCCCCGACTCAGAGCGTCGCTGGGGCCCTCGGTCCCGACGTGGGGGAGCACGAGCGGCGACACTCTGTTTCTGTACTTCCCGGTATGAGGAGCCGGTATGTGGCGTGGTCATCTCCCGCCCAGATGCACCACGAGAGCGACGAGGGAGGATACTCTGGAACGCCGCCGCCTGTTTGCGTGCCTCCTGGAACCTGTCGACGACAGTGTTGACTGTGTTGCCAAACAGGCCCGAGGCTTGTAGCGGGGCGTCCAGGAGGCAGACCCTGTCTCTTTCCTTTATCTCTGACAGGGTCAGCCACAAATGCCTCTCCGCGGCCACTAAGGCTGCCATAGACCGCCCAATTGCGCGAGCGGTCTCTTTAGTGGCGCGGAGGGAGAGATCAGCGGTCTTTCTGAGTTCTTCTATATCCCCAGACTTAATCCCCTCCCCCTCATCGACATCTCTCAGCAGGTCAGCCTGATAAGCTTGAAGGACTGCCATAGTGTGAAGGCAAGCCCCAGCCTGACCTGCTGCCACATAACCTTTGCCCACTAGCGATGATGTAACTCGAAGAGGCTTAGTGGGCAATGTCGGAGCCTTAAGAGACGATGCCGAACCGGGCGACAGATAGCCCGCGAGCGTCTGTTCGACCCGTGGCATCGCTCTATAACCCCGCTCTCCAAGCCCCATCACGTTGCCATAATATAGTGAATCGGGGCCGAAGAGGCGGGTTGAATAAGGGTGGTTCCACGATCTCGACAACTCATCGTGGAGATCGGGAAAATATGGAAGGCTCCGACGTGGAGGTGGTTGCCTCGGCCGCAGAAAGCGTTCGTCTAGCTTGCTTCTCTGCGGCTCGGTTTGTTTTTCAGCAGGCCATTCGATTTTTAATTTATCTACTGCTCGCGTAACCACCTCCAACAGCTCCTCATACTGGGGCGACAGGGGTGGCGAATCCCCAGCAACCGACTCCACATCGACCTCCTCGGAGGAAGAGAGGTGAAGAGTTGATCCCTCACCCTGGGGGGAAGAAACCGACGAGCGTGCTTCCGAACCCAGGGTTTGGGCGCCGGATCTGGCAGATAAGGAAGGAGATAAGGACTGGCCCGTCTCCATTCCCTCTGACAGATCCACCTGCGATCCCCACGAGTGCAGCAGCCGCTCTGCCTCGGCAGAAGCGGGGCCAGCACCGCGAGGAACGCTGGTGAAGGCTCCCTCCTCGAAGAGAGCCCTCCGGGATCGAAGCGTCCGCATTGGCAATCGCTCGCAATGCGGACAGTCGGCCCCCTCGAGAGCCGACTCAGCGTGCTTCGATCCCAGGCAAGCCACGCACAGACTGTGTGTATCCCCGCTCGTAATGTAGCGAGGACAGGGAGGAACACACAATCTATAACGTGGCTTGGAATCGCCCTTCATATGTTTGGTCTTTTGCTTTAGTTTTGGCATATTGAGCTGTTTTAGCGATCTTTTAATGGCTAAGGGACAGACAACAATAAATAGGACCAACGGGACAGACTTTTGACATGCACACACAGAGCGCTTGCTGACAGACGCGAAGCTGAGGCCAGCTGCACGGCACGTGCTTTTATAGCTTCCTGGTCGCTACGTCACCCCGCCCGTGACGTCACGCCTTTCCGATGGACGGATTGCACACGATATTCAGAGTCGGTCTCGTCAGGGACGTTCCCCAAAGCGCTAGACGCAGCTCGAGTTCCTGAAAAGGAACATATTTTAAAAAGAATACACAACTTTTGCAAACTAATGCAAAAGCATTGCAAAATAAATATTTTTCTCCAATCAAATGAAAATTTTGTTTCTCAGGTAAAATTGTCTAGTTTTTTTTATATATAATTTTAGCATTACATCACTTGCTCACCTTTAGATCCTCTGCAGTGAATGGGTGCCGTCAGAATCAGAGTCCAAACAGCTGATAAAACATCACAATAATCCTCAAGCAATTCAAATGACTCCAGTTCATTTAATGTCTTGTTAAGTAAAAAAAAGCTGTATGTTTGTTAAGTAACAAATCTATCAAGACATTTTAACTTGAGACCGTCACTTCTAGTCAAATTATAATCCATATTAACTCATGTTAACCATAAGCAATGGTTTGCAGTTAAAATATGCCTTGACATAAAGACATAAAGCAACACAACATGAAGCTTTTCGCATCACAAGACATTAATTGACAGGCTGGAGTTGTGTGTATTACTGTGATGTTTTTTTCAGGTGTTTTGCCTCTCATTCTGATGGCACCCATTTACTGCAGAGGATCCATTGGTGAGCAAGTCAGGTAAAGCAAAATTTCTCCAAATATTTTCCAACGAAACAAACTCATCTACATCTTGGATTGCCTGAGAGTAAGTATATTTTTAGCAAAAAAAAAAAAATCCTTTTTGGGTAATGTACTCATTTAAGCTCTGTCATATTCTCTTATCTGTATTGTTGTACTTATTAAAAAGCTTAATCTATGTCAAGGAAACCAAACCCCTAATGGCAGCACAGCTGACTTGACACACAGGAAAATCAGCAAAACTTGTCAGCTCTGTGAGTCTCTCAATAAAGCTAGTAATAGACAGTCATACTTTGTAGTGCAAGATTAGTGAGAAGGAACCATTTGAAGAAAGGTTGACACAGATTTACATATGAAGACAAATGAAGGCCCTGTACTAAATGAAACCCCTTGGCCTTAGTGGTCTAAGGTGTCATGGTTTGGCTGGTTAGCTTGACCCAGTTAGCCCTTGCAGGTCGATGTTGTAATTAAACCATCTGTCTACAAAAATCAGGTTTCTTCATTGAAGGCTATTTAAAAATAACCATGTTCTCTGACCATTTTTTTGTAAGTAGCTTAACACATTTAATTTCATTATAGTAAATGTTTTACCAATTCCCTATTTGGGATTTCCCATCGTAATAACTAATGGGACATGCCATGAACAAGTACAGGTGAAGTCCAGATCACCATTTGGGACAGGACCAAGATTGTGTTGTGCAAACAAATGTAAACTACCATGCATATATGGGTATATTTGTAGATGTTGTTGTGTGCACAATGTTGTATGATGCATTTGTTCACCAACCTTTCCTGCTGCATCCGGCGCAGCTTTTTTCTGCAGCAGAAGATTGGCCACTTTCAACTGCCCATACTTTGCAGCCACATGCAGGGGAGTGAACCCTTTCTGTGGATGTATATACAGGAACAAAAGGAGAGAACACAAAAAGGATAAAAAAATATTAAAAGTTTTGCTATTTTCATTGTGACAGAGTCAGCTTAAAGTATAAAGAACGATGTACAAAAAACACACATAGTGGGGTCCAGAAAATGTTTTTGACAGAAGTCTCTAATGTTCACTTTGTCTTTTTATTTATTTAATAAAAAAAACAAAAAAACGTCATTACTTCAGTCTTCAGTGTCACATGATCCTTCAGAAATCATTATAATATGCTTATTTGGTGCTCAAAAACATTTAGTGTTATTATCAGTGCTGAAAACTGTAAAAATTTTAACAGTTTTTAATGCATTTTTCCTAAAGTCCTAAAACTTTGATAGCATCCACATTTAAATTTGATTTTAAATTCCAAATGCTCACTGTGGTCTCAGACTTATGAGCCCCTCTGTATGTGGTCACACAGAACAAACACACACTCACACACACACACCTTAGTTGCTGCAGAGAGGGATGTTCCCTGCTCCAGCAGGAGAGCTGCTATCTCCTGATGACCCTCACGGGCGGCGAGGTGGAGAGGGGTGTAGCCAGAAGTGGTGGCAGCATTGGGTAACGCCCCCTTCTGCAGCAACTGCTGCACAATGTCCACTTTTCCCAGACGACTAGCTATATGCAGCGCTGTTTGGTCATCCTAAAAATTGTCATTATGGAAATAGAGAGTGAAAGAAAGAGACAGTGATGAGAGGCCAATCTGAAAAGCTCATTTATCATCTGTCATGTTCTAATTATGTGTGTGGTGGGATGTGGACAGTGATTAATTCAAAAGTGATCTAAAGTGTTTGTCCCACCTTTGCTTTGATGTCCACTTTAGCACCATTCTGTAGCAGGTATCTGACAACATCAATCTGGCCGGCCCTTGCTGCCATGTGCAATGCTGTTTCACCTCTCTACAACACAACATTTGATGAAGTGCGTGTGAGTTGTAAGCTTTAATATATTAATACAAAAATGAATTGTAATAATTGGGTCATGGAGTATTTTTAAAAAAACTAAAATGAACCAAAACGTTAAATTAAATGTAAAAAAAAAATCATTCATCAATCATTCATCATTTGTTGTGTTTTTTCATGCTTGACAAAATGAATCAAACAAAATATGTCCACCCAGTCACATCATTTTTTCATTTTGTGTTTTTTCTATGTTTTCTATAATACATCATTTTATTTATTTACATAATATAATTTGTGTTCATTTAGCTTGAAGTTGCACATATATTGACAAATTAATAAATTCCATGTCTGACAGAATGTTTAAAATGACAGAAATGCATTTTATAAAGTTTCACAGAATGTCTCGCAGTACAAATAATGTCTCTTTGAACAGAAAACGTACCACATTGGTGGTGTTGGGTGAGGCTCCATGATGCGTGAGGTGTTTTACTATGTTCTCATGACCCATAAATGCAGCCACATGGATGGGTGTCAACCCCGACTAAAACAACCAAACAAAACACAAACATACTCTGAAACAAACAGAAAATTGCTTGTGCTATTACATTTCTGAAGCATATAAACTAAATCTGTAAACATTATACTCCATTCAAAACTTTTGTGGTACAATATCATATTTCATATTTCTCTTGTACCTCGGTGACTGCCTGCAGTGATGCCCCATGTTTCAGTAGCAGTTCCATCACCTTCATTCGGTTCTTCTTACAGGCAATATGAAGAGGAGTGAAACCGTTCTGTTGATGTAGACACAAACATGCTCTTCTTGACTGAGATGCGACCACACCCACCTTTACCAGAGGTGAGTAACCACAAAAACCTTCCTCTGGTTGAATAAACCAACGGTTTTCAGTAAAAAAAACATGTGCATGCCACTGTTCAAATGAACTGTTTTAAACTTTACATCAAGTTATTTCTGAGGTTCAGGTTTATTTTTAAACTGTCCTGAGAACGTCTAAGTATTACTATGGCAACATGTTCGCATTTTGTCATCCTCCCTGCCACAACTGTGCTTTTGTCTTTGTAAAGCGAGAGATTAACATTCATACAGCTGCAACTGTTAAAAGAGGAAAATGAACCTATTCACCCCACAAAAGAAATGCAGAGAGAAAGGAAACAGTGTGAGGGTATTTTCTGAGTTTGAATGTGCATTGCCCTCTTTTTCTCTCTGCTCTCACCAGGGCTTTAGCGTTAGGGTTGGCCTTCTTATCTACGATGACTTTGGCCACTTTGAAATGTCCGCAGTGAGCAGCCACATGCAGTGCCGTCAGGTAGTCGTTGGTGACATCATCCACGGGAGCATTGTGCTGAAGGAGCAGCTGGACACAGTTCAGGTGATCCCCTTGGGTCGCCATGTGCAGCGGAGACAGACCGTTCTATACCAAACCAAAAAATAGCATTGGACATTTAATAAGATTAATGGTAACAGATAGTGGTTAATCAATATGGATTTTTAAGATAGAAAACAAAATAAATAGGTAAATAAAAATGTCCCCTGCTGCAACTAAATTTAAATTTAAGAAAATTAAATTTAAATTTTAAACAAATTATTTGAAAAATGAAATAAATTGCTTTAGCACCTTATCTTAGCTTATCTGAAAAATCACTTTCTCAAATAAAGACCAGTAAATGCTATTTTTACAATACACAGTAAATATGACATGAAGATGCTGGCATTGTCAAAATAAAAGCTTCCAACACTCATCGGCCGAAAAAGAAAATAATGATCACACATGAAGATATTTAGAAAATGACCAATATTGATCAATATATGAGCCTTGGCAATACATCAGTTGAATACTTGTGATCGATTAAAATAAAATTGCTGTCACATTAATGAATTTTGGTGAGCAAAAAATGATCCATTGTATATTATCAATAGTGTAGTGATGAATAAAGCACCTCTCGCACAGAAGTCACTTTCAAACCAAACAACTGTTTGTTGCTCATGCTGCAAATTGACTTGACCAACTCCTTGGGGAAATCTTTTATTCTCACATGAAATTCAGTTCAATTGAAATTACTGGATTGGCTTGTGAAAATTCATCAAACAATAGTAAATGTGACCACACATTAAAAATTAAAATAATTTTTAGGGTCTTGTAATCCCTATATAAGAAAATTGCTTTGGCACCTTAAGACACAATCTAAAATCAGTGAAATATCAGTTTCCTGCAGTCAGGAGAAAAGTGCCTGATGAACATGTCGCTTCTGTAGAAATAATGACCACATGGGGGCAGTCTTAGGCATGCGCAGAAATGATGGGAACATTGAAGATCAAACATACAGGTACTCACACACACACATGAAAGGGGCAGAATTATTCTTGGGGTCAGAAAAGCAGTGGTCTTACTTTGGTCTTAGACAAGATGGGCGCTCCCCTGTCCAGCAGCATCTCAACAACCTGCTCATGTCCACTGCGTGCGCCGCAGTGCAGAGGGGTTAAACCATCCTATACACACACACAGACACACACACGGACAAGCAAACACAAAGATAAAATGTTATATAATATTAAAAAGTATTCTCTGAGATCATACGCTTCAGAACAGCTGATACCACAGACAAACCTCAGCACCTCCAGATGCTCCAATGACACTGCATGCTGACCTGTTTGATATTTCTTGCAAAGCTATTCACTTTATGCAGTATTATATATTGCAGTTTATACTTCTTTGGATCTTTACTGAAAGTTACCTTTATCAATGTGCCTATTCTGAAGACTTGACACACACACACACACACACACACACACACACACACACAGTTGGGGGTTCAGTGCCTTGCTCAAGGGTCTCACCTCAGTTGTAGTATTGAAGGTGGAAGACAGATGTACATTCACTCCCCCCACCTATAATTCCTGCTAGTACCTAGACTCAAACCCACAACCTTTGGGTTGCAAGTCAGACTCTCTAGACATTAGGCCATTGTGTGCCCTTATATTAAACTAAGAGTAAACAACTATATATATAGGAACATCCTAAAATGCCACCTGACAATTACCTTAAATTGAAGCACACTGAAGCACAGATTCATTTTAGCAACTCTCTTCTTGTTATTCCTACACAAATAGTTTTTTCCACTGCCATATTTGTATATTCAAAAGTTCAAAAGTTTGGGGTGTGAGAGATATATTTATTAAATAAATCTTGCACAAGATCTTGCATAAAAATGTTTGCACAATAATATTAAGCAGCACTGTTTTAAACTTTGATAATGATAACAAATGTTTCTTGAGCACCAAATCAGCATATTTGAATAATATCTGAAGGATCCTGTGACACCGATGATTTGAGGCTGCTGAAAATTTAGCTTTGCCATTACAGAAATAATATACATATATATTATATATTAAAATAGACAACAGTTATTTTAATTACTTCACAATATTACTGTTTTTACAATATTTCTGATCAAAGAAATACGGACTTCTTTCAAAATAAAAGATTCTTCCCCAAACCTTTTGAATGATAGTGTAATTTAATTTGTAGTACAGCATATGTGTTTATGTCTGTTAGGGTTAGTATGTTTGTTGTATGTTTGTGTTACCTTGGTCTTGGCTTCAATTTTTGCTCCTCGGTCCAGCAGCAACTTAACCATGTTTCCATTCCCTCTCTTAGCCGCCACATGCAGTGGAGTGATGTCATTCTGTAAGCAACCCACCCAAACAGCATAAGACACACAGCAGGTATAAGAGTGACATAATCACAAGTTACAATCACACTTCACAGAGATTAGATCAAAATAACTAATCATGAAAAAACAATAATATATATTTCTGTGACAAAATACAAAATATTCTGAATGGCATATGAAATTCGCATTGCGACCATATGCATGTGTCCCTCAGGCTGAAGCAGATTCATACATGTTGTTTGGACTGTGCCGGCCAAATGGCAGTTTAGAGAGCTCAGCCGGGAGAGCATTTGGCACATGTACACACACACATACATGATGGGAGCATGTTTGCTCACAAAGAGCCTATGGCAGGTCATTTAGCTCATTCTTTAAAACACTTATGGAGCATTTTAGGCTTCAGTCTGGTGACAATACTGTACAACATTAATGCAATACTGCCACCATGTGATGCTCAGAGTAACGTCATGACCACAGACATAATGAAACCAAGTTTAGCAGCATTTTGAATGGAAATCAGTGCACCTGGACTCCAACGCATTTAGCATAGGGTCAAAGGGAAGATTTTAACAGATTATGGGGGACAGTTTGTTTGCCCTATAATCTGTTAAAATTGGTCAATCTAAGCAGTAGATGGTGCTGTGATCTTACCCTTGCCATGAAGTCCACTGCTGCTCCTCTATTTAATAGTAGTGTTGCTACGTTGATGTTTCCATAGTGGGCAGCAATGTGGAGAGGAGTGAAACCGCTCTGATGAAAAGAGAGACAAAGAACAGAATGGTTGAAATAATTATTTATGAGTCCATTTAGTTACCTGTGCATCCTTAGACAGTGAGTGTTCTCTTACTAAAAAATATGATCCTCTCATTTTGAATATGTATGAGACGCAGCTGTTAAAGTAAGATGTTAGTGTCCTGCAGGCTACATTGCAGCAAAGGCCTTCCAGTCATGGAGATTTTCATCTCAATTAGCCAATAATCTGACACAAAGCAAGTGGTGCTCAGTTTAACCCTTCTCCACCTCTGTTTGCTCTTTTATCTTGAAGGGAACGGGGCCCCACCCATTTTTAGGGGAATTATTGCAATTATTAGCCGCAGGCGCAAATGGAAAAACAGCAGGGCTTTAAACATTTCCACTTCCACAGAACTGACTACAGACAACACATGTTGCCTATGGGGAGAAGTGAATAAACATTCTCATAGATTATCACGATACAGTCTTCATGATCAACACATTCACATTTCTATTCACTCAGAAAACCCTTTAAATGTTTCTGCAGATAATTATTTCCTCGGATAAGTTCATCGACTTGGAACATGGTGCTTAGCTGTTAACATGTGGCTGTTATTTTTAGTTTGCAATTTGGCAATGTTCTCTATCATGCAAAACTGTGAACTAAAATTCTATCCAGCCAAACTGTTGTTGGTTGCCATGTGAGCAAACCTGACCATGCATTCTTTTTGCAACATTGTAACGATTCTAAACTGCAAGATTTCTAGCTGTTTAATTGAAAACGGGGTAGATGTTTGTCTAAAGGTTCATGCACATGCCCCAGGGAGAGAGGACTAAACAACTAGACCATCTTATCTCTGTAGCTGGCCAGTCGGGTTCCGCTTTCACAGCCAAGCCAAATGAATACAAAATCTAATGCTCAAAAATCTAATGCTCAAAAATAATGCTCAAAGGAACAACATCCTACTTCCAGTTAGTAATAAAAGCTGTTTAAAAGGTCAAAATTAAAATGTACCATTTTCTCACTTCTACAGTAGCAGGATGTGCCAGTGAAGACCTTTGCTCTAATACTCTAATTGCAATGAATTCTCTTTGAATGTTTAAAATTCCAGATTGACTTTCACAAACTTTTTAAACCTTTTCACACAGTACAAAATACTGTACTGCAGTTATTCTTGTTTGGCATAAGAAAATCTATATATTTTTATAATAGTAAATAGTTTTGTTGCAAAAATGAATATTTTATACTATATTTTATACTGTTATAGGTAATAAAGACTCATGAAGTTTTAATTCCTGCAATATAGACTCTCTAAATTCTAGGTATTTCTTCCACAATCAGTAGATGATTGAATAATGAAGGTGGTGGCAATTATAATCTAAAGGGACAAATATATTTTGGAAGACGAGATCAATAAAAAATTTTTTTTTTAAAAAGGTAGTTCTAGTTGCCTAAAGTTAAAACTCCTATTCGGATATCACGGTGTCTACATAAATGTGAGCTATAGCAGTGATCATGTTTGATCTACTGTCTGGAAAAAGTACCCTAGATCTAGTGTTATATTACTTAATTTGTTTAGGTAACCTTTTGTGAAAACCTCTCTACAAAAAGCAGTATCGCATCAATGGGCTTTAAAAACTGAAACATTTGAATTAACAGTTTATATTTACCAATATCAGCATCATTACCAGCAACCACACAAAACCACTGACACAAAACTCTTATAACCAATCAGAAAGCTGCATGCTGAGATGTGGAACCCCAGCCTGTAGCTGCAGAAATCAAAGCATGCTTCAGCCCTCCACCCAAAGCATGGTCTCATTCCTCCATCCCCAGAGAGGATGAAACAGGAAATTATACAAAAATAGAGATGGGTGGGAGCAACACTGGGGGTGTTCTAGGCAAAGCAGGGTGGAGGTGGGGGTCAACAGCTTAATGTTTATCGTAGGTATACCTCTGTCGTTCTATTCACCATCATCTATGTTGAGACGTGCGGGAAAGGAGAGAATGGGCAGTTAGTGAACACTGACAGGTAAACGAAAGCAAAGAAACAAAAGACACTTATCTAAAACCAGGACTAAGTGTGGGTGAGTGAGTTAGAGGAAAAAATAACTCATAAATCACAGTTAAAAGCAAAACATATACAGTATATGATAATCTGCTCTTGATTACATTATAAAAGGTGTGTGCATAAGAAATGCATTTATTTGACCAGCATGATTCTGTTTCAGTAGGAACCTTGGGATTGAAATGAAATAAGTGATACTTGTGAGTAATGGCTGAACATGTTTGCAAGCGTCTTTCAAACAGACCTTGGACTCGACATCCGCGTTGTGGTCATTCTGAAGGAGCAGAGCTGCAGATTTGGTGTCATCCTTGCGGGCTGCGATGTGGAGTGCAGGCAGACGGACTTTACCTTTCGTGTCGTTCTCTAACAACAAAGAAACCACCTGATCATGACCCTGCTGCAGGGCTACGGCTAACGGCGTAAAGCCATCCTAAAGAGAGGAAGAGAATCAGGCCTCATTTTACATTTATTACAGTATTTTGTTTCACAGTACATACATTTATTTACATTTACATTTATTCACTTAGCTGACGCTTTGATCCAAAGCGACTTACAATTGCCACATATGTCAGAGGTTGCACACCTCTGGAGCAACTAGGGGTTAAGTGTCTTGCTCAGGGACACATTGGTGTCTCACAGTGGATTCGAACCCGGGCCTCTCACACCAAATACAATACAATACAATACCATTTGTCGACACTACTCTAAACTAAAGGTTTGGGGTCAGTAAGACTTTTCTGAAAGTATAGGCCTACTTTTATTCAGCAGCTATGAATTAAATTGATCAAAAATAAAGACATATACTTTTTTTATTATCCTGAAAAAACTATAATGGTTTCCACAAAAAAAGAAGCAGAACAGCTTTTTTCAACATTGATAATATTAAGAAGTGATTACCAAAATAGCATATTAGATTGATTTCTGAAAGATCATGCAACACTGTAATGGCTTACACTTTACTGTCACAGGAATAAATCACATTTCAATAATATTAAATAATATTCTGCAATAATTCACAATATTACTGTTTTTATTGCATCTTTGTTAAAAATACAGCCTAAGTAAAAAAAATCTTACCCCAAAACTTTTACCGTTATGTATATTTTATATATTGTGAGAAAAAGAGAGGTGAGGAGTAGGAAGCACTTATCTGTGAACTGCTCAAGGTCATTCCGACTTACATCAGTAATCATTAAAATACCCACCCACACACATACACACACACACACACACACACACACACACAAACCTCTGTTGCAATGCTCTGGCTGGAGTTGTTCTCCAGGAGGAAGCGCACCACATCCAGATGGTTTTCCTGTGCAGCCATGTACAGTGGGGTAAATCCATTCTGAAACAAAGATTCATGTAATATATACATTTAAAATATATATACATTTGAATGATTTCTTTAATTTTACTATGGAACAGATACAGAAATAAGACAGTGAGACCTACAAGATCTTATCATTATTCTCTAGCATATATTTAATACATAAAAAAAAAAAAACTGTATATCTATAGCTAATGAGGTGATATCCCCCCACATTTTCATCCCCCATTTTAATTCTGAAAAATTTTATGTTATATATAAACTGTAAACATAAATATTTTAGAAGCCATCTAACCAATTTTTAAATTCACAAAATTCAGAGTCACATATGTTCTACTAGACAGAGCTACACTGCTGAGCTACCCACCCCCTCCTCTCAGCAAAGAAAAATAAATCAGAAATTTTATTTGACTTACTTCGTAGGCATGAAACATGAACCATTGCTGCGGTAACCCTACAGCTAGGTTGCCATGGCAAATCTGTCATTCTTAATATTTTTGAAATCATCTGAGATTTCTCCAGAGAGGACAGACTCCCATTACACCCCCTACCATAACCTCAGTGACCCTTCTCCCATGGCAACACAGAGATGCTGACAGTGCAGGTAGGAGAGGACAATACTTTGTCATGATGGAGCATCAAGCAGAGACACAGACTCCCTTCATCATCACGTTTATCTATGCTGTCTTTTTATCTTTGAGTTCAAAATCCGTTTTTTTTTTATTTAATGTGTAAATGTCCAATTCAAATGCTGTTAGTTTTGTGATGGCGAACAGAAACTTCCTTGCTCCTTTGACACAAAAAGCCATGTAGACAAACTCCCATGCAATAAATAAAACTCTTATTTCATTTACTGAAACTAAATCTGTAAAAATGCATCATTCAGACATATTGCCATAATCACATTAACACATGACTGCTCACATGAACAAACATCAATTCTGTAATAATATTGATCAACAATCCAATATGCATAAATCGACTATATATTTTAAAGGTCATAGAGAGGATACAAACATAATAATGAATAATGAATAATTATGACTTATTTGGCACAAAAGAATCTGATCTGCCACAAAAATGACACAATAAAAGGCTGTAAAGGTATAGAATGTGTCTCTTTTTACCAGTGTTTACATCTGTATGCACTGTGTTGAGCTCAGTGCAGGAAATAGTATTATTATTGGCACTCTAGTAATTTAGGTGGCCTTCATAACTCACTGAGCTCAGGTTTAAAGCAGTGTGTTTGTGTGTGTATTTGGGTGTTCATTGGCTGGTCATCTAAAATAGAAACAGATTAAAGAGTGTGCGTGAGCTGCCTTGCAGAAAAGCTGGATGATCCAGCCCAATGATTGTGTGTGTGTGCATATAAAAGTTTGTGGAGTCTGAAGTGTGTACTGTACCTGGCTCTGTGCATTGACGTTGGCCCCATTGGTCACTAGCTCTCTCACCACTTCCGCCTGTCCTGCCAGTGAGGCAATGTGCAGTGCCGTGTTTCCTTTCTGGATTAGAGTTGATGGAGAAACAACAGTGAGAGAGAATGATTGGCATCTCTGGATTAATCACTCCACCACCTGTTTGTATCACCCCCATCTAATGGATGCTTTTGTCCCACTGGCGTCCCCCCAACCACCATTCTTTCCCCTCAGCCAGAGAAGTGTTGTTTCCGCTGGCCTGTAATTTACCTCCACACACACACTCCATTCCTGTTGAGTGAATGCAGCACTAGAGGCTTTTTATACCCAGTGTGAATATGCTCACAGGAGCAGAGAACACCATGTGATATCAAACAGAAATACAAACTGAGCTGGAGGCTCAGAGTGTGTGTGTGTGTGTGTGTGTGTGTGTGTGTGTGTGTGTGTGTGTGTGTGTGTGTGTGTGTGTGTGTGTGTGTGTGTGTGTGTGTGCCTGTGTTTGTGTGTGTCTGTGTGCATCAAACTGACCTTGGTTGCTGCATCTACATTGGCACCTAGTTTGAGCAGCTCGGCCACCACGGCCACATGTCCCTCTTTGGACGCCAGATGCAATGCATTCAACCCATTCTGAAACAAAATGCAAGTTCTGCTAGTGAACAGTATGGATGTGGTTGTCTACCAGACAGGGGCAGTCCAGTATCAACTAGCCTGGACCAGAATGGAAATATATACACGCATATCATATGTAGGCACTTTCGCAAATCACTGCTTAAAATAATTTTATCAAATATTGTTTTTAACACCAAATTAGTTATTCTTGAAAAAAATATTTGAAAAAAGAATATTAAAAGATCCCTTTAAACTATTATTAATTAAATAAAAATGAAACTACTCATTAAAGATGAATCTTTATGGCATTGTTTATTTATTTTTCAATTTATTTTTATTTTTCACTTTTGTGTTACACCTCACAGAACTTCATGAGATATGGCACAACTGTGACATTGTCCTGTAATAAAACGTTGGGAGGGATTCAGAAAGACTGCTTCCACTGATTCCAACATGGTACATCTTTTCTAATTTCAGCTTTCAAATCCTTTATATCAGCAAAACATCATTTTGTTAAACTTCCAAAACAAAACATTCCAAAACTTAAAAAAAAAATTGGATTCTGTAAGTTTTTTGAATGCTTTTGAAATAATTTTCTTAGGCTCGCTGAGGCTGTATTAATTTGATAAGAAATGCAGTACAAATAGTAATATTATGAAATATTATTATGATAACTCCAGTCTTCAGTGTTACATGATGCTTCAAAAATCTTTTAATATGCCTATTTTTTGTTCGATTTCTTTTTTGAGTCATTTGAGTCATTTCTTATTATTATTAATGATGAAAATTATTGTGCTGCTTCACAAATTATCTTCAGGAATATTTGAATAGAAAGTTATTTGAATATAATGTTAAAAATCAGCATTTATTTAAAATATACATATTTTGTAAAATTTCTTTATTGTCACTTTTAATCAGTTTAATGCATCCTTGATGAATAAAAGTATTAATCCAACCCAACCCCCCTTCACACACACACACACACACAAAAAAAATCTTAATGACCCCAAACTTTTTAACAGTATATAGATATCATAAAGATATATGAAAGATCAACTGTGTATTCTGAAAGTAAAAATTTGCAGTTTAACAGTACAGCTACTGATGGAAATGACATGCTGTCACACTACAAATTTGACAATTTACTTCCACCATTCTCAGTAATGATAATGATATTGTTACAGCCTGTTACATGGTAACAGAAATGATCTGTACCTGGTTACAGATGTTGATGTCGACACCAGTCTTCAGGTAGTCGAGGACCTTCTCAAGGTTCCCTGCCCTCGCTGCCCGCAGGTAACTGCCATTGCTGTCCGGCTGCAAGTAATGAGTGAAAATGCAGGAGTTGATTATTCCAATGACAAGGTCAAAGGTCAAATCCAGGACAATTTAGGTCAAAACCAGATCAAATATGAACAAACCAAACAGATTTCAGCTCATAAAATCACTGAAATGCAAAAAAAAATAAAAAATTCATACCAAATCCATCTTTACTCAGTGCCATTTGTCTCCACAAACACACACACATATCCAGGAAAACATCAGCTTTAGTCTACCAGTCAATGTCCTACAGGGAAACCACGATCGCCGTGTGACAGAGGATCAAAGTTGCACAGAGCACCTAAAAACACTGGCAGTCCATCTCTCAGCAGATATCCCAGCGTTCCAGCTGAAGATCCAGCTAAAAACAGCCCATCTCTCATCAACGGATACGGAACAGGACACTAAATAATGGTTATTATTCTGACACAGGTTTCCGCTCACTTTCCGTCCAGATCTTTTTAGTCTCTCTCTCAAAATAAGTTTTCTCTTCTCATGCGTATATAAGAAAGAGAGCAGGATTTGGGAGAATACACAACGTGTGTGTGTGAGTGTGTGCCTATATGTCTTCTTTCGTCAGCCTCAGTTTGATTCTGGGACACTGCTCTTGACATAAGAGGACACAGCGCAACATTTCAATACATTTTACCTCACTAAGACATAAACACACACACTTTAATAAAGAATAGGAGAGGGTTATCTTGGAGACACGCTCACATGGGGAATTCCTCCAAATGAGAAGCTATATTTAGTTCTCACTAAACCCAGGACAAATTCCTCCCCATATCTACCATCAATGTGTGTGTGTGTGTGCTGACAAGAAGACCTGGAAAGAAACGTTTACTTTCCAAAAGTTTGACAAGAAGATTTAAGGAGATAAATGGCATGCAAATTCATCTAGTGACCAAAACACTCAAGAACATATCACGCATACAGTATGTGTGTTTTTGCAATGGTGTGTATATGCTTCGGTATTCTAGCATACGATTTACAGCTCATAATGAACTCAAAGCTCATTAACTAGTAATTTACTCAACCTATTCCACTGGGAAAACTCCCATTTCTTGTGTGTGTTAGAGTGTTCTTGTATCATCGGACTCCTACAGTCTTTGGTATGAAATGAGGGATTAAAAGCACATGCAAAAGATGCCTTTGCTCAGAGGGTAGTGGTTATGGTAAACAAATTCTGCCCCTCACACACAAAATAAAAAGACTGAGAGAGAAAGGACATTGTATGTGTATGGTGGTCTTTTCGTGATTCATCTCCCCCTCTTATCTCTGAGTTAATGAGTTTTTCCTTCGCTGAAGGATTCTAGCTGGAAAAATAACACCCACTCACACCCACTAACATATATATCATCACAAAGAAAATCTGTATTCAATAATGTGAGTGCTTGTGTCCTAATGGATAAGATCTGAATTTCTAACATAAATGTTGTAGGTTTATCCAAAGCATGGGTTGCCAGTGAATAGTAATGACCTCCTGTCCTGTTATCATTGTGCCCTTGAGCAAGACTCTCATTGCTCCAATGGGATTGTCAGTACAATAAGTACAACGAAAGCTCTAAATGAAAAGTCTGCTTGGTCTTTTATGCTCACCAAGTCTGCTTTTATTTGAACAAAACTAATGTAAAACGTACATTTTAACTAAATGGTTTCTATTTTATTTATATTTTGTAAGTTATTCATCCAATGGCAAAGCTGAATTGTCAGCAGCCTCTTGTCTTCAATGTCACATGATCCTTCAGAAATGTTCATGATCCCTCTAATATGCTGATTTAGTGGAGAAGAAACATTCATTATTATACTAGCCAATACTTATTCTTATCAAAACTGCTGTGCTGCTTACCATTTTTGTGGAAATCGTGATATATATTTTTCAGGAGACACTGAGGAAAGTTAAAACAGGTTTTATTTGAAATAAGAATCTTTTGTAACTTTTTAAACATTTTTGATCAATTTAATGTGCCCTTGATTAATAAAAGTATTAATTTCTTTAAAAAAACAACAACAAAAAAACATACTGACCTCAAATTTTTGAACAGTAGTATAACCTAATGCTAAACATGCTAAACAATTGCTATATTAAAGCATTGGCAATGCACAGACATAATAACCATGACATGTAAACCTTCATATACATCCTACAAAACAGTATAACAGGACGCAAACAAAATTGAATAAAACATCTGAATATTTATTTCTAAACTTTACAGTATAACGTCAACACAGTCTTCACCTCGATTTCGAAAGTTTATCTTCATCTGAACAGATCCTACTTTATCTTTTGTATCTCCTTAGTATTACACAAAAACCATACATGCTTTAATCACCACAGAAGTTAAACATATTTTATCACTAAGTAAAATATAAAGGTGGTTTATATTAATTTTTTGACAGTTTCTAGAGGTATTTGTTTTAGATGTGCACAGTGGAGCACTTACTAAACACAAGTTTTGTTACACCGCCAGGACATTGCTAAGGTAGTTAGAACAACTGTTTGTATCTTGCTTTGCACTTGCCAAGATGTTCTGGGTGGTTTTTAGGTGGTTACTTCTTGACTCAAATCAAACAGTACCCACTGCCTCATCTGTCTATAATATTTTGTTTTCCTACAATTTCTTCATCTACAAAAACCCTAGTGGTGACAACCTGTGTGTCAAGTATCAAGCTCTGAATCTTTATAAATGCTCACATGTATAATTCATCTCAAGCATGGAGATCTGAAAGCCCTCTCTGTTTTAAAATCGTAAGCATCAATTTTTCAGTGTGGGAAATTCTGTGAACACTACATGTACAGTACGCACAGTATAGTGGAAACACTCTGTGCTACCTCACACACACACACACACACACACAGTTACAGACACACAAACACACACACACCCAGTGGAGTTACATACGACATTATCTAGGGTACAGCTGTTATTAAAACATCAGAGATACCGGACTGAAAGAAAGACATGAGGAAAGGGAAGAGAAAGGTCATAGTTGATAAAAATGATATGACACTACATCTGAAAACTAAATGTTAATGTCTGTACAGCTGTTGTTCATAAAAGAATAAGAGTGTTTAAACAGCTGACCCAATAATACCCTGGTCTCTGCCCCTTTGTCTCAGTGTCTCTTCAGGTCCTAGATAAGCAGGGAGGTCAAATACTGCATGATCGGCAAAAAAACAAAGCTACCCTGGCTGCAGACAGAGCGTCTGCACACACACACACACACACACACACACACACATTCCTGTACTCAGACTGAACAGACTACATCAGCACCACTACATGCATCTACAGTCTTGAAAATAATGTTAAAAAAAATAATAAATAAAACACGTTGCAATTTACAGCCAGGCTGAAACATTTCTGGTTGGTTTTTGCAGAGGAGTCGGTCAGTTCAGACTGTCTGGGTCAGACATAATGGGCGTCACACGACAGAATGTTTCCGAAAGTGAAGCTGCTTGGTATTATTTAGTTTTAAATTCCTCCTCCATTTTTCAGCATGTCTGTTTTGATTCTCACTTCACCCATATTTATAACATAACATCCCAACATAGACCAGCTCGACCAGATTCATATCCATTGTTCCTAATTTAAAGTAAGCCAAATTATTCATGTCATGTTCTACAGGCTTAAAATGAATGCACCCATGTTGAAATTTTGGCTTATACCAAGTCCATAATTTATTTTTTTGTTATGGCTGATAACTGATCTATACTACTTTGTTTTAAAAAAGAAAAGAAACTAAACACTATAATTGCACGAGCACAGCAATTCTTAAAGAAGAAGTGCTCTTCAAGAGAGAGTGTTACTAAAGGGTTACATTTTTGCCATAATCTATAACTTTCCATTTAATTTTGAAAACTAGACATTATTGCAAATTTTAAACACTCTATAAGTACAGATCCAAGACTGCAACATCTCTCCAGCCTCAGCATCACAATAAAATCGAAGCCCCATAGTCACAATAGCTTAAAGAGGTAGATTCATACAGTCATGAAGGTACAGAACATTGTTAATTAAATTAGATAAAGTAGTCTAGAACAGTATTGAACATGGCAAAGAGCCTTAAAGCACCAGGACACTGTGTGCTTGTGTTACCAGGCATGCACACACACACCAAGGTCGGTAAAAAAGCACTAGAGCAAAGGTAGAGTTGAAGTGCCTGACCAGTATAAATGTCAAAATGGTGGTAATAACACCAGCACACATGAAGCAGGTCTAATTTTGCATGTGATACAACCTTGAAAACTGAGCCGGTCCTCACATAGACAGTAAGCTCTGTAGGATTCAGCAAACATAATCTATAAATCTGAGCCCAGCTAGACCAACAGATCAGTCTTTGTGCCCTTTAGACCGCAGATGAGTTTAAAATTACCAGGAGTGTCAAATATATCAAGTATTCAAGAAATATGTTAATAAAAGTTTTGAAGGACAAAATCTGACTGGGGTTGAAGCAGATAAAGACCAAGAGCATACAATGAACCAAAGCATCCTCAACCAACAACCTTCATTTCCCAACCATTCCTTAAATGCCTATTTAAAACAACACACTCTTCCCAGTCATATTTGTAAAGTACTTACGGGTGACAAATAGTCAGCAGCCTCTTCCACCGCCATTTTTCCTGCAGTCCCACAGAAACCCGATCACTTTCTTCTCTAGCTCTGCGGCCAGCAAGGTGCCATTCAGTCATGTGACGTGTGAAAAAATGCCCAGGCAGCAGGATGCTCAAAGACACGCTTCCACATGACGTGTGCACGAGTATGGATACAAGGATACGATGATCCCCGGTATTACAGTAAACAAAGTCACTTTGAATCCAACCTTCTCTGTTCATCTATTCTCTTTTACAACTTGACCTCTCCTTCTGTGTCAAACTAAATCGACTTTTCAGTTTTCTTTCTCTGTTCACAGTTCTATTTATAAGAGAAGTTTATAACTTCTGTCAAAACGATCTCTCTCTTTCTCTATACAATGTCCCTCTCTCTTTCTATGTATCCAGTGGGAAACAGCTCCGATCTTCATTTAAATATGTGGATCATTTACACCGCTGCCATGTTTTTATGAGCTTTGCTCTCTGATTTTCTCTCTCTTTTTTTGTCATACACAGTGAACACAGAGGGTGGGGGTCTTTTGAATAGTGATATGAGGTGCTAAGGGGATCCAAATATAGCAGCTGAATCCAATGCATTTGTTAATAGGTCTCCCTCTCCCTCCGTTCCACAGTCTCCCCCTCCCTACAAACCCTCATGTGCATGGTTTGTATTGTCAGAGTGCTTATCTGCTCCCTTTTTGGATAAAAAGAGAGAGAGAGAGAGAGAGAGAGAGAGAGAGTGTGTGTGTGTGTGTGTGTGTGTGTGTGTGTTTGGCACTGCTGGGGGTTGCTTTATTAGGCTGAATGCAGAGTTCATGGTGCTGCTCAAAAAAGGATTAGGAGCATTTCCCCCAGTATTAGGGCCACCGCACCATCATGTAAATACACACCCCAGCTGTAGCTCTGACAATGGGATCAAGTGTGTCACCCGTTATACAGTGACACAGGCTGTGTTGTTTACATACTGTGCTTGCTCTGTGTATCTTAGTGTCTGTTTGAATATATTGTTCTTCTGAATATACTGTTGGGTGTTTGTTTTTTTTCCATTGTGTGTTTCGTCAGTATTGTGCCCATTTGTTTGTGGAAAGGGGGAGTGGCCAAGAGCCATGTGTCAGACAGACACATATTGTGTGAACATATGGACAGCTAATTGCCATTGATTTTACAACAAATTATTTATAAAATTATTTGCTTTTTAACTCTTTTTTTTCTTTTGCTTTTTAACATTACTGTGTTTAACATTATACATTTTAAAGAAAACATCAATAGATTTTAAATATAAAAAAACATTAAAAACATTTGTAAATTATTTCAACAGATACTAACAAACTTTTTACTATTGACACAGGTCGCTATCATAAAGAACATTCTCAAAGAAAATGTAAAAAGTTGTACAATGAAAATTATTTATTTAAAATCAGCATAAATATAATGTACTACCATAATGTGTGGATCAATTACAAAATAATTCATAATGATTAATAATTGAATATTAATTTAAATAAAATTTATTTAATTCAAATATATACTACCTTTCAAAAATTAAGGGTTGGTAATTAAAAAAATATATATATTATTTTATTCAGCATGAATGCATTAAATTGATCAAAAGTGACAGTACAGACATTGATAATAATAAAATAAAATAATAAAAGTTTATTATATTTATATATTATAAAATAATAAAAGTTTCTTGATCACCGAATCGGCATATGAAAATTATTTATGAAGGATCGTGTGACACTGTACTGTACAGTAATGTAATGTAAACTGTAATGGATGAAAATTCAGTTGTGCCATCAATTGAATAAATTACATTTTAAAATATATTAAAATAGGAAACTGTTATTTTTAATTATATTATAAATAATATTTCTAATTATTATTGTATTTTACTGTATCAAATAAATGCAATCAAATAAATGCAGCTTTGTTGAGAACAAGAGACTTCTTTCCAAAAAAAATGTTTTTAAATCTTACCGTCCCCAAACTGTATATTTTGTAAATTTTTGCATTTCAGTAACGAAAATTAGATTAATAATCTCAAAACTAAAAATCTATATAGTAATAAATTAAACCAATTTTCTTCTTCAAACCACTAAAATACTGTTGTTTAGACATATTTCTTGATACACAACACATCTGCAACAGTTTTTTTTTTTTCTAGAATAATTTATGTTTGTTGTTGTTCCAGTTTCGTTCTGGCTTCCGTTACTCTATCTAACATAGATGTAGAAATATAGACATGCACTTCATGCAGGCATTCACACATACACACACTGATTATGCAGAGAGGAATCCCATGATGCTTTGGGGTGCATCACAGGTCTCCTCGTTCTGGGATGGTGGCGTTGCTATGGCAACAGAGTAGGAGGGGAGAGAGAATGTGATCTGAAGGAGCTCAAGATGTTCGGTAACCGTGATGATCATTTCCCTCAATGACCTCCACCTCATCAGCCACTTATGGAGATTGTATGAGAACCATCATTCTCTCTCTCTCAAACACAGTCAGACACACAGAGGTATTCACAAGGGCTACACCTGCTTTAAACCCATGGGCACTGAAGGATTTCCAGGCTTTCAGAAATAGAGCAGAATTTTACATTCTAGAAGGACAAATGAGCTTCGCTCCTACATGACGAAATACCAACACAGATTCTGGGTGTAGCAATGAATAGTGTTTAAATTAAAATTTTAACATAGTGTGGTTGACAGGTTGTCAGAACTGTATCTGGATGTATGTTTGTTATTTGTGTTGATGTTGTGTTTGTGTGTGTTCACTGTTTTTGCTGAAAATGTGAAATTTAATGCCCGTCGGCAACAGTCTTTTAACATGTAACGCAGAGTCATGGCAGGAAAAGGTCTATGATGGACACAGGAAATGAGGTGAACAGCAAACACAGAATGACTGCAAAGAAAAACACAGCAACGATGACATCATCAGAATATGGCTGATATCCAGACTCACACTGGACCCTAGTGGAGAGATTCAACACTACTGTTTAGTTCACAGAAACAGATAAACAAACACATCCATACACTCCTTTTTTGTTACATATGAAATGGTAAAATGCTAGAGTACGCATGAAAACAAAACTGACCCTATTTACTTTAATGTTACTGGTTATTTTGTGAATGATTTAGCAGCACAAGTTATCTAAAAGTTATTTTTAATCAAATGTAGGAACAACAGATAAAATCAAGTCTGCCCCAACATTTTTTTTATTATTATTACAATTATGTCATATTACAGTAATAAAATGGGTTCAGGATGACTTCAAGCCTGTCTATGCACAAATTATGTAAACATATAATAATAATAATATAACCACCATCAACCACTTAGTCAGCTTATAAGAATACTACAACTACTACTACTACTACTTAATTAATATTAATATTTAATATATAAAAATAATATCTAGTATATATTTTATAATAATAATAAATATTATTATGAATACTATTTAAATAAAAGTAACAACAATAATAATAATACTTTTATAATAATAATAATAATAATAATAATAATAATTATGAATACTATTTAAATAAAAGTAACAACAATAATAATTATTATTATTATGAATGAAATATAACATTATTATTATTATTAATAATGAAATTATTTACCTGGTCTACAATCAGCCAATCAACAGATCAGTCCAATAAAGAGGATATCAAAGAAGTTGTGAATAGTTCATGTGAGTTCAGGCAGCTGGAAGCACTTTAAACTCTCTCATGTTCTCTCTGAGGGGCAGCAGCTAATGTGTGATGGCATGCATGAACTTGAGAGTGTGTGTGTGTGTGTGTGTCTGTGGGTCTCTGGAGGTAGAACAGTAGTGTGCGACCCAGAATCATGTTTCTAAGCATTTATCATTACAGAGCCCACCTGACACACACAGTGAGAAAAAAAAGTTCAAACTAATTTTCTGAAATGTGTGTGTGGCCTCAGCACCCAGTTGCAGACCGTCTGCAGATGTTGAATGCAATATCATACACATGCATATATTTAAATCTCACATGTTGTCATTTTGTTTAGAAAATGGTTTACAATAGCCTATATTTTCTAATTCTTCTTTCATACTTCATCTGGAATTAATTATACTTGGTTTAATGGTATACAGAGGGTATATACTAAATCTTCTTAACAAGTCATACAGGTTGTCACTTTCAGCATCATCTCCATTCAGTTGTGGGATTGGGATTAGAATACCTGGATTTAAAATCAGGTGTGAAGTTTGAAGAATAATCCCAACCCCTTCTTTAGGTCAGAGAGAAAAGAGAGAGTCTGAGTGAACAGCAAGGACAAAAAGAGGTAAAAGGGCTTTTCAGGCTTACAAGTATCTTAAGGTATCACACTGTGCAGAATTGTAAATCTGGATTAAGGAAGGTAATAAAGGAACTAAATAATGACAAGAGCATGGCTGTAATGTAATGTGGGTGTGTTTAATCATTTGAGAATTAGTGAGACAGTAAGAGATGGAGGAGGCAAGTGAGAATGAGAGTGAGAGAGAGCCATGTAAAATTTCTGCAGTTAGTTTACCATGTTCTAGTTAATCAGTGTCCTATATGATACAAGTCTGCAGAGAGATAATACCAATAAACAGTGTCCAAAGGGTCAGAAAAAGTCCAGAAACACTGTACAGCATTCAATAGACATGATTTAATGCTTACTGTAATATTAATTTTATTGAGAGCTAGTTCCACAGGAAGTACTGCATATACAAAAAAACTTAAGAAATGATTAGGTGGTGGTTCATTTATAACGTATGTATAGTACAGCTATACTGCCGCTGGTCACTTAAAAAAAAACATTTTTTGCATTGTTTACTCATCTTTTAGCTTTTTGCAATTTTCAATCATTAAATTGATAATTGAAATGGAAAAAAATAAATTTCTATTCGTGAAAAAATGGTTTGCACAAAAATATTCAGCACAATCATTTTGAACGTGATAATAATAAGAAAAGTTTCTGGAGCAGTAAATCAGCATTAGCTGCTGAATCTAAAACAGAAAAAAAGTTACTTCTGGTGTGTTAAGATTAAGCCAAATGCTATAATAAAAATCCCTGAAAACCATGAGATATGGTTTATAGATTGTCTCATGCCCTGTACTTAAAGGTAACTAACCATATGATCGGTTTTTAATATATTCTAATGCAGAATGCAGGATCAAATCATGCACATGCTCGATGAATAACTGTCACATGCTCTTCCATTTCAAAGTGTGTGTGAGATATTATCTGGCACTCAGACTGTAGCAGATGAGCGAGGAAGGAAAGGCCATCTGCCTGCATAACCCCCCCCCCCCCCCCCCCCGTGCCCTCAAACACCCTCCAAAAACACACACATTATACACACCTCAAAATATCTCAAATGTACACACATGCTGTTTGCAGACCACAAACCAAGATATTGCATCAGTCATCCGCTTTTATCCTTAAGCTAACAGTTGATATGTAAAATCTAAATTGACACAATTTACGTTTTTCCTTTGGATTAAAGAATTGAAGAACAAATCAAAGTTACTACAAGAGATGATGCAGATTATTTATTTATTTATAAAAACAGTTCAACGGTTTCATTTCAAACCAGAACCTATTATACAATATTGTCATTCCAAGTAATAGCCCTATGAGGACCTTCCAGCACATCATAAAACTTTAAACAGACACTTTTTGAAGCCTTTCAAAGATATACACACAAACACACACATCTCTGTTGAGTTTACAGTAAAGGAGTTTTATAAGGGCAGACAGTCTGGCTGCTACCCTGAGAATGTACCAGAGATACAACAACACTCTGAACAAGATCAATAGAGAGCTGCTGGGTAATAGACCATTATCAGACAGAGTACCTTTGACTGGCATTTACAGGACAGATGCAAATGTGATCTAAAAAGAATTACAGTGCAGAAAGAACAAACATAATAAAAAGGACAGAAAGCGCGAGATAAATATATAGAAACACTTTGTCATTATTTGATCATAAACGGATTCCTGAATTATAACAGAGCTATATTACAAACCCAATAAGACTGATAAAATATAAACTGTTCTAAATATAAAAAGTCTATAAAGAGACCATGAATTTGTGGTAAAAGCTGCTTTGGCCAGGTCAATCATTTACACTGAAACACTAAAATTCAAATGGTCGGGGTCAGTAGGATATTTTATTAGTTAATTTTTTTATTAACGAAGTGCTGTTCTTTTGAATTTTGAAAGTTCACAAAATAAAAAATGTTACTGTATTTTTAATAAAATAAATGCAGCCTTGGTGAGCATAAGAGACTTATATCAAACTAAAAAAGTCTTCCTGAACACAAACTTTTGAATGGTATACTAAATAAAAGTAGGCAGATTATAAACATAATATGTAGTGTAAATAGTGTGTACAAATGTACTTCACCCCTACAGACAAACATGCTGAAGAACATATTTCCAAGGATAGCAATGAACTCATTGACAAACAAGTTGTGTAATGGTCTATTCAAAGAGACACACACACTCAAAGGGAGACTTTCATGGTGTTGCTGACTAAGCAGAAACAAAAATACTGTGAGAAGGGCAACTCTCTCACGCATACTCATCTTCCAAGAAAACACCCACTTGCACTGACACACACCTTTGTTAATTTTAATGAAAATACGGTTGTTCACTGTTAATTCACTGTTAATTCACAGTGCATTAACTAATGTCAACAAGCACTTTTGATTTTAATAATGCCTTAGTAAATGTTGAAATTAACATTAACTTTGATTAATAAATGCGGTAGAAATGTTGTTTATGCTTAGTTCACTGTAACTAAAGTAGTTGACCAATGTTATAACCTAATGAACCTTATTGTAAAGTGTTACCAAACAACTTTTACTGATTTGTCTTATATGTACATCATTTTAATAATTTTTCAATTTTAAGCATCATTACTCCATGTCTTCAGTGTCACTTGATCCTTTGGAAATCCTTCTAAAATTATGGAGCTCAACAAGCACTTATGGACCCTTCTCACAAGACTGTGATGGCACGTTTAACGGTCATCAGCATCGTAAATCTCTTTTAAATGTATGCACATTTATAACACTATATTAAAAGTCATTTGAGGAGATTTTCTTTTGCTATTTGAGCAAATGAGAATGCAAAAAATATATATTTTTGGTACTCTTCCATTTACTGCTCTTCAAGTTAACCCAACTATGACGACACTGGTGAGAAACCTGGAAATGTGAAAAAGGTCCATTATTATCAGTGATTATCATGTGATACATTTTTTATGATTCTCTGATGAATTGAAAGTTCAAATGAACAACATTTATATGAAATAAAAATCTTCTGTAACAATGTAAAAGTATTTCCTTTTCACTTTTGATTAGTGTGTCTCGGTTTAATAAAAGTTTTAAGTATTTCTTTAAATAAATAAATAACTTAGTGTATAAACTGATAATTCAATAGTTCAACATCAACACTGTGCCATTTTGTTCAAACTCTCATTCTTATTTTACACTTGTGGAAATATGGCTGTAAGTGAGGAGGTTTGGGTGTGTGTGTGAGTGTGTGATCTGTCCTCTGACACACAGTGTTCTCAGCAGGGAACTGAAGCTCTATATGGAGCCTCAAGCATGTATCAACCTTTAACAGACAACCGATACAGCTCACAAACCAACACAAACACATTCAAGGAAATGTCAAATAATAAAAAAGATATTTATCTATAGCTTTAAAAATAAATAAAAAGCTATCATTTTCATAGAACCCCACTGAGAAATGGATTTCAGTTTCTTTTTATCCCCCAAATATAACCCTTAAACAAAGAAAATGAATGAAATAACTGAGTGTTTCAACGGAGCTATTACATGTAAAAATGTAGTATTGCTTTATATATTTTTTATATGTATCAATATATAGCCATACGTATTGCAGTCTATTGAAACATATTAGAACTAGTTTCCTAAATACGAAAATGTATTTTTTATTATATTGCATTATATTTTTCATTATATTCACAAAGTAATTATACTTTTTTTTATTATTGGGAGAGTTTTTACTATATGCTTGTGGAGACATTCGGTACCCAGGATGTACAAGCAAACCCTGATCCACACACACACACACACACACACACACACACACACACACACACACACACATACACACACACACACACACATACACACACACAATTATTACTACCGTATAAATGTACCTGTTTACAACTGTTCTGTATCATGGACACCTTAAACATCTGCTACTAATGTATCACTGAATAATAGCCAAACGCTTTGGAATCATCCATTACTCAATTACAATCACCAAAACAGTCAGCTGCTGAAGTGTTTCTGCTTTGAATAAATGAAAAACAATCCCACAACTGCGACAGATGCAGAACTTTCTGAAACGGCTGAATACTAAAAGACAAACATGCCTTTACAGGCAATCAAATATGGTTACAAAGTAAGACAGAGAAGAAAGAGAGAGAGAGAGAGAACGACTGAGATGATCGATCTCATAACTGATGATCACATGATCACACACACACACACATATATATATATATATATATATATATATATATTTATATATATATATAGAACAAAGCATCTGAACAGATGGATAATGGGCTTTTCTCCAACGCTCCAACAAAATTACCCTCTTCATCTCCCCCTCGATGTGTGAGTCTCTCTCTCATTCTCTCCATCACCCCCTTCCCCTCCCCCACATCACTCCTTCATGTTTGTGTGTGTGAGCAATAGAGAGAGACACAGTATTACATGGCTTCTCTCATTAATGGTGTGGTGCGAAGCTCATTCATCACATTGTGCAGCTGTGAATTCTGCTATAGGGGCGCACCAGATCATGAGTACCAGGGACAACCCCCCCTCCCCCCAAAAAGTATAGTTTTTAAATTATTTTTTACTATTCACTACCCAGAAAACCCAGCCTGTTCCAGCCATGAGAAAATCTATGAAAACAGTTAACAGCTGTTAATAAAATATGCACATAGACAATAGTTTTGATAATCGTTCACTAAATGTACATTTTAAAAAAAAGAAAATTAACTTTATTTTACATTATTTTACAATAGTTTCCACACATTTATGATATGTTTACAATATTATAATATTTTGCATATTTAAGGAATAAAATAATTGTGAAAATCTCATGATATGCAGCCACCTTTAGAAAGAAGAAAAACGAAACAGTAAAAATATAAAGTTTGGTCTGTGTGTTAGAATTATTGCATACTTACATATTTCAAATGTTAAGTTAATTAAATGTGACTGTATTCACAATGTTAAAATAGTATTATATGTGAGACTATACTGTGATGCATTATAAAGGAAATAGCAAACCATATCTTTATTAATCTTTCATAAAACATGAATAAATATTAACTGTATTTTTATTACTGTGAGCTGAAATTGTTCTGCTTATATAAAAGGCTAAAACGCACAAAACCAGACAGAAAAAAAACTCAATTTTCCTTATCCACGGCATCTCTTATTCATTGTTCCTTAATATCTAAATGGAATACATTGTCTCTTAAAACTGGATTTTTCTCATCTGCTCTAAGGCAACTGTGAATATCAACAAATGGTCAGCAAGTTGATTCAAATGTCCTGGAGGATCCAGTAGCTCCACTTCTCCATGACTGAGTTCTGTATCAGGATACACTGTCCTGGGGCACAAAAGTGAAACCAGCTAACCTTCATTTGACCTCTGCCAATGGCAATCAGCTGGTCTCTCTGCCTCTACCTCTCCCTGTTCTCTTACTTTCTTCTTTGCTCAATCCATTTGTGTAATATAAGATGTAGATATTATACCAGCCATGAAAGTGGAGGATGAATTTCTCAGATCAAAAAGACACAGTTTCAGACTTCGTGATTTTTTTATTTTCTCTATGTCTAATGTCCTCTATGTCTTTCTTTTTAGTGTAACAGACTAAACACCAAAGAGACTGATCTGAGATCAGAACAGTGACACTCAGATGGCCCGACTCCCAAAACACAACAGATTTCCTGTTCCCACAGCAGCCCTCAGTATAACCTGGGGTGCAGAAATCTACATTGTGTGACACAGCTTTAAAACCATAACCTTATGGAGCAAAATAATCCAAGATAATTCTTAATAACCAAACTCTGAAATAAACAGAGACCCATTGTATGAGGATATGATTTAGTATAGATACTAAATGATACTATATTCATTAACCAGGGCAGCATCCATTGACAATAAATATTCCGAAATATTAAAGTTAAAACTTGATCAGTGGGGATTTTAATGGTCAGTTTTTCAACTATTCAATTTGGTTCCCAATTTTGGGTATTACCACAGTACAGTATATGTCCAAAAAGGCATAGTAGAAGTACTGAAATACTCTGATGGGAAACTCTAGACTAAATGACCAACATAGATCCCTATAAAACAGCTCACTCTCTTTGGTAAACAAGACTTCCTATTTGCTCTCCTTTTAAATGCATGTGATGTACCGATGCATGTGTGTGTGTATCTTAAGCACATGTGTTTCTCTGTCCCACAATGGCAATGCAATTACCTCCTCCATACAAGAATGCAGCACAGATTTACCTCAATCTTTATGATGTCTCTCTGGTTGCCATTCATAGGTAAAAAGAGACCCTGTCCTCTTTTTTTCTCTATTTTCATTTCATCACACTGTCTCCTCTTATATTCTCATTTCAAGAAAATAAGTTATAATTCCTTTTCCCCAAGCCTTTATGTATTGTAATAAATACACATCCATAAAACTAACTTTCTCTCATTCTTTTTGGTTTCAAAGCATTTGATTGGTATGAATATTTTGCCAAAGTATCAATAGAAAAAGAAAAAAGAAAAATAAACAAAAGAACCCTAAATAAATTTAAATTAATACAATAATAAAATAAAAAAATATAATAAAATAAAACTGAAAGAAATTAAATAGAAATAGATAAAACAAAGTCAGTAACTATAATGAAAATTATAAAATAATATAGAGTACAATGAATACTTAATAAAAAAGCCAGTACTTCTTTAAAATAAAATAAATAAACTTGTCTAACAATAATCTAAATTAAATATTGATAATACAATAATTTATTCATATTTATTAATATATGAATGTTTCTAATTTTTTAATATTATGCCAGATTTCTCTTTCAAACCTTGTTTTTTTTAAGTGTCTCTAATTGTTTGACAAATTACAGTACATTAGCAGAGGGTGAAACTCACTCTCTCTGTCATGCTCTCACACACACATCACGAAACAGTAAAGGTCAAGAGACGTGATCATAGCTCTTGTGTTGATCACAGGTAAGACACATGTTATTAGAGGCAGGAGGCAGCCAGCCAGCCATTGCTTCAACAGGGATTCTTCATATCTTAAACCACATCACACAACACATTCCGGTTTAAAATATCACACATTAGCAACATAAGAACAAACAGGAACTGCAGAGGTATCACTGAAGAAGATATATCTGGGTGTGGTGGACATAGGCTGTGTGTATGTGTGTGTTGTGTCTCTATGATAAGAAATGATAGACAGTTCAGCATCTGCATGCTTCATTCCATCACTCTCTACAGAACCAACATCAATAAATCAGTATGTGATGTATAATATACGAGTGTCTGCGCACATACACACACGTTTCAGAGGACAGTAAAATCTCTCAGAACATGCTGCAGTGTGATGCTCTCATTTTTAACCTGAACGCAGAACAAGAGGCACACACGTCATGGCTGGTTGTTTATGGGACATGTGTGTGTGATTATGTGAGAAGGATGCAGAGCGGTAAATGTAAAGTGTAACCTTGGCACTGCAGCACAGGTTTAACACACACGCTGAACACACTAGCAGTAACAGGCGAGATGTTTCCATCCCACAAACCTGATCACTCTCCCTCTAATAACATGTATGTGCGCGTGTGTATTCCCATGTACCTTTTTCTTTTGATCCTTTGAGTGTTTCCTGCTCTTCTTCCTCCTTTCCTTTTCATCCTCCAGTGCGTTAACATCCACATCTTTATTCTTCTTAATCTGAGACGCTGCATGAGCCATTATCAAGCATCAGCCACGTCCCCACAGCAACCATACACACACACACACACACACACACACACACACACACACACACACACACACACTCTCGCAAACAAACACACTAAGACAAATGTCCAGAATATGTAACAAGAATTCCAATTCCTCAAAAGATTCCAAAGAATTCCACCAAAAAAGAGTGGAAGAGAGGGATTCTGTCCTTAAAAAAAAAAAACGACTACTCCGTTTGCTTTCCTCCAGCCTTTGTCATTGGCTGCTCAAGGAACCATATCCAGATAGAAGAAGATACATAGAAAGAAAGAAAAAAAGAGGGTGGGTGAGAGAAAGAGAGAGGGATGGTGACACCATCATCACCAGGCACAAGTGAACGACTAAAGGAGAGAAAGAAAGAAAGAAAGAGAGGGGTGGAGGAGGGCAGCTGGGGCAGTTACTACGGAAACCACGATCTCTCCTCAGCCATCCCCAAATGGTCCGACCTGAGCCGTGTACGTGTCGCCGCGACAACCAGCATCAGTGTGTGTGAGTGTGAATATATGCGCATATGTGTTGCCCCCCCACCAGCACTGTGTGTGTGTGTGTGTGTGTGTGTGTGTGTGTGTGGATGCATGGTGGATGTAGGGGAGGGATGTCGAACAATTTACCTCATGCATGTGCGATCTCTCGCTCGCTCTCTCTCTCACACACACACACACACATAATTTGATGTGAGGGAGGGTACAACTACTAGGCTACTCTAATCCCATTATGTTAAGAGCTGACCCACTCTAAATAAAGGAGGTGGTATATTTATGCATATTTTAGGGCATACAAATTTAGATATGAACACAATATTTTGTGTATTGGTAATGTAACATTACATTTAGATCATATTTTTGGGGATTTGGGGTGAGTTCATGTTTAAGGACAAAAAAAAACAATGTGTTTCCCTTGAAATGAAAGATGAATAAATATGAGTAAAAAATTGTTGTGAATCACACATGCAACAGCTCTTGGCTTCTCTCTCATGTCATTGACATTCTCAGTATGGAGTGACGGCAGCCATGTTGGTTTCTCCTGCATATCAGCCACCTGAGTGCAGCAGGGTCCTCTGCAACTCCAAGACTGCCTCAGTCACTGCCTGTACAAAAAAACCCTGTACCTAATGTTGTGTGTGTGTGTGTGTGACAAAAATGAGAGAATGAAAAATAAAAAAGACAATCCATTAAATTACATTTCAGTGGATGGCACAGTGTTTAACTAGAAAATGCTACACATGTTGCAATGTCTTTAAGGGAACCTTCATTCAAAAAATAGCAATTGTCATAATTTACTCACCTTCATGTCTTTTATAACCTGACTTACTTTCTTTCTTCCATAGAACAACAAAGGGCAATGTTAAGCAGAATGGTCACATTGCTCTTCTGAATGAAATATAAGCAAGCAAAATATACAATATTATATTTAAAAATATATATGGAACAGAGTAGCATAAAAACTCTACCCAACTTCCCCATTTTGTGTTCCACAGACGAACCTCAGGATGGTGAATAAATGATGTATTTTTGTTTTAGGGTATACTAACCCTTTAATCACTTATACCTAATACTGGTCTTCACATGTGGCAGCTCTTGAGTCATATTTAGCTGGTATGAATTGTTCAGAAAATGACAATAAAAAACTCTAAAATTAAAGTGTTATTTACTACATCTTTACTACAACTTATACAAAAAAAATATGGTCTGCATGTATTGGTATGTATTATTTATTAGGGGGGGGGGGGTGTTCTAGAAATGGAAAGTGATTTATATCATTTGTGTGCAGACCTTGAAGTGGTTTTACTAAGATATTTCACAAAAAGATGATGACGGTCTCCTCACAAATAAAAACTTTTTATTAATTAAAAGTGGTATTTAATTTATACTATTTTTATACTAATTTATATTTAATTTTGTGATTTGTACTAATTTGGATCTATGTATATTTTTGGAAAAGGCATCAGGTGAAAAATCTTGGTGTTAAAACTAACTCTTTTCCTATAATACTTCCCTAAAGTTTCTTAAAGTCCTGATTAGACAAAGAGAGTGGTCTGTTTTGGTTCACTCTTACCCTGGCCCAGTTCCCTTTGCTCTGGATCCACTGTTACTGCCTCAAACATAGCCGAAAATTGTCCATTAGACCGGGCAAACACATATACTACCCCATATACCCCTACCCCTACCCACATATACACAAACCTTTTTTACCCCACTCTTAAAACCAAACCATTCGTCAAAACTGTGAGAATTACCAAATGATTGGTTGTGAAGTTGCCAGCACTACTAGACCATAAGAGCTGATCACAGCAGATCAGAGTCCAAACGATTCCTGAAAAGCTGATTCATAATTCATTCTCACACTAGGGGAGGGCTTGTGCTCCTGAAGTCACTGTTTCCTTCCGTCCTCGGGACAGCACGCACATTCCCAGCTCACCCGTATCACCAAAGAGACCATATCCACCACATCACACCTTGAGGAATTACCCAAGATGCATCTGTACTGAGTTGTTGAACCCATTGGCGTCTCCAGACATGCTCACACAGAAACATACTCTCCATCTCCACCAACAGTGACCAGTCCAGCCGTCAATTCAAACTGTCCAGAGAAAATTGTTAAAACAGCCGGACCATTCAGATCAGATAGCTGAATCCATCAAGCCAGATACTGTCAGACCAGACAAACAAAACAACAGCTGTCTAAAAAAAACTATTTCCACACAATATTGAAAACAGTATGTCAAAATATGTGTGGAAGTGCTGATTTATCAGAGTGCAGACATACTGTAAGGACCATGAACTCCCATGAAACCTTCTTCAGTACAAAACTGCCAGATTATGAAGAGGTACGAGGAGCATGCTGGGTGTTGAAATCAAGGAGTCAGGGCCATTCAGACATAGATGTGTATTCTGTTAATATATACAACATATACTACCATTCCATGTTGGGGTCGGTAAGGTTTTTCAATGTTTTTCAATTGAAAAGAACTGTGTTCTATTTGAATATACTTTCAAATTTAATTCATTTCTGTAATACAAATATGAATTTTCAGCAGTCATCACTCATTACTTACAGTGTCACAAGATCCTTCAGAAATCATATACGATGATTTGATGAACAGAAAGTTCCAAAAATATTTTTTAACAATGTAAATGTACTGTCACTTTTGATTAATTTAATGAATCCATGATGAATAAAAGTATGAATTTCTTTTAAAAATAAATTAATAAGAAATACTTTTGAACAGTAGTGTAAATCACAATTTTTCATTCATTAGATGTATTTTTGGTGAACATTAATAGTACTGTTTTTCCCTGTCTGCTGCCTTCGATGTCACAGCTGAGGAGAGTAGCTATAAATATAGACCATGCAATTTAACGGAAAAATAAAAACTCAGCAGGCAATGGCCAGTAACTTGCTAAAGCCAAATTTACTTGCCAGAATGTTAATTTTGAACCCTGGCTTAGGGCCATTGTCGAGGGGGATATCCGGGAACATTATCCAGTCTTGCATATTTAGTGGGCCCTGAGAAAAAAATGACCCTCCTATAAAACTCTGTCCTGGTTGCTGTGAATTTGAGTTGTGATCCTGCTCCAACCCTGATCAAGTGATCCATAAGACCATGATGAGCTTGCTCTGGTGTGTTTGATCAGGGTTGGAGCAAAACTCTGCAGGACAGCGGACCTCCAGGATACGATTTGATTCCTTTCAAATTTTCACATCTGAACACTGAGAACAATAATATGACGCAATACACATAAAGCATATGCATGCAAGTCAATCCGATAACCTGTCGGGCATTCTGCAAAATTCACATATGAGGCTGATCCTTGCACTAACAGTGGTTCTCTACTGTCCTCTTGTGGTTTGACAGAGAAACTGAAGCTAAACAAAAATATATACACACAAAGCCAAGAATGTGTGTTGCTTTAGGCAGTCAAAAGCAATACATAGTTGCACAAGTATGTACACATGTACAACAGCCTCTTTTTTAGATTAAAAAAAAAAGATAGGCCTTTTGAAATATTGCACTTTGGTCCTCTTACTAATGAATAAAACACTAATATACACATTTAAAAACATTTTAAAAATGTTCACCTTTCATACAGATGATAAATCCAGATAATCCATGATAATGCCCAATGCATGAAATCATTAAACAAGAAAGAACTAATGCTTTCAAAGCATGTAATGTAATGTTGTGGACGTGCCTCTGAATCTCCCCAGCCAATCACAGCATTTGTCTTAAGCCCACAGGCAGTAATCTGAAAACCTACTAGGACATGATTTTATACTGTGAAGGTCTCATCCAGTCAGAGGTGAATGGTCAACTGGTGTTAATGTAGTTGCACAGTCATTTAACATCTAAAGGGAACCCTTGTTGAAATCCTGATTTTATATCATTTTCTGATTTAAATCAACCCAATGTAAACTTGATAGCCATCTCAAATATAGATCCACAAATTCATGAAATCTGCGTCTCCTGAGATGTCTTATATTCTTCTCTCTCTCTTTATGTTTCTTTCTCTATAATGAATCCAGGTCACACTGTATTGCTTCCTCTCCTCTCTGGAGAGATGACAGGTGACATTTACTCTCTGGCTCTGTATGCTTACCTAGTTAGCCCAATTTTACTCGCACACACACACACACACACACACACAGACATCAGCTGGGCATGTAAAAGTGATTCTGTCGAAATTTTCCATCCTGATTATTCTGATGAAAAAAGTTTTAAAAAGTAACAAATTTACACTTCAGTGGAGCTGGTTATTTCAGTGCGTAATGATCAACTCAGAGGGGTGTGTGTCTGTGAAAAGATCCAGTAAGCAAGGGCATTCACAAATGCAAAAACCTGAGGTACTCGAATGACATAACATTTTTAACTTGGTTGTGTCGTTGATGATGATCGAAAAATTATGTAACCAAGCTCCACTCCTAGTATGTTCAATCTAAATATATGTAATACATAATAAATATAAGAATGAATTTGTGATTGCAGTTCTGCAGTTGTTCTCTCTCTCTCTGTGTGTGTGTGTGTGTGTGTGTGTGTGTGTGTGTGTGTGTGTGTGTGTGTGTGTGTGTGTGTGTGTGTGTGTGTGTGTGTGTGTGCGTGCGTGCGTGTGTGTGACCATATGTGTGTGCCCGTCAGTGAGTCTGTATGCCATCTGCTTGCCTGTGCTGGCACAGAGTTTCTCTAAGCTGTCAACTTCACAGCCTTGATCTGCACACTTGCACGGGTGCTATTTCACAGACTAAGCTTAAGATTTACAAGCAAATTTCAGAAACTTTAAGAAATCTAACTGAGTAGTTTGACATTAAGTATGATCTCTTCTCCAGTTCATTGTACATGCGTGTTTGTGTGTGTGTTCAGCAGGTTTTGAGGGAGTTCGCTTCAAACTTATGTTCTATATAGGGGGTCAAAACTAGTATTACATTACACACACACACACACACACTCACACTTGTGTGCTTGTCTGAAAGCTAAGCACTGTCAATCATCTTCACTTCAAAGACAAATCTGTGTGAAAGTGATATACCTTTGGCAGTTATTGTCTACAGTCAATTTTCTGAATTTAGACACGTCATACACAGATCTGATCAGGGAGAGTGGTGGATTACAAATATGCAAAAACTTAAAGGGATAGTTCACCCAAAAATGAAAATTATGTCATTAATAACTCACCCTCATGTCGTTCCAAGCCAGTAAGACCTCCATTTATCTTCGGAACACAGTTTAAGGTATTTTAGATTTAGTCCGAGAGCTCTCAGTCCCTCCATTGAAACTGTGTGTACGGTCTACTGTCCATGTCCAGAAAGGTAAGAAAAACATCATCAAAGTAGTCAATGTGACATCAGAGGGTCAGTTAGAATTTTTTGAAGCATTGAAAATACATTTTGGTCCAAAAATAGCCAAAACTACGACTTTATTCAGCATTGTCTTCTCTTCTGTGTCTGTTGTAAGACAGTTCAAAACAAAGCAGTTTGTCATATCCGGTTCGTGAACGAATCATTCGAAGTAACCGGATCTTTTTGAACCAGTTCACCAAATCGAACTGAATCGTTTTAAACGGTTCACGTCTCCAATACGCATTAATCCATAAATGACTTTAGCTGTTAACTTTTTTAATGTGGCTGACACTCCCTCTGAGTTAAAACAAACCAATATCCCGGAGTAATTAATGTACTCAAACAGTACACTGACTGAACTGCTGTGAAGAGAGAACTGAAGATGAACACCGAGCCGAGCCAGATAATGACTCGTTCACGAGTCAAGAACCGGTTGCATCGATTCAATAAACCGGTTGAAGAAAACGGTTCACTGGTTCTTTTGCGCTCGACGTAATGGCGTCATTGGCGATGATTGCAAGCCTTCGGTTTACCTGGTCTCATAACATTATCACAGAATCAGTTCAGAATCAATCACCAAAAGAATCAGTTCGGTTCAGACGCTCTGTGTGTCGGTTTGCTTCACGCTGAATCACACATGCGCAGTATCATCAGCTCCTCGGTTCTCGAATCGGACACGTCTGACAGAAACGGTTCTTGACTCGTGAACGAGTCATTATCTGGCTCGGCTGGGTGATCGTCTTCAGTTCTCTTTTCACAGCAGTTCAGTCAGTGTTACTGTTTGAGTACATGAATTACTCCGGGATATTGGTTTGTTTTAACTCAGAGGGAGTGTCAGCCACATTAAAAAAGTTAACAGCTTAAGTCATTTATGGATTTGTGGATTAATGCGTATTGGAGACGCGAACCATTTAAAACGATTCAGTTCGATTTGGTGAACTGGTTCAAAAAGATCCGGTTACATCAAATGATTCGTTTGCGAACCGGATATGACATTGTTTTGTTTTGAACTCTCTCACAACAGACACGGAAGAGAAGACAATGCTGAATAAAGTCATAGTTTTTGCTATTTTTGGACCAAAATGTATTTTCGATGCTTCAAAAAATTCTAACTGACCCTCTGATGTCACATGGACTACTTTGATGATGTTTTTCTTACCTTTCTGGACATGGACAGTATACCGTACACACAGCTTCAATGGAGGGACTGAGAGCTCTCGGACTAAATCTAAAATATCTTAAACTGTGTTCCAAAAATAAACGGAGGTCTTGCGGGTTTGGAACAACATGAGGGTAAGTTATTAATGACATAATTTTGCAAATTGGGCGAACTAACCCTTTAAAGGATTAAAAAAGGGCAAAAACTTCCAGAATAAATAAAAAATGCAGTTTCAATGCAATAAGGGTCAATCTTTCATTTTAAAAAAAAAATACAAATAAAATGTGAGCCTGTCCTCCAACAAAAACGACCATATAGGTCGTTTGTGCAAGCACCTTATTACGACCTATTTACGTTTTAAAGTTAAGCGCCCTCTATAGGGCGTAAAAATAATGACAGTATCGCGTTGCGTCTGTCGCCATGAAATGACGTATAACTTCCTTACCAATCAAAACCCACGTTTATTTAAATGCAAAGTGTGGGCTTTTTACACCGATCTATATACTATATATTTATTAATTTATATAACTTTTACAACTCTATATGCATGAAGCCTTAAAAGTTCATATTTCTTAAAAGTTACTCAAGTTAATAATTAAATATGTCATGTTTATTCTGAATTGCAAAATATGAACACCAACTACAGGTTATGCAATTCAAAACTGTTATGTGATACAGATGCATAATCTTAACTGACCAAAATATTTTTATGAGCGGAAATTTACACACACACAAATGTCTGCTTACATACCTTACTGTATCACCATTTCTTGGCTTTTAATTCTTTGTTATTTCCTGAATGTATTTCAGGTTCAAATGAGTATTTTTTCATTTGCTTGTCCAGCTAGGTATTTTCTCTTGAACATCACTTTGATGTTTCCTAATTTTCCCAACTTTAAAGTTAAATTTTATTATGATGGCCACTCATCCTCAAAAACATTTCAACACACACAAATGTATCTTCTGGCTGTAAGTGTGAGAATAACTAAACAAGTTCACGAGTCAGACTCTTGTCATCTTGTGTTCTGCTGTGTCACAGATCAATCTAGTTTGCTTAAATAAGCACACTGGCAATGACTCACTGACAGCTGAAGTCTGAGCTAGCATACGCGCTAACAGCAATCAGAGCGAGATCAGACACAGTTAGCATGCTAATCGCTAATCAGATTAAGAGATCAGAGGATTAATTTCACTTGCTGTAATCAGGGCAGAGACAGAAAAGCACACGAAGATCTACCTGTAGAAAGAATATCAATATAGGAAAACTATGAATTCAGTGATACTGTCAAATGTTTAAGATACTTTTATGATAAAGCCACTACATTTTTTTATATTTGTGGTCAAAAAATGTAAAATAAAAAAATAAGGTAATACTCTAAATTTCCGGATGTATGTGAACATTGTAATGTCATGATTAAATAAAAGTAGTGAAAGATATTTTCTTCCATATTATGATGTAAATCATTTGTGTTACCTGTTCAGATTGTGCTACCTCCCATTACAAATATAGGCAGCACAAATCGATAGCGAAAACTACTACATATCAGATTGTGCTACTAGCATCTTATTTGTGGTTTGAGTCTCTTTTTAAATGTCCATACCTACCCCTACCCTAAACTTACCCCTTTATAAATAGGGGTATATATATATATATATATATATATATATATATATATATATATATACATATATATATATATATATATATATATATATACATATATATATATATATATACATATATTGTATCAGACGTTCATGTGGGTGATACGAGCGCACATAAACATGCATGTGTACAAACCAATTCATCAGTATTTTCATTACTAAAATCTGTATTTTATTTGCATGTGAGTATGTTCAAATATGAGAGAGAGAGACGGGGGTAGAGAAAGAGCAAAGGAGAGAAACGAAAGGCTGATATTCAGTCTGAAACCCCGCCCAGGGGTCGTCAAGGCAACGGACACAGGAGAGTAACCAATAGCGACACAAATAGAGCACCATGAAAGACACCCTCACTCTGAGAAAAGAGCACAACACATACACACCCTCCTTCCAAAAGCTAAGTACATTTCACAAACTCATTAACAGCTTAAAAGCAGAGATCATAATGCACTTGCCGACCCTTTTTCTCACTCCTTCTATAACAACATTACACAACCCAGACATCTCAAGATCGTGTAGCTGCAAATACACACACAGACTACCGACTGGAAAACAGGTCATGACTGTCCCCGCTTCACACACTTGCCCTTTTATTCTCATCTTATACACATTCTTAATCCTTTAATATGGCTGCCAGCATGCAGACGTCTATTCATGTATGACAGACTGCTTGTTTCAGCTTCTGTGTCTGTGCATCTTTGTGTATGTGTGCGCCCAGACTTCAAAGCATCCCATTCCTTCCACCTGCCAAGAAGATGAATCTGAAGCCTAGAGTGAGCTATGCGAGTTTGCACATCTGTGTGTGCATGAGTGTGTATTCGTGGGACGGCTGTACTCGGGGTCAGATAGCACTGTGAAAAGAAGGAATCGAGACCCTTGCAGTGGCTTGATCTATGAATATTAATGGATCTTTCACAGTGACAGTGATTGTCAGTGACAAAGCTACCAAAAGTCATTCATTTTTAACAAGGCTGTGGTTTGAGGTGACAATATGAGTGACAGATTGTCAAGATAAAGGAGCATGATGCAATATGGTGATTATTGATAAGATCTATCTATCTATCTATCTATCTATCTATCTATCTGCCTATCTAATGGATATATGGAAGTAAAATGGTTTTCATTAATATCCCAGTTCATAAAATAATAATAATACTCTCTCTCTCTCTCTCTATATATATATATATATATATATATATACTGTATATATATATACACACACATATATACAATAATTAATTAAAAAAATATATTCTTTTCTATGCACAATTTTATAATCCAAAAAAAAAAAAAAAAAAAACAGAAAAAGAAACATGAAATTATGAATAATAATGCTCAAAGCATTCTTTACTTGGCTGCTTGAAGACCCTTAGAGACTTTTCACAATACAATCAATTCTAGATAAAATCAAGGTTTTATATATATATATATATATATATATATATATATATATATATATATATATATATATATATATTGTGACGGGAGGAGCAAAAGACAGACACAATGGGTCTTTTATTAACAGAAATCAAATAAAACAGGGGATAAAAGTGGCCAAAGGGGAAGAGTGTCCAAAATAAACAGGGAATCTGGTGTCCTCGTCGTGCTGCGGGGTTTGTGTGGGTCGGGCAGTGTTCATGGAGGAAGGGTCCAGGTAAGGGGCGGAGTCCGGCGGCCGCACGCACTCCCCTCTTCGGTCCGGGGCGTGAGGGGCGGCGGCTTCCTCTAGTGCCCGCATCTCTCGTTGGCCGCGGCGCTGGCAGGGGATGGACGGCCCGGCATCCTGGCCCGACGGCCGTGTAAACGGGTGCGGTTCCCATCCGGATCGCGGGTCCGGCAGCTCACGTCTCTGGTGGCGCGGGAGTCCCTCAACGCACCCTTCCTGGACCCACGAGGACACCAGTGTGCATGCACGGGGAAGAAACCGGTCTCCCGAGGAGAGGCGCGTTGGGCTTTTAAACAGCGGCCGTGATGAGGCTCCATTTCCTTCAGGTGTGCCCCATCACACGACGCCAGCCCTGACTCGTCCAGCGCCCCTCCTCTCACACACCCCCAGTCGGGAGCCTGGTGAAGGGTGGCGATTTAGGACGGGGTGCCGGTGACAATCAGGGAGGAGGCAGCTGACTCGTCACAATATATATATATATATATATATATATATATATATATATATATATATATATCCTATTTCACTCTAAATTACATCACATTATGGAAGACAATTGATTTATGAAAACTGTTTTTGTTGACATCCCCAGAGAGAACAATCATCCAGGTCTGCAACACAGCATTAGCCAAAGGCCGGTTATTAACCACATTAAGTGCTGGTACACGTTGTCACGGTTGGTAAACCGTGATCTCTGGGTTTTGCACTTTTTGGGTGAAGTCTGTGTGTTAAGCGTCAGCACTGATTAGTTTGTGGGCTTCTCAGTTAATTGTCATCAGCAACAGCTGTCACTCATTACTCATCCCTATATATTAGCTTGTCTAGCGCCTTGTGTTCGTGAGAGCGTTGTTACATGTTTGTAACCTATGCCATACTTTCTTGTGTGTTTCTGCATTGGATGTCCGTGTCTCCCCGGAACCCCGTCCACTCTACGCAACCCACCACCAAGCAACACCACTTACCTTCGGCTCGCTTCCCCGCAGTTCCTGTGTCACCCTCTCCTGCTGCCAACTCACCTCCGCCTTCCGGATTCGTCATTCCTCACCACCATCTTGGACTGTGCATTCCTCCCAGCATTATTTGTGTCTCAGTTTTGTATTGTCTCATTGTCTTCATTAAATCTCATTAATCTCGCACTTGCTTTCTGCCACTCCTTCACCCAGTCGTTACAGAACGCTCTCACCAAACATGGAAGCAGCGAGCACCACTTCACTGTCTGAATTCATTCACCACAGAATCAACCGCATGGATCAGCAGCAGGAGAGCATCGTGAACACCGGACTTGCGATCCAAGCGCTGGTGACACAGGTGTCCGAGATCACCCAGTGGATTCATCAACTCACCTCTCCCACTGCGCCCACCGCACCGTCTGCGCCGCCCACCCCCCGGGAGACCTCCCAGGACCACTTCCGGCCAGAGCCACGACTTCTGGCGCCAGAGAGTTACTACGGTGAGCCAAACTTTTGCAAGACATTCCTTAACAAATGTTCCATGCATTTTGCATTGCAGCCCCGCACCTTCGCCACAGAGGAGTCCAAGGTTGCGTTTGCTCTTACCCTACTCTCTGGCAGGGCCGCCTTATGGGGGACGGCGGTGTGGGAGAATCAACATCCGTGTTGCGCCTTGTTCCACACCCTCTCCGAAGAGATGAAACAGGTGTTCGATCGAGCCGCGGCCGGCAGGGAGGCCGCTCACCAGCTCTCGGACCTCAAACAAGGAGAATCATCGGTGGCGGACTATTCCATTCAGTTCCGCACCCTGGCGGCCGCGTGCCAGTGGAACGAGGCAGCGCAGTGGGATGGCCGACCGTGTTCAGAAGGAGATCAACCTCCTCGAGCTGCCCCCAACGTTCAACGGCCTAATCGACCTGGCACTCCGGGTGGACGCTGGGATTAACCGCCTGGGTAGACAAGTCAGTCCTACACGCCATTACGTCTCTCCGGAAAGGGGCCGCTCGAGTCGAGAGAACATGGTCGGTCCCGTCGACGATCACGAACCCATGCAGGTGGGTAGACCTCAGCTTTCCCGGAGGGAGAGAGAGCGGCAGAGGTCCCAAGGACTATGCTTATATTGCGGTGGCTCGGAGCATCCCATCCATTCCTGCCTGGTAAAAAGAGCCAGCCCGGTAGTAAGTTTGAGGCTAATATCGGGTGGGATCTCCGCCGGGAAGTCCTCAACCACATCATCGACTCTCCTTCTGGTGAAACTGCGGTGGGAGAACCACACTTACGACTGTCACGCCCTTCTGGACTCTGGGGCCGAAGGTAATTTCATTGACTCTCTCCTTGCACGTCACTTGAACCTTCCAGTCCTTCCTGTGTCTCATCCCATTCATGTCACCACACTCAATGGCCAGGAACTGCCACACGTCACCCACTACACTGAACCCATAACTCCGCTCACCTCAGGCAACCACAGTGAAACCATATCCTTTTACCTCATGGACTCCCTTGTAGCTCCCATTGTTTTAGGTCACCCCTGGTTAATCAAACATAATCCACGAGTGGATTGGGGTTCCAACACAGTCACCTTGTGGAGTGAAAGTTGTCATGAGTTTTGTCTGGTTTCTGCTTGTCCTGTTGTGCCGGTTTCTGTCTTTCAGAAAGAATCCATGGTGTTATCAAACGTGCCCGCAGAGTACTTGGACCTGAAGGAGGTGTTCAGTAAGTCCCGTGCTGCTTCTCTTCCTCCGCATCGTCCCTATGACTGTGCTATAGATTTAGTGTCAGGTATGTCTCCGCCTAAAGGCAAGCTTTACTCTCTTTCTATTCCGAAGAGGGAGGCCATGAAGAAATACATTTCTGATTCCTTGGCATCGAGGTTCATCCACCCTTCCTCTTCTTCAGCGTGGGCGGGATTCTTTTTTTGTGGGTAAGAAGGATGGTTCTCTGTGACCTTGTATTGACTACCGAGAGCTGAACAACATAACGATAAAGAACACCTATCCATTGCCGTTGATGTCTTCAGCTTTCGAGAGGTTACAGGGAGCATCCGTATTCACAAAATTGGATTTACGTAACGCTTATCATTTGGTCCGCATCAGGAAGGGGGATGAATGGAAACTGCCTTTAACACCCCAAGAGGGTACTTTGAATATTTGGTGATGCTGTTCGGGCTCTCCAACTCGCCAGGGGTTTTCCAAGCACTCGTTACTGACGTGTTGAGAGACATGGTAGATCAGTTCATATATGTTTACCTGGATGACATACTGATTTTTTCCTCATCTCTCCAGGAACATGTTTAACACGTCAGACGAGTGCTCCAGAGGTTACTCGAGAATGGGCTTTTTGTCAAGGCGGAGAAATGCGTATTCCATGCACAGTCTGTCCCCTTCCTAGGGTATATCGTCTCGTCCGAGGGAATACGTATGGATCCTGACAAGGTTAAGGCTGTGATAGATTGGCCATCTCCAGATTACCGTAAGACCCTACAGCGGTTTCTGGGGTTCTGCAATTTTTATCGACGTTTCATTCGTAATTTCAGCCAACTAGTCTCACCTCTGATGGCCTTGACCTCCCCCAGTACTCCGTTCAGGTGGTCGGATGCAGCCGAAACTGCATTTACCAACCTCAAGAGCCACTTCATTTCGGCTCCCATCCTTGTAGCTCCTGATCCCACACGGCAGTTCGTGGCGGAGGTCGACACATCAGAGGCGGGGGTAGGAGCAGTTCTTTCCCAACGTGCTGCCTCGGACGATAAGATGCATCCCTGCGCATTTTTCTCACATCGTTTATCTCCTGCTGAACGCAATTATGACATTGGTAACAGAGAATTGTTGGCCGTCAAATTAGCTTTAGAGGAGTGGCATCACTGGTTGGAAGGGTCAGGGGTACCTTTCATTGTTTGGACCGATCACAAGAATTTAGAGTACATTAGAACTGCCAAAAGACTCAATTCCAGGCAGGCTCGGTGGGCACTTTTTTTCGGTCGTTTTGATTTTACTCTGTCATACTGCCCGGGTTCCAAAAATGTCAAACCCGATTCTTTGTCACGTCTTTTTGATCCCTCCGCCCGCCCGGTGACTCCCGAGTGTATTTTACCTGAGAAAATAGTCGTCTCAGCACTCGGTCGAATCTAAGGTCAAGACGGCCTTAGAAGGGGTAACGCCTCCGCCCGGTTGCCCACCGAATCATTTATTTGTGCCGGAAGAGTTACGGTCCAAAGTTATTCAGTGGGGTCACTGCTCTAACGTGTCTTGTCATCCAGGGATAAGCCGAACCAAGGGGTTAGTTAAACAACGATTCTGGTGGCCACTTATGGCTCGTGACGTCCACGATTTTGTTTTGGCTTGCTCAGTTTGCGCCAGTGGTAAGTCGTTTAAACGGCCTCCTGATGGGCCTCTTCAACCGCTGTCTGTCCCTTCGAGACCCTGGTCACATATTGCAGTAGATTTTGTTACCACCCTCCCACCCTCTAATGGCATGATGGTCGTTTTGAACGTAGTGGATCAGTTCTCGAAGGCGACATTTCATTCCCTTGCCCAAATTACATACAGCCAAGGAGACAGTGGTCACTGTCCTAGATCATGTCTTTTTGGTTACTACCCCGGTTCCCCCGCCGCCGCATCTCGTAGATGGGGAACCGGCCTATTCGGTTAATCATACTCTGGACTCGAGACGGAGGGGACGAGGATTCCAGTACTTGGTGGACTGGGAAGGTTATGTTCCGGAGTAGAGGAGTTGGGTACCTGCTAGGGACATACTGGATCACTCCCTTATTGATGATTACAATCAGCAGCTAGGCCCTTCTGGGAACTCCAGGAGGCGTTCTTAGAGGGGGGGGGGGGGTACTGTAAACCGTGATCTCTGGGTTTTGCACTTTGTGGGTGAAGTCTGTGTGTTACGCGTCAGCACTGATTAGTTTGTTGGCGTCTCCGTTAATTGTCATCAGCAACAGCTGTCACTCATTACTCATCCCTAGATATTGGCTTGTCTAGTGTCTTGTGTTCGTGAGAGCGTTGTTTCATGTTTGTAACCTATGCCTTGCTTTCTTGTGTGTTTCTGCGTTGGATGTCCGTGTCTCCCCGGAACCCCGTCCACTCTACGCAACCCACCACCAAGCAACACCACTTACCTTCGGCTCGCTTCCCCGCAGTTCCTGGGTCACCCTCTCCTGCTGCCAACTCACCTCCGCCTTCCGGATTCGTCATTCCTCACCACCATCTTGGACTGTGCATTCCTCCCAGCGTTATTTGTGTCTCCGTTTTGTATTGTCTCATTGTCTTCATTAAATCTCATTAATCTCGCACTTGCTTCCTGCCACTCCTTCACCCAGTCGTTACAGACATGCTCACCCATCAGAGCAAATCTACTGCTAGTGTACTTCCCATCACTGCAATTCTTCATCAGTTCTCATTTCTGCTCCAAGCTCTCTGCTCTGTCAAAACACTCTGTACACACAACCATATACTCTCACACAGGCCTGATAATCTCTTAGCTATGCTTCAATTTGGTGATTTGATGATTAATTGCATATTAATAACCAATCCTTCTCTCTGTGCATTAATTTAGCCTATAATCGCTGATCTCAAGTAAGTCTCTATCAAAGCTCAAGGCCAAAGCTGATCCGACTTCCGTTCAGCTCATGAAGTGAATGTGGGAGGAAATAATGTGTTGTTTTCACCATATTCCATTTGTGTGTGAGAAAGATCATACAGTAAGGGTGTAACTGATGGATTAGACAAATTGTCATATAGACTTAGAAGTAAAGGTTGTCAAAAAGAAAATGAATAGTGAGAGCCTAAGGTTCAGTGACAGTAACTGTAAGGTTGTTGGTTTAATCCGCATTAGCCATCACCATTATGACCTTGAGTAAGGCACTTAACCCTAAATTGCTACAAGCAGACTGCCCTTGTAATAAGCGTATGGCACCACTGCACAACAAAATCCCATGAAAGATGCAGAATTCACTACAGATCCCATTCTAACTGATACTGTAAAAATCGGAGTCAGTATAAGAATCAGAAAGAGCTTTTGTGTTATAATATAAGAATATATATTATAAGAAATTTGTTTTGGTGACAGAAGCTTAACAATAATAATAATAATAATAATAATCCTAATAAAAATAGGATAAGTAAATAGGAAATAACAATATGCAAAAAAAAAAACTTAATTATATACATACAGTAGGCTATTTTGTATATATAAGAAAGTGCTCATTTTTTAAGTAACAAACACCAACATTTCTAACATATTAAACATGGCTATTGAAATGCAAATGCAAACTGTCAAGTTCATAAAAACACCATCAAACTTCGATATAAGTTGACAGATCTCCGGTGCACTTCACACCTAAAACTTCTATTACAAGACATTGTGAGTTGACATTACTGCACTTTTATTCCAGTTCTGTCTGCACAGCCAAACAGTAATACCATGTGTATTTGTGTGTGAATACACACAATCCCATCCACAAGCGATGTTTATATAACTCTTTTCAGTCATGTGGGAGTTCCTCATTTAATCCAACATAATACACCATTAGCACTGCCATATCTTTCTCTTGAACTTCCGCTCTCTTTGTGAGGGTGATCGCTGGTCTCAGATGCATTTCTGAACTGTGATTCTGAGCGCTGGAATATAGCCATGGATGAAGGGAGAGAAACAGAGAGAGGGCGGAACAGGCAAATGTAGGCAGATCTCTCTGGTGATGTTTCTGAAACAGAGCTCTCTAAATACACAATCAGCAGAAACTCTTCAATCCCTCCTACATCTTCAAACAACACTGTCTTTTTTCTGCTCCCGTTCTTTTATTAATCTCATTAGATCTTTGACTGTCACAGGATGTTTAGCATCCATCTCATTTTTAATTCATTATGTTCTCCTTCAACATTTTCTTTATTTCATCTCTTATGATCAAGACTGTTAGAGACAAACTACTATTAATAAACAATTTTTAATAGACTATATTAAGATGATATATTTATAAGATGTCATCATTCCCACTACAATAACTGCAACTGTGTGCAAAAGTCACAAAAAAATTTTGTAAAAAAAAAACACTTTTGCACTCTTTTCAAGCCCAAGATTTACCAACTGTCTTGGCTGACAGCCTCTGCCACACTCAGTTTCACATAATCTGTACACTTAGGTATGCACAATGTAGCTGTTATGAGTAGGCCATATCTGAAGTGGTTTCATTTATAAGTTCATAGAAGATATAAATGAAGAATAACACACTAAACATCCACAACCACACTCACGAACACACATTTTGCCTGATTCATTCATTCAGAATAACTGCATAAGACATTGAATAGAAACATTTAGGCTTTACACGTTTCTAAATTTTTGCATATGTGGCTTCAAGCACAAAATATTCATGTATCATGACTCCTGAAAAAAAAAATGTTTACAGAGGTTTTATGAGCAAATACATACATTTGCCCAATAGTTGATTTGAAGTGAGGCATGAGTTAGTCATCATACTGGTGGAGCAAATGCCCATCAAAACAACTCGTTATATGGCACAAACAACTATCCCAGTAATTATTAGTGTTAGTTTCAGTAAACAGGGCGTGTAATGGAAAACCAGGTAAAATTATTCTTCCTCTCTCTAGTGCTAACTACTGTTATTGTAAACGAATTGAACGAAAAGTATTGAAACCTCAGACAACAGCACACATCTGAATATTTAGCAAGAACAGTGTTGTACATACAACTTTTCCACTGATTTCTAGTTGTGTCCTCTTTTGGAAAGCCAAACAAAGTAGCTTTGCTTTTACAATGAAACACACAGCGTTTTCATGACATGGCAGCGGCGGCAGCAACAATACTTCAGCAAGAATAAAATTTACGCCTTCTTTCGTTGCATGAACATTTGGGCGGCGTTATGCAAATCTTCCCACACTAAGCGTTTTAGGAGGCCGTGGACAAGTCTTAACTTTTATAAATAATTTCTCTTTGGGTTTGAGACTTTAGTCTTTGAATCTTTAGGGATCTAATCTATTCACAAAGACATTGTAACACTCCAAAGAGAAAGGCAAACTAGAAATCACATCATATGACCACACATGTTTTAATATGTTCTCAGAAGTGAAGGGGACAGACAGTGCAATCGGAGGTCCAGAATGTGTGATATGGGCCAACTTTAATCGCCACAGCGCCAAATGCTCATCAGCACTTCTATTACAGTTCACTAATGCTGCAGATTCTTTCCTGATGGATTTATATCAGTTACCTACACACTCCTAACACATGGATTTACACTTGCACACATACTCGGCACATCACTACGACAATGCACCAGATGTCTACATCTAGCTCTAATGTCAATAATCCTGTAAACACTTTTAACACCACAGGACTGATGACAAAGGTTATCCATATGGATTTACTAATCAGTCATGGTGATAAATATTAATGGATTTCAGGTCAAAATGTATCCTGAAAGCCTGTAGATAAATTACCCCAGTAGGAATAAGACCTGTCTTGCATATACTACTCTAGTCAGCATGGGGTCGAACTGCTCTCCTTCTGTCTCTCTCCCTGACAGGTGTACAGTTTCGCTCCTCTCCAATCTGTCTTGGGTTGCCCTTCCATGTGCTGAATATTTCTCCAGACTGGCGTTTGGAACCGGGTCTGCGTTGGATTCTCCTGTAGAAACCAGAGAGGCTGGGAAAATTTGTCTGTTTGCTCAGGAGTGGGATTAAGGTTACAGAGAGAGCAACAGAAAGATTTGCTCGAGTATAAATCACACTTCCCTTTCTAACCTACATTTTCTGCTGGCCTGGCTGAGGAACATCAGCACGCATTTAGAAATGTATTATTGATACTTTTAGCTTTAAATATGCATTCTTTCATTGCAAATCTTAAAATATGATAAGGTTCAGAAGCTTAAAGGGACAGTCCACTCAAATATTCTGCAATCATTTACTCACCCTCATGTAATTCCAAACCTATACACATAAAACAAGATATATATATATATTATATATAAAGTTTTTGCCTATACAGTGAAAATCAGTGGTTGTTTTTATTTTATTTTGTGTTCCACAGAAAGTCATACAGGTTTGGAATGACAACTGATTTTCAATTTTAGAAGACTATCCCTTTAAGGATCATAAAGGAAAAAATCCTTCCTTCCTGAATTGTAATCATGAAATACAGTATGTATTCGATATATTTTATATAATATGCTATTATTTAGATTGGAAAATGAACCAGCCAATGGAAAGCATTTCTGAAATCATGTAAATTATTTTCAGGTTATAGAAAAAAAAAAATATATATATATATATATATTACAAGCAGTGGCATTTGGGTCAGTTGTGTTTTATTAGGAAGCTCTAATGAATATTTATTTGTGCATGTGTATTTGAGTGCACAAATCTAAGTGTTCATGTTTACATGTGAACATATGTGTCTGCGCATGTGTAGTTGAGCAGACTGATGGATTGCCCCTCTGCCAAAAGCTCCATGGCAACAGTTTCTCTAGCTCTGTTATGATTTAGTGCCCTCAGCCCCTTTAAATACACCGTCTCTCCGACTAAGCCTCCCTTGCTCGATATCCTGATCTCACACGTTTATGTTCCCATGTCTTCTGTCAGCACTTTAAGTCGAGATCTATTGGATTCTTTCTACCCTTATCAAAAGAAAAGCAGCTTGTTCTCTTGATCCCACTCTTTCAGAAACCACTGCTTGCCATTTCTCTCTCATTCTGCTCTCACACTGGGCTCATCTTTCCTTCTTTATTATCCTTCCTTCTAAAATGTTTTTTTTCTTCCACCTTTCCTACTTTCATTTATTCCTGCTCGCACGCCAACAATCTTTTGCTCATTTCTTTTCTAAATGTTTTCCTTCCTTCCTTCCTTCCTTCCTTCATTTCTACCAGTTTTTCTTTTCCTTTCTTCCATCAAGCATACCAACGATCCATTTTTCCTTCCTTCCTTCCTTCCTTACAATCTTTCCTCTCTTTCCAAATGCTTTTCTTCCTTCCTTCTCTCTCCCTTCCTTCCAATACCAACCATCCTTTCCTTCCTTCTTCCTTTATCTTTCTTCCTTCCAGCATAGCAACAATCCATTCTTCTTTCCTTAATTTCTTCCTTCCATATTAAAATTCTTCCTTCTCTTCCCTACTTCCTTCCATTATACCATAAATCTTTCCTCTTTCCTTTCTTCTATCCTTCCTTCCATCATTCTATAACAACAATCTTTCCTTTGTTTCCAAATGTAAGTCCAGTATCCAATCTTTCTTTTTCTTTCCTTGTTCCTTTTTCTTTTTTTTATCCAATATATCATCAATCCTTTTCTTTCCTTTCTTCCATAGTGGCAATATTTCTCTTTCATTACTTCCAGAATACTAACAATGTTTTTTTTCTTCCTTCCTCCTTTCCTTTCTTCTTCATTCCAGCATACCAACAATCAATTTTTCCTCCCATCCTTCAAACAAACTTTCTTTCCCTCCACTGAAAGATCTGATCTCTCTGGCTGAAGTGGTCGGATCTCTCTTACTTGCTGATATTTCTGTTGCGATGCTCTTGAGCGCGAGCTCTTGAGGACATGATGATGGCAGTGGGGCTATATTGGAGCACCACGCCCCATGTCAGAATCACACACACAGACACATATATGGCTGCATAAACGTCAAAGCACACATACAAACTCATACAAACGCATCATTGGAGAAAATTGTAGTTGTGTGTGGCCAAAGGAGATGCATGGAGTCAGAGCAAATGAGGAAATCAGTAACCATCCATTTCACACAAAGACAGTTAAGTTAGTTTTGTATATATGCTGTTTTTTAATACAGTTTCAAGTATATGACATTTATTTTGATGTGACAGCAGATAACATATCTCTCACTCCCTTTTAGACACTCTATCTTGGATAGCACAATAGCGACAAGTGACGTGAGAGCTGTCACGCATGTGATACTGTCTGTGGATTGGGCCGATGAAGAAGAAAATCCATCAGAGATCAATCTCGAATGTTCCAATACAAAGTATTTCATATGACGTCAGGGTATGTTATTTAAAGATACGGTTCTGATGACAGCTTTTATACTTCTTTGTGTCAGTCTGTCTAGATCTCTCCTCCTTTCTCTTGTTTCCATGACTACAATCATTAACACATGGTTATCTCACAGCATAGTAACAAAGCAGGCCAAGACACATGCACACACGCAGGCGCAAACCATTTAAATGCTGACAAAATGCCTTCCTTGCCAAAACCTTTCACTAATGGCTGAGGTAATTGATGCCTGTCTAAGGGGTAATTAAATATCCTTGGAACCCGTACTACACTACAAAAAAATCATTTTGTCAATTGTTAAAATCTATTACCAATAAAAATAATAAAATAAGAATAATATAGAATAGAAATGTATATATATATATATATGTGTGTGTGTGTGTGTGTGTGTGTGTGTGTGTGTGTGTGTGTTTTAGCTGCTCTGTATATTTTTAAAAGATGTTAGTTCAACAGAAGAATCTCCACATACCACATGACATGACTCATAGAGAACAAGTACACACTCATACACACACACACACAGGACCACAACCTTAAATGGAGGGGCCAGTGGCAATAAGTGAAAATCCTTTAATTGTTTAGGTGTGTGTTGGAGGGGGTAGTTTGTCCCTTGAGGGCAAACTGCTTTAAAGTATTTATGTTAGATGTCAAACTTGTTTGACATTAACAAGCAGGCACTGCTGAAAATAAGATCTGTATATTATATTAAAATGTTCACTCCATTCCATTGTGTGTGTTTGTGGTGTACATAACTTCTGACAAAGGCGATTAACTGCATGACATGTCTTGTCAATCACTCAGCATTCCACAACATTCAACTTCAGATATAGAGAAACACAACTGCATAGATGCACAAACAAACTTGCACAAACTTGTGCTTCTACACACAGGCGCAAAAATCCTAAACATACGCTTCTGAAAAGAACAACAGTTGTACACACAACAAAAGTGTTCTAAGAGTCTGATAACATCACATATAAAAGAGCCTGATAACATCAGGTATATACAAACACACGACATCCAGTTTAGAACATACACAGCTTCATAAGATGGACATGTAATGAATGCATGATGCATGACGTTTGCCTGTCCTCTTTTCATCTCACTAACACAGACACCTCCAAAAAGTAATTTAAATTAAGTCCAAAAAAATTGGTTAAAATTATTTAACTGCCAGAAAAGGCCCATCGACCTATTGACCTAAACCACACCCTCCAATAACCATCTTCTGACATACCAAGAAATCATATAGCAAAATACGCCTCATGGTTGAACATGCACACGTATGCACACACACACACATGCACACAAAATACTGAAATATTATGTTTTGGTATTACAAAGCAAAATAGTCTCAACAATGTACGTTTAGATATATATAACAATATAATTTATATATAGATATATAAAATCAAACATATATTTTATTAAAGGATTTTAATAAGAAACATACTGTGATTGAAAGCCTACACAAATGACATCAGCATCAATGCTTTGGAATAGCATCCATCAGATCAATATAAAACAAGTAAAAAAAAAAAAAACAATCAATAATTAAAAAAAAAAAAAAACATAGTTTCCAATCAAAAGCCTGACATACACCTCCCTTATCAGCTTTTCTAGCTCTCAGTGGGTTTCAAGCATCTTCATCGATCCTGAGCAAATTAGCCATTGAACAAACAACAGCCAAAACCACAATAACACAACATATGTACCTTCTGCCTTACCTTCTTGCCTTTCTTTTTACGGTGCGCTGGTTTGGAGCTACTTTTTTCTTTGGCTTCTTCACTCATTTTGGGAAAGCTGATTCAATCAGACTCCCTGAGTGATCCTCCTTATTCCAACATCCACTAGGATCAACATGGACCAGGTAGAGAAGTCCATTAAAGCTCCACTGATGGCGTTTGTTTATGGGAGAGATGCTGAGAGCCGCGCACACGCTCTCTTGTGTGAACTCTCTCCCTCTGTGTTCCAGAACACTCGCCTTCTTCTGTCTGGTGTTCCCCAGCAAGGGTGTGGAGAGATAGTGTAGCGAGAGAGAGAGAGAGAGAGAGAGAGAGGGAGAGGGAGAGAAGGAGGGGACACAGACAAGGGTAGAGAAACAAGATGTTGATGGACAGATTCGTTTATAACAGAAAAAGGAGAAAAGCAGAGGAGCGTCATCCTGTTGAAAAGCCTACCTGCTTTGATCTGTTAAGCATACCCACACAGACGCTCCAAATATTCATTGCGAAAGAAAGAGAGAGAGATGTGGGAGAGAAGACATTAAACAAGAGTGAAACTAAACAAGGAGGTGTAGATGAGCAATTAAATGATATGAAAGGACGAATAATAAGTGTAAAATGTCAAAGAAACTCTTATTGATAGTGAAACATAAACAGCTTTATTTTTACTTTTCATTAGACTTTTCATAGAATTATCTTTTTAAATTCATTGTAGATATGTACTAGATATGTACTACTAGTTCAGGGTTTAAAATATTGTTTAAAGTCATCAAAGCTGCATTTTATTTGATTACAAATGCAGATAAAACTGTAATGTTTTGAAATATTATTACATTTGAAAATAACTTATTTTTTATATATTTTCGAATCATTTTAATATGTAAATTTGGTGCTGTTTTTATCAGTAAAAATAAAAATAAAAAACAGCACACTTTTGAATGGTAGTGTATGTGCATACATTTATTTATATTGGGGTCCAAAAACATGAGATCACTTTTAAATGTTTTCGTTTCTATTTTTATTATTTAACAGAATATTATAATTTTTCATTTCACTTTAAAGTGTGCATTTATGTATTGGCAACACTATGTAAAAACAGCCTTTTGCATAGTAAAGGACTATTATTTGTATCATTATAGTGGGTTTTTTTGCACAGACATGGCGGCCCCACAGCCAGCTCTCTTTCTGTTCCTCTCAATTTGAATAACAGAATCACCAACACAGAGCGATGAATACAGGGAAAGAGAAGAGAGAGGGAGCTGGAGGAGGGAAATTGAAAGAGAGAGTAAGCGAGTGTGAAACAAAGAGGGAGGAATGGAGGGGATGAGGAGAGAGACAGTAATCTGGTCACAGACTGCTGGGCTTGGCCAAGCTAAAGCTTCTAGCATATACAGTACATCACTGACAACACACACTCACACACACAGACACTCCACCCACACTTTCACACACACATCATTGACCGCCACCATCCAAAAAAACCAAGCTCTGTTTTTCTGTAAGATGGTAAGCTTTAGTGATTTTGTGTGACACTGCGACTGACTTACACTTCTCTCATGAATAATTCATAAAGTGTGTATGTGTGTGTCTCCGAGTTTGTTGTGTGTGTGTGTGTGTGTGTGTGTGTGTGTGTGTGTGTGTGTGTGTGTGTGTGTGTGTGTGTGTGATGTACACAGCCTATTGCTGGGACGTGAGGGACTACCTCTAGTCGGCAGAGATCGATTCTGCTCTCAGGCACACATACAAACTCAGCACCCACAAATTCGGTGCCTCTTTGTTCTGCCCTCTGGTGGTTAGCACCATAAATAATAAGTGTTCTTATAGAACGACTTGTCCTAGAGTGTGACCAGCTTCCTGTGAGCTGTAGAGTAGCTTGTAATGGCCTCAGAGACTTTAATTCCATGTACTGATCTGCAGTCTACAATTAACGCTTTAGTGTGAAGCATCCCAGCTGTTTTATGGACTCCAAATCCAGACATCCCATCTGTGGATTGTAACTGTAAAATATAAACAAAGATATAATACAACTTCATCTCGGTATGTTTTTTAAATCAGCCATGCCTGACAATGAGAAACTGAACATGAAAAACATCAGATTTTAGGGATGTTGAAAGGGTCAGGTTTAGTTTAAGTTCTGGGGTTTAGGTTTAGGGCAAAAAATCGTTATGGGTTTGTTTGACAGGAATGTTGTTTTAGGACCTGAAGACTTACCGCGCAAAATCTTGGTGACCACTGACCAGCATCAGAGTGTGATGCATTCCCTGACAAACAAACTGTTTCTGACATAACATCAGGGCAGGGGAAACGTGACAATACAATACCAAATGTAATGCTGCATGCAGATGTAAATATTTGCTCTTCAGGTGTCTCTGTGGTTTTGAATGAGCATGCCACAAATTACAGGGTGTAGCTCCCAAACAGCTACTTCACTGTATAATTAATGATCACGTGAGTTGATTTTTTTCTTTTGTTGAAATGCGTGATGTGGCAACATTCTGGCAGTCCATTAAAGTATTTACATTCAGGAACCTTCTAGACCAGCCAGATGACAATCTAACTAATGGTTACTGTGATTAATGATTTAATATAATGATTTTACAAAATACACTATAAAATAAATCTGCAATTAAGAAATATCACACAAGCAATTTGACCATAGATAATCACAGTTGTGCTGATATTCAGATCAACAACATGACTGCTTGCGTGCTATTACTTTTACACAATAAACAATAGGTCAGTGTAGGACTGGGCGATATATCACATGACACATGTGATTGTTACGCGCATTTCGTCAGTAAAGCTGGTTCCCTGATTACCGGTAAATCGCCATCACCTGCTTTCAAATGGAGCGGCATTTAATAGACAGAGCCGTAGATTATTGACAAGCTACGCGATATCGCGTTCATTATCGAAGGCGATTCATCTGCGATAATGAACACAATATTGCATAGCTTGTCATCATGGAACCAGATTTACTGACTAGATGTGCATGATCATATCGTTCGATATATCGCCCAGCCCTAGGTCAGTAGTTAATAAGAGGTCCAGCTTACATTTTAGACAAAATTTGTATTTTTTTTTTAATTCATGGATGAATCCATGTTTCTGAATGAATCAATTGAGCAAATGATCCAGTGAATTGATTATGAAAGTCTTTTTTTTTGGTAAATATTCAACAAATCAGCTGAATGACAGATATTAAAGACAATACTTGTTTTGTTTCTGAATTAATGAGTGTTTTTGAACGAATCAGTTGACGGAATGATTGAAGATTAGTTTCATTCTCGAACGAATCAGTGTTAATGATCGAATTGGTTGAATGAGTGAATCTATGACTGCACCGGCATAACGATGTAGACTACAGAAAGACTTGCTGAAAAATCCCCACCACTAATGCAGTCTGTCTATAAAGCTTGAACACAAATAAGCAAAGTGATACTAACAGCTAAAATTCCTAGAGTTGCTGGACCAAATAAGACAGAGAAGAGAGAATAAAATGATACAGAGGGACAGAGTAAATAAATAGAAGGAACAGGAGCTGTAAGAGGTCAGTGGAAGTAAATATAGGTACGTGACCAGCATGTTAAGATACAGGACAAAACTCATATCTCTCTGAGCGGTTCTCACCGTGTGAAAGTCACACAAAAGACTCTCAAGCTAGAACTTGGGATGTTTAAAATGTATACTGTCTGTCATTCGTAAGTGTTGACACAGCAAAGCCAGTTATGCACACTTAGTGTGTGTTTTCTCATAGCTTGTGCTGTGTTTGCCTGAACTCTGTTAAATAAAACCTTCATTTAGACACTCTAATCCTGTTCACATCTTTTCATACCAACATTAGGAAGCTTTGCCGTATGTAAATGCTTCATGAATTTCGGCCCACTCAGTGCGGCCACCTGGGCATCCCAATCGACAGTTGCCGTGACAACGTGACTAATCAGAGAACTAAATGGCACTCTGTTCTGTTGTTCATTGGCCTTAAGAGCCAGTACAAATATGACTAATATGTTCAAAACTAGGACTGAAGTTGACTTCAGATTCTGTAATTGCATTGTCGTACATATTCAATTCTACAAAGCCATAAAAAGCTCATTCGTCTTGAAAAGGTCCAATTACATTTTCATTATAGTTGGAAATAACTTTATTTTAAATGAACTTTGTGACATTATCCTGCTCAAACAGGAAAAATTAATTGGTGACATAGCAAGTCGGGGTTAGAGTGAGTCTCTGTCCTGTCTTGAACAATGGAGGTCAAAGCAAAACATCAGATATTAATCAGCTTAGCTGCTTTTAGCAGCATAATGCCACAACACAAAGAAGCCCAGTCTGTAATAGTGCTTGACAACTGCACACTACTGTAGCTCTTCAGAACACTAGACTACATCTAAATGTATCTGAGTTTCTCAGTTTACAGATACATCTCTCTACATCATGATCTGGAATGATCCTCTTGATCAACAGTAATGGGGATCCTTGACCCTTTCTGGGGAGCCTCATAGCATTATGAGTCAGTTACATTATGGTTATATTATGGAACGATTTACACTGCATTGAAGCTTCATTAAAGTGGCAAATATATCATGTGTTTACAGAGAATTGACAGTCAGTCAATCTTTTATTTTTAAAGAAGAAATTATTACTTTTATTTAACGAGGACACATTAAATTGACCTAAGTGTTACAAATAAGTATCATGGTTTCCACAAAAAAAGTAGCACATTAAGAAGTGTTTTCAAATGTGACGATAATAAGAAATGTTTCTTGATTAACAAATGAGCATATCAGAATGATTGCTAAAGATCATTACCCTAAAGCCTGAAATAATAGCTTGTGAAAACTCGGCTCTCCCAACACAGTAAAATTATAATTACATTTTTATATAAATTAAAACAGAAGACAGTTATTCTAATTGTAATAATATTGAATGATATTACTGTTTTACTGTATTTTCAATAAAAAAAAATCAGCCTTGGTGAGTAAAGGAACTTTCAAAACCCAAACTTTTGAACAGTAGTGTACATGATTGACATGTCTGCTGAAGAGCAGGATGTGATATTAAAATTCTAGTTGTCACCAAAAAAACAATAATTATTTTTATGTTGTGGCTTATAGCAGCTTAAATTTTTACTTTTTCAATGTAAAAATTCAAAAGTAATAAATAAACTAAATAATTAAAAAGGAATGAAATAAAAATATAAACACATTTTATAAAGTGATGTGACATACAGCCAAGTATAGTGACCCATACTCAAAATTCATGCTCTGCATTTAACCCATCCAAAGTGCACACACACAGCAGTGAACACACACACAGTGTGAACACACACCCGGAGCAGTGGGCAGCCACTTATGCTGCGGTGCCTGGGGAGCAGTTGGGGGTTCAGTGCCTTGCTCAAGGGCACCTCACGCGTGGTATTGCCAGCCCGAGACTCGAACCCACAACCCTAGGGTTAGGAGTCATACTCTCTAACCACTAGGCCACGACTTCCCAAAATAAAGTTTGTAATAAAAATCACCAAAATTGTGCTTCCCACTTCTTTTCCGGTGAACATCTGTGATGTGATTCAGCTTTTGTCAGCCCTTATCTGGGAGTGTGGGCATCCAGAGCTTATTTTCCAAAGTGACCGTCTGGCTCTGCCTCAGTGCTCAAGTGCCCTGTCAACTCTCAAACACACACATAAACATATCACTTTAACTTATGAACTCGCTTTTTAGTACATGTTCACAAATCTTGCTATTACTCTGTTTATCTCCTCTGCAAATTTTAGTATTTAACCACTGCACATTATAGATCTTTATTATGTGATAACAGTTGTAAAGTATGTGAAGTTGGATTCCACTCTACTAAATAGCATAAGAACGAGGAGCCATTAAAGTGGTACTATGATAACTGTAGGTTCAAAATTACAGTATTTGTACTTTGGTGTTCATGTGTCTTGAGGGCATACTAAGCAGATCAGTGCTGACAGGCTCATTTCCTTTTGTGCTGCTAAAATATAGCAGTCTCTGATTAAGTGGGAGACAGGGATTGGCCAATTACAGACAGAGAGAGAGAAAGAGAGAGAGAGAGACATAATCACAAGCCTGTTAGTCCTTCCATCCACCTGTCAAGCCATGTTGCTACGGTGAACACTCCATTACCTCATCACCATGGTTACACTCTCTTGCCAGCCCACTTGTATGCTTTTGGGAACCTGTGAATAATGTGAGATTCTCCCTTAGCACCATCAAGCCGTGAGACGGAGCGAGATTCACATAAAGAGTGTCAGGGTAAACAAGAGATGGCTCTTACCTCCTTTGGAAGATCTGATGCTGTAAGAAAGAGAGCTAAAAAAGAAAGAAACCAGTGACTGTGCTTTTGCATTTCCAGGAAATGTAATGTCATGGGTAACCGTGGCAACAGGCATCACTAATAGACAGCGGTGAGAAGCTCTTTTTAGTTCCACTCGTTGCCTCACATCAGAGCCACTGCTAACCGTTCCACACTGTCACAAGGTTTAGCCAGCACTATTGTGATCACTATTTTTGTTCATACAGACTTGGTACATCTTGGAACACCAACATGCTGATCTTTACTATGCTGCTTTGCTGTGTGAAACGTACAGATTATTGGAAGGAAATGCACAAATAACATCAAACAAATCATACAAAGTAGCCACCAATTTGTCATTGGCATGAGATTGTGTTGATGCACATCTAGATACATTGAGATGTTCCACACAAAGTCAAATTGATTTTATGAGGTTGACCGATTAATCATCATATTACACATTAAATATTATTTTCAAATGAATGAGCAGTAAAATAATAAAACAATCCTTGGCCCTGAGTCATGTGAAAGGGCCTTCAATGTAGCACATGTATACGACTAAAGCACTTAATTTATTTTTTTTATAAATGTAGTCAGATGAATTATTTTTTTGTGGTGTATTGACTCTAAAATGAGACAAGGGATGAGTAGCCCATTATTTTTTAATGCCCATTTTGTTAAGTTGCAACTAACAATGTTTCCAGTGGCAGTGACCTCTGTGCTTCAATGCAATCTTTCACCATACTTAGCATGTTATTAGCTCAAGCATTTCTCATAATCAATGTCCAAACACTGGTTTCTGCTTCATCAGCCATTCTGCTCTCCTTTAACTGGATAATTAATCCCTCTATAATTCATCATAATCACGTGGTGTAAAAATGAGAGTAGAAATTATCAAGCTGGCCAAGTTTTCAAGAGCGGCTATGGAAAATCAGTACGAGAACCCTAATAAAGCCTTTCCAACCTGCTGACCCAAAGCTAATGTAACACAACTCTCTCACATTTTTGAACAACTTCAAGCACTGTATAAGTGTGCACGACAAAGGCCAGGTAAATTAAACATTGTTGCTGACAACCGCAGAACACAGAACAAAATCCATTGGTCTTTTCTGTCAGAGAGAGAGAGAGATGGAGAGAGAGAGAGAGTCAGCTAAAGCAAGCCTGATTAATGTGTGCTAGCCAAATGTGTTTGGTCAGGTCACAGAGAAGAGCAGGGTTAAGATCAACATGCAAAAACAAATATTTAGCAGGAGGAAAGGAAAGAAAAACAGAAGACAGACATCAGAGAAAAATAGGGGACAACTCAACCTAACATGCATGCTTAGACACTTGGAAATGTTTAATAATAATCATTGCCAAGCAACTTTACAACTGGTCATTATAAATACATTGTGTATTTACATTTTTCTATGAATGAGTCATGTGGCACATCTAATCAAAATTTTAAGTGAGAAATAACATAATAATAATAATAATAATGATAATAATAATAATAATAATTCATTATATTCATAGAGCTTTTCTAGGCACTCAAAGCGCTTTACATAGTCAGGGGGTATCTCCTCATTCACCACCAGTGTGCAGCATCCACCTGGATGATGCGACGGCAGCCATATTGCGCCAGAACGCCCACCACACACCAGCTTACTGGTGGAGAGACAGAGTGATGAAGCCAATCAGCAGATATGGGGATTGTTAGGAGGCCATGATGGTCGGAGGCCAATGGGCGAATTTTAGCCAGCATGCCGAGGTCACACCTCTACTCTTTTCGAAAGACATCCTGGGATTTTTACTGACCACAGAGAGTCAGGATCTCGGTTAAACATCTCATCCGATGGACGGTGCTTGTTGACAGTATAGTGTCCCCATCACTACACTGGGGCGCTAGGACCCACACAGACCACACAGTGGCCTCACTAGCACCTCTTCCAGCAGCAACCTAGTTTTCTCAGTAGGTCTCCCATCCAGGTACTGACCAGGCTCAGCCCTGCTTGGCTTCAGTGGGAAACCGGTCTTAGGCTCCAGGGTGATATAGCTGCCGGCATAATAAAATAACATTTTATTTTTACTATAGCATTAACACTTTATTGACCTATCAACAACAGTAGGCAACCAGAGCAATCCATTTGGTAAATAATACAGTATAGACTGTAGTAAGTCAGTCAGAAAACACTGATATTGAAATCATCCTGACTTTTTACTTTTAAATCTGTCCTCACTGTTGACTCGCACATTCATTGTTTCCAAATGCATATTTACACATGTACACACACACAGCAGGGAAACACTCAACATGCAAACAAAACCTGAGCCCACATAAACTGCATACTATGGGATTACTGAAGAGGAAGTGACCTTTATTAGAGGTCAAATGGACAAACAGAAAGTGAGGAGGAGAGAAAGTATGTGTTGATAGAGGTGTTGAAAGGACTTCCACTGATCTGGCATAGCCAGCGCCTTCACATATACTCCAAACCACAAACAACATACTCAATACACAAGTATACACCAACCACAAGGGCTGTTCAATGTTCAGAGGTATCTGTGAACACATTTAGACCATGAACTGTCCTGTGACAGAAACAGTCTGGCAAGAAGAATCTAGTTGAGCTAAAAAAAGATAAACAACACTGATTTAGAGACTAATGAAATACTGTAGTTCCGGGCATGACAGCGTTTCCTCAATATAAATGCAGAGTGTCTGGGGAGGTACACAAGTTTATTTTTGACCACTTCACAGCAATGTTATGTAAGAACACCTGCTGTGAAGAGCCTTTACAAATCACACACATAAACATACACGCTAAAGGACGGCGCTACAAGGCTGGAAATTACGAGTGCAGAGTCTGCCGGTCTAGTGTCTTTCAGATCATTTTAATTTGCAGGCATTGAGATTTACCAATTAACACATATCTCAACCAAATCTAAAATGTTTCAATGGCCCTGAAACAGGATTTTCAGCAACTTCAACACTGTTTCTTATTTTCAGATACAACCAAATGTCAATTTGCTGTAAAATGTCTTTTATAAACACAATTATGTCAACTGGGATTAAAATATGATTACAAATTACTGTACAAATCCCCCCCCCCCAGGGAATTTCAAACTCTGAGAAATAAACACAGAAAAAAGGACAAACTATTATTTAGAACAAGAACTTGAACAAGAACAAGAACATCTGCCAATGCAAAAATTTGATAAAATGAGTAATCACGCCACATTTTTTATAATTTGTACAACCACATAAAACATCTGTAGGAAAAAAAAACAAATTGCTGATTTGTGGATAATAAATAAAAATTAATTTTACACAAAATTAAAAATTCATATTACACATACATATTTTCTTATTTTAAGGGTGTTAAAATATTCACCAAACTCAGGTGAAGGCCACAGGAAATTTCTGAATATTTTTTTTACCTTCAGAGTTAAAGGGTTAGTTCACCCAGATAGCAAATTTATGTAATTAATAACTTACCCTCATGTTGTTTCAAACCCGCAAGACCTCCGTTTATTTTTGGAACACAGTTGAAGATATTTTAGATTTAGTCCGAGAGCTCTCAGTCCCTCCATTGAAGCTGTGTGTACGGTATACTGTCCATGTCCAGAAAGGTAAGAAAAACATCATCAAAGTAGTCAATGTGACATCAGAGGGTCAGTTAGAATTTTTTGAAGCATCGAAAATACATTTTGGTCCAAAAATAGCAAAAACAACGACTTTATTCAGCGTTGTCTTCTCTTCCGTGTCTGTTGTGAGAGAGAGTTCAAAACAAAGCAGTCTGGATATCCGGTTCGCGAACGAATCATTCAGTTCACCAAATCGAACTGAATCGTTTTAAACAGTTTGCATCTCTAATACGCATTAATCCACAAATGACTTAAGCTGTTAACTTTTTTAATGTGGCTGACACTCCCTCTGAGTTCAAACAAACCAATATCCCGGAGTAATTCATTTACTCAAACAGTACACTGACTGAACTGCTGTGAAGAGAGAACTGAAGATGAACACCGAGCCGAGCCAGATAAGAAGAACCGAGGAGCTGATGATACTGCGCATGTGTGATTCAGCGTGAAGCAGACTGACACACAGAGCGCCTGAACCAAATTCTTTTGGTGATTGATTCTGAACTGATTCTGTGCTAGTGTTATGAGCGCGGGTAAACCGAAGGCTTGAATCAAGGGCAATCATCGCAAATGACGCCATTACGTCGAGCGCAAAATAACCGGTGAACCGTTTTCTTCAACCGGTTTATTGAGTCGAACTGTCCGAAAGAACTACTGGTGATCCGAAAACTGATGCAACCGGTTCTTGACTCGTGAACGAGTCAGTCTATTGTTCGCTATCTGGCTCGGCTCGGTGTTCATCTTCAGTTCTCTCTTCACAGCAGTTCAGTCAGTGTACTGTTTGAGTGCATGCATTACTCCGGGATATTGGTTTGTTTGAACTCAGAGGGAGTGTCAGCCACATTAAAAAAGTTAACAGCTTAAGTCATTTGTGGATTAATGCGTATTAGAGATGCTGAATAAAGTCGTCGTTTTTGCTATTTTTGGACCAAAATGTATTTTCGATGCTTCAAAAAATTCTAACTGACCCTCTGATGTCACATGGACTACTTTGATGATGTTTTTCTTACCTTTCTGGACATGGACAGTATACCGTACACACAGTTTCAATGGAGGGACTGAGAGCTCTCGGACTAAATCTAAAATATCTTAAACTGTGTTCCAAATATAAACGGAGGTCTTACGGGTTTGGAACAACATGAGGGTAAGTTATTAATTACATAATTTTGCTATCTGGGTGAACTAACCCATTAATATGAAATAGTGGTAAAAAGATTACACATCACGACATATGTCATGTTGTTTAACTTAGATGCTATTAAATAAGGCCGCTGTCATAATGAGAGCACTACAGCAGATAAATACAAGCACAAGAAACTCATATAACGTGCATGTGGGGGCAGAGGGAGAGTGGGTGCCATAATATACCCATTAGCTGACCATTTCTGCTCAATGTGTACTCTCATTTGTACAAAACTGTGTCCAAATGTGAGATGAGACTTAAAGCCAATGAGGCCACACTTGCTCAAGGTCACTCTAAGAAAACATTCATCCTCATTTGAAGGGAATCAAGACTCATCAGCTGTCCTACACAGTCACGCCAACTATCCTCACCGGGGAGACCAGCAATCACAGGGAAAAGAAAAGGGCAGAGTGATTGAGAGAGAGAAAAAGAATAAATCATGAACAGACAAGTCCATGATTGCTGAAGAATGTTCAGAGAAGAAATCCCCATGGCAACGCCAGGAAACCACATGCGTTCACCATGGCAACAAAGCCTGGGTAGGAATGCTAGAGAGTCTGTTGAGTGAAGGAAGAGAGAAAATGGATAATATTTAGCACAGAATATTAAGATATCATACAAGCAAGCCACACTATATAAACAGTGTAATGTAAATGTTTTAACCTGACATGATCAGAGCTTTATAATAAGCCAGTTTTCATTATCAGTATTTTTCTCCATGTTGATGCATTCATTATCTGCAGTTGTAAATCACATGAAGGTCATGTGAAACATGAAATCTAGGTGAGGGAATCCTCTTTGGTCCTGAAATTGTCCTACATTTGACACATACACACTCACAAACACAGTCACTCAGACACACAACAGCCCTCCCTTGCCCCAAAATCTCAGTGTCCTAAAAACTATTTGTAGCATTTGCCCACTCCTCTGTCTCTAGTTCACTACCCCATTCTCAACCCCCTTCATCATGACCTCTTTCTTTTTCATCACGCTTTTTTTCAAAAACACACTCATGTAAACACACACACACACACCCATCCTGTATCTGTCTCTCTGTCTCGCTGACACACAAGGTTCGTCTGTCTCCCTGAAGGCTCCTGCTAAATATATGGCTTAGAGGGATGAGACTCTAACAGCTGGACTGGAAAGACTGTCTGTGTGTGTGCTTCAATGTCTCTGTCTCTCTCACAGACATCAGACTATACTCTGATGTATCAATAGACAAAAGAAAAGTAGCAATAATATGTGTTACATGGCTCTCTGGAACAGGGTTCTTATAGTTAACTAAAACAATAAAAACCATTTGTTACTTGAAATAAAATACATTTAAAAATGTTAAAAACTTTTCAATAAGAATTTTATTTTAGATTTTAAATAAAATATACATTGAAAAATAAAAAAATATATATTTTTTTTTATTACTTGATGTAGCCTAATAAACTACTAAAATAAGTTAATAATTAATAATTATTCTTAAAAACAAAAACGAATCAAAAATTACAAAACCACACACACACACAAATGTATAACTTTATAAAACACATAAAATAAAATAAAAACATTTCAAAATAATAACAAAAACTACAATAGTATCTAAATGAGACACAATGTACAATGACCACTAAAATGCATCTTACATAGTATTACTGTCTCTCATATACTCTTATAATAAAATAATTTTCAACTCGAATCAATATTTAATGGCCATTTATTATTAATTTGTTAATTAGCTATGTAATAAGAAGGATGATGGTCATTATCATAAAATAAAACAAATCCTGGACTAAAACAGTACCTCATCATATAGAATGGTAGCATTACATAAAAGTAACGACAAGAACACACACCATGAATTTGAGTCCTTCCATTCCACAAAGTGTTCGTTTCCTTCAGTGAATCAGGGCAGCTCAAATGTGCATCTTAATAATTTGCCACAAATCACTTCTTTAATTAAAGCTCTACCCCTGAGGATTTGGGTTTGAATTGAGATTTTATCCCAGGGACTAGGCCTCCTTTATTTCTCTGTAATAAGACAGCCTAGTTATGCTTGATTGGCCTTTTAAAAGCTTGTTTTTAAATAGTTATTTTGAGGAGTTAAATAAAAAACAAACTTTATAACAATTTTTGTTTTCACTTTGTGACTTTCTGTGCAGACAATGCTAAACAGACTATATACTAACATTAGAATAACATGTTCATTTCATAATTTTTTGTACACCACACTTTTGTCTCTCTCATTACAATGTCTGATTGACGAGTAAAATGTTCGCGATTCTGTCACCACACTGACGCTCTCACTGGTGAACATCTCACGCAAACTGAATACAGCAGTCCAACTGTGACGCCACGTGGTGAAACAGAGTATTGCATGCATGTATGTGCCTGTGTCTACAGACCCTCATAGTATGGAATGGCAAACTATATATGCTTAGTTTTTTCCACATTTATTTATTTTGCATTATTTATCTTGACAAATGACTTTTCATTTAGGCCCAAACCCATTTCTACCCCTTAGCCCTACCCCTCTGTTTCACGTGCTCATGTGAAGGGGTAGGGATGTCTTCTCTTTCGGTTGGAGGACTAGGGGTAAGGGGAAGGGCCAGATTGCCCTTCAAAATAAGATTTTTCAGCATCACACTTCATAAAATGGGGTATGAATTATCTCTGATTTAACTGGCTATAGCTGCAACATGGCTGTCCGAGTAAAAAAAGACTCATAAATGTAAGCATTTTGGCATTAATAAAGATTGTAATGAAAAGTAATCATTTTTTGTTACATTCAAATGTAAGTTCATGTTCACGGCCATAATATTCAAAGAAATGTTTGCCAAAAATCGCTAAAGTTCGCTTGCATCATATCATTACATACTGCCCGATAGTACCACAACATATTTCAGGGCAATAACCAGCACAGACACTGAGGAGGAAGTCCCCCCAATAATAAGAAATCGCTAAACCCATTTCTCAAATATTGCCAAATCAAAAGAGAGATTTACATTTTTCATAAGATTTTATCCTCTCATTGGTGGAAAATATAATGTAATGAATCAGTATTTAAACTGTTATTAATATCATTCATATATGTATATCATAATAATCATATATGTATAAATAAATATATGTAAATAAATGCATGATTGTATAAATAAATAAAAGTGGAAATAAATAAATGTATAAATAAATAAACGTGGAAAATGTAAATAAGGAAATAAAAAAATATATTTTTTTTTCTTCTTTTACTTTTGTCTGTATATATATTTATAGATTTATTTTCACTTTTTTACATTCCTTTGTATATTTATTTATGTATATATTTATTTATAATTTTGTCAAGTTTGGCATTCCATATGACACACCACACACAAACCAAACATGTGTTTGCTACGTACAACGCAATAACACTTACTGTATTTGTCATATATTGGAAAGTTTGTGGAATTTAAACACTTAAAAAGACTGTAGCACTGAACATCATGAAGTGTCTTTTACGACAACCTATAAAGTGAAACGAGAACATTAGCTCTGAACCCACAACCAGTGATTCTGTAGCCATAAATATAGTGGAAAAACTGCGGGGAAATGTCTGTTGTTCCCTACCTGCACAGTAATAATGAACAAACTGCGCACGCGCAGTCTTACTCTGACGGACGCCATGCTCCCGCTCCTAACCGCCCTACTATCTGATTGGCTATTTTGAAGACCACCGAGAACTCCGATTGGCTGCTTTTGAATTACGTATACAAAATACATATAGTTTGAATCAAGGAACTCACAGTTCATCGAGGTACACAACATCCACACGCTCTTCGTTAAGATATCGACGGAAAACAGCAGCGTTTGATTATTCATCAGGATTCGTTATAGTTATAGAGAAGGTGAGTTTTAATATATGAAAATGATTCGTTGTTATCAATTTTGATTCTGATCGCTAACGTTATACGTTTTAAATTTGCTCAGGCCCCTCTATGGCAAACGTTCCTGAGTCATTTAACTTCAACATGCAATTCATACTGTAATCTTAATTTAATAATATTCGTTTGATTAGCCCTGATTTGCACATATAGGTCCTAAATAAAAGCAGGTCGATGTATTTATCGATTTTCCTTGGTTTTAACACGTGTAACGTTATGTGGCATCCTGATTTAAAGTGGTCACACTGGTTGATTTGTAAAACATGGATAGGCCTATAAAATGTTATGATGTTTAAAAGCACATAATTGTGAATCATCAGAAATTTAATTGTGTTTTAAATGTTTCCATGTCAATACTAACAGTTGTAAAGGTCAGAGAGGGTCAGCCTTTTATGCCTCGTTATTTAAATCGCACAACTTATATTAGTAACGTTACGTTGAAAACATAAATCTGAGCAAGTGTGTATTGAAAAGAAATTTCTTTGACACATCTAGATTGTTGATGGAACTTCCCTTCTTTGCAGTATCATTCAGTGTTGTCATAAATTATTTTTGTTTTTCAATCTTTTGTTTTTCTTTAAAGTTTTGAGAAAATGGATGACTATCTGAAGATAGAGAAAATTGGTGAAGGTAAGTTGATTCTTTCTTTGTGTAGAGTCAGCTGACTAGTGTTGTCACTTGGCCTTTCTCTCAATGTGTCCCTCATAGAGTTTGTTTCAAGGCAGAATATGAGAGTCCCTGTTAGATTTGTTTTTTCTGTACGTGTCTGCTGGAAATCAATGTGTATGTGTCTGATCCTTAGGTACATATGGTGTGGTTTATAAGGGACGGAATAAAACCACCGGACAGGTGGTTGCTATGAAGAAGATCCGCCTGGAGAGTGAGGAGGAGGGGGTCCCCAGCACCGCTGTCAGAGAGATCTCCCTCCTCAAGGAGCTTCAGCACCCCAACGTTGTACGGTAAGAGACTGAGAGTTTTCATGACATCTTCATGATTATCTACTTAAAACAGAACCAAATCCCCTAAGTTGTACTACTTAGAATTCTGTATTACAAAAGATGTTTGAAGAATATATAGTGAAATTTCATCATGAGTTTCATTTTATCATTCATGATGAGTTCAACTTAAAGGCCATCTTTCAATTTAATTGTATAACTTAATTTATACGGAATCTTGTATGAAAATGTTAATTAAAAAAGACTTACATAAGAATACATATGTTTTACAACACCCACGGGCAGAAATTAAGGAAAAAGTACCTATTCTAAGCTACGCTCAAAGAAACCGCCTTTTCCCAGAGAACGCATCATATGACGTAACGACAAACATAGGCGCTGCCGCCCTGGTTCTCAGTGTGGGTTTAGGTCATGGGTGCCCAACCCTGCTCCTGGCGATCGACTGTCCTGCAAAGTTTAGCTCCAATCCTAATCAAACACACCTGCCTTGAATTTTTAAGTGAGCCTGAAGACCTTAATTAGTTGCTTCAGATGTGTTTGATTAGGATTGGAGCTGAACTTTGCAGGCCAGGAGTAGTGTTGAGCACTACAGAAAACTTAACAGAAAAGAGAGTTTGTCGTTATCGTTATTATAGTAGGTTTTTGTTACAATGGCTGTAACCGGAACACTAACTGCTTTCATACACGTACTCCGCAGTACATGTGAGCTCATTTACATAATGTCCGTCGGAAATACTAAGCGGTGAGTAGTATAACAGCCGGCTAAGTTCGGAATTCCATCTGGCCGGTTATGTTGTTCAGATATATGGCCCACACGCTTGACATCTGCAGAAGCAGAACATGCGGACACCTAGGTCTGAAAGCAGTTACTGATTAAAAATCAGCTAGCAATTTCTAAATAATTTCACAATAAACTATGTTGTGTAGAAATGCACAGCATTTCCATCCCTATCCAGACTAGCTGACCGTCACAGATGTAAGCTAGAGCCTACACCCTACAGCAATCAAAATCTGGGATCTAAATTAAACATTTTAAGACATGTTGCTGGCATAGATGGTGACAATCTACATGGATGCTTGAAAAACAACAAAGTCGACAGCAATATTGCTAAATATGATTTATTAAAGATACTGCAATGTGATAAACATGGAGACAACGTTAGCCACAATTAGCTATAGCCTGTGGTCACTCTACCGATTCTCCTCACACCACAACTCTATCTCTCTCCTCTGTCCATTTACCCTTCCCCTTAACTCTGCCTGACCCCTCTCTCGCCTAGGCGGCTCATAATTATACGGCAATGTCCCATCGTAAGAGTTGACATTTACCCCTACTGCAACCTCTTCATGTTCTGACTCCATTATGAAGAGATGAGATTTACCGGCCGTTGCGTCTCTTCCGATCAGAGCGTTTTTCACAGCGGAAGTAATTTTACTCATAATTTCTTTTAAAAAACTTTTTTAATGCACATTTATGATTCGTTTCGTCACGCAAATCGAGTTCCTACACTATTTATCTACACGTTCATTCACAGGGATCTTCACCTTGAAAGATGGACTTTAATGCTTTGTGTCCTAATCAACAAAATGGCTTTACATACACTACTGGTCAAAATCTTCTGTATTGTTTCTCTTTTTTTGGTAATGCTTTTAAAAAAACTTATCATATGCACACCAGGTGCTGCATTTATTTGTTAAAATGTAGGGGAAACAATAGTATTGTGAGACTTAAAATTGTTTCTCAACTTTTCTATTTTACTATATTTTAAAATGTTAATGTAACAAAGTTGCTTTGGAAAATTATGGTTTCCAGTTTCAATACTGCTTTATGTATGGACTCAACTAAGTATTTTTTTTTCCTCTGTTCCCCTTTTACAGTCTGCTGGATGTATTGATGCAAGAGTCAAAGTTATACCTGGTGTTTGAGTTTCTGTCCATGGATCTGAAGAAGTATTTGGACTCCATCCCATCAGGCCAGTTCATGGAGCCCATGCTGGTCAAGGTGCATTAAATAATGTACAACGTTAAAACAAACTTCAGCTTAGCTTATTTGATTAATAAATGGTGCAGAATTTTTAAATATTTTCCTTTATTTACGTCACATCGTTTTTTATTATTATTAAAGAAGTCATTATTTAAATCTTATTTGAAATTACTTTTTTTCCCTAGCGTAAATCTTTGAAACCTTTGTAGTGATGTCTGCTTTTGGTTGATGTCTGATGTCTGTTTTTTTTTTTTTTTTTAAATAAAACATACTTTTGTTCAGCAAAGATGCGATAAATTGATCAAAAATGATAGTATACTTTTATTATGTTAGGTTTTTTTTTCAAATATATTTTAGTATGAATTTTCTTTTCATCAAAGAAGAATTGCATCACGGTTTCCACATAAATATTAACTGTTTTCAACATTGATAAAAATAAGAAATGTTTCTTGGGCACCAAATCACATATTAGAAATATTTCTAAAGCATCATGTTACACTGAAGACTGAAATGTATTAATATTTCACAATATTACCGTTTTACTTTCCCCAATGTTTTGTTTTGATTTGTGTCTGGATTTTACAGTAGGTCCCAAGTCTGATAGAGTCTGTCCCTGGAGATAACTGTGTCTGTGTGCGTCCTCTCTGTAGAGTTACCTGTATCAGATCCTTGAGGGGATTCTGTTCTGCCACTGTCGCAGGGTTCTGCATCGTGACCTCAAGCCCCAGAACCTGCTGATTGATAATAAAGGTGTGATTAAGCTGGCAGACTTTGGGCTGGCACGTGCTTTTGGAGTCCCGGTCAGAGTGTACACACATGAGGTACATGACAAGCCATTTCTCCTTCCTCAAAGCGTTCTGTTATCAATCCGGCTGATGTGCTTATTCTCACTGTGTGATTCAAAGGTGGTCACTCTGTGGTACAGAGCTCCAGAAGTCTTGCTGGGAGCCTCACGTTATTCCACGCCCGTAGACGTCTGGAGTATTGGTACCATCTTTGCTGAACTTGCTACCAAGAAACCGCTCTTCCATGGAGACTCCGAAATAGACCAGCTCTTCAGGATCTTCAGGTATATAGACTTCTGAAACAACTTTGATCTTGTTTGAATGTTTTAATTTTGCGGCTGGTACGATTTTAACATTTTTAAATGTTGCGATTCTCACCAAGGCAGCATTTTTTTTTTTTTTTTTACAAATTCAAATAACTGTTTTCTATGTCAATATATCTTAATGTAATTTATTCCTTTGATGGCAAAACCTTCTGAAATAATTCTAATTAGCTGATTTGGTGATATGCTGATTTGAAATAGAAATATTTTGTAACATAATACACGTTATTCTCACTTTTAAACAATTTAATGGATCCCTTTTTTAGTATTAAAAACATATTCAGCATCAGTTAGAAAGAATATTAATATCTGTCATCCCAAGATAAAGTGTTCTGCTACAATACTGTGAAAGATGCTACAACCAGCTACGTGCATACAAATGATTTTCTGTGGTTGGTTTATATTTAGGACTCTGGGAACCCCTAACAATGAGGTCTGGCCAGATGTTGAGTCGCTCCCTGATTATAAGAATAGCTTCCCAAAGTGGAAATCTGGGAATCTGGCCAGCACTGTGAAAAACCTGGACAAGAACGGCATCGACCTGCTCACGGTAAAAGGGCGTCCTAACATGCTGATGTCCTACTTATCTGTTTGGAATTGTCTCCATTTCTCTCCTCACATATTTATTTTTATTGTCTCTTTTGTTTAGAAAATGCTGATTTATGACCCTCCAAAGCGGATCTCAGCACGGCAAGCAATGACACATCCATATTTTGATGATTTAGACAAAAGCACTCTTCCAGCCAGTAACCTCAAGATATAGACTTTTGATCTAAAGCAATGTAAGCTTAGTCTTTCAATACGCAATAATTTTTGTTCGTTTATTGGGTGGTTTTTCTACTTTTTCTACTTTTGTGTTGTCTGTTTTGTATGTCTTTTTCCTATTCTGTTTCGTGTTAGATAAAACACCCGTTTGTAAATAAAACTTATATTTTTTTGTGGACCTTAAGTGGCATATAACAACAATAACTGTTTATAATAAAGAGCACTTTGTAGGATCCCATCATGGACTGATGTCTTCTGTTTTCATGTACATTAATACATTGTGTGATTTATACTTCACTTGCTCACCAATGGATCCTCTGCAGGGAATGGCTGCCACCAGAATGAGGAAAAAATCAGAAGTAATCGACACGACAGTCCATCAGTTAACATTCTGTGAAGTGATAAGCTGTGTGTTTGTAAGAAGCAAATCTATTGTTAAAGATTTTTAACTTTAAAATTACTAGTCCATAATCCATAACACATCTTCAGGTAAATAATTCCACCCCCCATTCTCCTTTCACATCAAAATCAAATGATATATAAGATTTTGAACTTTTAGAACTTTTTCTGCTTATATACAGTGCTTGATCTGAGCCTATTTCGCTCTTAATTCAGACAAAATGACTTTTTGACTTGAGAAAGCGATATTATGGATAGAGGACTCATTTTAGCCAGAAGCATAATTTTAAAGTTAAAATGCCTTAGTGATGTATTTTCTTATCACAAACATGCAGTTTATAAGATGTCAATTGATGGACTGATTTCTGATGGCACCCATTCACTTCAGAGGATCAATTAGTGAACAAGCAATGAGGAAAATGATGCAAAATCAAATTTTTCTTTTTCAGCATGAAAGCATACTTTTCTCTTGCTTTCTGTGTTTACCATAGTGTTTGCCAGAAAATATAAAGGAAATGTCATCCAAGTCATTTGGTACTATTGCCTTATGATTTCATGTTCTTTTCCATGTCTACTCTGTAAACAGTTAAATACTATTTCACTACAGATCACATCATGTTTCATATCATATTAATGAGATTTTTTCTGAAATAGTTTCTTTGTTAAAACAGTGAATAAATAAGCTTTCTTTACACTCACTCCAAAGATACCTCTCCAAATGTGATTGCACAGCAAGCTCTAAATGACTATGTGTACATAACCTATCCCATTTCTGAATAGCATAGGACACAAAAATGTTGTGAATAAAAATTATTATACACTATTTTAACTAATTACTTTATTCTTCAGTACATGATTACCATGTTAGGTAATAAACCCTATTATCACATCTTAATATCAGTAATACTCTGTGAAACTTTCATTTAAGTCAGTCTTACTAGTATTTTTTACTTTACTAAGAGCTCTGCAATATGTCACGAATATTAATAAGGTTGAGAGCACACAGCAGGCCAAACTGTACTGTAAACTGCCTTTCGGTTTAAAGCACAAGGAAACTCTTAATTTATTAGCCCATAGGCAGTTTTTGAATGGAGATGTTAGTCTTGTTAATAGAATATGCTGAATATATGCTGAAAATGTACCATCAGGTACAGATTTGGAGAAATTTAAGCATTCCATCTCTTGCTCAGGAGTGGATCCTCTAGTTCAACCTGCTGATGGAATCAGCATCATAATCCACAACACGACTCCAGTCCATCAATTAACATCTTGTGAAGGAAAAGGCAGTTGATTTTTGTGGCGTTTTTATCAGCTGTTTGGACTACTTTGATGACCGATTCACCGCAGAGGATCCATTGGTGAGCAAGTGATGCAATGCTAAATTTGCCAAATCTTTTCCGATGTAAATTGTCAGCAAATGTTCAGTTTTAGATGAACTATTCCTTTAATGGAGAGTACTTGCAGAAATTTAAAAAGCAAAGTATGGTTTATCATAAACAACTGTTTAAGCTATTTCAGAACACTGAAATCATCAAAAGGCTACAAAATATTCTCAAATATGATTTTATTTTTTGTTAACTTACCATCCAGCACTAAAAATGTATCCATTGGTTAAAATTTACCCAACAAAACGGTGATGACTGCTGTACATCAAATGTCACAGTGTATGTCTTATTAGGCACTGAAATTACCAAATGTAGTAGATCAAAATGCCCCTGTTGTCCATTCAAATCTAACTTTTTTGTTGGTATCCGGTTTTATTCTTGTGGGGCTTTTTCCTGTTTCCTCTGGCTAAAAATAGACAAATGTTTCTGCTTAAATGTTTAATGAAATAATGCGTGTTTTCCTGCTTTAGGAATGTGTGTATGTTTCAGGAACAGATTGGGACAGAGACAAACACCCAACCCAGTGTTTATACTTTGAAGACATGCAAGGAAACGAAGAGATACTGTGTGAATGTAAAGTATGAAAGAAAACGAGAGGATGTGGTGATACAGTATATAACAATGAAACCCAAAACTCAGATAACCAGCACAGATCATCCCACATATAAAAACATGGAGAATCCAGATAGGTAGAAACTAGACAAAAAAATATTTATTTGAATAGGTTCACAGGGTTTCAGCTGTGTTAATATCTAGTTAAAACACATGGTCCTTTGAAAGATATACTAGGAACTGCTGTAGAGCAACTACAGATTCTCTCATCTTACAGGCCAATTGCCTCAGACTGTTCTCAGGTCAGAGATTATCAGAGTCATATCTGAATGCACACTGCGAGTAATCATGCACGAACAGACCCCTTTTAAACACGTGCACACTAGATAAATGTGCATCTGCCTCTTACATATAATAAGAAGTACTCTTACTGCTTGTGAGTCCGAAAATCTTGCTTCACAACAGAGTCTGGTATACAAACATTGTAAACCATAAAAAAAAAAAAAGTTTAATAAAAGTAATATTTAAAAATAAAATAAATCTACTATTGATCCTAGTTTAGTTGTATATAACATATTCAAAATACATTTCTAAAACTGCTGTCACCCATAAATGTGTTTTTAAGCATTATACGACAGGGGTTTTCAATTTTTTAGATGCCACAGACCCGCAAATATGATCGTCCTGATGTGAGGGCCCCCATCCTAAAATGTAAAATGTAGCTATATGTTTTTAACATATAATTAATATTATAAATATATGTAAAAGATTATTTGGAAAATAAAGTTTTTTTTATTATGTTATAAAATAGCACTGTACTGTTAGATGTATTATTTATTTTTTTAATTATTTTTAAATCAATTTATTTTAATCAATTATTTTATTTATAAACTTTTCCACTGACCCCATAGAATTTATTTAACTTCAGCTAGTTGTCATTGCAACATTTCTCATTTAAAACTGCATTAAAAATGAATAACTAACTATATATATATATATATATATATATATATATATATATACACACACACACACACACATACAAAAATGGATAATTAACTAATTATATAACTAATAAAAATGATAAAATAACCAAAATGATGGTAAATATAAAAACAGAAACTAATTAAAAATATCAATAAATATTCTAACAGTATCTTATTAATACTAGCACTCCCCTGCTGCCCCCTGGAAGTCTCCATACCTCGGTTTCAAGCAAACCATCTGGCACAGTTGGGCATACAATAAAACGTATTTGTATTAAAGAAGCTAAATTTTCATTTTACATTTCTTTTCTTTCCTTCCTTCATACTGGGGGAGAGGTAGATAATGATGATGGTGGTGGTGATGGTGGTTGTGGTTTAAAGACTTGACAGATAACTATGAGTCTGTAGAAGTTGAGGATGACCACTAGAAAGTTCTTAATAGCAAAGAAGACCAACATCTGATGGAACACATCAAAGTATATCATCACAATGAGACGTACCACAAGAAAGGGCCCATCCTGGATAAACAAACTCTCCACGATGTTCCAAATGTCTGTACTGTGTCTTAAAAAGACAATGTTACAACAGCCGTTTCCCCCATCAGGCTCATCTGAGTTCTGTGGCCGGGATGTCACAACTGCAACACAGACACACAGATATAAATATTATTATTACTCCAATCCCAACAAAACCAATTTGCATGTTACACTAGTCAAGTTTAGACAATTTTTTTTTTCTTTTTTTTTTTCTTCGTTCTTGCAGGAAATTATGTTATGCTTTGGATCATGATTGAATTGTTTCAATAAGAGGTTAATTTGTAAAAATGTTTGTTTTTATTTGAAGTTGAAGGGTTTTTTGGCAGAGGGCCACTATGACTGTTTTTCGGACTGCAGAGCACTTTGCTACAGAAACTACAGGAAATCAACGACTCTAAATGTTTATGCCAATTTATTTGTTCTTTGAATGGATGATCTTAATGCATTGTGTGTTGAGTATTTATAGAAAACAAAAGCAAAAAATAAAACAAGCTTCCATAGTTTACAAACCAGTGAGCACTGAGCAGAGTAAATTTGCAGAAGTGAAGTCAGTTGAACTTACGAGAAATGGTTGAAAAGATCCAAAAAATCCACCCCTCTCCTCTTCCTATGGGGTTTGGTAATGTTTAAATACATGCAGCTGCCAAAGCGCTCATTCCTCAAAGGGAAACATGCATAGAGCATAACGCAACAAAAACACATGTTGTTGTTCTTCAAGTGACTGAAGCGCTGTAACACTACACGGAGTTGCATCCCAAACTGCTAGTCTATGTGAGCTCCAAGGGTAAGAAAAATACTTTTGATGGAGCAGGATGAAACATTTACGATGTGTAAGCATCAGACTGAAATTTCACAGAACAGCAGGGTCCTCCTTCAGTCTCTTGAGGGATCCTGAACTATTTTATAGGTCATGTTGCTGCTTTTCAAAGCAACATCTGTGACATTTGATGGTGAGATGTTAAAAAAACACAAACTGGTGATCACAAACCTGCCAGGTGAAGAGGAAACTGCAACATACTCCATGTCCACACTGCCAAGATTAAATACACCAGCTGATGGTTGTTCTCCCTATAACACAGTGAGGAACGTGTTATGCAGATTTGCATCAAATAATGTATTAGCATTTATAAGTGAGTCTTTATGAATTTGAAAATCAACACGGTATTATGGCTGGCATTACGGAGCAGATTCTAAGACAACATTAACAGCCGACACAAACAATCAACTCTGAATATCTGATGGCCCATTCTTAGGAAAGGGGCCATTTGTGTTTGCGTGATTACTGATATCTCCGGCAGGAAAAAACAGAGATACTGAATGTAGTTGCAATATATTGGACCACAAAACCAGTCTTAAGTCGTTGGGGTATATTTTTAGCAATAGCCAAAAAAAACATTGTATGGGTCAAAATTATAGATTTTTCTTTTATGCCAAAAATCATTGGGGTATTAAGTAAAGATTATGTTTCATGAAGATATTTTGTAAATTTCCTATTGTGAATATATTCAAACATAATTTTTGATTAGTAATGCATTGCTAAGAACTTTTTTTGCATCCTAAGATTCCAAATGTTTAAATACTTCTATATTTGCCAAATATTGTCCGATCCTAACAAACCATACATCAATGGAAAGCTTATTTATTCATTTATTATTTATTGTTTTATTCTATTTTAATTTATAAATCAATATGATTGATTAAACTGTATTAATTGTGTAATGCAAAAAAAGAAAGAAAATTTATTTCATATTTGCATGTTACTATTTATTACATTTTAGTGGATTAAATGTAAATTAATGAAATTAAAATAAAGTCTGCCTTTTTAAATATATCATTTGCTTTGTCTGTCCTTTATCTTTTTCTAAAATGCTTAAGGGATTTTCTGAGATAATGCCAAATTTATCTTTGTCCCTCATTAATATGCCATACAAAAATATTGAATAATGTGGTGTGGTGTGATGATATTTCCTAGTAAATGCCAGTAACATTAACCCTTGTGCACTGTTCGATTTCTGTGTACACCCTTTATGGAGCGGGTCAAATTGACCCTAATTGGATTCAATACAATTCTTCAAAAATCACACTATGAAAAACAACAAAGATTCAGGTACAAACTGTAAACTTTTATTATCAACATTTGTCAAATATTCCCCCAAAAATATATCTGAGGGTATGATTTAATGAAAATGTTTTTTAACCATTTTTTAAAACTGTTTTGTTTTGACAAAATTTGAAAATAAACAGTATGCTGACTTGTTTTGCATATACATTTTTTTTTACTTTTATTTCCTTCTTAGAACATCATAACTGAACAATTAAATGTAGCTGTATAATGAAAATATTTACTTTTCTGAAGTTGGCTGTTTTGTAAACTCATTTCATAAAGTCAAGAATTTACTTCTGACATGAGCGCACAGCAAGTGTGTGCTTTTGGCATTTGAATTTCTTGCACTTCACACACATGGTGCTGGTTTTTCTCTCATGCTTGGATGGGCACACCTCACATCTCTTCCGTTTATTTCTATCATCTGTGTTCCATCCTTCATTTTCTGTGTGTCTGACTCCAGATGCACGTTTCTGCCCTCCATGTTCAGAATCTCTCTGGGTAGCTCAGGTTTGTCATTTGTAATTTGCCATTAATTTTGAACACCATGATTTAGCTTTTTGAAGTGTGTTTGGTTAGGGTTAGAGCACTTTTAGATACACTTACACTTTAGAACTGGAGTTGATGCCTGACATACATGAATTAAATGTTTTTATTTTGTGTCTGTACAGTTTCTTTTGAATAGCTGCCTATGAGGGTCAAATTGACCTGCGAACATCACAAACGTAATAGTAATTTTGCTTGTATATGTAAAAAAAAAAACAGCATGTTGAAACTTTGCATGCATGTCCATGATGATAAATGAGAAAAAGTCACAAAATATCAAGAAAAGAAAAAAGGTTTAATATTATTTCAGGTAGCCAGAACAAATAAATGATAGGTAATTTTTACCATCTGTGGCTGACAAAATATTTTTCTGTATTGAAATAAGTGTGAAAATCCTCATTTTTTAGCTTCATAAAGTAGTAAAAAAATAAAATAACAAAATATAACCAAGAAATTGTATTATTTTGTGTCAGTACAGTTTCCTTAGAGCGTTAAAATATGCGGTTCAAATTGACCCATGAACATCATGAACGTAACAGTAATTTTGTTTGTATATGTCAAAAAACACCAGCATGTTGAAACTGCATGCATGTTCATGATGATAAATGAGAAAAAGTTACAATATATCAAGAAAAAAAAACATTGGTTAACCAGTATTTCCAACAACTAGAAAATCTAAACGGGTCAAATTGACCCGCAACATAACACAAGGGTTAACTTCATTTTGAATGTAACATGGTTGACATTTAATTGCACAAAACACAATTTGAGAGAGAAATGCCACCAGTTTTAAGTATTTATTATTATGTGAAATCTATTGTGAGTGATGTATAAGACATATGTTCCATTCGCGTCTGCATTTGAGCTCCGTCACTATATTCTTTTTATCTATTTTTCTTTTATCTTAAAAACGACACCACCGGGTTAACGACACCACGCTGCGGCAGACGGAGACGCTGAAGAGGGACTTCAGGAGCCTGATCGAGTCGGTTCGCAGCACAATACCCGCGGCGACGATCATCATGTCAGGACCACTGCCCACGTATCGACGAGGACACGAAAGGTTCAGTAGACTTGTTGCTTTAAATGAATGGTTGTTGTCATGGTGTAAAGAACAGAAACTGCTATTTGTTAATAATTGGAATCTTTTCTGGGAGCATCCTAGGCTTTTTCGCGCTGATGGCCTGCACCCCAGCAGAGTCGGAGCGGAGCTGCTCTCATACAACATCTCCAGGACACTTCGCTCCATGTGACTAGAAAGACAATTCTCAAATAACTATTATGATGACTTTTGTTCCACCCGCTTAAATGATAAAAGTACTTGCACTGTACAATCTATACCAAACTACTGTTTTAAGCATGAGCCCCGTCAGACTGGTCGTGGCGGAGGTGTTGCAACAATATATAGTGATATTCTCAATGTTACCCAGAAAACAGGATACAGGTTTAACTCTTTCGAAATACTTCTGCTTAATGTTACACTGTCAGACATGCAAAAGAAATCGAATGTATCTCTTGCTCTGGCTACTGTGTATAGACCACCAGGGCCGTATACAGAATTCTTAAAAGAATTTGCAGATTTCCTCCCAGACCTTATGGTTACAGTTGATAAGGCGCTAATCATGGGAGATTTTAATATTCACGTTGATAATACAATGATGTATTGGGACTTGCGTTTACTGACCTAATAAACTCTTTTGGAGTCAAGCAAAATATCACTGGGCCCACTCATCGTTTTAATCATACACTAGATTTAATTATATCGCATGGAATCGATCTTACTGATAAAGATATTGTACCTCAAAGTGATGATGTTTCAGACCATTTCCTTGGATCGTGCATGCTGCGTATAACTGATATTAACTATATGTCTCAGCGTTACCGTCTGGGCAGAACTATTGTTCAGGCCACCAAAAACAGATTCCCAAATAACCTGCCTGATCTATCTCAAAAATACACATGAACTAGACGAAATGACTGGCAACATGGGCACTATTTTCTCTAATACATTAGAAGCTGTTGCCCCCATTAAATTGATAAAGGTTAGAGAAAAAAGTACTGTGCCAAGGTATAACTGTAATACTCACTCTCTCAAGAAAGAAACTTGTAGTCTTGAACGCAAACGGAGAAAAACTAATGGAAACTAATCCCGTATTTTCTAATAATATTACCAAGGGGCAACATGTATATTGAAAATAGAAGGGGACCTAGGACGGATCCTTGTGGCACTCCATATTTTGGAATATTTGATACGCTTACAAACTGACAGTCACCACTTATAAGCTACTACTAAATATTGTAGAAACTTAATTTTCTGTAAAGTTGCTTTGTAACGATTTGTATTGTAAAAAGCGCTATACAAATAAACTTGAATTGAATATGTTTTACTGAATGTTCAGCGTTCAACAACATTTCAAATGAAACTACTAATTACTACTTGCTGATTTTGACAGGCAAAAAAGGCACCTGAGAATGGACCGACAATAATCATCACTCCAATCCAGTAATACTGCACTGTATTTCAGAAATACTACTTTAATCATTTTTTACTAAATGTTATGATGTAATTTATTCCTGTGATGGCGAAGTTGAATTTTTAGTAGCCATTACTCCAGTTTTCATTATCAATTGCTGCTCAAGAAACATTTCTTATTATTATCAAAACATTTGTGTTGCTTAATATTTCTGTGAAAACTGGGATACATTTTAAAGATATTTATATGAAATAGAAATCTTATGTAACATTATAAATGTCTTAATCTATCACTTTTGGTCCATTTAATATGTCCAGTAGTGTCAACAATAGCATATGAAGTAGCATTCAATCAAGCTTTCATGAACTGAATGAGAACAGGAAGTACCCACTTGACATCAGAGAGTGTTTCACTGGTAAATTCGAGAATGTCTGCTGCCGTGCCAACAAAGATGAGTAAAAGCTGAGACAGCTCGTCACGCGTCACTCCTCCTAATGGGAGGAGCCACTTTCCAATGATGAGAAGAATCAGCAGAACCTGATGAAGACCAAGGATCCAGTCATTCGCACACACCGAGGTGAGCATGCGCTCCAAGTGCTGGAAGACACAATATTATACAGACAGCTACTTTTTCAGTTCTGAACACATCACACCATTGCATAATGAGGAGAACTGTCTGTGCTGTGAAGCACAGGAAATAGATTTCATCACAAATTGAATCCCAAACATGTGATTTGTGCATACACGATAGATAGATAGATAGATAGAGAGAGAGAGAGAGAGAGAGAGAGAGAGCAGATGCATCACAGTCAGAGCATTAGTCACTTTTTTTTACAGCAAAGCACTGACCCACAAATGAAAACCTTAAATATAAACAAATAAATATTACATTTCAAAATTACCTTTAGTGTTTCGTTACCCATTGTGTTGTTTAAAGGCAATATGCTCTTGACATTGTCCCAAGAGTCCAGTTTCCTACACTGCCAGACACAAAAAGCACAGAGAAGAATTTAATGAGTGCAAAAAGAATATCAGCTTATTTATGAGCATAACAGGTCTATTGACTTTAGAAAAACATATGCATAATCGCAGCATTTTGCTGATAAAAGGCATTAAAGGGACATTAAAATGGCTGTCCTCATCCAAAAACGAATCAGACTTTTTTTTTGCCAAGTATTGTTACACACACAATGAATTTGTCTTGGTGAGGCTTCCAGTACACAGAAAAAATAAATACATAAAATAAGAAGACAAATACATACAATACACACTGCAGGCCAAAAGTCCAAAATAATTTTAGAATGTTTTTAAAATGAGTCGTGCGACCAAGGTTGCATTTATTTGATCAAAAATACAGTAAGAACAGTAATTTTGTAAAATATCACTACAAAATAAAATAACTGTTTCCTATTTTAATATATTCAAAAATGTATTTTTTTTTTTTATAGCAAACAGCTTTTTCACTGAGAGTACAAGGTCACATGGGTTTGGCACGACATGACAGTGAATACAAGAGGGCAGAAGACTCCAAAATGGAAAGATTGGTATACAGAATAATACCTGAGGGTCACTGGCTTTGTTCTCCTGATGATGTAACTCTAGAATCCATATGGACGGAATAATGCTGATGAGGAAGAGCAGGATTGCTGGAGAAAACCTATGAGAAGACAGAATATGCTTACATCATTTTACAGAACACAAATACACACACTGAACAATTACTGAGATTGTGTTGTTGTTGTTGTTTTTATGTTCCTTTTAGGGCCAATCTAAAGCTCACTGCTGGAGACCCTTAAGATTATACTACAGTAGACTACTAGTATTCTTTACACACACTGTGTCACTGTGTCTGCAGTAGCCTAACAATAGGTCTAGCAGGATGTTTGTGAGGGGGAGTGAGGGAGGGAGAGAGGAATGTCGGTAACTTTTTAGGAAAACTTAATTAAAATATAACTGAAACTGAAAAACAGCTAAAGAAGTCAAATGAACGCCACACACACACACACAGAAACTAAGCTAAATATTGAATACAAGTTATTAGACCACGACGAGTGATTCATCCAGCAGAAACTAATCAACAGCAAGATGGATCTGTCAGTAATGTTAATCATTTATTAATCTGTAGAACTGTAAAGGGTGTCACTCACCATTTGTAGTCTTTCCCTTTCCTTCGTTTTAAAGTGAAGATCATCTCCACGACCAAAGGGATGTAAAGAACAGTTAGTAACCAGTACATGTTGTTATTTTTCACCGTTTTTACTCTCCAGACGCCGATTAGAGAGACCAGAATGAATAACGACCTAGTAATGATCGCGCACACGAATTTAACTAAAATCATGGTGAAGGCGAAGGTGTCCCGGGATTGTGCGGTGGAGAGTGCGCTTGTAGAGCCCCGTTGAGTCCCCAGTTTGTGTTGAATCCTCCCACCAGCGTCAGTGTGTGAAATCACTCACAGTGGTCAAATGTTTGTTCTGAAGACATAGCTCCGAGGAAGCCTGGAAGATCGTATATACAAGGCATCGTATATGCCATTTAAACGTACGTTTATTGTATATCTGGACACTCTTTGCAGTTTGGCAAAACTTTCCCTGTTGAAATAAAAAACAGTTTAAACCAGCCTAAACTGGTTGGATAGTTTTAGCTGGTTTAATTAAGATGGAAGTAGGTGGTCTCCCAACCTGACCAGCTATAGAGGTTGCCAAAACCCCTCTAAAACCAGCCTGTTGACCAGCTGTGACCAGACTTTTTTCAGCAGGTTTTTAGGGTTCTTTCAGTGACAAAGAACACGTGTGAAACTTTAACTGAACGGTAGAGGGCAGCACTCACTAATTATTTCTATATGCCTATAAAAAAGGTACACATATTTGTATTGCGTTTTCTGTATATTATGGCATCTCATTCACAACATCTGGAAAGTCGTACACCTTTTATGTATTCATAATTTAGCACAAAAAGCTACACATTCTAAAATATTAGCAATATCTGTAAAAAAAAAAAATCATAAAAAATATGATTATAATTTTCAGATTTGTTTTTTTACTTTAATTTTAATATTAACATTAAAATTGTTACTGAAAAAAAATCGTATCAGTCATTAAGAATGTCATCAGTCATTAACATTACTTGCTCATAATGTTAATTTTCAGTGTTTAAATGCAGTGAATTTAGTCTTATGTTAGAAGATGGTTACATCATTTTACAGCAACAATGACAGTTTAGCACGGACTACATATACATATAATCTACTGTTTATATTATCAGTCATTTCACATAATAAACATGAAGCATATAAAGTTATATAGGTTAAGGTATATATAATGTATTAAAATACTAATAAATAGAAGAACTTGCGCAAATATTGAGCATAGTAATAACTTCATTTAAACACGTTCATTTAGCAAACATACAGTAACAAATGCTACAGTTGAAGAATGCTACAATGGTAGAGAGTCACATTATATGTGCTGCAATACAAAGCTGATTTCACTTATGTTTTTAAACGTAATATTCCAAGATAAATCAGCAAATAAAACAGCAGGTGAATAACAATGTAAAAAATTAATCAATATATCAGATTAATTCAACATGTGAAGAATTTTTTTTAATATAAAAAAAAAAATATTTATACTTATACATCTTTGGTATTGCATGTGTAGAAAGCACTATTACCGATCATACATGTACCTTCACTGTAACTTTTTTTTTTTTTATCAATATGACATTTTTGAGAGAAGAAAACTCCAAGCTATATGTCAGCACTTTTAGAGATTTCTGATAGAGTTTTCACGAGCGATGACTTTCATAGAAGTTTTATTATTATTGTTAATTAAATCTAAAACTATAATACATAATAAAAATAGGCTTAAGTACTAAAAATACTAAAATTGAATTTTTTTTAAAGCTAAATAGAAATATCAAAACAAATAAGTGCATAAAGTACATAAAATTATAAACTATAGGTTTTACATAAAAAGTTTTAAGTGTTATTGAAATAAAAGGTTCACGTAGTACTTCAAAAGTTGACGTTCAGCTTCCCTATAACAGAAATATTAATAATTGAGTGTCTGATGTCATAGTTTTTCTTAAGGAAGCACACGTAGCCCTTGACTTCTGGGAGTGTGCCATTAAAAATAAGAGAAATGTCGTCATGTCCAATTCTCTCCTTTGGAACGGATACTCTGCCCTCAAACACTGGATCCACAAACAGAGAGCCAGATTTCCACTGAAGCACCACCTGACTCAGGCTTTTCCACTGAATAAATGCAGCCTGTGCTCCTGACCAGTCAACACGGCCGAAACAAGACAAAACGACCGTCTGTCCTGACTCAAACAACACACTTTGAGATCTGGGGACTAAAGAGAGATAGAAAATGCAAGTGAGAGAAATTAATATAAAAATATACTTTTAGAAAAGCATTATGACACAAAGGTTTACCTTTCACCTCAAAGTCAACCTCTCCAAGTGCCACTTTTCTGTCCATCTTTAGTCAGCACTCATCGGTACCGGCCGCTGTCACTTGTCTCTGTGTGAATAATAGACAGACAGAAATCTACATCATAACTGAACAATTAAATGTAGCTGTATAATGAAAATATTTACTTTTCTGAAGTTGGCTGTTTTGTAAACTCATTTCATAAAGTCAAGAATTTACTTCTGACATGAGCGCACAGCAAGTGTGTGCTTTTGGCATTTGAATTTCTTGCACTTCACACACATGGTGCTGGTTTTTCTCTCATGCTTGGATGGGCACACCTCACATCTCTTCCGTTTATTTCTATCATCTGTGTTCCATCCTTCATTTTCTGTGTGTCTGACTCCAGATGCACGTTTCTGCCCTCCATGTTCAGAATCTCTCTGGGTAGCTCAGGTTTGTCATTTGTAATTTGCCATTAATTTTGAACACCATGATTTAGCTTTTTGAAGTGTGTTTGGTTAGGGTTAGAGCACTTTTAGATACACTTACACTTTAGAACTGGAGTTGATGCCTGACATACATGAATTAAATGTTTTTATTTTGTGTCTGTACAGTTTCTTTTGAATAGCTGCCTATGAGGGTCAAATTGACCTGCGAACATCACAAACGTAATAGTAATTTTGCTTGTATATGTAAAAAAAAAAAACAGCATGTTGAAACTTTACATGCATGTCCATGATGATAAATGAGAAAAAGTCACAAAATATCAAGAAAAGAAAAAAGGTTTAATATTATTTCAGGTAGCCAGAACAAATAAATGATAGGTAATTTTTACCATCTGTGGCTGACAAAATATTTTTCTGTATTGAAAATCCTCATTTTTTAGCTTCATAAAGTAGTAAAAAAATAAAATAACAAAATATAACCAAGAAATTGTATTATTTTGTGTCAGTACAGTTTCCTTAGAGCGTTAAAATATGCGGTTCAAATTGACCCATGAACATCATGAACGTAACAGTAATTTTGTTTGTATATGTCAAAAAACACCAGCATGTTGAAACTGCATGCATGTTCATGATGATAAATGAGAAAAAGTTACAATATATCAAGAAAAAAAAACATTGGTTAACCAGTATTTCCAACAACTAGAAAATCTAAACGGGTCAAATTGACCCGCAACATAACACAAGGGTTAACTTCATTTTGAATGTAACATGGTTGACATTTAATTGCACAAAACACAATTTGAGAGAGAAATGCCACCAGTTTTAAGTATTTATTATTATGTGAAATCTATTGTGAGTGATGTATAAGACATATGTTCCATTCCACTTCCTGTTTGTTGTTGGCGTTTGCACTGCGTTTGAGCTCCGTCACTATATTCTTTTTATCTATTTTTTTTTTATCTTAAAAACGACACCACCGGGTTAACGACACCACGCTGCGGCAGACGGAGACGCTGAAGAGGGACTTCAAGAGCCTGATCGAGACGGTTCGCAGCACAATACCCGCGGCGACGATCATCATGTCAGGACCACTGCCCACGTATCGACGAGGACACGAAAGGTTCAGTAGACTTGTTGCTTTAAATGAATGGTTGTTGTCATGGTGTAAAGAACAGAAACTGCTATTTGTTAATAATTGGAATCTTTTCTGGGAGCATCCTAGGCTTTTTCGCGCTGATGGCCTGCACCCCAGCAGAGTCGGAGCGGAGCTGCTCTCATACAACATCTCCAGGACACTTCGCTCCATGTGACTAGAAAGACTCAAATAACTATTATGATGACTTTTGTTCCACCCGCTTAAATGATAAAAGTACTTGCACTGTACAATCTATACCAAACTACTGTTTTAAGCATGAGCCCCGTCAGACTGGTCGTGGCGGAGGTGTTGCAACAATATATAGTGATATTCTCAATGTTACCCAGAAAACAGGATACAGGTTTAACTCTTTCGAAATACTTCTGCTTAATGTTACACTGTCAGACATGCAAAAGAAATCGAATGTATCTCTTGCTCTGGCTACTGTGTATAGACCACCAGGGCCGTATACAGAATTCTTAAAAGAATTTGCAGATTTCCTCTCAGACCTTATGGTTACAGTTGATAAGGCGCTAATCATGGGAGATTTTAATATTCACGTTGATAATACAAATGATGTATTGGGACTTGCGTTTACTGGCCTAATAAACTCTTTTGGAGTCAAGCAAAATATCACTGGGCCCACTCATCGTTTTAATCATACACTAGATTTAATTATATCGCATGGAATCGATCTTACTGATAAAGATATTGTACCTCAAAGTGATGATGTTTCAGACCATTTCCTTGGATCGTGCATGCTGCGTATAACTGATATTAACTATATGTCTCAGCGTTACCGTCTGGGCAGAACTATTGTTCAGGCCACCAAAAACAGATTCCCAAATAACCTGCCTGATCTATCTCAAAAATACACATGAATTAGACCAAATGACTGGCAACATGGGCACTATTTTCTCTAATACATTAGAAACTGTTGCCCACCTTAAATTGAAAAAGGTTAGAGAAAAAAGTACTGTGCCAAGTTATAACTGTAATACTCACTCACTTTCTCAAGAAAGAAACTTGTAGTCTTGAACGCAAACGGAGAAAAACTAATGGAAACTAATCCCGTATTTTCTAATAATATTACCAAGGGGCAACATGTATATTGAAAATAGAAGGGGACCTAGGACGGATCCTTGTGGCACTCCATATTTTGGAATATTTGATACGCTTACAAACTGACAGTCACCACTTATAAGCTACTACTAAATATTGTAGAAACGTAATTTTCTGTAAAGTTGCTTTGTAACGATTTGTATTGTAAAAAGCGCTATACAAATAAACTTGAATTGAATATGTTTTACTGAATGTTCAGCGTTCAACAACATTTCAAATGAAACTACTAATTACTACTTGCTGATTTTGACAGGCAAAAAAGGCACCTGAGAATGGACCGACAATAATCATCACTCCAATCCAGTAATACTGCACTGTATTTCAGAAATACTACTTTAATCATTTTTTACTAAATGTTATGATGTAATTTATTCCTGTGATGGCGAAGTTGAATTTTTAGTAGCCATTACTCCAGTCTTCATTATCAATTGCTGCTCAAGAAACATTTCTTATTATTATCAAAACATTTGTGTTGCTTAATATTTCTGTGAAAACTGGGATACATTTTAAAGATATTTATATGAAATAGAAATCTTATGTAACATTATAAATGTCTTAATCTATCACTTTTGGTCCATTTAATATGTCCAGCAGTGTCAACAATAGCATATGAAGTAGCATTCAATCAAGCTTTCATGAACTGAATGAGAACAGGAAGTACCCACTTGACATCAGAGAGTGTTTCACTGGTAAATTCGAGAATGTCTGCTGCCGTGCCAACAAAGATGAGTAAAAGCTGAGACAGCTCGTCACGCGTCACTCCTCCTAATGGGAGGAGCCACTTTCCAATGATGAGAAGAATCAGCAGAACCTGATGAAGACCAAGGATCCAGTCATTCGCACACACCGAGGTGAGCATGCGCTCCAAGTGCTGGAAGACACAATATTATACAGACAGCTACTTTTTCAGTTCTGAACACATCACACCATTGCATAATGAGGAGAACTGTCTGTGCTGTGAAGCACAGGAAATAGATTTCATCACAAATTGAATCCCAAACATGTGATTTGTGCATACACGATAGATAGATAGATAGATAGATAGATAGATAGATAGATAGAGAGAGAGAGAGAGAGAGAGAGAGAGAGAGAGAGAGAGAGAGAGAGAGAGAGAGAGCAGATGCATCACAGTCAGAGCATTAGTCACTTTTTTTTACAGCAAAGCACTGACCCACAAATGAAAACCTTAAATATAAACAAATAAATATTACATTTCAAAATTACCTTTAGTGTTTCGTTACCCATTGTGTTGTTTAAAGGCAATATGCTCTTGACATTGTCCCAAGAGTCCAGTTTCCTACACTGCCAGACACAAAAAGCACAGAGAAGAATTTAATGAGTGGAAAAAGAATATCAGCTTATTTATGAGCATAACAGGTCTATTGACTTTAGAAAAACATATGCATAATCGCAGCATTTTGCTGATAAAAGGCATTAAAGGGACATTAAAATGGCTGTCCTCATCCAAAAACGAATCAGACTTTTTTTTTGCCAAGTATTGTTACACACACAATGAATTTGTCTTGGTGAGGCTTCCAGTACACAGAAAAAATAAATACATAAAATAAGAAGACAAACACATACAATACACACTGCAGGCCAAAAGTCCAAAATAATTTTATAATGTTTTTAAAATGAGTCGTGCGTCCAATGTTGCATTTATTTGATCAAAAATACAGTAAGAACAGTAATTTTGTGAAATATCACTACAAAATAAAATAACTGTTTCCTATTTTAATATATTCAAAAATGTATTTTTTTTTTTATAGCAAACAGCTTTTTCACTGAGAGTACAAGGTCACATGGGTTTGGCACGACATGACAGTGAATACAAGAGGGCAGAAGACTCCAAAATGGAAAGATTGGTATACAGAATAATACCTGAGGGTCACTGGCTTTGTTCTCCTGATGATGTAACTCTAGAATCCATATGGACGGAATAATGCTGATGAGGAAGAGCAGGATTGCTGGAGAAAACCTATGAGAAGACAGAATATGCTTACATCATTTTACAGAACACAAATACACACACTGAACAATTACTGAGATTGTGTTGTTGTTGTTGTTTTTATGTTCCTTTTAGGGCCAATCTAAAGCTCACTGCTGGAGACCCTTAAGATTATACTACAGTAGACTACTAGTATTCTTTACACACACTGTGTCACTGTGTCTGCAGTAGCCTAACAATAGGTCTAGCAGGATGTTTGTGAGGGGGAGTGAGGGAGGGAGAGAGGAATGACGGTAACTTTTTAGGAAAACTTAATTAAAATATAACTGAAACCAAAGAACAGCTAAAGAAGTCAAATGAACGCCACACACACACACACACACACACACACACACACACACACACAGATATTAAGCTAAATATTGAATACAAGTTATTAGACCACGACGAGTGATTCATCCAGCAGAAACTAATCAACAGCAAGATGGATCTGTCAGTAATGTTAATCATTTATTAATCTGTAGAACTGTAAAGGGTGTCACTCACCATTTGTAGTCTTTCCCTTTCCTTCGTTTTAAAGTGAAGATCATCTCCACGACCAAAGGGATGTAAAGAACAGTTAGTAACCAGTACATGTTGTTATTTTTCACCGTTTTTACTCTCCAGACGCCGATTAGAGAGACCAGAATGAATAACGACCTAGTAATGATCGCGCACACGAATTTAACTAAAATCATGGTGAAGGCGAAGGTGTCCCGGGATTGTGCGGTGGAGAGTGCGCTTGTAGAGCCCCGTTGAGTCCCCAGTTTGTGTTGAATCCTCCCACCAGCGTCAGTGTGTGAAATCACTCACAGTGGTCAAATGTTTGTTCTGAAGACATAGCTCCGAGGAAGCCTGGAAGATCGTATATACAAGGCATCGTATATGCCATTTAAACGTACGTTTATTGTATATCTGGACACTCTTTGCAGTTTGGCAAAACTTTCCCTGTTGAAATAAAAAACAGTTTAAACCAGCCTAAACTGGTTGGATAGTTTTAGCTGGTTTAATTAAGATGGAAGTAGGTGGTCTCCCAACCTGACCAGCTATAGAGGTTGCCAAAACCCCTTTAAAACCAGCCTGTTGACCAGCTGTGACCAGACTTTTTTCAGCAGGTTTTTAGGGTTCTTTCAGTGACAAAGAACACGTGTGAAACTTTAACTGAACGGTAGAGGGCAGCACTCACTAATTATTTCTATATGCCTATAAAAAAGGTACACATATTTGTATTGCGTTTTCTGTATATTATGGCATCTCATTCACAACATCTGGAAAGTCGTACACCTTTTATGTATTCATAATTTAGCACAAAAAGCTACACATTCTAAAATATTAGCAAAATCTGTAAAAAAAAAAAAAATCATAAAAAATATGATTATAATTTTCAGATTTGTTTTTTTACTTTAATTTTAATATTAACATTAAAATTGTTACTGAAAAAAAATCGTATCAGTCATTAAGAATGTCATCAGTCATTAACATTACTTGCTCATAATGTTAATTTTCAGTGTTTAAATGCAGTGAATTTAGTCTTATGTCAGAAGATGGTTACATCATTTTACAGCAACAATGACAGTTTAGCACGGACTACATATACATATAATCTACTGTTTATATTATCAGTCATTTCACATAATAAACATGAAGCATATAAAGTTATATAGGTTAAGGTATATATAATGTATTAAAATACTAATAAATAGAAGAACTTGCGCAAATATTGAGCATAGTAATAACTTCATTTAAACACGTTCATTTAGCAAACATACAGTAACAAATGAAGAATGCTACAATGGTAGAGAGTCACATTATATGTGCTGCAATACAAAGCTGATTTCACTGATGTTTTTAAACGTAATATTCCAAGATAAATCAGCAAATAAAACAGCAGGTGAATAACAATGTAAAAAATTAATCAATATATCAGATTAATTCAACATGTGAAGAATTTTTTTTTAATATAAAAAAAAAATATTTATACTTATACATCTTTGGTATTGCATGTGTAGAAAGCATTATTACCGATCATACATGTACCTTCACTGTAACTTTTTTTTTTTTATCAATATGACATTTTTGAGAGAAGAAAACTCCAAGCTATATGTCAGCACTTTTAGAGATTTCTGATAGAGTTTTCACGAGCGATGACTTTCATAGAAGTTTTATTATTATTGTTAATTAAATCTAAAACTATAATACATAATAAAAATAGGCTTAAGTACTAAAAATACTAAAATTGAATTTTTTTAAAGCTAAATAGAAATATCAAAACAAATAAGTGCATAAAGTACATAAAATTATAAACTATAGGTTTTACATAAAAAGTTTTAAGTGTTATTGAAATAAAAGGTTCACGTAGTACTTCAAAAGTTGACGTTCAGCTTCCCTATAACAGAAAAATTAATAATTGAGTGTCTGATGTCATAGTTTTTCTTAAGGAAGCACACGTAGCCCTTGACTTCTGGGAGTGTGGCATTAAAAATAAGAGAAATGTCGTCATGTCCAATTCTCTCCTTTGGAACGGATACTCTGCCCTCAAACACTGGATCCACAAACAGAGAGCCAGATTTCCACTGAAGCACCACCTGACTCAGGCTTTTCCACTGAATAAATGCAGCCTGTGCTCCTGACCAGTCAACACGGCCGAAACAAGACAAAACGACCGTCTGTCCTGACTCAAACAACACACTTTGAGATCTGGGGACTAAAGAGAGATAGAAAATGCAAGTGAGAGAAATTAATATAAAAATATACTTTTAGAAAAGCATTATGACACAAAGGTTTACCTTTCACCTCAAAGTCAACCTCTCCAAGTGCCACTTTTCTGTCCATCTTTAGTCAGCACTCATCGGTACCGGCCGCTGTCACTTGTCTCTGTGTGAATAATAGACAGACAGAAATCTACATTTCTGAGGCCTTCTGCAGAAAGATATGTTCTGTTGAAGTATCAAGCTGGAACCACACAACAAGATGCTCTCCGGTGCACCACTGGATGTCTAGAAGATCAGACGTTATGATCTTGATATGGCTGTCCTGACAGAGAAGAGTGACTGATATACCATGGTCAGTACCACGACCAGCCTCACTGAAAATAAAACACTGAAGAAGACTGAAGGGACTCGATCACTTTACAATGAACAGATTTACTTTTTTTCACATTTAAACATTGATCAGGGAACATAAACAGAAAAACAGAAAATTTGGACTAAACCACATGATGCATATGGATTACTTCTCTTTGGATTGGATTAGATCTCTTTATGTATTAAAGTGGTAGTTGCGTGGACCATCATTCAAGGGACAGAAATCTTATATTCTATGAAATATCTTCAGTTGTGTTTCAAAGATAACAAAAGGCTTGGCCGAGTAAACTGATGAGATTTTTAATTTTTAACTAACCCTGTTATAAAAGAATGTGGCCATATGTGTCACCTAAGATGTGTGCTAATGCCAGGTTGTGAACAGAGCCACTGTGTGACTACACAATCAACTGAGCAGAATGGTTCCTGAGAGAGATGTTGTTGTCATTAATTGTTTTTTTTTTTTTTCAAGAAGCCAAGTTCCTGGCTTCTCCCAAGATCTTCAAGGATCCAATTGACCTCGGAATCAGCTGTAAAGGAGGATGAAATCGATGTCTAAGGTTAAACTATATTTCAGATATGGGGTTTTATTAACAAAGTTCGGGAGAAGCACGATCCGATAATCATCCAATTTGGCATAGGTGCATCTCGTTTAGCTAACCATGTTAACTAGCACAGCAAGTGTATATATATCCAGCCTTCCTACCTCCTGTCCTACGACAGTTTTTCGGCATCCCTCCTCCACCCCAACTCCTCACTTCTAATCCGTTTTATCCCAAATTAGGGATAGGGGGAGTTCTTTGGGTTTGGGCTAAGCTCCGGGCCCAGACCCCTCCCCCAGGACAGCACGCCAAAATATGCCTACTATTCTCTTTCAGATTAGATGTAAGGGTGAACTTCTAAATTCTAATATTCATGCTTTATCTATATTCTGTGGTCAAGGTTTTTTTTTTTTTGTTTTGTTTTTTTTTTTGCTGAATTTGTCATATCTGTTAATTAGTATGGGACCGCGTTGGTCTCCTACTTCATTTGATTCCACCATCATCACAAGGCTGCAAGGGACCTGGAAAAATGACATCCTCTCAAGCTGAAAACATCTTCAAAAAGGTACATTTGGACATTTGTCACTACCTATGTTCTGCCTCAAAATATTGCCAAATGAGTTGTATATGAAAGACCAATATAAATAAAATAAGTTGGAGAGCTGACCTTGAGTGTTATTTTTGTTATTGATATGCAGGCACCCACAAGAAGAACAGCTTGATTACAGAGTAGAGACCACATAGCCATACCTGCTTGCTGATGGGACAACAAGGAACCTCATTCATGGATGCTACACAACTGTCAAATCTACCTGTCATATTTGGTCATGTCTAGGTAAATTTGGTGATTTGGTGACTTAATGAATGTGATTTGACTGACTAATTCACCTCTACACATCTGATATATGCTTTAAAGTTGCCACTTTGCCCATTTTGTTAAATAACCGTTGATATTTATACATCTGTCTGAAGACTCTTCATTTTATGTCTGATCTTGAACATTAACACCATACAATAGCATTTTTTGTTTGCACTGAAAAGAACACTTTATAAATAACACTTATTGGATTAAAACAACACAAAGGGTGTTAAATACCACATTGTGTAAAATGTAAACAACAATAGCAAGTGTAACACTTTACACTTGGAGTGTAATTTTTCTACACTGTAAGGTGCAATATTAACACTAAAAATGCAACACTATGAACGGTGTACTTTTAACACTAGACAGACCTTATATGATCTTTAGTAGTGTTAAAATTGACACTTTTCAATTTCAAGCTCTTTTTTTATAGAAAGACTTCCCAAAAACTGGCACACTTAACACACACCGTCTCATTCTGGATGATCTTTAATGAACAGTCACATTTCGTATTCATAAACATGGCAACAAGAAAAACAGTCTTTACTGATCATATCTGTCAGTCTTGAGGCACATTCACACAGAGAGAGCTTGATTTTGGTTACTGTCCTGTGCAACATTTTCTACAGAATAAGATTAGAGTAAGGCAATAAAATTCATGAATTTGTGGAGTCAATAAACACGTTTTTTTTTTTCCTTTTCACCCTTACTTCACTAATGAAGGGCACAGATATTCCTGTGTCAAACAACAGACAACAGGCTTCCTGTGTAAATTTTTGAACTAAGCAAACAGTCATATCTCCAGCTGACACCACACTTGTGTCTAAACAGTAAACATTCAGACAAACACAATCCCACACACACACAATCAGAACTCACAAAAAAACACAAAACACACTCACTGGGGTTTATGTTTTTTGACTACCATTAAAAGATTTGGGGTCAGTAAGATTTATAAAATAATTATTTTATTCAGCAAGGGTGCATTATATTGTTCAATAGTGACAGTAAAGACGTTTATAATGTTCAAAAAGATTTGTATTTCAAATAAATGCTGTTCTTTGTATTCACCAAATAACCATACAAAATGAACCAAATCAGCATATTAGAATGATTTCTGATCACGTGGCACTGAAGACTTCAGTAATGGCTGTTGAAAATTCAGCTTTGCCATCACAGGAATAAATTACATTTAATATATATATATATATATATATATATATATATATATATATATATATATATATATATATATATATATATATATATTATTATTGTAATAATGTTTCACAATATTAATGTTATTACAGTGTTACAATATTACAGTATTTAAATTGTACTTCTTTAAACACACACACACAAACTTTGAGAAAAAACCTAAGAGAAAATTTATGAGTACATAAAGTGTAGAATTTATTATAGTTATAAAAAAAAGGTAATATCCTAATATTTTATTTTAAATGATGACCACAGATTTTAAGATACTGGCAGCTAAGAGTTTTCCAAAAAATTAGAATGTCATGTCTGCTGCCATTGGTTTCTATTTTTGGAGCTTAAGGAACAAGTAACAAGTTCAGAAACAGTAAAGCACAAAATCTTAGGCATGCATCTCTGAAATTGAACTTTTTCACCACCCGAGGGTGCAAGAATGACACCATCAGGCCTCTGATAGGACAGTGCAAACTCCTCAAGAACCTGGACAGAGCTGTGTCCAGCAATAGATATGTTATACAAAAATCAGTTCTACTTACTGTTTGACATTCTATCAGAAATCATCTCACACCATTAATACTGCAACACATAAAACAAAAAAACAACAATGAAACAAGAACATCAATATACAGTAATAATGAGTTAGAAAGGTTAAAGTGGAATTGCGATCAGTAGAAAATGAAAAGACTGAGGTTAAAGTAGAAGGTTTCAAGGCTGGGGTGTCATGTAGGTGCTTCAATGATCAATTGGCGTAAAACTCTTAAAGCATTAGTTTTTTTGTCACATCCATCTGGATAATGTAATGACATGCAGTAGAAGACCTCAGAGGCGCATGTCAAGGGTGATTACGGGCACGCAGACCACAAGAGGAATGATCGGTGTAACTGAAGAAAATCCCCGTATAAAGGTTTAAAGGCTGAGGTGGCATTTAGATGCTTAAAGGATCAGACTTCATGCAGTACAAGTCCAACATAAAAGACAGGTGGAGTTCGCCACAGTGGAAACTGAACAAGACATCCTTGTCTGAGAGTCACTGTGTTATAAAATAAAATCACAAATGGTTTGGGGATAAACAGGGCTTGGGTCTGAATTTCAAGCAGAAAAAGAAGCAAGAACACATGAAAGATTCACAGTGGGATTAAGTTTTTTTTTTTTTTTTTGGAAATTTAGCTTTTACTCTTTGTCTCCATTTTGAAAATTTTCAGTTTTTTTTATATTAAAATCTTGATTTGTTATCCTTTTTAGCCTTAAATCAGTGTTTTTTTCTCTTGTTCTCTTCTATTTTTTTTCTGTTGCACTTTTTTTTAACACTTCTTAGTTCATTGAGCAAAGATATAATTTTCTAGCATTAGCTGAGGGGGGCTGGGTGGCCCCCAAAAGGGTCTGAGTGCCACATGGGCATATCTGGAGGATTCTTTTATCTTGGGGTTCATCTGTATCTGGTTCTGTAATGTAGCATTCTGAGGTTTTTATGCACAATTGGGCCTGTGTGTGAATGTTCGCCCAAGTTAGCGCCCAACGCTGATGTTGCAGGTCTTGCAGCTGGGGTCTTTCTTAGCATTGACAGTTGACAAGCTCATCAACTGGTGGCCGCTGATCTGAGAAACAGTCCCCTGGGCCAGCTGCACAGGCTCAGTATAAATCAGCTCCAGAATCACATCCTGCGCATGCTGAAACACCACCCGCCCATCCTCCCCGCTTACACGTGTGAGAAAGCGGTTGTTTGTGACATCCAGCTCTGGCAGGCGATCTCTACAGTAAAGGTCTCCACGCGAGCCTCGAGGAGCCAGGACGAGGATAACATAATGATAGGCAGTGTACATGCAGTAGAAGTCCCCGAAGTAGAGGCGAGTGTCATGGGTGAACAGAACCTCGGCGGGTATCTGGAAGCGGAAGCGGCCGTAGGGGGAATCCTGTGGCGGCTGACCTGTGTTAAACTCAGTGTTGCAGCTGAAGAAGATCCCCTCCAGTTTACCGCTGAGAGGTGAACCATGACTACCGCTGTTATCCTTTACCGAGGGCATCATTTGACTGCCAAGAACATCCCTGTGAGAGAAAAAAATACATTTCTAAAATTCCTTATTCACATGTCTTTACATCATTACTCTACTGTTAAGTCGCTTATGCTCACTAAAGCAACATTTATCTTATTTTGCAAAAACAGCATTGTGAAATATTACTACAAATTAAAACAACAGTTTTCTATTTTAATATATTTTATAATTTATTGATTTGGTGCTCAAGAAATATTTCTTATTACTATCAACGATGAAAAGAGATGTGCTGCTTTACTTTTTTGCCATGATAAGTTATTCTACTGTGATACAATTTTTCAGGATGAATACAAAATTCAAAAGAAAAGCATTTATTTGAAATAGAAATCTTATTATAAAAATATTGTTTTTCTATAAAAATATTTAACAAATATTATTTTTAACATAAACAACTATTATACATTTCTTGTAATCAGTTTAAAGTGTATATGTGGAATAAAAGTAGGACTTTTTTTTTTTTTTAATCATACTGATCCCAAACTTTTGAACATAAATGTAAGTGAAAATATAAAGGCAGTTCATAAAAAGCCTGATATTAATACCTGACTTATTAATGAGGAAATTATTCCACAAGAGAGAGTTGTTTGCTTCCTAATGCCAAACTGAAAATCAGAAGTAAAGAAAGATAATCATCATCTTCCTCAACCAGGATTACTATAGCTTTCCCTTCTCTCTCGTATCCGTAGCGTTTTTTACTTTGTTTATTTTTTTATTATTACCTGCAGTGTTGGAAGTAATCCTCATTCTGATTTCGGTAAAAGACGGAGAACTTGAGCATCCTGCCAGCAATGACTTCAGCCTTCTGCAACAGCTGTGTCAAATGCACTGAGGAATAATCTAGAAAATTGAAGAAAATATTTAATTAGTCTTGTTAACAACATAAAAAGCTGATCAATATCATAACATTTTATTATCTTTATTCTCCTATTTTAAATTATTTTGGTATTAGGTTTTTAAAAAACTTTTTTTGTGATTTCACATGTATGCGTATTTTTACATTTTAATTTCACTCTCTTTTTCTAATGCCAATTTACAGCACTTTTATTTACCTTTGTGTATCAAACAGTCTGTACAGTCTTGTCTTGCATTCTTTTTTTATATGTATGTGTGTGTTTGGGTGATTTACCTGCTGTACAAAATTCAACAATGTCACTCCATTCTGATACAGAGTAGTCTCCATCCGTCTGTTTGGATGCTATTTGCACGGCAACTGTGTATTCTGTCCGTGGACTCAGGAACCAATGGCCTCGCACTGTCATGGGCAACGGGACTGCCTTAGCAACAAGCTTTGTAGGCACATCCTAGACAGAGGATCATCAAGGAAAAGAATTTACTAATTAGTGACATTTAATCATTTTTTATTATGACTATGAACAACAGAATGAAATGTGGCTAAAACTCTCTCATAAATAGGCACAAAAAAAGCCAATTTGTATTATAAACTTTTACAAACTTTGAAACCCCAGGCAATACTCATACTAGGTATAATCTGTTGAAAAATGTCACATGAAAAAAATGTATTTGTAGTGTCATTGTGAAAACTAAAATTTTACTTGGCTATATATTTTTTTACATAAAAGACTAAATAATTTGTGTGGTGAACTGAATCATTGAGAACCTTGTGTTTGAATTTGTTGGAGTTTTTGTTCTCCTTCTTGTTAAGATCAATGAAGTAATGTGTGATCTTCTCTGTGGTATGAGGGTCCATTTCCCAGCAGATCTTAAAGGAGTCACATGTGATGTTACTGATCTTGATGTTGCGAGCAACAGGTAATTCCATTCCTACCACTCCAGGATCCTCAGCCTTACCTGAGATAAAGAAAGAAAGCATAGTGTCTAAAATCCTTTGAACTGTTTGAAATATTTATACTTATGTGTTTCTCTATAAATACTGGTACACTGACCCACATACACAATCACACAGAGCAAGAAAAGTGCTTTGTTGGCTACAGTGTGGCACTGTGCTATCTTAGTGTCCAGAAATGCACAACAGGAATGTGAGATTCCTGAATGCCACACACACTCTAAACAAAGCACAGTGAACATTGAACCGCCTCTTAAAACCATGAATGGGGTCATGATAAAGCTTTACTGTACAATAAGCACCCTCAGCTCACTGTTCACTAGACACTGAGTCCTTTTTTCTCCAAAACTAATTTCTTTATACTGCTGACATATTCCTCTGGAAAGAAATGACTCTAATATGAACTCTGTATGAGTATTACTTTATTGGAGGATACATATCTGAATATTGACAGATGCTCTTCCACTAAATGAATTATTGAACCCTGAAGTTTCACTAACATTTATGGACCAATTAAATTGATTAAAAATGTATAAAAAATGTATAGTGTTCCAAAAGAGTTCTATTTAAATTACATTCTGTTGTTCTGAACTTTATTAATCATATAATCCTGTAAACATGTATCATATTTTCCAGAAAGTAATAAGCTACTCTTTTAAACACTGATAATACCAATTTTATCCTGAGCACCAAATCAACATATTACAATGATTTCTGTATTATGTGAAAAGCCAGCTTTGCCATCACAGAAATACATTTTGAAAATGTTATATATTAAAACTGAAAACAGATATTTTAAATTATAATAATGTTTTGCAATATTCTTACTGTATTTTTTATAAATGCAGCCTTGGTGAGCATAAAAGACTTCTTTCAAAAACATTATCAAAAACATTAAAATTAAATCTTACTGACCCCAAAATTTTGAATGCTAGCGCATGTTTCATGCTTATGACCACAGAACTCTTCTGTTTTATTTACCACAGCACAATCCTGTAAAAGCCTGTTTCTGTCTTTGAATAAAAAATAAATAATGTAATATTGAGACTAAACATGAAATAAGAAAGTCAAAATTTTGAGAAATTCACATTGTGTCACAATTAAGGGAAATAGTTTCAACTACAATAAATATAGTTCAAAACAAGAAATGAAGTCAGCATAGAGAGACATAACGTAATTTGGAAATACAAAGTCACATTGTGTTGTAAAAAAGCCATATCTGTGACGAATTATAGAAAATAAAGTGACAATTTCAAAAAATAAAGTTGCACTTATGAGATATAAAGTAAAAAATGAAAGAGACAAATGCACAAGGAGACAAGTGCACAAATAAACAGTGAAATGTCTTATAGAAAAATAGTACTCACAATGTTCGGCTGAGTTATAGATATGTTCCTGTACTACACTAGTCCTCCTACAACACTGGCTCTAACAGAAGAAGCTCTCCAAACCCGCCTCTGCCAACAGCCTCCCTCACACAAACAACAGATGTCTGTTTATCAACCTTTGCTTTTCTCTGACGTCTTCTCACTGCAGAATCTGCTTTCCTTCACACTTTAAGAAACTGGTTTGATGCTGCATACGTTTAGCATACACAAACAATTTTATCTCCAGCAAATGTTAATGTAATCTTATTGAAGTTTTGGTCAAACGGTCATTAAAAAAACTCACTACAAAATCATAAAGCAAGTGTGTATAAATGAGATTACTTTATTTGCACCAAAAACAAGTACAAGACCAGCAGTATGCATCTCTCTAGAAAAGTGCCAGCTTCAAAACACACCCACAGGTCCTTCGACATGCTTTAACAAAGACAGATGTTTCCATGGAAGCAAACCAAGGCCATTAATCAATGTAGCATAATTTGAAGAGGAAGATGGGCAAAACCTTCACATACACAGTGATCAGAGCTGCAGGAAGATAAATTAATTTTCATTGTCTCCATTTCTCAGAAAAGCTGACACCTTTTATACCTCATGCACTACCATTGAAAAAAATTTTTTTTAAAGAGCTTAATACTGTTTCATTTGTCTTCAGAAGTGACAGTATATACTTTTTATTTATTAAAGTACCCTGGAAATAATGTATAATGATTTCCACAAAAATATTAATCAGCACAACTGTGATAATAAGAAACCTTTCTTGAACACCACACCAGCAAATTAGAATGATTTCTGAAGGAATAAAATACATTTTAGAAATATAATACTTATTTTATATTGCAATAATAATGTTTTACTGAATTTCGATCAAATAAATGCAGGCACATCAATCAACCACAAACTTTTGAACTGAAGTGTATATATAGAAAACAATGTGAGACTCAAAACAGGAGAGCACAGACAGAGAAATACCTGCTGAATCATGGGAGAGTATCAGACGAGGAAGGAAAAGTGTGGAGCATCTGGTTCTATATCGACTCTAATATTATCTCTAAAAGCCTCCTGGGGGACCACAGTCTATTTAAAGCAACACACACACACACACACACACACAGAAGAACCTACACTACTGAAACATCAGACATTTCAAATAAATCTATCACCGAAGCCCATTTTAAATATCTCCTTCATTAACACCTAAACAACCACGAATATCCATCAACAGAGAAGCTTGTGTGAGCTGCCTTCTCATAAAACTGCATTGTTGCATAACAAAGCAAAACAGAAATGTCCAGACTGTACAGACAGCACATCTAACATACGAAATAGCACACACTCACAAATCCAAAACTGCAGCGAGGTCTTAATGTGAGCAAACAGCACTGCATTTGACTACAAAATAGTATTGGTCTCTGTGCAAGCAAACAATGCTTTTCTCCTGTACGAGCTTCAACAGTAGCGAGATTGCCGGTTAAATCTGTAAATGTCTCTGTGTTGTTGCAGAATGCTAGTTTAGTAGGGTTTAGAGTTTGTTTAATGAGCTCTGGACCCACTCCAAACTGCACACAGAATTGCATATTATTTAACACATTTTCCATTTGCATAACAACAAGCTGTGCACAGCAGTAAATTCATATTTTAACAGTTTAGTCTGGCATAGTTAGTCAGGCTTTACATGTTTTATGATATCTACTGCAAGTGACAGAACCTGCCGCCAAACAAGCACAAAAAAGCTTGGTTAATGGTTATATACTGATTATTAAAAATATTTATCTACACTAAATAACTTTACGTTTTGTTTATAAGGTTATTAATGTTAATCCAAAGCAAACGATTCAAACAATTCCCACAAAAGCCTGCTAGTCAATGATTATGGCAGTTGAATGAAATGTTATATATGTTATATAAATGTTATATATATATATACTGTATATATAAACACACACATTTCTACATGATTCTCTTAGGATCCTAGCTCCAAATATGTGTGGGAAATTTTGATCTGAGCATAATCTGTTTCTCTCCGCCTACAATAAAGACACATTTACTTTGCAATTAACTTTTGCCAAGATGAGCTGCAGAGCTCACAATGAGTGCTGTGCACATAATATAATGGTACAGCAGGCTGCTGTTTTCTAGTTTATGAGCCCACAGCTTCTCTAGGGGAGGGAAAATGAACTTAAGTCAAGCCTCAAGCAACATATAATAATTACAGAACTTAATCATACAGAATGAAATATTTGCATTTAATTATGGATGATTTTCCAACCAGTCTACCAGTTAATTAAGCATGTGCTGTCTGTAATTCAGTAATTCAAAATGAATGTCTTTCCCTAGCTGGGAATTTGATGTTTCTTTTCTTTTTCAACAGCGGTGAATTGTATAGAGGTTTTGTTTGTTAATTCTCTTATATTTCACTAATCACATACATCAAAGCCTAGTCTTCATATTGCATCTCTCTTCATACTCGTATCCCTTGCTCAAGGGCACAATGGTGGAAGAAACAGTTTACAGTTCACTGGTTGCCTCTTACTATAATCAAATCTACAGCAGCTTCACTACAAATCCAGGTCCTTATTGGATAGGCTCACTTCAACATCTTAAACCGTTTATGTTATTTGTGCAATGTTTCTCTAAATGTATTTGTTCATGTGTTTCCAGCTGCAGTCAGGAATTCCCAAGGTTGCTCAACATCCTGCATGGAACAGATTCAGGTTTCTAGCTAATCTGATTTAGATATTTACACCAGCACTCAGCTGATGGATTAGAATTAGTCAATCCCAGCAGTTTCAATCATAATATGAATGCACACATTAACTAAAATCTTCTTTAAGAGCACAGTTTTTCAATAAAAATATCCAAAACATCATCTTATAAAGATCTTAAATTAGGGTGTTTAAAGTCAGATACAGCTGTCTGGTTAGGACATCTGAACAGATCTTCATGTCTGAGAAACACTCATGCCAAATAATTAGAGAGTTCAATTAGTACCTCAAAAACAAACTCAGTTTGTTACAATTAAACGAAATGAAATGAGCGCTAAAATGTAAACGTGGTAACTCAAAGAGATAAGAAGCACTGTGCTGCCAGTACAGCAATCTATTCAGGCTAATTAATGCTTATTCAAATACATTCATGTAGGGAAGATAAAAGTGGTGAGTCATTGTGGAACACTGCATTCTTCTGAAGCCTGCCAAATTGCGTATGCAGTTTGTTGCTTCAGTCATTCTTAAAGAGGATGACACATTTTGACATTTTTCAAACACATGCTCACTATTGAAGCACTGATGGTTGTAGTGCTTATTAAAAAGACAAAGGTGATTCCTTCAGTTAAATGGATTTGCATTTATAGGCTTGCAATTCCACTCAAACAAAATGAGATGTAAACAAGTGATGAAAGTGAAAGGCAATTACTGTATCCTCATGTAAGACTCTACATCAATCCTGTATGCCTTTAAAAGCCACAGCAGGTTCCTCCCAATATGAGTCCTGCTCAGTATGTGTGCGCAAGCACCTGACTTCACTTTCTGCTGTGAATATGTAGCTGTTAAAAATGTCTGATGCTCCTTGTAAACAGCTAAGTAAGTTTAGTGATTCAAGAAATGTGTTTATGCATTATTTAACACATTGTAAATATACATTTATATAAACAAAACATTGTGTATATTTAAAAAATATAAGTATCTTATATTAAGATCTTGTATTAATATTTTTACAATGATGTATGTATTACATAATATATGTACTGTATATACATTGTCAAAAAAGTAAAACTATAAAGTCATTTTTATTGATTCAAGTAAATGTTTTTGCATTATGTATATGAATTATGCATATGAATGTAATGTATATTTATATATCCGAAACAATATATAGGAAAATAAATAAATTGCAAACTAAAAGTATGTTATGATGTTATGTTTAGGATATATTAATATATTTGACAATTATTTTTATATATTGCATGATATAAGTATATAAAATATACAAATAATACAAAAATGAACATTAACACATATATAGCTCTCACTGCCAAAAAGCCTCACCCCCAACACATCAGCATCAAGTGCTTTAGGGCACCTGAGATTTTGATATTTATCATATTTTCTACAATACCAGTTTCTTGGTTTCAGCTTGACCGACCGCATGATGATTAAATGAGATTGCAAGAGAAAACACAGCTGACTACATGAGGGTAGTGTCCATGGTGCTGAAACCAAAGCCTCACACAGACAGTGAGATCAGATACCACAGCCAGCACACACAAAGGCAGCCTGCAATGTCTCACTATTCCGCTTTTCATGGATGTGACAGGCGATTCTTTTCCTACAGCAATGTATAACCCCGTGTTACTACAGTCTCTAAGCACTCAATACATTTAAAAATAAACGAGGTCCCTTAAAAAGGTTTGTTAATAGTGGAAAACAGGCGTAGATAATAGTGTCAAGTTTACAGTCTCTCACTGTGTGTTTCTTACCGTCTCTCTCGCACAGCTGGAGCGACTCCAGGCTCACGTTCTTGGTCATGCCCTCACGCGGTCTTACCGGGCTCGCGACCCCGTGTGCCTCCATGTCTGCAGAGGCGTGTGGATGTCTTTGGAAATAATTCTTAAGCTTCGGCTTGGAAAACCAAGTAGGCTGTGTATGGTGCTCTGTCGCCTTGATTCCTCTCTTTCTTTTCCTTGTCGTTTTGGTGGAAACTGCGTCTTCACCACCACCACACTGTTGGACATGGATGGGCAGAAGCATATACACTATAAGGAAGATTAATTTAGTCTAGTGGCTCAATAAAATGAATGTAGTTCTCCTCATCTTGAGAAAATAGAAAGGTATCTTAAGTTCCCTCGTTCTCGAACGCCACAAGTGTTTTCGCTGTGGTGAAACGGATTAACGCAAAATGAACAGAAGAACGGCGCGTTCAATGATGGTTTAGGTGAAGAAGAGATTACGCTCTACACTATCGCTGATTCTCAATTTCAGCACACTTCGATCCTTTACCTCTGCTCTTTATTCCACCACCCATTTCACTGACGTCACTTTAAGCGGTCTAACTCATGTCCTTATTTGGTACCGAATCGGCCCCTGCGTGAACAGGGTGGGGATATTGATTCATCCCAGTGATTCGAATCTTTTGAATTCGTTCAGTCAGACAGTGAACCCTTACATCAGATCACGAGTAAATGATTCAATAAAAAAAATTGCATTCATGACCGACACAACTTCAATTATATTGTATTAAAATGCATTTCTACATTGTGTATGGTCATTAAACAAGGGGGTGGTGTTATGAGTGACATCAATTCACGACAAAGTCTTAAAATGAGTGTCAACACTGTGTATTATCAGTCATTTTTACATATTCATAAGCGAAAAATAGTCACTGCATTTAAGTGCACAAGAATAAGTCGTTCACTTTCCTTAAGGTGGCTTCACAATTTTGCTAAAACGGTAGGCTACAAACTGATGGATTATTTAGAGCACTTTTTTCCCCACAAGGCTTTTATCAAATTAGCATTTCTTATTGATGTACATTACAACAATATAGGCAGAAATAGATTCTAACTAAAATCTACACCAACACAATACATACAAAAGCTTTTCCCCTTCGTGCATCTGATCTTCAGTCTGCAGTTTCTTTAGCTAAGGGTGGTTTATGTCTCACAGAATTAAATTAGCTTGTTCTAAAATAGTTAAGGTTCAAAGATTAGTTGCTTGTTAAATTACACACATTTATTTTGCGTTGCACTTTTTCACATCATGCTGACAGCTTCACCCTTTGGCCTCCCTCTCTCTCTCTCTCTCTCACACACACACACACACACACACACACACACACACACACACACACACACACAGTTCCTCGTTTAGAGGTAGATGTACATTGATATGCAAAACACACCACAAAATCCCACACGATCACCCATGTCTTTGCTTTTACTTGAATTTAAAGAGAAGTGCCTGAGATGTGGGAAGCAGAGTGATATTTCAGTTTTTCTGTGAAACTGTAAATTGCTACTATCATCAACCTTAAATGTGCTCTTACAGTCTCAACTTGACCAGTTAGCCTCATTTCATTTGCATTCATCAGACAACAGCCATACATTTATACCTTTTGCACTCCCTCTCTTTGATTTGATTGTGTACCTAAATAAATTGTAGTTTATGTTGAATGTCTATGGATTTATAGTAACATATAAAGATCATTTGATATGGCTTGCAAACATTTTATTTTCTAGAACAAAACCACAAATCAGTGGGAAACATTTAAAATATTTTTTTTCTTACACTTTAGCTTGAAATCCCTTTTTGTTACTTTCATAGAGGAATACTCTGGCAACACTCACAATCACAGGCAGCAAATGGCTTCTGTCCATTTTAAGAGACACTGATTTGGATTTACAGAACATTCTAACAAGGTAAAAACATGAACATTGTTCCCTTTGTCAAAGACTTAAATGTGATACAAATGCCAGTGTGACATCCAAAACAAAAACATTTCTCCCATAATGCTCCACTCCAAGACAATTGTAGCACAATTAGAACGGAAGAACAGTTGTTCCCTCAAAAAAAAAAAAAAAAAAGACTGTTAAACCAGTGACGTTATTTCAGTTGAAAAGTTGGAATAACTGAATGAACACACATGATTTGTTAGATGCAAAGACGCAACATATTCACTGGTTCCACTATGGTGAGGAATTTTACCTCTATACTTTATATCTATATAAAGTCTGTATTTTGCTCGTGAATGTTATGGTATTTTCACCTTGGACCTACAATCAAGCAATTAATATCACTGAGCAATAATACAAGAGTACCACAAACATTCTGTGCAATGTTTCAAAATTGTAAAAAAAAAAAAAAAAAAAAAACACAAGCATAAAAAGAGATTAGCAAGGCTTCTTATGGTGAAGCATTTAACAACAGAAGTTTCAAAAAGCTCTTTTCTCTTATGCATTATACATTCCTCTTTGTAGGCTGTACCGTGAATATAATACAAACCTAACATAAATGAAAAGTCCAAGTAACACTGATTTACTGTGAATGCTTCTATTAATATACACAATCTGGTTGGAAAGGAACAACTACACACATATATATATATATATATAAACTTAATAGAATGATAAACAAAAAAAGGTAATTTCTGATCAAAAGCAAGTATCTGAAAAATCATAAATTTACCAACAGTAGCCTTTGAGTTTAATTTATGGCTTTGAGCTATGAGTAATGGATTAGTACAAACATGCACATAATTATGCACACAAACCTGAAAGAAAACACCTGCCAGATACATGTTTGCACATACAAAGAGGAAACATTCCGTTACACATACCAACATTAAACTTCAACAAACACCCCACTTAGACTTGAAAAGTACCTAAGGCAGCTTAAATTTGATGTCTGTGCTACAAGTAATAAGGTAAATAACTTAAAGATTTTCCTAAACAAATGACTGGAATTTTATGGATAATATTTCCAAACATACAGTATTCCTTCAAAAAAGACTTCATTTACACCATAAGAATGGCTGACATCTGTCTGAGATTACTATTACACGTTCTGACAAATCAGACCACAGATTAAACAATAAAAACGAATTATGTCAAAACAACCAAAACAAAAAAAATAAACATAATGCCTTTTAAAAAGATTAACATAAAAAATATGAAAACATAATGAAACTATAAAATTAAATAGAATATATTTAAAATACAATAAGACCACAATAACCAATGCGTAATTAAACTGAATATGAATATAACAGTCCGGTAAACAACATAAGCATCAGCTGGTTGTGATTACCAAGCAGATGATCTTTGAGTGTTATCTGGAAATTCCTACTAAATAAGTGGCTTTGCTACTGGACAGCCCAATGTTACAAAAGAAAGACACTGCATACAACCTACCGGCAAAAACAGCAGAGTTTAGAGATTAAAGTGCTAGACACCAATACTGAAGCATTCTTGCTGACAGTACGGTTAGTTTTTAACTCTGTGCTTTGCCTGTTCATCCAGAGTAAACACACAACAACATTAACAGCACATTCTCTTAACAAAAGTTTCTAAATTCCTTTCCATATATTTTAGGCAAAAAAAAAATAAAAAATAAAACAAAAAGCAACCTTCATAACATCTCACCACATTTTTTTTTTTTTTTTAGATCTGAGACAATCTGTATTGCTTTATGGCTTTCTGTATCAATAAGAGTCCTATATGAAGTGGTTTGGGGTTCATATTCCCACAGGTAAGAGATCACCAGCGACCACTGACACTCGCCATGTCTGGGTGGAACTGGCGCAACAGACGACCGCTGGCCCCGCCTTCTAGGAAGGAGGAGCGAATGTTGGGTGTATCAAAGAGCTTCCTCCTGCTCTTATTCAACTCTGAGGAGACATTCAAATATCATCAGTTATCTGTCAAGTAAACACATGAGCTGCCTCTCTGCCTACATACAGGCAGCTGTATTTTAAGACAGAATCTTAACTCAAATGGAACTTCATAAGTTACTTATTTGAAACACTCTACATAGGCAGATATTCTATTAACAGTCACCAGCACACATCACATACGAGTAAATGATAACAGCATTTTTTGGTGCTGTCTAGATAGGCTGGCTCACTAAGTTTGTACTAAAGATACTAAATAGTATTCCAATGTTAAGAATTTATGAAAGGTCATCATGGAAGAAACAAAGCAGTGATTTCACATCATATTCTATCCACATCCTTTATTTTAGTTTATCTCTTTTTCTGTTGAACTGTAGCTTAGATTTAAACAAAGTTTACTGACCCGAGATCGCCAGTGACATTTTCCTGCGAGCACCAAATGTTGCGATTCCCAATTCCTTCAGGTCTGGATCCGTTAGTGTGACAAATGTTTGCAGATCTATCTATTAGACAACAACGTACAGACATACACATACTGTAAAACCACCAATCCACATTTATTACAGTGCTTGCAAGGTGAAATAGCAAAACATCTAACTTTATTTCCTAATGCAAGTAGAAAAATCAACTAAAAAAATCATCAAGGCATATTTTCCACACTGTTTTTTTACTAAATGAACACAAGAAGGAATAAAATAAAATAAACACTTCATTGACATTTTTTGAGTGACGATGCACACAATAATCTGCTTTTATCATTGCAAACACATGCAGATCTAAATTCATTATTTAAATGTTGTTCATGAATTACCTCCTGCTGCTGGAAGATGTCTGTGTATTTGCCGAGACCGAGTTTGCTGAACAGCTCAGGGAGATCTGTTCCTTTAAGAGATGAACTGAGAGAGCAGCCATTGCTGCCAGACATAGAGATACTGTCCATATAATTACTGCTGCTGAGATACTGCTCACCTACTGACCCAAACACACAGATAAAGTGAAAGATAGAACTAGTGAGTAGGCAGTTCATTTGTTGCATCTTGTTTAGAAGGAGTACAAACTCTTACGAGATTTGTTCTTGATTCTCTTTGAGCTGCTGACAGCAGGGGAATATTCTGATTTTCCTGTCAGTCCGTTCCCATTCAAATCCCCCCAATTATCAGATTTGGTGTCGTTACCCAAGCCCTCCTGACTCCCAGAGTGTGAGAGAGATAGATGAGAGTCCTGAAACCGTACAAACAAAAAGCAACATTGAAACCCTGCTTTTTCAAATAATTTTTGAAGACATCATTATCAAAATCCTTAGATGAAACTTCAATCAAACAAAATTTAGGCTGCATGTGACTGCACTAGTGAGTTTGTACCTCATAAGTTGTGCTTATGTTGGGTTTATACGGTACATGGTGTGCCCTGCGCAGCTCTTTCATGCTCTCTGCTGGCATTGATTTAGAAAAGCCCAATCCGCTCCAGGTATCTGTCGGGGTCCGAATCTCTGTCACAACCGGCTTCTTTAGCATGGCTATACAAAAACAGCACAAGTGTTTAACCACAGCCTAACTACTGATCTCACATTCAGATGTTATTTCATGTATATTTTTCCTTTCAGATGTTATATTAAGAGATCAAGTCTTTGCTCACCTTTAGTGGCCAGTAGCTTCTTTTTTTCATAGTCAAAAGCCTGAAAATCATCAGTACACAAGTGTGACTATGTTTTAATTTGTGTACACTTGCATGTGAAAACAGTGTGTGTTTATGTGTATATAAACCTGCATATGTGGTGCAAGTCGTCTTTCTGCAGCTCTCTCACTTCCTGGTGCTCTTTTGTCCGCCACAGGATTCTCACAATCAGAATCAGACAACACACACTCAACACTGCAGACACACATACACACACACAAACACAATTTTGAATACTGCCTTTCATGCAGTGTGTAATGTAGCTTTATGTGAATGTAAACATTCTACAAAAGAAAAAATAGACTCTGAACAGCCTAAACGAGTCATCAGTAATTCGAAACCCACTTCCATGATGGCTACACCGGCCTTTTTTTTTACAATGTTCGTAAACTTGACCTCACCCTCAAACACTGTATCTTGTACATGTGGTTAACATCATGTCAAGAAGATGCTGTGTCCTATGCTGTGAAAGTAAATTTGTGTTATTTTCACTTCTGAAAGATGAGGCTACAAAGAATCAGTGGTTTTAATTATGTTTTTCCACTGTACCACAGCAGTACAGCCCCAATCTTTTTTGTGTTCCCGTCATGACTGCTTCTGTAATCTCGGTGAGTTCAACACAGGATTCACAAAACGCTTAGACTTGAAAGATGTCTCAGTACACAGTTTATTTGGACCAGCTGGCTCCATTGAATCACAACCTGTATGTATGATAAATAATAGATGTTTATATATGTTTATTATTATTATTATCATTATTATTTTGTATATATTTATATTTTTGAGTGTTCAAAATACGAAACTATGGCAATGGGCATATGGTTTCCGGCATGTGCTGTTCTCTGCAGACCAATCACAAAAGACTGGGTCATCTGACCAATCAGAGCAGAGTAGGCTCATAGAAAGGAGGGGTTTAGATGGACTGAATCGTAGAACTGCTTCAAATTAATTGTTTGAGAATCATTGGAAAATGAGGTAATATTAAATGCATATTTTGAGAAAACAAAAGTGGTTTTGACCTTGCATGCATGCAAATCTTTTGTTGGAGACTCCCATAACAAAATAAGAAACCTTAAAAACTGCAGAATTGGGGCACTGTACAGCTGCAGTATAACCTTAAATAAATAAACAACTGAATTGTTATGAAGAGATAAGGTCATTTTATGATTAAACATACTGAAGAATTGAGTTCTTGGCTCTCTGCAGAAGTTCCACTGTTTGTCGTTTCCCTGACGAGGCCAGCATCTGCTTCAGTTCACTCCCATTGGCTGAGTGAGACGGGCTTCTGGGCATGCCCACTTCAACAAACGTATCTGAGCCTGATACACAGATAAACAGTGGAATAACTATATAATGCATCAATATGGTGCAGAGAGAATTAGAGTTGCAAAAAAATGTGAGATAGACAGACAGATATTCTGCATTTACAAATGCGCAGTGTAAAGTCGTGAAAACACGTTGCCTCTGAACTCATGTTCTGTGGAGTGACAAATCATGCTTGACTATTTGGCAGTATGATAGGAGAGTCTGGACTGTGCATAACTGTGCCCTAGTTACCTCACAAATGCTCTAATGGATGAATTGGCAAAGATTTCCACAGAAACACTCCAAAATCTTGTGGAAAGCCTTCCCAGAAAAATGGAAGCTGTTATAGCTTCAAATGGGGGACCTACTCCATTATTAATATCTACAGTATGTATTTAGAATGTGATGTCATTAAAATCCCTTTTGGTGTAATGGTCAGGTGTCCCAATACTTTTGTCCATATAGTGTATAAAAAAATTGTGTTTTATACCTTCATCTGTAGATTTATTGGAAATTGATTCTGATTGGGCATGTCCAATGACTTCCTGGGTTGTGTCACAGTGGGAGGAGATTCGACTGTAATGACTCTGGACATGCAACATCAAGCAGAAACACAAACAGGAAACATAATGAGATTAAAACAGTTTGAACAGATGCACTCATATTGGCATTGTCTTATCCACAAAGGACACATATCATGCTGCCTTGATTTTGGAAAAAGCAGCATATTAGATCAGATTAGATTCGTCCTTATTGTCAATATGCAGAGTACAAGAACAGAGTTAATGAAATGCAGTTTTTAATCCACAATGCCTAAAAATGTTGCCTAAACATACAGTTTAGTAAATCTGATGAAGTTTCTCACATGTCCTTTGAGATGTTCTGCACTGGCTGGTTTGTGTATTGGTGCGAGTCCAGGTGGAGGGGATGGTGTGTGAGCGTGTGCTTGACTCTTGACCCCTGAGAGCAGAAGACCACTGAGAGTCGACTGAGATACTGACTGCAACACCAGCTCTGTGGAAAACCCTGAGCCAACGAAAAAGAGAGAGAGGGTTATGTAAAACACACACACACACACACACACAGACACATTCACATGCTCCTGGTCACACACCCTCACTTTGGGCCAGTGCACTCAGTTCATCAGCTAACACAACAGGTGAGTGTGTGCTCTTTTCAACCACACAGACACACACACACACACACATATATGCTCTTGTTTTTGTGACATATCAGGACACAACTTTGTATAATGACATGAGTATGACACAGGTATGTGGGTGACTTATGAGGACATAACCCATGTCCCCATTTTTCAAAACGCTTATAAATCATACAGAATGAGTTTTTTTGAGAAAGTAAAAATTCACAAAATTTCCTGTGAGGGTTAGGGTTAGGTGTAGGGTTGTTGTAGGGCCATAGAATATACAGTTTGTACAGTATAAAAACCATTACGCCTATGGGATGTCCCCACTTTTCACAAAAACAAACGTGTGTGTGTCTGTGAAGGTGAATGAATCTGCTGTGTGTTGTACAATGCTCCGTTCTGAATCTTTAACACAGAGCCGTGCCCATTGAGAACGCAGTTTGGGGAACCATTAGGAATGGAGCTGACAGATGACCTTAGAAGACCAGCTGATGAAAGAGAGAGAAAAGAAAAAGTGCAAAGTAAATACCAAAAGTATTAGCAATCAAATTTTTAGTGCACAAAGTCTATACTCTACAACATTTTTTTTTTTATTTAGTTCCATTGTAACTTTCAAATGAGAGACATTTCAACAACAAAGAATATTAGCATACTACTTGATCCAGAGATATTTCGTATCATTCATACACTTTGTTAAATTTTTTTAATTCAATTTAATTATTTATTTATTAATTAATTTGTTTTTACACTGAACAAAATTATAAAGGGCAACACTTTTGCCCCCATTTTTCTTGAGCTGAACTCAAAGATCTAAGACTTTTTCTATGTACACAAAAGGTCTATTTCTCTCAAATATTGTTCACAAATCTGTCTAAATCTGTGTTAGTGAGCACTTCTCCTTTGCCGAGATAATCCATCCACCTCACAGGTGTGGCATATCAAGATGCTGATAAATAAAAGGCCATTCTAAAATGTGCAGTGTTACTGTATTGTAATTTAGTTTTAGTTAATTAAATTTATTTAGGATTTAAGTTTTAGTTTAATTTAGTTATTTTAACCCTAACCAATCAAAATTTTTAAATTGTAAGTTTTCAAAAAGTTTCATTTTAGTTAACATTTATTTCCAGTAACCAAAATTTTTTTTATGTTTCGGTTTCAATTAACAATGATAACGCTGGTTGGAATTGAATTTTTTTTATAATGGCTTCGCCATTGTCTTATTCATAAAGGCAGTGATGCCTTGATTTGACTAAAAAAAATTACTACAAAGAAACATAATTAAACCTTAAATACCTAAAAAACCTTGCTAGGTTTTTATTGATATTATGACATGGAACTTTAATGTAACTGTATTGCAAATATCCATAATGAGAACAACAAGGCTTGAGTCTTAATAACAACAGAAGTGACTGTTTTAAGTCACATTAATAGTGTGTGTGTGTGTGTGTGTGTGTGTGTGTGTGTGTGTGTGTGTGTGTGTGTGTGTGTGTGTGTGTGTGTGTGTGTGTGTGTGTGTGTGTGTGTGTGTGTGTGTGTGTGTGTGTGTGTGTGTGTGTGTGAATGTGGAACACAGGCAAACACAACTGTAGCTTATTTTGGATCTGCTTGGCAGCATGAGTTGTAATCTACGAACACAGACAGTAGTAATTATAGCGACTGCAGAGCTACAGCAGGACTGTGTATGCTGTATTAATATAAACAGGCCTTGCTTTGAATACACAGTCAATGAATTACTTTTACATCATAAATGTACCTTACACAAGACATAAAATATATATAAAAAAAATATCTAAATATACAACTACATTACCCAGAGTGCTTAGCCTCAGTCCAGATGAAGCGAGGGTGTCCAGTCCAATGGAGCCAGGCAGGGGAGGGGAGGCAGAAGCATGTCCGTTAACAGCCACATGGCTGATAGGAGGAGGCACACAGCTGGACTCCAGCCCCAACAGTATCCTGCGTACCTCATACATACTCCCAGCATTCTTTTCCACACTCTTTACTATCACAGACTGAGAAAGAGACATATAGTCAGTGACAGAGGCTAAATGTACCACGTGTACACAAGAGAGCTGGCTATTTACTACCTTTCTGGGTTGTTTCGGTTTAGGTTTAATACTAATGAAGACGTCCAGCTGCTCCATAAGGGTCATGACGACCTGAGACGCCACCTCCATCTCCTCCTTAATGTCAAACAGCAACACCAACGGCAGACAGCCCTAAAATATACAGACACACTTATACAATTAATCCCAAAAAACACACCTTTGTATCTTATAAACCCAAAATCAGCATAATTATACCAAGTTTCCTTAAAGAAATGTATTATTATTTATAATTATTGTGTTTTAATATAAACTATAATTATTATATTTAATATACTACAATTATTATAATATACTATATTTATTCATGACTATTATAATTATTTTTATATGATAATATATTTATATTATTTATAATATTTATAGGTATTTTTGCTGTTGACAGAGCTTAATTTTTTAAATCAGAATGTTCCTTTAAATCATTTTTATAAATCGAAATAAAGCTGCATTAAAATAAAATGTAAATACTACATTAAAAAACTTGTTGTTTTGCCAATTAAATGAAATAACATTAAGCTGAGCTACTGAAATAAAGTATTTAAAATTAAATAAAAATCTTAAATTACTTATAACAAACTAAAATGAAAATGTTGAATATAACGTTCTATAATAGCATAGAAATAATACTAAATTAAAAATGCTGATTAGTCTGCTACTCCTACAATTCACAGACCAATTGATTTAGAAAATATGTCGTTTTGCACATGCCTATTATGAGACCTCTAACATTAGATAATAGTTTGAAATGGCAGTGCGGCTAAAGCTGCATTTCCAGTTTTGAAAAAAACAAGAGCAGAGGAGAAGAATAAGTCTGGCATGAGCCTTGAAATCCCTCTGGTTGGGCACGTTTCTAAAGCCTCAAGGTCTTCAGCCAGCCAAACATGAGTATCATCATCTGTCAGTATTTACAGGCACTTTCATCCAAACATCTCTCTCAATTTCATCTCTTTCAACATATTCACCGATGAGCCACAAACATGGAGAGAGACAGTAAATTAAAGATCATAAGACTGAATAGAAAAAAGACAGACAAACTGTTACCATACCATTAGCTGTTGTCTAGCCGCACATACGGCATCAATGCTGCCCTGTATGTAGACTGAAGAGCGGCTAGTGAGTGTGCTGTGAGTGTTGAGCTCGGGGAAGTGTATGTGGGCTCCAGTGCTCTGGGAGATGTTCTTGACGTTGGCTCCGTTGCGCCCCAGAAGGAAATTGTGGTGCTGGGGTGCGATGTCCAGTTGTGTACTGACCAGCACTGAGCTGGCCAAAGACCCAGCGAGGTGCTCCAATAACAAAGCTGTACCGCACTGAAATACACACAAATATGTTAGCACACACTTGATATAGATCTGCAGTTGCAAAAACACACACAGGGATGCCAGCATGTGAGCTTACACATACACACACTAATAAAACTGTCACCCATCTCCTGTAATGTCTAGCATTTCTTGGTAGAGGCTGCTTTTTCTGGTTTCATTTCTGGCGGCTCTACTTGAAAATTAAATCTCTCCATTTCATGAAGTGACCTAGTTTCTGTACTTCTGCTGCTCAAGAGCTTCACTCATTTCATATCTGCTAATAAATGCAACTGCTGTAGGAGGTTTTGATTTTTTTTGGGGTACAAAAATACACACTTTTTGGAGATGACTTAATAAAAAAACAAAAAAAGTTTTTACATTTTATTTTTGACATTTTATGAAAATCATCACATTAACATCTCATGGAAATTTTTTATCAAGCATTTATATTTATTTTTTTTCACCTGAAATGATTTTTTACACTACCATTCAAAAGTTTCAGGGTTAGTGAGATGTTTTTTTTTTTTTTATAGTTTTGATCAATTTTATACATTTTTGCTGACAAAAAAAAACAAAGAGTTTTAAATTGTCATTAAAATATTGTTCTTTTGAACTTTTTATTCATCAAAAATATATCTAGCCACGAAAACAATAACTGTTTTCAACACTGATAATAATAAGAAATGTTTCTCGAGCACCAAATCAGCATATAAGAATGATTTCTGAAGGATCATGTGACACTGAAGACTAAAGTAATGACTGCTGAAAAATTACATTTGAACTTAATTATAGAAAACAGCTGTTGTTGTAACTGTATTTACTGTTGTTACTGTATTGATTAATTAAAGACTGATCTAATGTTATCATCAGTTTTTATTATGTAATCATACATAGTTCACTACTTAAATAATACAAGCATAATATTGTATAATATATCACTAATAAAATTATAATAAAATAGATTAAGTAAAATGCTAAAATAATGCTAATAAAAACAGTCTACAACAAAACATTCATTTCTAAGTCTATCACTTCATCCCTCACCTTAACGCCACTGGCATTGTTCTGGTTGCCACGGACGATGGCAGTGTTGCCATAGAGACGAGAGGGTGGTTTGAAGGAGATGGAGACGTTGTAAGTGTGGGAAATATGCTGAACTACAGGAGAGCAACAGTCCACATGCTGCACCAAACCACTGCATTCAAACATCAGCATCAACGGCAACAGCTCCTACAGAGAGGATGGGGAAGAATGATGCTTTTGAGGAAATAACAACACAAGGGTTAAAGATGATGACATTTCTACCACTAGGGTGCACATAAAGCTCCTGGTTGAGGCTAGATGGCATACAGCGAAAACTACTTAGCATGCATACATCAATAGAGCGTAATTCTTCTCACACTGTACAACAATTTCTATTTTTGCATTATTGTAAGGGGTAGGTTTAGGGTCACAACCCTAAACAATGGTTGACTTTTCAAACAGGTTCGCTAGGGGGCGCTAAAGAAGCCTCGAGAAAATAGACAGAAAAAAATGCTTTTAAGGCTGTCAGTGTTATTAATTATATAGCCTTATACATTGATATAGGTTTGTAAAAATATGACAGTATTTTGTAAGTGTAACTTATCAATTTATCATTTTTAAGGAAAAATTCTCTGTAAAAATATAATCCAAATTTAATTGAAAGGGTTTCTCTTCAGTCTTCACATTGAATACTCTAATGGTGGGTAGAAAACGATTAACTGTCAGCTTAATTGAACATATTTACAGAAATATTTGTTTACAGATTATATTTTAAATTGGTTAAGATGTAGCACAGTCACAAATAAAAGACGATTCATATTCAAGACATTGTTTTTATAATCCTTGCTACATTATAATTGTTCCTTTGTGTGAAACATGGCATCAAAAGGTTTGAAAACCTGCACTTAGTGTCAAGTGACTATGAAAAAAAAAGAGAGCCTGTAAAGCACAGGTAAACTTTTTTTAAATTCTCACCCGTATTTTAACTCTGGCTGCTTCCACGCCAGTCAGCTGCCCCGCTATTGACACCTGAGAGAAAAATAGAGAGAAAAAGAAAGTGATTGTACTTCATGATCTTTCTTCAAAACATGTGCAGATGTTTATTCCTTTCTCTCATCCTGTAAGCTTTTTATGTTGAGCTTAAATAAGACACAGTGTCCCATCCAGAAACCTGATTTATTACCCATCAAATATTACATGAGAGTTTGTGTGTGGCAGTGCGCCAGTTAAAAAAAAAAAGTTTTTTTTTCTTTCCATCATCTCATCCCGACAACCACACGTTTAATCACGCCCTGTGAGAATTAATCCCGGTTCGGCCCAGTTCAGAGAGTCCATCTGGTTTGGCTCTGAAGTCGGTGTTTGTCCATGCATGCACTTGTATACGCTGCTAACATTCCAAACTGTCTGCACTCCTCGTCAGACCACTCAACAGTCTATTTAAACCTGAGAGCCATCCAACAGCCAATCAGATGCATCATACTCCAAACCATTCTTATCCTCCAGCCAATACAAATTGCTTCATGTCCCTCAGCCAATAAAATGTTTCTGCTAGAGCTTAGCCACTGCTATATAGTAAATGTTGACTGTTTTGTGCTCAATTTGCTAAACATATTCCCGTATCAGGGATAATTCAAGCAAAAAAAAAAATTGGTCCCCTCATGTCTTTTAAAATCTGTATAAATGTATTTATTTTTTAAAATCTGTATACATTTATTTCTTGTTCCTCGAAGCCATGAATTTTACACATTAAAACACCAAAAAGTGCAATGAAATGTTATGACTTGTGCAGTATATTTCTTAAGACCAAAATGCAAGTAATTATTTGCTGAAAATCTTCCCTCAAGTGCATCACGATTAGTCCACAATACATGCAAGAACCAATGACATCATCAGTTACGTCATCTTAAAGCTTTTGTAAAAAAACAAAAGCACCAGCACATGAAAGAATTTTAGGGGGAACATTTACGAAAATAAAAATGGAGATCCTGAAAATAGATATGATAAAACATTAAGATGAAAATGTGTATGGCTGATCTGCCGGTCTTGGTTGTGTCTGTTACATTTCATGTGTTTGTGTGTGTGTGTGTGTGTGTGTGTGTGTGTGTACCTGGTTGCTCTTCTCCCCCTGGCTGTGTCTGTTGGAGTCAGGGAAGTGTATGTGACAACCAGTCTCTTCCATCACTCGTTTGATGTTATTCCCTCCTTTCCCAATAACATGGGAGTGCTCGGTGTGTGACACGTCCATCTTCAGGGTCACACGATTACTCTGTAGGTGTCAAAGGTCACAGTTCAGAAAAACAGCAGAGCATTCATGGAAACCTATCAGAGCTGAATTCAAATCCTTTAATCCTACTCCTAACTCTTAGTAGACTGCATTCAAATACATTAATATTTAAAATGTAATTAAGCTTTTGAAGATGTTTAGATTTTTTTTTTCCGGGATAATAAAATATACTGGTTTAGAAAAGTAGGTCTTTGTAGTTAACCCATACAGATCAGATTTTTCCATGACAATCATAAGCTTAGCACTTACCTTTGTGTCAAGAACGGACATTATTTGCTCTTTTGCCTCTTGCACATCTTCACTTTTTCCGCTGACCTTAATATGTGGATCTGTGAGGAGGAGGTTAAAGAGAGCAGATGAAAAGAAAGTCATACACTAATAAAGATGCTTACATTCCATTTGTTTCTCAACGCAATAAATTAAACGACAGCTGCGGATAGACAACCCTTTACATACATCATGAGACACATGAGATTTACTGCTACTCTCTAAAAATAGCTCTTGTAGTGTAACTTCTTGGAATTCTGTTTTTCTCTACACACATTCTCTGACTGCCACACTTCCTTAAAACACTCCCATGAACTTTGGGATTGGGCCTAGAGGACCGGGGGGGGGGGGGTGGGGATGGGCGGTGATCACTGTCTGAGACACACACATACAAAGTACATTGTTATTAGGAGAGGTATTAGAGTAACACCAGCAGGGGTCTCCTTGTCCAGCCCACCACACTATCCTCTTCCTGCCATGTGGTAGTCATCAACTCCAGCATATGTGTGTGTGTGTGTGTGTGTGTGTGGTTGCATCTGTGGCCAGCATGTTTATGAATGGAGAACGTCTATGCATGTCTGTGAGGAATGTAATAGTTCATGTGTGCATATATGATGTTACGATATCAATGCCAATGTCTGTCTTTAATTTGAAGTGCTTAACATATAGATGAGGCCGAGTAGGTATATATTATAGATTATCTTTCCTTTTTTGTGTTGATTAAATATATATAATAAATAAAGAAAATCCTTGACCGCAAGTATCTTTAACATGGTTTCAATAAATTAATTTATTTCTGTTCTCAACCAAACTGCCTGGTCTTTTCTCCAGTTGAGAGTGACTTTTTTTATTTATTTTTTGTCCGACAGAGAGCCTCATTTAAAAGTGCTTTACTGACTCAGGACGGAGTGGAACAGACATCTCTCAGATTGAGAACATCTGTTACAGAGGCAGACAAAAGAAAAAAGGAAAAAAAATCAAGAGAAAATGAGAAACCAGTTGGAGACCTGGGAAAGTAAAATATAGCATGTGAGTCACAAACACTGATCATTATTTACTAGATGAACATGGGACTTAAGAGAAGATACAGAAAACATGGAGAGAGAAAAAAAAGATCTTGGGCACATCATCAAAAAGAATTGTGATTTGGCTGGGTATCTTATTATGGGGTGAAATAAATCTTCATTTATAAGGCTACCTGATAGGATTGTGTCCATCTCAGGGGGTTATGTGATTTTGAGGAGGATTGTTATTCTGACTGTTAATTTCTTTAGGGGTTTTAAAAAGACAAATTACTCAGTGTAGGTGAACCTCCAAAAATACACTCTTTGAGTCTTTCAGCAATGAGCCACATACCCAAAAACGTTTGCAAACATTCACAGTCAGACAGATAAGCACAAAAATAGGTTCACAAAATACTAGCTTCAAAACTACATTCATATGAACATTCATCATCAATTGTATGGAAATGCACAAAATAAGAGCCTGTCATTTTTTGAATGAGACTCACAAGAATTAAAGCAATCTGGCCTCTTGTCTTTAAAAATAAAACATTAAAAGGTAGCAAAGAACACTAATCTCATTTTGAGACTCTTAATCCATCCAATTTCATGTCACTATTCACCCACACTAGTTTCAGTTTTGTTTTGCGTTGCCAGATCCTCTCACATTAAAAATTTAGGAAAAAGCCTCAACAGCCTGATTATGTTCCACACTTTGGTATGATCTATTGCAACAGAATATTAGAGAACTCACAGACTTACTCCACCTAATCTCCATTACACAACCAGGCGCTAGTTAACATTTCCGTTTTACATACACCATTTAACACATTTGGGTCTGAAAGATTTTTTATGTTTTTGTAATAAGTGTCTTGGGCTCACCAAGGTTGTATTTATTTGATAAAAAAGAGAGAGAGAGTAAAACAGTAATATTAAGAAATATTATTACAAATTAAAATATCTGTTTTCTATTTAAATATATTTTAATTTATTCCTGTGATGTCAAAGCTGAATTTTTCAACCGCCATCAGGGTCAAATTATCTTTCAGAAATTATTCTAAAATGCCTATTTGATGTTCATGAAACATTTCTTATTATTTCAATATTAAAAGCAGTTGAGCTGCTGAATATTTTGGTAGTTTATTTTTGATCAACAATCTTTAAACAGCTCCTAAATGGGAAATGTTGTGTAGCTATCAAAACTCTTAAACAGGTCCCTAAAAAAAATCTCTTTAAAACTGTGAGAAGAAAAAAAACTGAGAAAGACAGCAAGTCTGAATACAACCAAATTCTCCATCAGGGGCAGTTGCTTATTAGCCGATTGTAGGTTTGGCGTGACATGTGGCCAATTATGGTAACCCATACTCAGAATTTGTGCAATCATCAGAACTCTCTAACCATTAGGCCATGACTGCCCATGATTTTGTGGATTGTGGCATGTGACTAGCAGACCTACTTTCTGTCTGTCTGTCTGTCTGTCCGTCCGTGTGTGTTGTGTTGTGTATACCTTTCTTGGACTTTGCTCCAATCTTCAGTTTGGATGGCCAGGCAATCTGAGTGTTGGTTTCATCCATGACCTTAAACACAAAAACCAATGACATAAATGGATGCAAATGAACGTTAATCCAAATATGAATTCAAAAACACATAAGCCTGCTAAGATAATATTAGCAAATCCATGTTTAGTCATTCTCAAACACAAACACACAAGAACGCACACATTTCTGTCATGCTAGAATATTCACACTGACAGTCTTACAATCATCTCTCTGGCTGAAACATGCAACACTCTCTCGTTCTCACACACAGCTGCTTCGAAAACCCATGAAACATGTTACAGGCAGTTGGCAGAGAGTCATTGACAGTCCTAGTATGCTAACCAGTGGTATATGTGAAGGAAAAGAAAGAGAAAACAAGAATGTGTTTTGTGTGCATATAAAATACACAAAAGCGAAACTTATGGTCATTTGCAGCTACATGAAATCACAGGTTCAATGTTTATTAAAACTGCTGTGATTTGCCTTGAGCGCAGTCCTCCTGTGGAGCGCTTCACTATTTTTAATGGTTTTGTCTTTAATGTAATTCATTTTTTTAGGAGCAAACCGCAACTTTGGCAACACAGACCTTTGTCTCTATACAAAACACATTTCTGTACCCATTTTGTGGTGCACTTTCTATCTTCCTGCCTAGAAAAACCTCTTTGCTTTCATGGTCAGCAAGGCTTTACCGTACAGCAGTTCTCACGAGAAGTTTTGGCAACGAACCCAATTTCTTTCAGGAAAAAAAAAAATCTGAGCATGAAACTGCAGAAATTAATACAAAAAACCTCCAGTGTAGATTTCCACATGACATTTAAGAGAACTTCAGCCTCTGTGCTAATACTAACTAGGATTACATTTATTTTAATTAAACGTGGCATAGCTTTGCACCTGCTCCTCTCTGACAGATTGTCTGAATATAATAAGCATTCATGTAGTGTTATCTCTTCAAAGAAGCTTGGAAAGGACAGGCTGCCATGAGTGATCATGACAGTTACACTCATGCAGTGTAAATACTCCAGAATGCATGTTTACACCCCAGGCTGCACGTGTTTGTGCATAAACTGGAAACATTCAGCCCCACGTGCTCTTCTAAAATTTACAGCCCATGCTTTTCCAAGTTTCATTAGTCTTGGACCTGTGGTTCAACAGCAGGCTTCAGTTTTTATTTTGGTTTGACACCCTAAAGGACAAAAGAACATGAGAATGTTTTTTTTAACTGAAGGAACAAGTTTATTAATCTCCCCAGATCTTCTTAAGACTGTAAATCATATGCACAGCTGTGATTCATCCTGTGATTTAGAAATGTGAACTTAAGGCTTGAAAACAGCAAAGTTCAGCAGAGCTACAATAAAACAGCAATCTATACACCCTGTCTACAGTGTGCCTAAATCAGGCAGTTTCCTTCCATGTTATAACATGCAAAAACATCAGCAGTCTGAGCCAAATAAAATGACAATTCTGACTATTAAGCCATCAAAATATAAATTACAGGGTTTTTCCAAAGAGTCCAAATTTAATGCTTCATTCTCGATCATTCTGCATTTGTGATGTCATGAAAAACAACAACAAAATACATCTTATGTTTGTTGATCTTTGTTTCATGTGTCTTGAAAACAACCAAAAGATTTTTTGTTTTTTGCATTTATTGCATTTTTACAAATTCTGCTGATTTAAATGTCACCAATGTAACAATATGTAATTAGCTAACAGAGAAACAGAACAGAAAATTATAACTAAAAGTATACAACTATTATACATATTATAAAATATTTATTCCTATTATTAGATTTGTTTTTCATGCAGTTTTAATATTATAAAAACTGACATACTGTAAAATGTATTTATTTGTTCTGTTTTCTATTCCAATTAATACATTTTAAAAATGTAATTTATTTCTCTGACGGCAAAGCAGATTTTCCAGCAAAAAATCCTTTTTGTTAAATTTATTGCACAAACCTGGTGAGTCACTTGCAGACACTAGAAACAAGACACTTGTAAGCTAAAAACAAAGTAGCTTTATGATTACAGCAGTAGAAAGAGTCATCCTGTTATATTTGCCACATTGTACTCCTAAGTTAAATATTGTGTTTCTGTTGAACAGTGGAAAAACGTCAGAACACTGATGACCTTGAATCAAACGAAGGCACAATTAAACAAGCCTGAAGGAAACTCGAACATTTCAGAAGGGATGAAAAGGTGAATGGTGCTTAAAGTTTGTACAGGCAGAGCGCAGTTCCCATTTCAATCCTGTGTGTTTGCGCTGTGCCGCCACACTGCTGTGCATTGTACAGGTCTTTATACCCAACCTGCTCTCACTTTCTCTCTTGACTGCTTTCTTTGGCTCCGATCTGCAGATGAGGGAGATTTCTGACAGACCACACAGTAGTTTTGGGGTCTGCGGTTTATTTTTGTGACCGACCAGCACATACCTCTCAAATGGGTCAGACGATTTCAGAAAAATTGGGTTAACTATGCATTTGAAAATGTTCCTTTCCTTTTCCCCTCACACCCAATATCATCCTGTCACAGGTATGCACTCACCGTTAACAGGAGAGAGAGTTTTTAAACGGCAGTGACTTCAAAGTACTGGAGTCACACAAACTCTGATCTTCGTTAGGTCATTAAAAATGGGCACCGTGATGTAGAACAGAGTGTTTCTATTTGACAAATGATGTGTATGAGAGAGTGGATGTGCACGAGCATGTGTAAAGAGATCTGCTTCCGGTTTCCTTTGTTGATTCAGCTGAGGAGCACTTAGAAGAACGAGCAAAGAAAAGAGGTGTAAGGAGAAGAAAAGGAGGGAAACGGAACGAGAAAAATAGAAAGTGCTGGGAAGCCTTCACTTTGAATGGAGGCTGAGCAGCACAGGTGTGTACTCTGAAAAAAAACTAATAAATCCAATACAAACTGTAGTATATTTACTGATCTATAATACAGGCTCTTTTTGGCCTGATGGGAATTAAAGCAATACTCCACACAAAAATGAAAATTTTGCCAGTATTTACCTCACATCATTCCAAACCAGTAAGCATTGCTTTTCTTATGGAACCAATCAACACTGGAGCCCACTGACTTCCATTTTATAGAAAGAAAAAAGAATGCTCCACAGAAGAAAGTCATACAGTTGGGACAACATGAGGGTAAATGAATACAGATATATTGGTATTATATACATTACCGTTCAAATTTTAAGACATTTATAATATTATAATATTTCTATTTCAAACAAATTTTGTTCTTTCTATTTAAAAAAAAAATCTGAAAAAATAAAAAGGTTTCACAGATTCCACAAAAATATTAAGCAGCACATCTATTTTTAACATTTATAATAATACTAAATTTGTACAACCCGAATTCCGGAAAAGTTGGGACGTTTTTTAAATTTTAATAAAATGAAAACTAAAAGACTTTCAAATCACATGAGCCAATATTTTATTCACAATAGAACATAGATAACATAGCAAATGTTTAAACTGAGAAAGTTTACAATTTTATGCACAAAATGAGCTCATTTCAATTTTGATTTCTGCTACAGGTCTCAAAATAGTTGGGACGGGGCATATTTACCATGGTGTAGCATCTCCTTTTCTTTTCAAAACAGTTTGAAGACGTCTGGGCATTGAGGCTATGAGTTGCTGGAGTTTTGCTGTTGGAATTTGGTCCCATTCTTGCCTTATATAGATTTCCAGCTGCTGAAGAGTTCGTGGTCGTCTTTGACGTATTTTTCGTTTAATGATGCGCCAAATGTTCTCTATAGGTGAAAGATCTGGACTGCAGGCAGGCCAGGTTAGCACCCGGACTCTTCTACGACGAAGCCATGCTGTTGTTATAGCTGCAGTATGTGGTTTTGCATTGTCCTGCTGAAATAAACAAGGCCTTCCCTGAAATAGACGTTGTTTGGAGGGAAGCATATGTTGCTCTAAAACCTTTATATACCTTTCAGCATTCACAGAGCCTTCCAAAACATGCAAGCTGCCCATACCGTATGCACTTATGCACCCCCATACCATCAGAGATGCTGGCTTTTGAACTGAATGCTGATAACATGCTGGAAGGTCTCCCTCCTCTTTAGCCCGGAGGACACGGCGTCCGTGATTTCCAACAAGAATGTCAAATTTGGACTCATCTGACCATAAAACACTATTCCACTTGGCCTTGGCCCACAGGACACGACGGCGCTTCTGGACCATGTTCACATATGGCTTCCTTTTTGCATGATAGAGCTTTAGTTGGCATCTGCTGATGGCACGGCGGATTGTGTTTACCGACAGTGGTTTCTGAAAGTATTCCTGGGCCCATTTAGTAATGTCATTGACACAATCATGCCGATGAGTGATGCAGTGTCGTCTGAGAGCCCGAAGACCACGGGCATCCAATAAAGGTCCCCTTACGCACAGAGATTTCTCCAGTTTCTCTGAATCTTTTGATGATGTTATGCACTGTAGATGATGAGATTTGCAAAGCCTTTGCAATTTGACGTTGAGGAACATTGTTTTTAAAGTTTTCCCCAATTTTTTTACGCAGTCTTTCACAGATTGGAGAGCCTCTGCCCATCTTTACTTCTGAGAGACTCTGCTTCTCTAAGACAAAGCTTTTATAGCTAATCATGTTACAGACCTGATATCAATTAACTAGATGTTCTCCCAGCTGAATCTTTTCAAAACTGCTTGCTTTTTTAGACATTTGTTGCCCCCGTGCCAACTTTTTTGAGACCTGTAGCAGGCATTAAATTTTAAATGAGCTAATTAAGTGGATAAAAGTGTAAAATTTCTCAGTTTAAACATTTGCTACGTTATCTATGTTCTATTGTGAATAAAATATTGGCTCATGTGATTTGAAATTCCTTTAGTTTTCATTTTATTAAAATTAAAAAAACGTCCCAACTTTTCCGGAATTCGGGTTGTATTAAATACTAAATACTTGAGCACCAAATCAGCTTACCCGAATGATTTCTGAAGGATCATGTGACATATGCAACGTTCATATGGTAGGGTCAGAATTTGGCATATATATATATATATATATATATATATATATATATATATATATATATATATATATATATATATATATATATAAGCCATTTATTAAAGGGATAGTTCATCCCCCCAAAAAAAGACCTCAGAAGACTCGCTTTATAATGGCAGTGAATGGTGGTGAAAGCCCAAAAGTGAAGCAATGTTTGTGTAAGAAAAATATCCTTATTTAAAACTTTATAAACTGTAATCTCTAGCTTCCCCTAACTGTTGTACGCATGTTAATGAGAGAGTGGCGTTCCAGCGGATGATGTTTATAATGACTGCTATTATAAAGCTTAGGAGAGCAAGGATATTTTTTACTATAACTCCAATTGTGTTCGTCTAAAAGAAGAAAGTCATAAACATCTAGGACTGCTTGAGGGTGAGTAAGTCATAGGGTAATTTTCATTTTTGGGTGAACTATCGATTTAATACTGAAACCGTTACTATGACTGCAGAAGTGTAATGCTTCAAGATAATAATGTCCAAGATAATAATCATCATGTAATGTTCAAGATATTAATCTTAAATATATGGAAACAGAGACACAAAGAATGGCTAAAAAGCAAGAATGAGCAACAGTCATAATTCCAACCCTTTCACAACAGGGAAAGAAACTCAATAAAACATTTAATCACTGAAATGATGACTCTCTACTGCCTGCCTCCCAGAAAAACCAGTGATATCGCTTCCCATGTCACCACTAAAAATCTTTTTTGATACTAGTTTACTAGTGGGTCATTCTCAAAAGGCCAAAATATAGACAGCGTCAGACAGAAAAAAATTGTACAAAAAAAGGAATACACGTCACATACATAGGCAAATGTACATGAGACAAAGAAACTATAAACTTATATTTATGAGGGTTTTATGCCTTTAATGGGAGTGGACATTGGAGAGCTGACAGGATCGGCAAAGGACTGAGAGGCAGGAATCAAACTTGGGTCACCGTGAGCCCAGTACCGCTATATGTCGACACTAACCACAAGGCTATTGGCTCAGACACCTTTATCTATTTTCTAAATATGTTATTGATCTTATTGTGAATTTTTCATCTGTGCAAAATTAACAGCTCATAATTTATCAAATTGTCTTGAGAACTTCGTAAATAAGAAAATATCACTCACTACTTCAATTTCATTACCATTTCATATAAAATAAAACAAATTAAAATCACATACACACCAAATAAACTGCAAACAGCCAATACATTTACCAACTGAACAGTGAGTTGTGCTGTATTGTTTATATATCATACATGAAAACTTGAATCATCAAGTCTGCTGTAATTTGATCTCTTACAAAGATGCACAAGAAAATGTTTTCGGATGCATAAAAATGTCTAAATGTACCATGAACTTCCTGAGAACTTGCATTTGCTAAAAAAGATAACCACAAAGGCCTTCTGGATCAACCATAGAAAGACAGCAAAAGTGCAAGTGAGGACAGAAACCAGTGATCGTATCAATACCGCAATCAGAGAAGCACTGTTCATAGGCTATACACAAACCACAATCATTTAAGCCAAACCAAGAATATTCTGATAATTTCATTGGCCCTTGTTATCTCTGTTTATTAGAAACCTAAGCAGGTATAATTTTTGTACCAAATAAATCAAACTTCTGAATTGGCTTCTCCATCGAGTATCTTTGGTCAGATGTACTGGGTGATTGAAGAAGCCTCACCACAAACTCACACACACACACCAATATACGCTAGAAACACCAGCATGCTACTGCAATATGAATGACAGCTGTGATAGAGTTTGTGTGTTACATATCTACACTGTGGGATGCATCAGATGGAAGGTCTACTTCCATCCTGTTTTGAAACTAATGCTGAAATTGGTAACAACAAACTCGTTCTTATCATTTAAACATAATACAGTGAAGCTTGAAGAGCTGGCTCCCCAAACAATGTATATACAGGTAAAGTGGGACATCACAACATCAAAAACTAGGCCTACTGTTCAAAATGTTTGCGTTAATAAGATTTTGAAAGATTTTCAAATGTTTTTTAAATATGTCCCTTATGCTCACCAATAAATCTATTTGATCAAAAATACAGTAAAAAAATATATATATATTTTAAACTGATGTATACTCCAGTCTTCAGTGTCACATGATCCTCCAGAAATCATTCTAATATGCTGATTTAGTGCTCAGGAAACATTTCTTGATGTTGAAAGCAGTTGAAAACTTAATATTTTTGTGAAGAATGTGATCATTTTTTTTCAGGATTATTTGATGAATAGAAAGTTCAACAGTATTTATTTGAAACAGAAATATATTTTAACTTTATAAATGTCTTTCCTGTCGCATTTAAACAAAATATTTAAGAAATATCTTTAAATAAAATATTTTCTAGTAAAAGTATTAATTTCTTTAAAAAAAAAAAATCTTACTGACCCAAAACTCAAAACAAATTAAAAAAAAATGTATTACCTTCTGAAAAAAATCCTCTCCTCCATTTATCCTCCATTTATCCTCTCCTCCCCTGGACGCTGTGTGAGAAAAAAAGAGAGACATTTAGATTAACAACTCTCTGAATGATATTTAAGCAATACGTTATGAGAATCCATGCTATATTGTGAATGAGTTACATTTTAAAGTTGCTGTCTGGCACGATATGAAAATTTTAATGCCAGATGCACATTCTCAAGATGTATTCAAAAGACAACCACAAAACACACACATACTAGAATCACACAGCATTCTCATAACCTGCTGAAACTAAATGCATTTCATATGTGACACACTTGCTTTTCTTTTACACACATGCAAGAACCTGTATGCAAGCTCACACTCATGCACTCATGAGTTAGAGATGACAAAAAAACAGTTCATAAATCTTAATAAACACACTCACAGCATCCCACACATGGTATGACGCTCACATATGGCTTAACGCATGTACAGCATGTGTCGAAACTGCTCTTTGACACTGCAAAAAAATCTATTTAAACTAAAACATTTTTCCAACCATTATCTATTAATTTTTAATTAAACTGTGATGTTGAAAAACAAAACTGTTCGAAGACTCTCAGGTGCGATGAAAACATTGGGTTCACAGGAAAATCTGAGAATTTGTTTGCTTTGGTGGGACGCTGGATCTCCAGATGTTTGGTTGAGATTGATCTATCATATAAAATGAAACATTCTTGTGTATGTGTCTACATAGAGGGTGACTCATCTAATAGTGCCAAACCCTCTCCTTCACTTTCCTTTATCTTGAAATAAACTGAAATATGGATTTCATTCAGAAGTCAGAACAACAAACCCCAAAATGGGAGGAAATAAAAGGGTTGGAAATAGGACAATCTTCTCATCTAAATGTATTAATAACCCTAAAAAAAAAACACACATCTACCCATCTCTCCTGATCAAAACAAGGAAAGGAAGAATTACAATTACAAGAAGTGCCCATCTTATTACCAAGGTTTGGTTTGATTTAAAGCCTCCTTCAAATGCACAGCATTGCACCCGCTAGTCAACGGAGCAATGATTAAATTTGGAGATTCCTTTGGAAAACAAAGAAATGGTATCATCACAATTTCTCAACAGTGTCTGGCATGTGGTGGAGAGAGAGCGAGGTGGATGAAAACATGGAAAGAGAAGTGGCTTCAATCTTCGAAACCTCTGTGTTCCCAAAATACTTTCATTTATTGATTCCACTTAATTTTAAGCAGAAACACTTTGATTGTACCCGGTTTTAATAAGTTATTTTCCAGATAACAAGTACAATCAGTGTTAAAAAAAAAAATATTAATAATAATATTTATTGTACGTTTGCAATTTTTGCCTGTTATCCTAAAATTTGAGATGTGTCTTAATACAGTTTAATATGCATTTCTATGATTTTTTTAACAATAAATATCTAAATTAGATCAAATTGTACCATATTCATGGAAAATGCAACTACTTCACTAATTTTAGTCAGAAAACCACTTCACACTTTAAAAATCACAAGCAATTACACTTTAAAACAAAGCGCCATTCACATTAGCTCACACAAGTCTGATTTTGGGTGAAGTGAGGACAGAGGAAGACTGAGTTCTCTCTCTGAAGTTGTGAAATCAATGAAAGCTCACTTCACATCTCTTCTATCAGATGGTGTAAATTGAATCAACAGTTTCATGGGATGTTTGGATAAAATTGTATCCCTGCAGCATCTGTATTGAGTACAGCATGCAACAGATTAACACTTCTGAACTAAACCTGTCCCCACTACTCACAGACCGGAACATAAATGCTTATGATTCCATGTTAACTTCAAAAATGTTACTTTAAAATACTCTTCTCCTTCTCATACTCAATGAAACAACAGGCGCACATCCAATAGAAAACATGTACATACTCAGGCTCACACACAGAGAAAAATATGAAAATAGCAAGCCACAAACCAGACAGAATGTTAAATGCAGAGTGTGTGTGTGTGTGTGTGTGTGTGTGTGTGTGTGTGTGTTAATTTCAGGCCTTTCCTGTGCTCTATTTAGGATGTGTGTCAGAAAAACTCCAGAGAAGTGTTTGATTATAGCACAGCTCCAGTAAACTGTGTGCGTTAGGAATGTGATGAATAAGCGAGTGTAAGAACAAAAGTGTATAATTTGAGTGCATTTCTTCTGGATAACTCTGGAACTTCCCTTCAACTCTAGAGGACTGAGAGCGGGCAAGACATCAGAGAAACTGACCCATGATCATCATCTGGATTCAAATCTTATTCAGAACTATTAAAGATTTGAAGCCATCTGTTCTGAGTGGCATCACAGCCTACACTGCAGTTCAAAAGTTTGGGGTCAGTAAGATTTTATCTTTGGCAGAAGTTAATTTTGTTCAGCAAGGACACATTAAACTGATCAGAAGTGACTGTAAAGACATTTATTATTTTTATAAAATAATTTTAATTTAAATAAATGCTGCATAAAAAATATTATGGCTTCCACAAAAATGGGCCGAATGCTTCTCAGAAACAATGTGTACCACTAAAAGACTTTTCAACATACGATGGAAAATAGGGCAATAATCAGGCAACATGAACTGCAGTACTATTTGGGATTATAAATTAAAGATGTGCTGAAAACCCATTCAAGACCACTCCAAAGGTAGTGAGTGAAAAGGATTTGTCTGTAATGAGAATTAAATAATGTGGACATCTCATCTCTTGATGACGATAAGGAACTTTACCCCTGTCTGACAGGTTATATGAACACAGATGAGTTTTCAGCCAAACTAAAACTCTCCCAACACAGTTTTAGCATTCCAATACATCAGCTTCTTAAGATTTATCACTCAAGTATTTTATTAAAACAATGAAAAACCTGAACACAAGAAAATGATTTATATTTGCAAACATACAAACAGAAGTCTTTTTGGAAGAAAACTGCACCAATTCTGGCAGTGAATTTATAGCACTAGCAAAAAAGGACCTGCCAGTTGAAGCTGACAAAAAATGAATAAAATAATATTATATATCAGCATGGTTTATCTGTCAATCCATACAATTTTGTTACCAAGACAACAGTACCTCAAAATACATTCTAATACTACAACATGTGATTAATAATTCATAATTACACATCAGTTATATTGATTTATTGCTTAAATGTATTGTGTGCCTTTAATATTCAAACTGCACATGTATGCATAAAAAAAATCTAAATCCAAGACAACAGACCTGTGTTTCCCTGACAACAGTGCGCTGAGCCAAGAGCACATTCCCAAAACACATCGCACTTCCTGTTGCTTTGCTTACCAATCCAGGCACATGCAGCATGTTAAGAATGATGGGATTATATTATGCACCCAAATTATACTCGATAAATAAAACCCGCATGTCAAAAAACAAGCTGCACGCACAAGCAAATTCATAAAGTACACAGCACACTTATGGTGGTATCAAACCCGACCTACACACACATTCACACACAAAAGCCAGGATTAGATTGAAAATTAACTCACCCACAGGCCATCCAAGATGTAAAGGAGTTTCCTTAATTGGAAATTTAGCTTTACATCACTTGCTCACCAGGGTATCCTCTGCAGTGAATGGGTGCCGTCAGAATGAGAGTTCAAATATTTGAAAAAAAAAACGTCACAATAATCCTCAAGTAATTCAGTCCGTTCAATCGTATGTTTGTAAAAAAAAAAAAAAAAAAAAAAATCCATCAAGGATCTGGCCGAAATAAGAGTCTATATAATTTCACTTTTCTTCAGTGAAAAAGTCCATCCCGTCTTGTCCTCTCACATCAAAATCCACAGACATATCTGTTTCGAATAGTTTCTGCTTGTAAACTGTGCTTGCAATTTTCTCTCCTCGTTCAGACAAGACAACTTTTTCACTACAGAAAGAAAAATTATGTATAGAGGGTTTGTATTTTAGCTGGAATCAAAGGTTTGAAGTTATAAATGCACAGCTTTTCACTTCACAAGATGTTAAATTGTGAACTGATTCGTGACGATTATTGTGTTTTTATCGGCTGTTTGGACTTTCAGTCTGACGGCACCCATTCACTGCTGAAGATCCATCAGTGCGCAAGTGGTGCAAAATTTCTCCAAATCTGTGAAGAAACAACTCTTCTATATCTTGGATGGTGAGAGATGTACTGACATTTGGATATTTAATATGTAGTTTCACATCCTGCTGCGACAAAGAAAAACCTACAAAATCACACATTTGGATCAAAAAGCCACTGGGGGGGTATATGATTTCCATAAAGTCCCGGAATAAACTCTGTTAAACAAACATTACATTCTTTTCTGAATTCCTTATCACATAGCATATAAGGTCAAATTGTCACATTCCTAGTTTTTTAATCAAAACCACACATCTGATGTAACATTGGGGTAAAGTAAAATCTGAATCCTAATATACAAACTATTACCATAAAAGTAAGTGAGAGAGAGAGAAAGAGAGACAATGCATTATTAAACTGTGTTTACATACTTTTCCCTCCAAATCGTCACTTGTTTGAGTGATTATTTCTACATAAAATAACTTTTGTGCTTTCCTATTAAACCCTAAAGCCATTCAGATTCCCTTGCGTGAACATTAATCATAGGTGAATCACGTTTCTCTATTAGTCTTTCTGAATAAGTCTTTAAAAATGAGCTGATATAGTTGTAGACTGGCCAAAGCGGAAAAGCACAAGAGTGGGTCTCCCTTCTGTTTCTCCCTCACCACGTTCGTCAATGTTATTTTTAAGAAAAATTATTTTAATTGTAACTCTCTCTGTCCTGATTCTCTCGCTCTCTCTCCCATTTCCAGGAAAAGAGTAGAAAAATTGTGCCACACAATAAACTTTCACACAAAAACACACTTTGCTAGATTTATGATCACGTCTACTGCTGCATCCGACCAATCAAAACAACAGCCATTCAAAACACCTCCAGATGTTCCACATCATCCGGAGCAAAAAGATGATTACGAGTCACTGAATCATAGGTGTGGGGAAAAATGCACTCATCACTACAACGATTGTAGAGTAAGCATATGAGTGTGTCTTATGTGAAAGGAGTTGTCGACAGTCTTGAAAATGTGGTAGCCTGGCTATAGATGTTTTTCCTGCTGCTCTTAAGCTCTCTTGCGCTGAACTGACCTTTGACCTGGGGGTCCAAATATAAAGGAAGCATTTACTCATGCAATCACACACATGAAGACATAAAAGTGGTGGAACAGGACTGAGAGTCTCAGTTTTTCCACTTTTTACAAACCATATAGTTGTAAAATGCAACAAAATACTAGAATGTAGTAGATATCAAAAATATAGTGATATCAAAAATATATAAAGAAATATGGTGAATTTCTGTGAGGACATTTTCACCTACAGTTGCTACAGACATAAACTGTTTTTGTGAGGAATAGTTTATCCAGAAATTTAAAACACTGTTATTATTTATTAATTCAGCAAAATACTCATCAAGGAATGCACACACACACACACACACACATACATGCATACATACATATATACATATACAGTGCCCTATACAGTGTATTGGAACAGTAAAGACAAAATTGGTTTCTCTGCTGTGGAGTCAAGACATTTGCAAATATGATTAAAAGATGAATGTGCGACAAAAATACAGAATGTCACATTTTATTATTAGGTCTCTCGACACATGTGCATAAAAGATGTTTAACCAATTAAAAAAGGACAGCACTTTTAGAGTTCATCCCACTATCTGATGTGAGCATAAGTATTGGAACAGTTGAATTTAAGGCAGATGTAAAAGATTAAAAGCTAATATTTAGTTGCAGATCCCTTGCATGCAATCAGAGTGAGTCTGCAACCCATACACATCACCAGACTCTTGGTCTTATGCTTTGAAATGCTTTTCCCCAGCCTTTAATGCAGCCAATTCCAACTGTTTTGGGGAGTTTCTGTCTTTAGTCTCCTCTTCAGCTGGTGAAATTAATGTTCAGTCGGATTTAAATCTGGAGATTTGGGCAATCTAAGACTTTACATTTCTTTGCCCTGACAAAGTTCTTGACTGAACTGGCAGGGTGTTGGATCTTTGCCTTATAATAATAATAATAAATTCATTATATTTATATAGCGATTTTCTAGGCTCTCAAATCGCTTTACATAGTCAGGTGGTATCTCCTCATCCACCACTAGTGTGCAGCATCCACTTGGATGATGCGACGGCAGCCATATTGTGCAAGAATGCCCACCACACACCAGCTTACTGGTGGAGAGGCGACAGAGTGATGAAGCCAATCCATTTACACATTTACATTTACACATTTAGCTGACGCTTTTATCCAAAGCGACTTACAATTGCTATATATGTCAGAGGTCACACGCCTCTGGAGCAACTAGGGGTTAAGTGTCTTGCTCAGGGACACATTGGTGTCTCACAGTGGATTCGAACCCGGGTCTCTCACGCCAATGGCATGTGTTTTATCCACTGCGCCAACACCACCCCTCCACCACCAATCCACACCACCACCCCACCACCACCAATCCAGTATGAAGTGCTTTCTAATTAATTTGGTGGCATTTTCTTGAATATTAGTAGCCAAGATGATTTTGTACCCTTCCAAATTCATTCTGTTACTGCCATCATACATTAAGTCATCATTAAAATGAAGAGGTGCTGTTCTAGAGACAGCCATGCATGCCCGTGCCATGATACCACCTCCACCAAGCTTTACAGATGAGGTTGCATGCTTAAGATCATTTGCAGTTCCCTTTTTCTCTCCACACTTTTGATTTCCAATCACTTAGATAAAGGTTAATCTTTGTCTCATCGGTCCATCAACTCAGTTCCAAAACTCTACTGGCTCACATTTGGGAAGAATCTTGCCTTTCTGTTTTTGGTGCTGATCAAAGGTTTGAATCTTGTGCATCTTCTGTAATCCTGTGTCAAATTCTCCTGTGGACTGTAGATTGACAGAGCATCATCCCAGCTTCCTGGAGGTTGTTGGTGATTTTACAGACATGTATTTTAGGGTTCATTTTCACAGCTTTTATGATTTGTCTGTCTTAAACTACTGTTGTTTTTCTTAGCCGATCAGGTCGTCGTTGGTTACTGATGTCGCCGGTAGTTTCCAAACTCTTGATTTCTCCATGCCCTTTGTTTTTCCTATAGTTCTAAATGACTTCCTCTTTTCTTTTAGCATCAAAATATCTTGTTGGCTTCCTCGTCTTCATCATGGTTTGTGTGTGTCATTGTCAAATGCAAGACTTAGAATGCAGAAGCAATGGATATAACTGATAAGACACATTCTCTGCTTTTAATATCTAAAGAATTAACGCAACGGACACAGCTGAACACTTAGAAAGACCTGCGAGGCAATTGTTCCAATACTTATGCTCACATCTGATAGGGAGATGAAACTTTGTGTTGAATATACGTGTGTGTGTGTGTGTGTATATATATATATATATATATATATGTGTGTGTGTGTGTGTGTGTGTGTGTGTGTGCGTGTGTGTGTTGACTCACACACACAAATATTTATGAGTCAACATCTGTAACTATATTGAGCTTGGTTGGCTTGTATGTATGGTAACAAATGCAACTACAGGGCTTGCTATAAAAGACCAGAAGTTTTGTACATGTTTAGAATACGTCAACACCAAACCACTGACCTAAACTTGTTTAAAATTCTACTCTGCTAAAATTACAACAAAAGAAAACCAAAACGAACTGAACATTATTCTGCAGTGAAATAAACTGTCCACTGCTGACAGAGTGACTGTAAAATATGATAAAATATGATGCAAGTGTTGAATTATGAACTTTAACCAGATGATGTTGCTTAAAAAATGTTTGTTTGTGTACAGGTTTGGCTGTACTTGTGAGAGACAAATTTGTGAAAATGTCCTCACAAATTGAGCTAATCATGGTGAAATCTGACTTGTGAAGTGGTCCTTACGATTTGAAATGCTCATACATCAGCCAATTTGGCACAACTGGTTTGTGTGAAGTTCAGTTTATGGTCACAATAGTAAATATCATTAACCTAGATTAAAAGAAAACTCTGTGTCTATGAGAGTTCCTCACTGGTATAACTTCAAAAGACACAAAAACGACATAAATAGGTTTCTATGTGGGATAGTTCAACGAAAATGAAAAGTCATCATTCATTCACGTGATGTCATTCCATACCTATATATGGATTTTTATGTGGAACATAAAAGAACATATTTTTAGAAATGTCTCAGTGTTTTGTTTTGTCCATTCAGTAGAAGTTAACGGTAACCAAAGCTAACTAGTTCTTCACAATATATTTTGAATTCCACAGAAGAATGAAAGTCATACAGTTTGGGAACCACATGAGGTTGAGAGTATAAAAACCAGTGTGTCTACGAGATCTTCTGACCAGTATAGTGAAACCAGTATTTGTGTAACTGTGACAGAGGTGACCTTGATGGATGAGTAATATTGCTCTCATATTTATAACTTACATCTGACATTTTATTGTGATGCTACTGAATGCATTGAAGTGACTGAAATTTGGCAAGTATTCATGTCAAACTTTCATGGCAGTACAATAATAAATGACTGAACTTATTTCTTAACCATGTTGTGAATGTCTAACCGCCACATATTTTTAGGCTAACGTACACAATGAACACGAAGAGCTTTTTAATAGTTCAAGTGCACAGTTACTAGTTGCTAGTTCATGTGACTGTCGGTCGTATTTGGCTACTAAATTAATAATTTAAACATTCCAATGCTGGTTTTTATGTCCTACACAACAATCAGTGTCCTCAGCACTTCTCCTTCAAGAGGGACTTCGAGGAAACATTGTGTTATTTTTAGACAACTATTTATGCTTCTCGCCAAGCAACACTGCAGGGTTAGCTAAAAGCATTTTCCAGACATCAAATTGTCTTCCCAGTTCTTTATGAAAGTGTTTAAGAAGTTAACATACCCAGTAACATAGTTTCGAGTTTCTTGCGGTCAACTCGAAACCTTTCCTCGGTCCAGTCTGGGTCAGGCGGGGAGATGTGGCCGCAGTGGCCGCTAGAGTCATCCTCGGACACGGCTGACGGCGAGTCGTCACTCCGCTCGCTGCTGGAGCACTGATCATGATGCATGAAACCCAGCGGCTCTGCCATTGCGCTTTAAAGTTTTACTAACGTACTAAACGGGGTTCATATGTGGAAGAGGCAAACGGCAAGTCAATATAAGGAGTAAAACATTACGTTTCCAGGCAAGTTTTTCCAATTCTGCCTTTGAAGTCCTTTAAGCACCTCTGGCCAGTTACTGCCCCCGAGAAAAATCAATCTGCCCCTAGATTCCTCTCCCCTCCACTTTTCCTCAGGCTCCAAGACCAGAACACACTATAGTTGGAGGACATGGATGCATAGTCGGATTATGCTCCTGTGGGAGCATTCACTTGTCAGGACACCGCCCACTCTCCTCCCAAAACTTTGTCATCATCAAATCCAGTTCGCGCGCCTACAGTTTCCCCTGCACGCGCAAAATAGAACATTATTAAATTTTTAAAGTTGAAAATAGATTACAATGCAATATTACAAAACGACTTTCATGCATTTTCTATGATTGACATGTTTTCAATTACTGAATTAAATATTTATATGTAGCCTAGCCTATGTATGTAGGCTATTTATTTATTAAAACCTTTTTGACTTAAAAAATGTCTAGGCAGTAACTCTAGAAAAAAAAAACATAATTAAAAGAATGGCATTCTTGAAAAAAGAAACGTTGGCACTAGTTAAGTAGTTTGCCAGAATGTTTTATAACTATCGGTGAAGCATTTATTATTCCAATAAACGTTTGCAGTGTGGCCGAACATACAGGAATTCAATGTTGTTGTCGCGTAAAACGAAAACCTTATACACACACACACACATTTCAATTAAAACAGAAAATTAGACAAATACACCTATATCTTTTTCATAAATTAAAATATTTCATTCTGATTAGAGCAAACTCTAAGAAAAGGTAATTAACTTAAAAGTTGTATTTTTTTGTAAATTTGTATTGTACTTTGTATTTTTATGTAAGAGAAAGTGTTTACTTCACAAGGACATTGACGTTTTTAGTCAACAAATCAACCCTTTTGTAGAAAATATTTTTTTGATCCCTAAAATATGGTCAAAAGAGATTACATTTTGACTGACGTTAAGTGGATTAATATTTTGAAACAAAAACAAAAAAAACCGCATAAAGCGTCATTGCATGACAGCTATATGGTGGGGACAAAACGTGTAAACATCGACATCTAGTGGCACAAAGCTACGACACAACATAAAATTTGAGCAGAATGTGTTTAGCAAGGTTGTCCAAACTCGGTCCAGGAGGACAGCTAGTGACTGCTTCAGAGTTTAGCTCCAACTTGCACCTTCCTGGAAGTTTCTAGTATGTCTAGTATTACCTTAAACAGCTGGTTCAGCTGTGTTTAATTGGGGTTGGAGCTGAACTCTGCAGGACCCTCCAGGAGCAGGATTGGACACCCCTGGTGTATAGTTTCATCCCTGATGTGAGCTAATTCCAAAATTACACAGATATTGAAAACATCTCATTGTCAAACAATATACCAGGGTCATCATAAAACAGCTGCAGTGAGACATATTTTATAATAACACCTTTTAATGCAAAAACAATAAAAATGATCCAGTATTGTATTTATTTCTATACAATAAAATTTCTAAAATTTAACTAATTCATTGGAAAATAAAACAATATTTTTTTGTTATGTGTTAACTGACAGTTTGTTCCAGGATGCCTCTGTGAACAAAGGGACAAGTGACTTGGCCTCCTGAACAAGGATTTTATATGTATTTACTGTATATGTGTTTGTGTTGGGGATGTTTGTCTGTTGATAAATGTCTCGTCTCTGTACAGGTGCATTGCAGAGTCGTGTGCAGTAATAGTGTCCATGTGCAACCATGTCAGAATCTTGCCATCCAGTTACATCGCATACTTCTGAGTCCATTCCCTTGCCAGTCTGTTATACCTAAAAGACAAGAAAAGACATCTTCATTAAAAGGAATAGCACTCTTGATGAAGCATTCGGAGTCATTTGGGTACTCAAACACTTTTGTATTAATAAATAGTAATAAAAAAAAAAGAAAATGTAGAAAAGAAATGCAGCTTTGATTGAACCAGATGGTTCATACAGACAGGGGGGCTACATGCCCCCATATCGCTACCAATTTAATCCCCAGTGTCAGCCCCGCTGCCTTCTTTAAATAGCAATGATTGACATAGTGATAACCATAGCAATGGACAGGACAAAAATCTATGTGAAAATAGATGTGCATTAAGGCTAGAGCACTGTCAGTGATTTAATTCTGGAAAGGGGACTGGCCAAGACAGAGCATGTTCAGAGAGAGAGATCCAATTCACAGACCAAAGACGTGTGTAAACTTATCATATCAACCAGTAATTTCATTTGCAGTAAAAAGATGACAGAAAGTTCAATCTCTTTAAGTTATTCTTGACTGTGCTGTGATTATTGACTGCTTTGATGCCGTAGGACATTGTTTTGATACTTCTATCCCCCCCTTCTATCTCCCCCCCAAGAGTTAAATGCATACAGATATAGCCATTTTACAAATAAACTCGCACTTAACAAAACTCACTTACTTATCTTTGTCCGATTTGTAGATGTGTGCAATATCTGGAACTAAAGGGTCATCTGGATTCGGGTCACAAAGGAGGGAGCATATGGATAATAAAACTGAAAAACAGCAACAGAAAACAGCTGAATCATTTTAGTGGTGCTAATAAAAGTAAGATGAATATTTCTCATATTTAATGAAATAAAATCACTTAAAGTCTTAATTCTGAGCTCCACCTCTTTCAGTTGTATACTCCTTGCAATGGAGGATTATATTTCCTTTATCAGGATCTAGATGTAATCTAATTGGACGTTTATGATGAAAAGATCACATTTGTGCTCTCTAACCTTTGGATACCGTGAGGGCGGGTGACCACTGGGAGCGCAGAATGTCCAAACAGATGCTTCCATTACTGTTGATATTTGGGTGGTAGATTTTTGTTGTGAAGGCAACCTGTCAGCAACATAGTATCAGTTTATCTAACAACAAATCAGTTATTGAAGGGGAAAGAACAGTTGTAGTTCTCCACTCACTTTTGGTGGTTTAAAAGGATAATCAGTCGGGAAATGGATTGTGAGGAAGAAAACCCCTCCCTGATATGGACTATCACTCTAGGGGGAGATAAAAAGATATCATTTGTGTATGACCGAAGCCAATCCCTTTGTTTTACTGAACCAATAACTAATTTCCTAAAATAAACATTAACCTGGAATTACTCATGTGTACTTACTGGGCCCATTATTGTCGCCTGCCAGTGAAACACTGAAAGTGCAAATAGAAGATATATTGAGCAGACCGTCCTGTCAAAGTATTAAAGGCCAGTAATGAGTACATAGTTAGCAGACACACTTACAGTCTTCTCCAAGTGGTCCAGCTGAGCACTGCGAGGGTGGATCCCGTTGCAAGTCCTGTAGCTCCTACAAATACAGTATAAATGCATGTAAATGTCTATGATTCAAAAACAGACTTGCATGTTGCTGACAGTTCAGAGTAAAAACAAAAACAAAAAAACAACCTAATATCAAGTTTTGATATATATAAAATTCATAAGCAGTAATCCAGGTCTTATAAATGAATAATAGGAAATAAAGAATGTGTTTTACAGTATTTATTTAATAGCTTATTCTTTCTTTATTTTTACTTTAAATGTTCATTTTAAGTAAACATTGTTACGTGCTTCTGTCATTTAATTTACATTTATTTCAGTTCTAGATTTAGTCAGTTTTGTACTTTAAATTCAAATGATTTATTTCAGTTAGTTTCCAAGGCTCTGTTTACGTTTTTCATCGCATATTTACACTTCATTTTAACCTTATTTTAATTCATGAAAACATTTTATTTTAATCTAACACACACACACACACAGATATATATACATACCAACGTTATATATTATATAATCAGTGTAGTTATGACTTTCATATTATATTGTACGCTACATAGAGAATTATTTTATGAAATACTTACTCTTTAAATAAGGTAAACCTTTTTAACTAGAGCTGCTCAAAACATCCGTCGACAGTCTAAATCGATACAATGGTATACACACTAGAATTATAATGTAACATTTTTGATGTCCTGTAAGACTTCAGCCCTCTTTGTTCTCAACATCAAGCTCTTTTCATCTGGCCGACAAATAAATTATTCTACCATTCTGACTTTAGTAATGGGGACCGAGAGATGCTTCACTGTATCAGCCTTGTGTAGATCTTTTGAATCGCCGGTATGCTATTCTACTCTCAAGACATTTATTCTGTTTAGAAAAAATATATATATTACCTTTTGGATCCTTTTCAAAGCCATCAGAGCTCCGCTTCTTTTCTCCGCCTGAGGATGTGAAGGGAACAACAATGAGAGGGCGGACATTAGGGCAGTCTACTTCAAAATAAAAGTCTTTGTAACCTGTCATGGAACTGTGCGCAAACAGCAAAATAAAGCACCGTGTGGGATGGCTTGTTCTGTGAGGTTCAGGATGAGAATGGTTTAGATTTAATTCAGAATTACTATGACTTTAAATAATAATTAATTTAAATTAGATTTAATGCATTGGTACACAGACACTTCTGTTCATTAAGAAAGTCAGATGGCTGTGCTCAGCCCTCATTTTAATGGAATTAGGTCATCGGACACAGGAGTCCTGGCAATAAATAAGAGTTATCCATAAAATCAGTGTCGGCCCGTCCATCAGGCGATACAGGCGGTCGCCTGGGGCCCCTCTTTGATTTGAGGCTCCCGCTAATGATTTCACGCACTTTTAAATGTTTTATTTTCTCAAATGTCCACATTTAGTAGCTATGAGTGGTCAGTCTATGGTGGTCATTTGTCAAATATAATGCTTTTGTAATGCACAGACCCCATTAAACACGATACAATTTACAATGACGGTGAGCAAAATAGAAAACATATTTTATTAAAAGAATATTTCTGAATAATTCATACATGACAAATAGCTGAAAACGATAATAATAATAATAATAATAATAATAATAATAAACTGTCTAAATAAAAGCGGAAAAAAGATTAGAAACATATACAGCAGCACCACACTCTATTTAGCATAACACCTCCCACAATAGGCTATTGGGTGTTTGTTACAGGTAATAAAAATGTATACACTTAAATATTGAAATTGTATTTTATGTGCTCTCTTCTCACTGTTTTTAAACCAGTGGGCTCAATTTTTTTTTATCTCGCCTAGGGCCCCACAATGCTTCGGGCCGGCACTGCATAAAATCCTGCACTAAGTGTGTGTATGTTCCCAAGGAATGATCAATGAATACTAAGTGATTTAAAGCACCTGCCAAATTAATGCATGTAAATGTAGCCCCAAATGTATTAGCCAGGAAGGCAAGACAGAGTGTTTAGTAGTGGATGAGTGGCGAGGGATTACTGTAATTCATTTTTGATGCAGGATGCAGGATGCAGATGTTCTGTGTGCCAATCGCAAATTAGAGCTAATCCCAATAAACAACATATCAGACAGAGTTACTGCCTGCATCATCTGCAGTGAGCTCCACTTCACTGTGGTGTGTTACTTGATGAAAATAATCTGCTTGTTTGTGTAGTTTTGTGCCCATATCTTTCAAATCATGTCTGTTCAGAGATAATTTCATGTTATAAAGGTTGTTCATACTGGTTATTTGTTTCCTTAGAGTGAATTTTTTTTTTAAAGTATTTTTATTGTATCATATTTGTATCTTATTATAATATTATATTATATAGACTCAGTAACAAATTTCATTTTATTATTATTTATTTTACAATTTAAATATATGATTTATATTGTTTTTATTTATTTATAATATTATAACATATTATTGTTGATATATATATATATATATATATATATATATATATATATATATATATATATATTATTTTTATATATTATTATATTATTTATATATAATATATAATTTAGAAATGTATTGTGTTATATTTAATGCATTATATATATTCTAAACACATTCTCAAAATATGAAGCAAAGGGTTTAGCTCTTATTTATTTGATTTATTGCAGTTTGCAGCCTTCTTTCATATGGCCACTAGACGGAAGCACTACACGATCAAAACATGTTCAGCTGTTATGTTATTGCGTTGTAGACCTTTATAGGCATTGTGCATCTCATTGACTTTAGATTCAGGACACTCAGAAAATATAGTAAATATATATATATTGTATGTCTGCCACCCCATTGAACGCAAACACAAACAATATTATAGAGGTTTAGTGTATTGTTTACCAGCTGAGGTGAGTAGGCTATGAACAGATTATATCGTACCTTATGATTACAGAAACTTTAGTAGTCAAACCACGAAATTTACAACATTGTCTTGGGTATGTGTTTTAGTTATGCATTAAAATGCCAACTGGTCTCGCTTCAGACAACCTTGTCAATTTCATCAGGGAAACGCTGAACCAAATCGGCTTTGTTCGGTGATTTCACAGGGCTTGCCAAACGACTACCGAGTGCCAAAAACACATCTGCATGTTTGGAGCTCTCCGCACTGCTAAGCTACTTACAAATTAGCAGTGGACATAATATTTTCTCTTCATCGTTATCATAAACATCACAGCTTTGGTGTCTGCCAATCCACAGTACAATAAACATGGTTAATTTTTACAACTGGTGCTTGGCTCTGAATCATCTGAAAATCACCTGTGTGGGGTTAAAGTTAAACCTATAATCAGAAAAGATGTTGAAATGGGATTATTATGATTATTTTCTGTTATTATTATTATTTTATTATTATTATCTGTTTTATATGATTATTATTATTATTATTATTATCGTAACATTCAGCGGTCTGTCAGATGTTGCACTTACAAAATTATTCAAAAAGTAACGGGATCTACTTTTAGAGGGGAAAAAATAAACAATCACACCGTCATAAAGTCACACCGTGCTACAGATGTTTATTGTGACTTTTTTTTGGTATGTGCCCTAAAATCTTTTTTTTTTTTTTTTTCATTAATAGCCGTGAAACAAAAGGCAGGATTATCTTCCTGTCTGATCCTGTGTATAATAGTTTAAAAAGGACCCATCATCTATAATTGTTATTCTGTTAAGGGCAGTTGACACGAAAGATTATTGGGATCAGCAGTGGTTGATAGTATTTTAATAATTTAATTCCTGGGTCCTGAGCTTGTCTCGGGCTGAAGTGTTTTAATCTCTGTTTTCATGCCCCTCTCCTCTGCTAATCTGTTTTTCTATTATTCTCTTTAAACCCCTAACAAAACAATTACTTTTCCTAATGTCATATTATTGAGATTACCTTTAAAAAGCAATAGATACTATCAAATAGTTTATATCTACCCATTAACAAATGACAATCAATTTAGCCTAAATTGTGCGGCCGTTTGTAATTCCAATTTAGCTTTATCTACAATTATATCTACAAAAACAGTCTGTTAAGATTTTGATATTGCTAACTGGTATTTGTAATCATTTTATTTAAATGCATTATCGTATCGTATTGAAATGCTGTATTTAACATATCTGCAGAGCTTTTGCTGAGGTTGTTAAAATAAAAATATCTGGGAACGGATCATGCAAGCTGATGTGTATTACAACCCGAATTCCGGAAAAATTGGGACGTTTTTTAAATTTTAATAAAATGAAAACTAAAGGAATTTCAAATCACATGAGCCAATATTTTATTCACATTAGAACATAGATAACTTAGCAAATGTTTAAACTGAGAAATTTTACACTTTTATCCACTTAATTAGCTCATTTAAAATGTAATGCCTGCTACAGGTCTCAAAAAAGTTGGCACGGGGGCAACAAATGGCTAAAAAAGCAAGCAGTTTTGAAAAGATTCAGCTGGGAGAACATCTAGTGATTAATTAAGTTAATTGATATCAGGTCTGTAACATGATTAGCTATAAAAGCTTTGTCTTAGAGAAGCAGAGTCTCTCAGAAGTAAAGATGGGCAGAGGCTCTCCAATCTGTGAAAGACTGCGTAAAAAAATTGTGGAAAACTTTAAAAACAATGTTCCTCAACGTCAAATTGCAAAGGCTTTGCAAATCTCATCATCTACAGTGCATAACATCATCATAAGATTCAGAGAAACTGGAGAAATCTCTGTGCGTAAGGGACAAGGCCGGAGACCTTTATTGGATGCCCGTGGTCTTCGGGCTCTCAGACGACACTGCATCACTCATCGGCATGATTGTGTCAATGACATTACTAAATGGGCCCAGGAATACTTTCAGAAACCATTGTCGGTAAACACAATCCGCCGTGCCATCAGCAGATGCCAACTAAAGCTCTATCATGCAAAAAGGAAGCCATATGTGAACATGGTCCAGAAGCGCCGTCGTGTCCTGTGGGCCAAGGCTCATTTAAAATGGACTATTTCAAAGTGGAATAGTGTTTTATGGTCAGACGAGTCCAAATTTTACATTCTTGTTGGAAATCACGGACGCCGTGTCCTCCGGGCTAAAGAGGAGGGAGACCTTCCAGCATGTTATCAGCGTTCAGTTCAAAAGCCAGCATCTCTGATGGTATGGGGGTGCATAAGTGCATACGGTATGGGCAGCTTGCATGTTTTGGAAGGCTCTGTGAATGCTGAAAGGTATATAAAGGTTTTAGAGCAACATATGCTTCCCTCCAAACAACGTCTATTTCAGGGAAGGCCTTGTTTATTTCAGCAGGACAATGCAAAACCACATACTGCAGCTATAACAACAGCATGGCTTCGTCGTAGAAGAGTCCGGGTGCTAACCTGGCCTGCCTGCAGTCCAGATCTTTCACCTATAGAGAACATTTGGCGCATCATTAAATGAAAAATACGTCAAAGACGACCACGAACTCTTCAGCAGCTGGAAATCTATATAAGGCAAGAATGGGACCAAATTCCAACAGCAAAACTCCAGCAACTCATAGCCTCAATGCCCAGACGTCTTCAAACTGTTTTGAAAAGAAAAGGAGATGCTACACCATGGTAAACATGCCCCGTCCCAACTATTTTGAGACCTGTATCAGAAATCAAAATTGAAATGAGCTCATTTTGTGCATAAAATTGTAAACTTTCTCAGTTTAAACATTTGCTATGTTATCTATGTTCTATTGTGAATAAAATATTGGCTCATGTGATTTGAAATTCCTTTAGTTTTCATTTTATTAAAATGTAAAAAACGTCCCAACTTTTCCGGAATTCGGGTTGTAAATATGAATGGGCTATTGAGTAGTTTGACAGTTTCTGGGAAACAAACTGCTTAATCTTGTTGTTGTTTGGCTTAAATATTATTTTTTCCACATTAAGTGTTAACAGACCATCTAATAGGTCAGGTTGTATAATGGAAGACATCTGTATACCTTTCTCATGTGTTTGACAGCAAGAAGACTGGGACCAGTGATGAGCCTTTTTCTTAAACTTCCTCTTCTATGTAACAAGTCAATGTAATTTTTTTCAAGTCAAGGCAATATTTTTATATCTGTGTGCTGAAACAATAAAGAAACAGAAAGCAGGAATCAAAAGCATAATTTTTTTGTTGTTGTTTTCATTATGTGGATTTGTTTTTGCTGGTATTATATTGCTCTGTTAATGACATTGATCAATGCAAAACATTCATCATCACAGCAGGTAAAGTGCTTTAGAATCCTTTCTGTTCCACAGACACAAACCTTTTGACAGAAGAAGAAAGAAAATATATAAAAAATAATAATAATAATAATTTAAAACTTATTTTAAATCAGATTTATGGATAATTCCCATGAACGTAACATAAAACATAATATTTAACACTTTTTACATGAATACTTTTTACACATGAAAGATAAAATAATTTAGAATAAAAAGTCTCGTAATCAAATACTTGATAAACAACAACAACAACAACAACAAAAAAATCATAATACAGGAAAGCTGACAAAACAAAACCATTGTCAAAAGATGACAGACTATATAAACCTTTTTGCCCCTTTTTACTGCGTGTGCACTTCAATATTGTCCATATTAATTGGCATATTTAACTCTCAGTTTCAGAATCACTGCCGTCTCCTGTGCGAGGTGGTGATCTTTTCAAAGTGCTTTTACTCTCTTGTTTTGAAGTGCTGGACAAATCTATTGCCATGTCCTCTGAGTCGTCTGCTCCGGTAGTTCCACTCGACCATGTTGTGTCACTGTCCTTCCCCTTGTGTTCGTCTGAATATGAATCTGAATGCGTCGATTCAGGTGAACCGGGAGCTTTTTTTGTGATTTCCAGAGATTTTTTGTGCATTCCTGAAAGAATAAAATGCAGATGAAATTAAAAAAAAATGTAGCTTAAGTTGCCAAATATTTGTAGTTGGATTACAAAACACTTTTAAGTCAGACCCTGGGTCTGTTTTAAGCCCAGTTCATGTGAATTAAAATTTTATGCATTGCAAGTGTAAAATATGGGCAACAGACATTCACAAGACACCTCAGCTATGTATTCAAGTGATCAAATACATATTTGAGTCTTTGAGTATTAAATAGAAAAACCACCTGCTGGCTCACCTAGAAGCCAGGGAGCACAGGAGCCCATCATGCCATTCTTGGCCGAATTGATGATGGATTCTGGAAGTGGAATGGAGTGACGGACCATCGCACCATAGAGCCCATATTCTGCCATAACGCTGCTGCGGCCCCAGCACTTCTCCCTTTTCCTCCACTTAGCACGGCGATTTTGAAACCATACCTGGGCAAAAACAAGTCTGGGCATTAGCTAATGGAAAGAGAGAAAGATCAAGTAAGAAAAAGAGAAGGAAAAACTGTGAAAATCATTGTATACCTGTATCCTGTCCTCTGGTAGCTCTGTCTTCATGGCCAGCATTTCTCTTGCGTACACATCTGGATAGTGCGCTTCATGGAAGGCTTTCTCCAGCTCCTCAAGCTGATGCGAAGTGAAAACTGTCCTGAAAATCAAAAAGAGATGTGTGGTTAATAAAACCAATTACCAGATGTCACGCTGTCTGGTCTCTGTTTCCCTGAGTCTCCACTAGTGGTCTCACTTCCCCATAGGCACCTCACCGTACTACAATTCCCACAAAGCCTTGTCCCTTCATCACAGTAATTGCACTCCTGTTAATTGCACTCAGGTGTCTTCACTTGTTAGTCATTATCCTCCCTATATTAACCAGTCCTTTTCTGTTTGTCTGCATGGAGTCCTTTCTTTCCGTCACTCAGTTTCCTCGTCTTCCAAGTTCCTCGTCTTCCGAGTTCCTCGTCTTCCGAGTTCCTGTTCCTGTTCCCGTTCCCGTTCCTTTCCTGTTTGTTTATTTGTTGGTTGGATTTATGGTTTTGACCCCTGCTTGTTGATTTCTCTTTAGATTACCCATTAAACCCATACTGCGATTGGATCTCTCGTCTCCTGCGTTTCACTGGGTCTCCGACCGTAACAGAAGGACTCCATCAATGTCGAGATCCAGCGGTGTGGGACTTCATTCCCGTTCCCCAGCCAGTTTGGTGGAGCGGAGGGCGAAATATTTAAAACTAACCACCCTCCGCCAAGAGGGCAATGAGGTGGGTGCCATGGCACAAATGTTCTGGTCCCTATAGCTGAGGGGATGGGATATAATGCCACAGCACAAGGTGGTCACCAGTCCCGTGTCATGACGCAAGATGGCCGCCAGCCCAGCACCACAGCACAAGATGGCCGCCAGCCCGGCACCACTGCCCAAGATGACCACCAGCCCGGCGCCACAGCACAAGATGGCCACCGGTCCAGTGCCACTGCCCAAGATGACCGCCGGCCCAGTGCCACTGCCCAAGACGGCCGCCGGCCCAGCGCCATGGCCCAAGATGGCCGCCGGTCCAGAGTCATGGCACAAGATGACTGCTTGTCCAGCGCCTCTGCACAGGATGACAGCCACAGTTGACCCTCCAGAGTCGAGTCAGGTTCCCGTTGACCCTCCAGAGTCGAGTCAGGTTCCCGTTGACCCTCCAGAGTCGAGTCAAGTCACCGTTGACCCTCCTGAGTCGGGTCAAGTCACCGTTGACCTTCCGGAGTCAGGGCTAGTCACCGTTGACCTTCCGGAGTCAGGGCTAGTCACCGTTGACCTTCCGGAGTCAGGGCTAGTCACCGTTAACCTTCCGGAGTCAGGGCTAGTCACCGTTGACCTTCTGGAGTCAGGGCTAGTCACCATTGACCTTCTGGAGTCAGGGCTAGTCACCATTGACCTTCCGGAGTCAGGGCTAGTCACCGTTGACACTCCAGAGTCAGGGCTAGTCACCGTTGACACTCCAGAGTCAAGTCAAGTCACCGGTAATCTTCATGGGCAAGGGCAAGTCACCAATGATCTTCATGGGCAAAGTCCAGTCACCAGTTTTCTACATGGGCAAAGGCAAGTCACCATTGATCTTCATGAACAAATGCAAGTCACCAATGATCTTAATGAGCAGAGTCAGGCCACCAATGATCTTCATGAGCAGAGTCAAGTCAGCATTGATCTTCCTGAATCCAGTCTAAACACCATGGAATTACCAGAGTCTCTCCACGTCTCTGTGGAACTACCAGAGCCTCCCCATGTCTCTGCTGAACTACCAGAGCCTTTCCACATCTCTGTTGAACTACCAGAGCCTCTCCACGCCTCTGCTGAACTACCAGAGCTTCTCCATGTCTCTGCTAAACTACTAGAGCCTCTCCACGCCTCTGCTGAACTACCAGAGCCTCTCCACGTCTCTGCTGAACTACCAGAGCCTCTCCACGCCTCTGCTGAACTACCAGAGCCTCTCCACGTCTCTGCTAAACTACCAGAGCTTCTCCTCGTCTCGGCTGAACTACCAGAGCCTCTCCTCACCTCTGCGGAACTTCCAGAGCCTCGTCACGTCTTAGCCGAACTCTCTGAGCGCCCGACTGATCCTGTCGTGGCCACGGAGGCCACCCTTAACTTGTTCATGTTCTCTGTTTCAGACTTGCCTAACCAGACTTGCTCTCCTGTGTCATCGACCCCACTGTGGTGGTCTTCTGCGCTGCCCGGGTGGCCCTCTGCCTCGACCGCATGGATGTGGTGGTCTTCTGCGCCGCCCTGGTGGGCTTCCGTCTCGACCACACGGATGTGGTGGACTTCTGCGCCGCCCTGGTGGGCTTCTGTCTCGACCGCACGGATGTGGTGGTCTTCTGTGCCGCCCTGGTGGGCTTCCGTCTCGACCGCACGGATGTGGTGGTCTTCTGTGTGGCCCTGGTGTGCTTCTGTCTCGACCGCACGGATGTGGTGGTCTTCTGCGCCGCCCGGGTGGGCTTCTGTCTCGACCGCACGGATGTGGTGGTCTTCTGCGCCGCCCGGGTGGGCTTCTGTCTCGACTGCACGGATGTGGTGGTCTTCTGCGCCGCCCTGGTGGGCTTTTGTCACGACCGCACGGATGCGGTGGTCTTCTGCGCCGCCCTGGGGGGCTTCTGTCTCAACCGCAGGGCTCCAATTCCACCATGCTCCTCTCTGGATTCCTGCCCTATCGGTTTGGCCCTGGGACACTCTCCTCTTCCCTCTATGGACCTGGCCCTCCGTCCCTCCCCCTGATCCTCCGCCAGTCCACCTCCCTCCTGGGCTTCTCGTTTTTGTTTTTCTCTCTGTTTCCCTCTATGGACCTGGCCCTCCGTCCCTCTCCCTGATCCTCCGCCGGTCCACCTTCCTCCTGGGCTCCTTGTTTTTGTTTTCTTGTCTCTGTTTCCCCATTTTACCTGACCCTCCATCCCTCCCCCTGGTCCTTCGCCACTCCACCTCCCTACTGGTCTCTGTGTTCCTTGGTCTCTTCTTGGGTTCAGGTGGAGCATCTGGTAGCTGCTCCGTGGAGGAGGGGGTAATGTCAGGCTGTCTGGTCTCTGTTTCCCTGAGTCTCCACTAGTGGTCTCACTTCCCCATAGGCACCTCACTGTAGGCACTACAATTCCCACAAAGCCTTGTCCCTACATCACAGTAATTGCACTCCTGTTAATTGCACTCAGGTGTCTTCACTTGTTAGTCATTATCCTCCCTATATTAACCAGTCCTTTCTGTTTGTCTGCATGGAGTCCTTTCTTTCCATCACTCAGTTTCCTCGTCTTCCGAGTTCCTGTACCCATTCCTGTTCCCGTTTATCTGTTTCCCTGTTGTTTATTTGTTGGATGGATTTATGGTTTTGACCCCTGCTTGTTGATTTCTCTTTGGATTACCCATTAAACCCATACTGCGATTGGATCTCTCGTCTCCTGCGTTTCACTGGGTCTCCGACTGTAACACCAGATCCTTACATAACAAACATTTAATGTAATATTTAATTTCATTACATACCTGTGCCTTCGCTTCTTCCTCTTTTGTGAGTTCCCTGAGTTCTTCCCATCATTGTTATCCCCAGAAAGACAATCATCATCTGTAATGAAAAACATTATTTATTTTTATAAAAAATAAAATTCCTTGACAGATTATAATAGAATTTCATATGTTGGGTAAAGGGGATTTATTATTATTTAAAAAATTATATATATATATATTTTTTTTTTTAATGTATATACAATATAATATAAAAAAGTAACTAAAATGTTCTTTAATTTAATTTATCAGTTTTTACAAATTCAAAAAAGTCAAAAACATTTAATATGACTTAATAAACCTGACTATATTAGGTTAAATCATCAATTCATTTTTTAAAGGGGATGTCGAGTAGATATTTTTACCGCTAAAGGTTGCCAATTTTTATTTAGATTATTATTTCAGATTCCATCAAATTAAAAGTCACAATAATGAAAAAAATAAAATAAAAAATCATTGCAAAAAGATAAAAGGTAAATTTCAGGGTCAGTTTCAGCACCAACTTCAGTGAACAGCTCTTTGGCTGATTCAACAAACAATAAAGTGATTTGTACCGGAATAGGCGTCTCGTTGCTGTTCTAGATTCTGCATGAAGTGACTCTCTGTCCGTGACTGCAGGAGCGGGATGTGGCTCGGGAGAAAACACGAGGAACCGGGAGGTTGTTGTGCCGCCAAACTGCAGAGAAAACCCAAGCCGAGCGGCAAAGTGCCTCCCGGGAAAGCAAATCCTCCGAGCGCCGCGCTCTGCCCCTCTCCATTGGCCCCCGCGCCAGGACCGGACTGATGCGGCTGAAGTTCCGACTCCAGACCGAGCAGATCTGTGATTGCGAATCCTTTGGACCTAAATCCAGATCCATTAAGACGTGATTTGTCGATTCCGAATGATGGATACAGTTTAACCTTAGGTTTTTCGTCTATAGTCTCTTCTTTTCCCGTCATGGTGGCAGTGTGTTAAATTCACCTTCTTTCTGAGGAGGTCAGGTTGGTGGGACGGTTAAGCGCTCTGGCGGGACTATTTATCCGTCTGTCCAGTCCAGTAGATCGTCGCACTGTCCAATCAGATTCAAAGTCTGATACGTCCATGAGAAGGCGTTTCCCTTTTTCAATCACAAAGGATTAATTGCCACCAATTTTCCCTTTAATCCGATAAGGATTTTCCTCTTCTATCTGAATTGGTCCTAAGAAGTTTTCCCCGTTTAGATGGAAGATTTCGCTCATATCCGCAGACTGTAACGCGTTAAAAATGTTTAATGTTTCATTTGGAGTCAGAATATAAATTAATTAGAAACAAGAAACCAGAACGAGATAAATATTCAAAATTGTAGTGACTAACTAACGTTTCGTGATATTTCTTTATCATTCGATAGCTGTAATCTAATTTGAAATATAATGCCGGAATTAGGCTATAACAAGGCTACTAATTAGCCTACTACTGAGACAAAATAAATAAATAAATAAAAATAATTCTGTTATAAAAGAATAAAAAAAAGAACTTAAAACAATTAAAACGCAATTTCTCTTCTAAATTATATAACCATAACTATTCATTTAAATAATGTAATATATAGGCTATAGCTTGCACTGGACTACATAGGCCTATAGATTAATTGTAAATAATTGTAAATTATATACAATTTTTTATCTGCCTTAAAAATGTACTCTGCATATTAAAGAGTCTTTTTTCATATCCTCCTGACAAACAGATGGAGTTTGTCCTCGAGGACATCATTTTTTAACGATTTCTCTGACCACTTCCTTTCATTGATCTTTAAAATGGCCGATATTAATTTAGTGATCAAATTCAATACCCTTATGAAAATATGATAATATTTTGTAATGATCATTTAAATCTGACAAATTTTCAAATTGATTGTCATAAATCAACATCTCAGGAAAATGTTATTGTGTTTGAAATCAAAATATGACTTTCTTTTACGAAACAGGATATCCATTTCATACATGTCCACTGTAGAGGACACTAAAAGCATGTTTATTGCACATTTTGGGAGACAACAAATGGAAATAAATTATATTTCAATATTCCTTTGAAAAAGAAGATATCATTATGAAAATCTTGCCAATTACTCCCATTATTACACTTTTTTTCTTTACATGTTGACCAAAATAACAAACTAATATGCAAATTATATACAGTGAATGTAGCTACATTGTACATTATGGGACCGCCCGTTTATGGCCATTTTACGCACATGCTGCATTAAGTAAAATTGTATATCAAAATCAAATCATTCTGTTATATCTTTCCTAGCATATTTGAGAACCATATTTAAGTTTGGTATAAACATTTAAATATGGATTGGGGATTTCTATTTAAAAAAAAAAGTCCTGGTGTCCTTTACAAAGGAGAATACATATGCATAAAACAGCATTTTTCAGAAATGTTATTTTTCCATTGTTATCTTATGCTCTAAACAATGTAATAACATGAAAAAAATATTAAATTAATTTTTTCTTCTGGTATAAGACCATGCGTTTAGGTTGGTGAATAATAACAATAATCATTATTATATTTACTATGATAACACGTTTAATAAATTCATTATTTATAGGACTTGCAATTATTCTAATTTAAATATAAGATATAATGTACTTTACGAATTAGCTGTTTTAGTATATTTAAACCTAAATGTTGCTTTAACATTGAGAAATGTAAACAACGTATTCCATGTTGCATTTAATTATACAAGGTTAGAAAGCAGCTAATCAAGTTTTGACAATGAACTGGTCCGTGCATTTATAAGCCTATCCTATTCCCACCTTTCAGCAAATTTCCTGTCTGGAATTATATTGGAATAAAAACATAGTTTTCTCGACGTGATAACAGAGAATCTGTTTTATTTCGTCGAATGAATTATTACGTCAGCAATGAGGGAAAAAAAGCTCTTCAAGCGTAAAATATTTTGGAAAATGAGGTCAAAGTTAGGGTGACGCTGTCAGATCGACGTGAAGCAGTATATAGTAGCAGAGACCATCCCATGTTTCAATAACAGAGCGAAAACATCTCCGCCAGTCTGTTTCAAAAAGCAGCAATTAGAGAAATCGTCTTACACGAGATAATTAAATGAAGTCCATTAAATTCGTTTACAACATTAATCTGTCATATAAAGAGCTCGACTCTTTAAAATCTGCTTTTAGGGCCCGTTTCCACCAGGACAACCTCCAGCTTTTTAACTGGTAGAGAGCTGCCCCACATAATCCTCATAACTGTAGCCCAATGTAACATAACTAAAACTAGGTCTAAATGTGATCATACTGGAGAAAAAGGAGGGATGGAGATCATTAGACGTCACTCTGAATAATAATCTCTGACTATTTTTATTAAAACAACACCAACAATACTATTAATAATAATTATTATTATTATTGTTAGTAGTAGTAGTAGGCTAGTAGACTATTATTATTATTATATTAATATTATTATTATTGCAGCAACAATATTTATTTTTATTTTTTTATTTTTATATTATAACTTGGTACGAATTGTGAACATATAGGCTAATGAACGAATAATTTCATTTAATAATTTCTTAAATCGATCAACAAAATAAAAAAAAAAATCATTATAATGGATAATTTCTTTAGCCATTATTTCACATAAACAGATACATTGTGAAATTGCGTTAAGATTACATGATTTCCTCACTCAGTTTTCTATTTCAAACGCAAACCCTTTATATATATATATATATATATATATATATATATATATATATAGCCTATATATATATATATATATATATATATATATAGCCTATATATATATATATATATATATATATATATATATATATATATATATATATATATATATATAGCCTATATATATATATATATATATATATATATATATATATATATATATATATATAGCCTATATATATATATATATATATATATATTTTTTTTTTTTTTTGCTAGTTAATTATTTTGATTCTAATACTCCACAATATCTGCTGACCAACAGGTTGCAGTTTAACACTGCAGATCCTTGTAAATAAAATCAGTTATTGTAAAATATTTCTGAAACCATTTAAGTAACGCATCTTTCAGCGTAAAAATACAAATAAAAATTCTTGACCGCTGATTTTTGTTCCTGCTTTTGTTTTTAGGCAGATCATACAATTTTACGGAAACAGACGAATAAAATAAATCCTTACAGAAATCATGGCGCTAAGTAACTGAAGCGAACAACACACAACCTGTGCTTGCGTTAAAGTGAGGGAATAAATTATGCTATTTTAAAGGCAGATTACAAGGCTGGGTTTCATGGTGTCATCAGATAGGATAATCCTGGATTAAACTAATCATTAAATGTTTCTCCGCTCATTATTTTCCAGAGAAGATTTCCAACCGATTCTCCACCGCCAAGATTATTAATCTCTTAAAGAGCGTAACATCAAAAAATCGCTCTTTGCTCTAATTTTCTCTGGCCATGGCGCGCGGCACATGTATGGAGGTTGTTTGACTAATAGACGTGCCACGTGTCCCATTTCTGAACAGCATCCACTCGTCACCCACCCAGCGAGCTCCCAGCAGACTGGCTATTAAGCAATGGGATTTCATACAGATTTCACAGTTAATATAGGGGAAAATATTAGATTTTATAAATTAATCTAAGTATATAAAAAAATAACAATAATATATATATATATATATATATATATATATATATATATATTTTTTTTTTTTTTTTTTTTTTTTTTTTTCAATGTAAACAAGAAAAATTACCACAGGACCTTCACATTTTTCTTGAATGGCTTTAGAGGAACAAGATTTCTCAAAGGATGCTTATTGTACAACATTGAGCAGATGTTCAAATCTGAAACCAAATCCTCGATTCTTGGGTAGCTGTGTGTGTCTGTGCTCAAGGGTCAGAGGTCTTATGTGTTTGTTGTGCAAACATCTGGGCCCTTAGATTTCCAGATGTTCCACCCAATCTATTAAGATTCCAGCTGATTTGTAATCATCAAGAACATGACACACGGCTACTTAAACTCAATCTGACCAATCGTCAGTGCTCAACACTGTACTTCTCATTGCTTTTCAACAACACTAGATGATCACGCTAGACAACTTGTTTAATGTTCCACAAATACGCCATGTGGATCACTTAGTAGTCTATGAAATTCAATCAGAAGAAAGCTGCACCGTCAAGGTTAAGCTTCATCCTGAAATGGCAAACAAGCTGTAACCCAGCATCCTATTTGTCCCAAACCAGGGCAAAATATTAAAAGCGTATATTATTTTTAAGCAAAATGAAATGCCCTCATCCCAACCCTATATAATCTTTTATATAATAATGAAAAACCGATGCAGATGTCCATTCGACTGCTTTCAAACATGCAAAGGGAGACCAGCCCGATAATCATTTTGCTGCATTAGAGGAGAACAGGCTTAACAGCATTTGTGCACAAAATTTCTGAGGGCAAAGATTTGCATTTTGACGGGTAATATTCTGTAAGCTGCTGATCGTTTTTTCCCCCCAAACGTATGCCACATTAATGCCATGAAATGTAATCACAAAAGTATTCATCCTCGAGTGGTAAATAATTTATGTTGAGATTAGGTTTTTGCATTCTTAGCTCCTCTGGCAATTCATTCTGTTTTTGAAATTGGATTGCCTTTTCTTGCTTCACTATCCTTACACACTCTAATAATTGCTCGTCTGCGTCTGATGTTTATTTTCACTGGATCTTCAATAAGTCCAGTTCTCATGAGCCAGCAAACCCTGCAAGGTTCAAGCATGCTCTAAGAAATGATAATCCTCATTGAAATGTATCAATTTTGTTTCACATATAAATTATAACTTTCTTTCTCACAAAAGACATTTGAACATCACTGAACATTGATTTAAACTGTATGAAAAAAAATTGCCAGAAGAAAGAAAGTCAGGAACGACATGAGAGCAACTAAATGACAGAATTGACATTTTTGGGGAACTCTCTTTTTTTTTAAAATTTGAATCAATGCATGACATGGCAGATATTTGACAGGTATTGAATAGCTTATGACTTGTTTATCAGTATTAAATGTGTTTCTTGCTACTGACAAACATCTTTAGAATCTGTTACCAACCACTGAGAGCAATAAAGGCAAAAAAAAACTAGCACACACCCATTCACATGCTAAAATAGATGCATTGTGGGAGGACGTGTGCTACAGACAATGTGTGAGGCGTTAGGACGCGGTTTTCTCCCGCTTTGGGGAATAAGTACAAAAGCACGGAAGAGCCCACCTGGGACTAAGAGAGCCGGGTTAATTAAAAACCTTATGTACACACACACTCATATTCACACTCTGATTAGATGACCTCTGATATCCCTTCTGTGTCAATTACACTCAAAAGCAAAGAGAAATTGGCCAGTCAGTTACAGCTATGAATCACTTATGTAATGTTAATTTGCCTCTCGGGAAGACACTCCAAATTAAGCTAAACTGCTGCTTTAAAATACATTTTTTTGTGTGCAACTATGCTGGATAACAGTCTACTAGAATGTGGATTAATGAAGTCCAATGTGACTAGTTGTAGAAAATGTTGCATATTTTAGGGGTTTCATTAGTTTGGTCACACTTCAGTTTGGGGACCAGTTATCACTATTAACTAATTATAAACTACAACTTTTGCCTCAATAAACTCCTGGTTTGGTGCTTATTTATAGTCATAAGGTAGTTGTTAATGGTGTAGGATTAATTAATCTAAACCATGGTAATGCATTAATAATTGCTTTATAAGTACTAATAAACAGCCAATATGCTAGTAATATGTGTGCTAATAAGCATGCAGCTATTTAATAGTTACAAATAGGGTCATAGATTTGACTATCTTTTTAGTTTATCTTCCACAGAAGATGAAAATTAATACAGCTTTGGAACAACATGAGGGTGAGTAAAATAAACTTAAAGGGATAGTTCACCCAAAAATGAACATTTTGTCATCATTTACTCATACTCATTTACTCATGTTGTTCCAAACCTGACTTTCTTCTGTTGAGCAAAAATATATTTTGAAGAATGCTGACAACCAAAATTTTGGTTTGACTTCTGTTGTATGGACAAAAACATAAAAAATGGGTGCCGAAACTGTTTGGTTACCATCATTCTTCAAAACACCTTGTTTTATGTTCCACAGCAGAAAAAAGACAAATTGGTTTGGAACGACATGAGGGTGAGTAAATGATGACAGAATTTTTGTCTTTGGGTGGACGATCCCTTTATATGTATCATTACACCTTCAACAGAATCAACAAAAGCTTTAACTGTTTAAAAGCAAGGCAATTTGGCAGATGGAAAAGGAACTCATAATTAGAATCTTGAGTGGTTTGCGCGGCACATTGTAAACGATAGCAGTAATTGCTATAATTCTGTATCCAGACAGTGATTATGTCCTGGGTCATCTTTAGCAATGCCCTATAAACACCAGACCCAAATGAGTTTGTTTTTAATTGTTTAGCTGGTCTATTGTTTATACTAGATAAGGAGGCAGCAATAGTCTGGCCACACGTCACCCACTTCAAATCACACCCCGTTCACTGCCTCTGGCCCACTAATTATTCAAAAATGCACATTTATACAAATAGCCCTTGTAGATTAACCTTCAGTAATGTAAACAATGGATAGTCGTGGGGTTAAAGTTTTGTAAATTAGTCAAGACCACTAATGATATCTGATGTCTGTCAAGTCTGTGGATATTTGATCTTCTTAGAGCTTTATATTTATAGTCTTGTGGTAATCTCACATCTGAAGTGAGGCCACGCCACGCGGTGCGAGACACGATACAAATCTGTCAACTTGCGTAAACAACATTTAGCAGAATAACAGTTTAGGATTAAAATATTATTAGGGGATGCACAGGGTCAGAGGTATTTTATAAATATGTAATTATGTTTGCCTTTATATGCAAATAAGCCACGTGTTCAAAACAAAGCTAGAAAGCTAAATTCTGGCAAGATGCTAGCTTGGGGTAGTTCATGGTAATTTTGGATAATTCAGTCATATAACAACTTTTTTACATTTTATATGATAACTATGATAATATGATATGAAATATGATAGAAAGAATAGTGATTGAGTCTTAATCCTCTGGTCCATTGCTTAAGTGTCCCGTCTTCAACACTTTCACTAAAGCTGAACATGCAGCTTCGGTCATCCTGAGACACAGATGATTAGCAAAGCTTTGTGACCCTGAAAGCACACATTCAGGAACGTTTCTTTCTGTAAATATTAATATAAAATAAATAAGGGCTGAAATAGTGGTTTTGACAGCATGTCTGTATTCATTTATTTCTGTGTGGGCAAAGCTGCATTTTCAGCACCATTACTCCAGTCTCCAGTTTCACATGATCCTTCAGAAATCATTTGAAAACTGTTTTTCTGCTCAATATTGAGGAATACTGAGGAAACTGTGCCTTTTTCAAGATTTTCTGATGAATTGAAGTCCAAAATTCACATTTATGTGAAATAGAAATCTTTTGTAACAAATGTATTTATTATCACTTCTCATCAATTTAATGCATCCTTGCTTAATAAAAGTATTAATTTCCTTAAATCTTACTGACCCCAAAAATTTGAATGATAGTGCACTCATATTACTACTGGATGATTGAATTATAGTTTATTATAATTATTATAATTATAACTATAGTTTAGTTACATCACTGCCACTAGCTAGTTACACTCCAACACTGATTACTAGTTACTAGACACATGATTTCACAATTTAAAAAAAAGAAAAAGAAAAAACTTTTTCGGGGAGGAAAAGCAAGATGAATGAGAAGAAGACAGATGAGGCGAAAATATAAAGGTTAACAGATGTGCCTAACCACTGGTTGAGGGCTGGGTTTGTGTAATGAGTAAGCCAGTTCACTAATGAACTTAGTGTGTCTTGTTCAGTTAGTTTAGCAATACAAATACATTATCCACACGCCATAACAGGCCTGTCTGACTCACTCAACCTATTAGACCATGATTCTTCTTTCTCCCACTCCTTCCCTTTCCCCCTCACTCCTGTCTCACTCTTTCTTCTTTCTATTTTTTTTTTCTCCAAATGTACTTAAAGTGTACTAATTAGAAGGAATCAGGTCAATTAAAAGATGGGGCCTCATTATGAGGCCGTGATCAGTGACACAATGTAATGTCCAGACAACCAACCGTCACTGTGCCGCACCATGGAGAAAAAGAGCCAATGCACTCTTTACCTAAATGTGGCAATAAAAAGCCTCTGTGTCTCAGCTATCTGGTCTCATCAATGGTATGACTTTGATTTTTTAGGTGCTCTGGAATGTATCATTCTGATTGTTCAGGTGTGGAACTCTGCCGCTGGATATTTTCATTCGATGACCTCTAAACTATATGATTAATCAATGACCCAGGCAAATGATTTCTGTGCTCTCTCGTGGGTCACATAAGAGAATATCTACTCAAATCAATATTCTTTCTGTTTTCACTGACTGCACATTATTCCTTACTACACATTATATCCTTACATCCAACCTGCTTACATCTGTGTCCAAGTGATGATCGGTCTTTCATTCATACACTATTGCTCAAAATTTTAGGGTCAGTAAGATTTTTTTTGTTAATTAAATATTTGATTCAGCAAGGACATATATTGTTCAAATGTGTCAGTAAAGACATTTATAATGTTACAAAAGATTTCTAGTTCAAGTAAATGCTGTTCTTTTGAACTTTCTCTTCATCAGAGCACCCTGAAAACAACATGTACTACGCATTCCACAAAATATTAAGCAGCACAACTGTTTTCAAACTTGGTAATAATAAGAAATGTTTCTTAAGCATCAAATCAGCATATTAGAATGTTATTAGATCACGTGATATTGAAGTAATGAATGCTGAAAATTCTGCTTTTCATCAAAGGTATAAATTGCATTTTAAAATGTAAAAATAGAAAACATTTATTGTACAATATTTCTGTTTTACTATAATTTTTTAACAAATAACTTTCTTTACATTTCTTTGTTCAACAACTTTTAAAATCTTATGGAACTCAAATCTTTGAACAGTGTATTTATGCAAAGTTATACACATTTTACCAGTTTATGTTCCCTGGAAATCGAACCCATGACCTTAGTGGTGTCAGCTACATTATCCAAATGAAATAAATTCTGTTCCCTTCTCATGGATCATAGTAACCTCATATTTTACAGGCACAAACTGGAAGCAAACAGACTTGGTATGTCTTTAAAGTTTGCAACATAAGATCAGATGAACTAAAGATGCAGAAACAGATGTAGATTTAAATAACATGTGTACACTTTGGCCATATTAGAAATTTGGCAAAGCTGAATTTAAGTTGACTCAATGCACCCCTTGTCCCCAATGGATGGAGAGGAGGGGTTTAGCTTTAACTGGCAGAGGACTTTTCTGAAAGTGATCGCAAGAAATCATAAGAGTATTATAAAAGAACAATGAAAACAAAATCTGCCTTTGATTTGAATAATAGTATATATAATATATAATATAAAATCGGACAAAGGGATTATTAAAGGAGTGGAGCGTCTATTGTCCTTTTTTATGTCCATCTTAAAAATAATCACATATGTTATGAGGCATCTGGGTGGAGGGGAAAGGAAAGAGCAAACTTGCACATGGATGACCAACTTATATCTGCAAGTATCTTTTCTCACAACGATGATGCTGTGATTATAATTCAACATCCTTCAGCTCAATGGCAGAAAGTAATCTGTCTTTAACTGTTAGGTTACTGTATAATTGTCATGTGGAGGGGTTAAGAAATATATTTTCACATTTATATTGATATAAATAGATAATATATTTTTTAATATAAAATCACCTGAGGGTTGCAAGATACAATAAATCTTAAGGAATTAAAAAAATAATATTAAAACCATTAATTAGCGGAACATGAGGTTTGATGAAGTTCCCTAAGACCTGTGGCGTTTGGTGCTGAGTGGCAGATGTTGAGTGCTAACATTCAAAAACTAACCTTGAGGAGTGAGACAGCCTTGAAAGTTCCTAGCCCTTGTCACAATGTCTCCCAGTCTTGCTTCAGTGTGTCACATGTGATGCAGAGCTCCATGATTGCACAAGTTTCCCTTTCCCCCGAGGCCATCCCATCCACCTCATCCGCATACTCTAAGCCCTATATATATATATAAAAGCATTTTTTTCTTAAAAAATGACTAGATAACTATATTTGCCTTTAGATTGAAGTTCTAGTGCCTCAAAATTCCTTTTAAGAACAAAATATATGAGGGAAATTAACAATGAATATAAAAGGAAGAGGCATGGAGTGATGACGATTTTAAAATGAATAACCATTGACATAAAGTATGCAGAGAAAAATAAAAAATAGGTGAGTTGCAAATGAATTCTTGCATTTAAACCAACCACAACCCATATTTATGAGGCGATGTACTATACATTCAGCTCATTTTCTCAGTTAAGTGCCATTACCCATAATCCAGCATAAGCACTGGAGAGCGCATGTCCCCATCTCTGAGTCCCTCTCACCCTGCTTTGCCACCATCCACTCACACGCCACAGCCACCCCACCCTCTGCGGAGGCAGGATTAGGCCAAATGAGGCTAAGAACAGATTGAAAAAAAGGAAGAAAAGGAAAATAAGAAGAAAATCGGTTTTAAAAAATGCAAACACTTATTCACAATGGATAACAAATGAATTATCCCGTCCTTTCATTTCGAAATCAAAATTTTGTGGTAAACAGGCACAAATTTAAGTGGAATTTTCATTAAACTGGGAGAAAACATGACAATTAGCAAACATTGTTCATTGGTATTTTGTTCTACTGTATATACCCAGTGAAAATTATAAATGTAAATTTATAATATATATATATATATATATATATATATATATATATATATATATATATATATATATATATATATACAGTACAGACCAAAAGTTTGGACACACCTTCTCATTCAAATAGTTTTCTTTATTTTCATGACTATGAAAATTGTAGAGTCACACTGAAGGCATCAAGGGCTATTTGAGCAAGAAGGAGAGTGATGGGGTGCTGCGCCAGATGACCTGGCCTCCACAGTCACCGGACCTGAACACAATCGAGATGGTTTAGGGGTGAGCTGGACCGCAGACAGGAGGCAAAAGGGCCAACAAGTGCTAAGCATCTCTCGGGGAACTCCTTCAAGACTGTTGGAAGACCATTTCAGGTGACTACCTCTTGAAGCTCATCAAGAGAATGCCAAGAGTGTGCAAAGCAGTAATCAAAGCAAAAGGTGGCTACTTTGAGGAACTTAGAATATGACATATTTTCTGTTTTTTCACACTTTTTGTTATGTATATAATTCCACATATAATTCCACATGTGTTAATTCATAGTTTTGTTGCCTTCAGTGTGAATCTACAATTTTCATAGTCATGAAAATAAAGAAAACTCTTTGAATGAGAAGGTGTGTCCAAACTTTTGGTCTGTACTGTATATATATATATATATATATATATGTGTGTGTGTGTGTGTGTGTGTTAGTGCTGTCAAATGATTAAGCGTGATTAATTTCATCCAAAATAAAAGTTTTTGTTTACATAGTATGTGTGTATATACTGTGTTTATATAAATACAGACAAATGCTGTATATATTTAAGAAAAAATGTTTATAAAATGTTTATATTTTAAATATGTTTATATATAATATACATTTTATGGATATAAATATAATATATACATATAAATATAATATAATATAATATACATATAAATATTTTCAAAATATCTGCTGTATGTGTGTGTATTTATATATACATAATAAATACACAGTACACACACATATATTATGTAAACTTTTATTTTGGATGCGATTAATCGTTGGACAGCAATAATTTATTTGACCTTAAATTTGTTAAGGTAATAAGATGATTGTTTACATGAATAACGAATAGGCTATTTGTGTTTTAAAGATTAAAGATTACGTTAATCTATTAAGATTAAGGCAATTTAATCGTGATTAATCAGAATTCTCATGATTAATCACAAGCTAATCATAGAGAATGTGATTCTGTGGTAAATTATATTAGCAAAGTTTTTATTTTAACAAAAAAACTGGAAACACTTCAGGAGTGTGTGTCACTTTCTTTAACGTTCCACCTGGAAAATGCCTGGAATTGTGGTGACATTTCCATGCCCCGAAATGTGATGCTATTGGTTTTTTGACATGTTGGTCATACGGCCTCATCGGAGGGCCTTGGCCAATGAAAGCTGCCATAAATTCCAGACATTCAGCCCTCAGTCTAAAGGTGTAGCTATGTTAGAGACCCGTCTGTCTCCCTCCCTCAATGACAGGCAGCCGGCGTCCTCTGCAGCTGTTAGAAAGATGGTGATCAGGCAATTTATGATTTTGATTTGTTTATTTTTATCTTGAAGAACATTCTGTTGTGATTATAATTTTGTTGATATGTCATGGGCCAAGGCTTCAAAACTTAAATTGAAATACTCAATATACTGGATATAGTGGTGTTTACAAGACCTACACTACAGATCAAAGGTTTCTGAAATAACTTCTTTTTTTTAGCAAGGGTGCATTAAATTGAATGAATACTAAAAAAAATCTATTTAAAAATATATGCTGTTTTTTATTAATCAAACTTTATGTTCATCAAAGAATCCTGAGGTAAAAATGTATCACAATTTCCACAAAAATATTAAGCAGCACAACTGTTTTCAACATTGATAATAACTAATGTTTCTTGAGAATCAAATCAGCATATCAATATAATTTCTGAAGACTTCAGACTACTGAAAGATTAGCCATTATATTTTAAACTTTTCAATTAGATATTGAGGTAAAAAATGATATATTTTAAGGTATATTTAAATAGAAAGGTTATTTTAAATTGTGATAAAATTTCACAATACTGTTTTACTGTATTTATGATAAAACAGAGCATATTTGGTGAGCATAAGAGGCTTCTTTCAAAAACACTGAAAAATCTTGCAGACCCCGAACAAAATGTTGTTGCATTGTTGTCAATATCTATGAATTTATAATAACTTTGGTGAAATATTTCACTTGAAATTTGTGCTTGTGTTATCTTGTTCTAATGCCTCTTGAATTAATATTTTGTTAACTGACTCAATAACATTCATGCATAATAAGTAAGCAGTTTTTGGGGCCACTATATGTGTGTGAGCAAACTCAAAATACACACTCAATGGACACACCAGTAATTTATAATGTGTGTCCATTTTGTTCATAAGAATGCTTGAATCTGAATTCTGAAGTCACTAATGAAATTATTCTTCATATTTTGCTTGCTGAGAGCCATCCTACATAACGCATTAAGTGATTTGATTTCGCTCTCATTACTGTAATAATACCCTGTTAAGACAAAACAATGAAATGACCAGGTTATTCGGATATTAAACGGTTCCTGTTCAGAGCTCAATGAGCGTTAATGACAACGGGGTGGCAAACAGAGCTGAACAAAAGAAGGGAGACTTTGAGAGAGGGCTGTAAGATTTAGGGCTTGAGTACTTGAGCTGCTTGATGTAATTTATTATTTACTGACTTTAACAAGCTCTGAATGCATTTTCATTCAAATCTGGTTTTCCAGTAAAAGCTCCTCTCCTGTTGCTGTAACACAGTGACATGCTTATGTTAAGGACACTTTATTTAAGGCTTACAATGATAAAACAGAAATATGTTTTTGTTATATTTCTGGTTAAAATTGAGATCACATGCTTTAGTGCTGATCTTAGCTCTGCCGGCTGGCTTTCTGGTGCATGCGAAGGGGATTTTAGACAGTGACAGTAATCATCCTTTCATTTTAGAACAAAGAACAGCTAATCCTCATAATATTTTATTGCTAATACCAAAGCAGTGTTTTTTTTTTACTGTAAAGCATGGAATTGGTATAGAAAGTGATGTCAAAGTGGACAGGCCATCAAATCTGTTGCTAAAAAATACCAGAAGCATTGTTTTCTTTCATGTTGTTAAGCATGATATTGTAAGAGATGTTAAAGTGGACAGACCACTGGATCTGTTTGATTAATACCAGTCCCTGAAATGAGAGTTATGCACTTATAGCAACATGCACTGCCGTACAAAAGTGTGGAAATGGAAAAGACCATGATTTTTGCATATATATTCATACATATTTTTGTGAAATATATATGAAAGTCAGAAATTCATAATTGCCAAAAATTTAATTATAATTATAAAGTGCATATGTGAAGTTTTTTAAAATGTTGACTAATAGGAAATGAAGGATATTACCATAATTTTTTAATTACAGACGAATTTAACAAACTGGGTGTGTGAAAAACATTTATTCATTATGACAAATGCATACTAAATTAATTTTAATTAATACTATTTCTCATTTATTGCAGTTTATCAAATACATATTTTATCATAAATTAAACAAATACATAATTATACTGTTAGATGTTAGAGGTGACTTTATTCAGTCTATTATTCATGTGGGTTTCCTCAGCATTTATTACATACTAAACTTGTGTTTCAGGTTGTCAGTGCATTTTGGTAGTAGGACAGATTATGTGCATTATTTTATTTTACTCATTTATTTTTGCTCTAATAAACTAAAGTAATTGATGGTGAGAGATTCAGAGAGGATATGCTTTTAGTTGGGTTTCTCCCTGTTTTTGTGATTTACGGAACATTTCTTTGAGATTAGCCAAGCCCACGCAGAGCACATTAACTAAAGTAAATGTATTTAAATTATTCCATTATTATTATTATTTCCCTTGTCTGTTCTCAGAAAAAACATTATATAATGAATCAAAAGGCATTAGCCCTTTTATCCTTTTATATTCCATCTATAAATGGTAGAATGTTGGTGGATGAGAATTGGATTTGAACAAGCCATCCATAACAAATGGATGAGGTTTTAACGTGCAGCAGAGCATCAGGGGAAATCTCAGGGCTTTTACCTTCACTAAGGACAAACTGATTTATTTTTTATTTTTTTTGGAAAATCATATCATGGTACACTTAAAAAATTATCCTAAAATCAAGGAAATAATCTAAGTTGAATTTTTTTTTTTTTTAATTAGAAACTCTTTTTTTATTATAAAGATCTTGCACATTTCACAGTTTACATTGGAGGCAAAATTTTCTGACATTCTCTGCGAAAGACACACTTGCATAATGACTCACAAAAAAAGGTGAATTATGCTTATTACAGTAACTATGAACTTTTCCAAATGCGACATTTGGTCTGAAAACAAAAGAAGATTATAATTGCCTCACATACATAATGACCTTTTTGTGATTGCATACAAAAACCCAATTTAAGAAGAAAAAAGGAAGAAGATAAAAGTTTTGTCAACATACAACTTCGAGGAACACTTCTAGAAGTTAATGCATCTTGATGAAGCTTTTAAAAGATATTCTTTTTTTCAAACTGATCTGCAAGAAAAGTAAGGTTGGTTAAATGTGTGGTTTTCAACAGTCATGAATAATGAATGAACTATAGTTCACCTAATTATTCTGTGAAATATAATTGCGTAGCAATAAAGATGATTTTTGATTGTTGCATGACTTGACTCTTAGTTCATAATTAACAATTAAAGGAGCTTGAAGAATCTCATAACGTTAAATCAGCATTAAGTATTGGTGGTCAAAAGCTTTGCAATGCTTTCAGAATGGGTTCTAGTTAAAAATCTCTCATCATTTTTAAATACATCTATAATACTTTGCCTTAATCAGAAAATACTGAAAGACAGGCTATACCATGTGATTGCCCCCCCCCTCTCTATGTACACTCTTTCACATACATGTAATACACGTGATTCTGTATAAGAAGGATTATTAGGAAGGATTTAGAGCAGGATTTTATTCACAATAAGTATATTAGAATAATTGTTAATCGATGACTCCTATTACATCTCTTAAATCTTCAGTTGGATTACAAGAACATCTGGACAGCAAGAAATGTCTAATTTCTTCAATATATCCTCTATAGTTATTGTATATGCAGTCCACGTGGGACATATAAACAGTGTGTTAAAATGTGACTCTTCCAGGAGGTCTGTTTCTGATGTTCAGATATGGGGTACAGTTTGGTTGTAATTGCTTGTGTCAATCGTCTGCTCACTCTGTTACATAGAGAGCAACAATGTTAGATCCTTAAGAGCCTTAAGTGAAAGTAAAAAAAAAAAAAAAAACATGGCCTAATCACATTGGATTATTTACACTGCCTTCTACACGAAAAGAAACAAGATACAAAAATGAAATCAAAATGTGTGTTCAATAGGATTTTCAGGGAATTCCCGGCTATGCTTCCTGAAAAAAAAAACACTCTGATAATAAGGAACAATAACTAATTCCGTTACAGTACATATAATGTTATATTGAATGTTCCTAGGTCTTTTATTCTCAGATTAACAGAGCAGGGTTAGACTAGTGTTTCATTCTAGGAAGATCTTAGATATCTTATTTTCTGTGTGTGAGTATAGACCTGAAAAAAATTATCTATGCTATTATGAAACAGAGTTTATAATAACGAAATACAATTAAAAGACTTGTACAAGTGGTATAAATATCAGAATGAAGGACGTTTACACAGAGGCGATCACATTATTACATGATCCATTGAACGCCAATGAATTAAGAGAAAAATACGTTTGTATAGGATAAATATGCAAATTTGCTATGCAAACATGCAACATTTGCATATAGGGAAATTTATTAGATTAAATTAATTTAGACTAGTAAATCCATCTGGATTTTGGGAACTTGTTTTGAAATTATGAAATATTATGTTTCACCTTAATAGGGGTGTTTGGGGTTATCGGTGATGGTCTTTGTATTTCCACCCATTTTACGTCATCTGAGTCTAAAGACTCAGGTTTAATCATCATTGTTAAAAATTTGTGATTAAGGGACCATGAAACATTAAATTGCCTGAAAGCTATAAGGAGCTTACATGCACCATACAAAAAGTAATTTTAATTGTAAAAGATTATAAAAATGCAGTAAAAACATAATCATTGTTCCGTTCAGTTTTTGTTTTTACAGTAAAATACTATTAAATGTACAATTTATGGAAGTGAAAACAAGTAAGTCATCTTATAATTTACACTGATTTTTTTTTTTAATCACATATTAAAACTCTGATTGATTGAGGAGTTTAAGTGTGTGAGTGGAAAAGTAGTTACTGAAGAAAACTTGTTCAGACAAACACACTGGAATATAAATTACCCAGAAAGACTTGTGGTGGAGAACTAACACTGTCTCTTCATCTAAACAAAGACAATGAACAGCAGAAGTTTTTTGAAAACTCCTTTTATCAGCAATACATGCACTTCTTGACCTTCCTTCCCTTTTTTCTCTCTCTCCATTCTTTACATTTACATTTAGTCATTTAGCAGACGCTTTTATCCAAAGCGACTTACAAATGAGGACAATGGAAGCAATCAAAAACAACAAAAGAGCAATGATATATAAGTGCTATAACAAGTCTGTTAGCTTAAATGCAGTACACGTAGCAAATAAAAAGAAAACAGATAGAATAGAAAAAGAATAGAGCAAGCTAGTGTTAAGAGTTTTTTTTAATGTAATTGTATTCACAGTTATTTGTTATAATGTGATGTAAAGAGCTCATCTTTTTAACATTTGTTCGGTTGTAAACGTTCTTTAGGTTTGTATGTCTGGTTTTGAAGAGTTCAGCCACTTACATCCATTTCCTAAGTATCTTAGTCTCGTAAGTTGTCTTTCAAACAAAAACAATGTTGTCTGCTTATTAGACTAACGTATCCTTTCACGTTTGTCATTTGTAAACAAACATAAATTTGATAATGTGGTGACTTTTTAAACATTGTATTTTTATTCCAGGAACAACAGTAATGCTTGTTTCAGTTGCTGTGACAATATTTTTTCCATTAGTAAAATAAGAAAATCAGCATTGCATGAACAAACAAATTTACATTGGCTCAACAAAGTATCTTTATTGAGCAGAACTAAAAATCTATTGTTGCCTTACTTTTTAAAGTATTCTCAACAGTTTATTTTATACAGTGTAGGGGAAGTCATGTATGCATTGTTCTTTGAGGGGGGTGGTCAGAGTGCAACAGTTTGGAGGGATGGCCATAATCCCCTTCCCCCCCACAGCTGTCCGCCCACACTGATTTTTGATAAGTGAGAATGGTCTAATATTAAGGGGGCCGTTGCCCCTCACCCCCTGTTGGACCTTGTGTCATATGGTCCTTTCAAGCTTGCACTGTGCTCGCAGACACACTCAATGGGAAGCGTCAAATGAATATCATCAAAACCATCTCCATTGCCCTCATTATGGGTCACTCATTGGCTTAAATTCATGCTCGGATGGGGGCATCACATGTTGCATGAGAAAGTGTAGGAGGGAACCACAGACTGGACCATACAACAGGCCTAAATATGATGGTTAATTAAGGTAATGAATGGAGATGTGCCACAGGTCATGTAGCTGCCACAGCCTGGTAAACTTTAACAAAACTCACAGGGCCTTGCGGTGGAGAGACCAGCTGGTGCCATATTGAAAACAGCACAATGAAAGTGTAGGCTAATTGGCTCTCTGGGTCTCAGGAGCTTAAGAGGAAAGCATTAAACAGTAGAAATGGGGCTTGAAAATGGCAAAGGTAACTTTAAAGAATTTGTGCAGAACTTGTTGCTCATATGACAGGCACATTTCAAGCAAATTATTTCATTAATGGAAGATTGTATGGTTGTAAATCATTAAACAATAGATGTACTGTTCAAAATTTAGACAAACATATTTAGACTAATGCCACTTTGATATTTTGTTTTCTTGTGCAATTAAATGTGACTCAAATGATCTAATGCAAATCAACAGATTCAAATTATAATCAAAACCATTATATGTGAGTGGAACATTTTTAGATACTGCAATTCAGGGCCAATCGCTTTCCCTGGGATTTAATTAGGCTACTTTTCTCATTCAAAACGAAAGGACTTTTTTGGGTAAAAAAGTATCAATTAACCAAGTATTTTCTTACAATCTAAACTGAAAATCAAAATAACTTTTAGGCGTGTCTTCATGAATATATAAGACAATTATTATCAACTATAATTCTGAATTTGTCAAACGAAAATATTTGAACTTCAAAAAAATTATTAAGTAATTTGTAACCTATATTTTATAAGCGCTGTCGTTCATTATAACATTGCTGCCAGTACACTGCTGGGTGTGTACGAGGGCGCGCGCCTTTGTATCATTACAGCGAGAGCGCTTCGAAAGCTTACGGAGCCGTCTGCTCTCCAGTCCTCGCGGTACTTTTTGATGTTAAACACCGATCAGTCTATGTAACGTCGCTTTAAGTCGAACAAACCTATTGGAACGAGTAGTAAATATGATCCTAGAATTGCGATCCCGAAACTTGAAACTGCAGCCTCCGAATGAAGTATATTGATTGGAATGTGTGACGTGCTATTCGCTCCACGTCACCTCCACGCTGGAAGTTACTGACGTAATCAAAACGAGACAAGAACGACTTTTGACGATATTTCAAAGGGAATATCATGGCAAATTATCACAATGGGTATTCATCGACACCGAAAACACGACTCGCATTCGAAGGAGTATGATCTCGCCACAGAGAGCTAGGTATAACCGTCTTAAATATATAACTACATTGACTCATAATACGGAGATTGATTGATATCCATTCTCACACTATGTTCTTGAGGAAGGAAGCATAAGTTAGTTTAAATGAAGTAAAAGTAAAGTATAAAGTAAGTATTTTGGATTAATAATATGCTCACCACACCAGTTTTGGTGCATCTCTAGTTTGCATTTTCTCACTTAGCGTTAGTGTGTGTGCGCTTATTGACACAAACAGATTTAATGCGTCAAAAAATGATGATAAATATCGGGAAATCGACAATTCACTTAAATGAATACCTTACATAGCTATATTTTGAACTGTCAGGTATGTAAATATGTTTTGGATTTGTTAAACATGTAAATGTTTGTTATTTGTAAGTCAGACAACATTGTTTTCACTTGGGTGGGTGATATTTCAGACTAGTTTTATAGCAAATTAAATCTCCTTTTTGTGATGTTTTGTTGTTGTTGTTTTGGAGGTAGTGGAGAGAGTCGAGAAGCCTGCTGCTGCATTGGGAAATTGACTCCACATCATGCACCTCTGGCTCCCATTATGAGGTTCCCAAAGCTAGCTTTCATCTTTATGTTTGTGGTCTGCCTGGTGGTCTACCTCACCTACGTCAAACGTCATTATGACGACTCCAAACCACCAGTATCTGACCAGATGTCCCAGCATAGGATGGATACCCATAAACAGTTGACCTCAGCTCAGGTGGTCAGTGATAATTTCCAGTATGGCATTATGTTTGATGCTGGAAGCACTGGAACCCGGATTCACATTTTCAAATTTCAGATCGAGCCAAATGGTATGTTAAAATTTAAAAGGTATTTGAGTCCACTTGTCCATTTCAGTCCACTTAAGGACACACTGCAAATAAGACCGCATTTTCGGCCTGTTCAAAATAACAAAAGCTTTTTCATAACAATGACTTCAGAACTTTCTTCTGTAAATGTAGTCTGGTAACTTCAAATATGTACACTATATACAAAAAAATTAGCATGCAGTGTAATTGTTATTAAATAAAACATTAAAAAATTACTAAAATTACTAAAATATATATAAAATAAAAATAAATAAAAAGAAAATAAATTAAAAGAAAAAATCTAAATTGAAATATTAAAAAAATAATAATTAAAAAGGACAAAAGCACAGAAATGACTGTAATAGTTTATAAATAATGATAAAATAGCTCTATGGTAAATTAGTATGGTAATATTTCCCACCAAAATCCATAAAGTCATCGGTAAATGGTAAGAAAGTAGTAACAATAAATACAGCTATGGTATTTTGGTGGAAATACTGTGGTAAATGTTTGTATTTCCTGTTGGATAAATTTGACTATTTAAATAAAACAAACTGATATTTGAAAACTAGTAGCCAAACCATATTTTGACAGTTGTGGCTGTCATTGAAATACCATAATGCTTTCTCACCTAATTATTTATTAAGTTACCTTACTGCCAAATACCATAGTGTTGCTATAGTAAAGCCATGGATATGTTGACTGTGTGGGCGTTATCCACAGAAACTAGTTTTACTGCCTAGTGCAACACTGTTTGTCTAATGCCATAGTTATCAAATCCCAATTCTGAGCTAAATCAGTTAAGTGCTGCTTTAGCCTTTATTGTTAAACCTATGATTGTCATATTATAATAGACAGCAAATAGTCTATGCCATTAGGCATACTATCTCATGCACATACATGCATGTACACATCATAGCTGAGCCTGATGGGTTAAAGGTCAAACTGGAGAGTATGGTTGGATTTTATCAGAGGCTGAAACATTTGTTTATATTGTTTATTATGCAAACATGAGAAGACCTACTGCAATTAATGTTACACATGAATGTACTGTTATATACATTACCTTTCAAAAGTTTGTTTTTAAAAGATGTTTTTGAAAAGAAGTCTCTTCTGCTTGTCTTTGTGTATTAACAGAAGATCCCAAATTAGCCCATGAGACTTTTAGAGCTATAAAACCTGGACTGTCTGCATATGCTGATGACCCAGAAAAGGTAACCAGTAAAATGTGATTAAGTTTTATAATTGTGAACCTCAAGGTTGTGATAGTATATTTTCTGTGTGGAGTTTAAAGATGATATTAATGTTGTTTTACAGAGTAAGGAGGGACTTTTGGAACTGTTAAAAGTTGCTAAAGACACTGTTCCTGAGAGATTATGGGGTTCTTCCCCTCTCATACTCCGAGCCACAGCAGGGCTCAGACTGCTGCCTGGTGAGAAGGCCACAATCCTGCTGGACAAGGTCAGAGAACCATTAGCCGCCAAGTGAACATTCACTATATACCCTCAAACAGTTAGTACTCATGGCCAGTGCTTTCAGTTAACTAAATGCATACGATTATGGCGTCTGAATTGCATTCACATTTATTAATCTGTCATAGGTTTTAATACTGTAACCCAATTTGGGAGATGCTAAATGACACGGTAACATTAGAAATGCTGCAATGCAAAGTTCCAAATCAACAGTAAACTGTAAAGGGGGAAGTAACATCTATTATTTATTTAAATTCATTAAAGGTTTAGTAAATATTATAGAAGTGTGTTAAAGGTTATCGAGACTAGAGCTATGTCTTCAGGCATTTCGTGTTCAACCAGTCGACTTAGTATATGGTAATTATTTCAGTATCTGTAATGTCATGCTGTGTTAACTCTAAAGTCTCTTTGCTCCAGGTGAGGGAGGTGTTTAGCGAATCCTTGTTTCTGTATAGACCAGACAGTGTGTCAATCATGGATGGCACAGATGAAGGTATTGTGTTAATCACTCCTGTCCCATATGTTAATAATGTCAGTTTCATAATAAAAAGAGTAATAATTTTTAAAATTGCAATAGATTATAATTTATAATTTAGATAATTAAGCACTGTGTAGCCAATGATATCTGTTTGGATTGAATTTTGAAAGGAATAATCTATTCCAGGGTCACTTTTTAGACTTTACAGTCTGAGCTAACAAACCACAAAAGCTTTGAGTGGCAGCACATTTTTAAGTTATTGTTTAAATATTCGGAAACCTAGGAAGCACGTCCTGAAAGTTCAAACAGATGACAATGTATATTATAAATGTTGGATTGGCAACTAAATGAAATAAAACGACTAAAATTACCAAAACAATAATACAATAATAATAAAAATAAATAAATAATTAAATGTAAATCTTTAAACAATATAAAAAGGATGAAAGTACATAACACAATTACTAAAACTTAAACTTAGCTCAAAAACTGAAAATAAAAAAATAATTAAAAATGTTATTAAATAATATAATAATACTAAAATATCACTGTGGAGTGGTAAATATATTTCCCATTAAAATACCAGTGCTACTAAAGATGGTAAAACCTAAAAAAAAAGAAGAAAGAAAAGAAACAACAAAAAGATATTTATAATTTATTATGAATTTGTAGTATGGGCTGGTTAGAGCAGTGTTTTAAAATGTTAGGGTTTATATTCGGAAACCTAAGGAAGCACATCCTGAATGTTCAAAACATGACGTTGCTTCTCATTTCCATGATTGTAATTTTGCAGTGTTTTGCTGTGCTATGATCCATGCTCAAATCTGTCCACCATGAATGTGAAACCAGCAAATGTTACTGTACATAGTCGTCAAAAGCCTCTGGTCACTGCGGTCAAGCATTTGCACTTCTGGAAGGAAGATATAAGTTGTAAATTGTAATTTTCTTCAGTAATAGCTTGAGCTGTGTGTATTTTAAAGATAGATAATGCATATATGGGACTTTAAGTCAATCCTTTAAAATAGTTCACGCAAGTAATAATGAGCCCAGGGGATAATGTCCCGTGTGCACTATAATCTCAGCAAACAGATTAGCACCCATTAATTTGCTATGCAGTAAAGTCCTTTTTAAAGATACAAAAACTAGTTTTTTTGCAATAGCCAAGTTGATAATACTTTTTTTGTTGACATACTAGTTGCTTTTCTTAATGGGCAGCAATTTGTATTTGAGATTTTGTTGTAAAATGAATGTTTAAACTCTGCAGGTCCCATAACCGGATAATCTGAGTCTTATTATCAGTGTGAGTCTAAACTCTCCTGGACGCACAAGCTTACCCAACCAGATTAGTCCATCACAGCGAATCATACAGACTTATTGTTAATGCTGTGCCTAAGTAGTATATGTCAGGGAGAGAGCAGGGATTGGAGTTTATAGACACTAAGCGAGTTTGGTTATTTCTGAGTGCTAAAGCCCCATTCTTTGTTAAGAAGTAACCTACATTCAAAACAAACATACAGTTTATAAGAGTTTTAGCATAAAGATCCAATGATGCACTCATTCTGTGTCTTTGTGATCCAGTCGGCCCTTGACTTGATGTTAATGCTAAACTCTCTAAATTCACCAGCATATGTTGTACACTCCTGTTCAAACGTTTTGGTCAGATTTGTAAAAAAAAAAAAAAAGAAATTACAATTTTTTTATTCAGCGATAATTAATTACATTAATCAAATGTGACAGCAAAGACATTTATAATGTTACTAAAGGTTTCTATTTGAAATAAATACTTTTATTAATCAAAGAAAAAAAAGTATCTTGGTTTCCACTTAAATAATGGGCAATGCAGTTGTTTTCAGCATTGATAATAATAAAAAATGTTCCTTTGGCAGCAAATCAGCATATTAGAATGATTTCTGAAGAAACATGTGAGACTGATGGCTGGAGTAAAATGGCTTCTGAAAATTCAGCTTTGCCCGCACAGCAATTTTACAGTGTTTTTGATCTAATAAATTGCAGCCTTTTTGAGCATAAGACACTTCTTTCAAAAACATAAAAAAATCTTACCAACCCTAAACTTTGTAATGGTACGATAGCTTAGATTTGTTATACTTTAAAGGTCTCATATGATGTTTTTATATACCTATGTTTTTATGTACCTTTGGTACACTGATAATGTTGGTCATCATTTATTTCATGGCCCTTAAAATAAAGTCCGTTTTTTTAGCTATATACGATAATGCTATATGCAATTTCAATAAGCCTGTCTTGATGTTTTTGCTCAGACCAATTATGCAAACATAAGTTGTAAATGTGAACCGATGTGAACCGATGGATCATCAAATCTAAACGATTAAGGCTCTAAGATATATATTTATGCTATTTAAATAATGATTGATGATAATGGTTTAAATTATATAGTTGATACTTTTGATACATCCCTTTTCTTAAAAAATGTTTAAATGCCCAATTGTGAAGTTCATTATTTTATATAGCCTTTTGATTACTTGAAAACCTGTATCTGAACTGTAAGTCATGATTTACAGACATTTTACAGTTTAATATGAAATCATAGACATTGCCCTACGCTGCTCATATGATATTAATTGTATTGGTACAGGTCTTAAAAAGGTCTCTAAAAGTCTTAAGTCTAATGAACATTTGTATTAACATAGGCATGTCAGCTTGGATTACCATCAACTTTTTAGCAGGTAAGAAAATCTTAGTAGTCACATTATATTTCATGCCGTAACTGATAGAACAATGACAGATTAATTTGGACACAAATTTATTACCCTGCCCTAATGCATTTTTTTTTCTTTACTGTTACTTGAAAATGTTTGGTTTGATATTAATATAATTATTTAAAATCTCTCTCTCTCTCGCTCACAGGTGGTCTTCATGGTACTGACACTCCCACAGTAGGCATGCTGGATTTAGGAGGGGGCTCGACCCAGATCACATTTGCTCTACAGGATGAAGTGAGTTATGTATATGCATATATGTGCACATATAGCTCTAAATCCCCTCTAATGAAGCCATGTCACTCCTAACAAACTACCTTGATGGTCTCCCATCCTATGCATTAATTTAATCCGCAAATGTCCTGCTAATCCGATACATAACGGATGTTGTACATTGGGCTGAGAGAGTTCGAGAGATTCTTGCTCTTGAACTAGGTCAGGTCTTGTACAGGGGATTGAGGACCAATTTATAATGTCATTACTCCGTTTCTCCGAGTGCTTTAGTTTCAAACATGAGCTCAGAGGAGAAGTGCTTTGCCGATTTCTGCATAGTTATAGTTGATGACAGATATTGTGTTAAATATGTAGTCTTGACAATAAACTTGCTGAAGCAGGTGGTGATGAGATTAGTATTAGAATAGTAATATTTGTCATTCTACCAAATTTCTACTTAGAAAGTAGAAGAGAAGAAAGCAACCTGTAATGCATCAATATTTGATTGTTTGTGTTTTGTTCCTGTGCAGAAAACCATCCAGACCTTGCCAATTGATTATGTGACATCGTTTCAGATGTTCAACATCAGTCACACTCTCTACTCACACAGGTAAAGTGACCGGGGCTTAGGTTGGCATCAGAATTGTGTGGCAAATCATGTAATGAATAAAGCATTATTAGATGTTGAATTTCTGAATATTGATCTGATACTGATACTTCTGGTGTGCGATATTGTTTTAAGAATGTGCAAGCTGACATAATTAAGAATGTCACTCATTTTGCAATAAACAAGCATAAAAATGTGTCCAAAAGCATTCACTACACGATGAAGCCTGTCGGCCAATAACTGATATAGTGCAATATCATGCAGCCATCAGATTAGTCTTCATTAATCCCATCCCATTTAATAATCTTCAGCACTCAGAAATACAGTATCACCATATTACTCCATATGTTTAAAAACTTCAACTTTCTCTGTGGCTTTTCTGTACAGTGATGTGACTTGCAATCCTCTAGCAATAGGGTCAAACCTCTGGCCCATGTTTGACACCCCCACCCGTTGGTTCCTCTGCTCGGACAGGGCTTTCTAGGTTATGTGAGCTCAGTGTTTAGTGCAGGCAGCACAAGTGTTTGCCTCCCCTCGCTCTCCTGATTAGAGCGTAATCACACAAGCCTCAAATTACAATCCCATCTCGGGACTCATCTCCAGATTACTAGAATTACTAGTTATTCATGGAGGGAGATTGGACACAACAAACCCTCCTGCAGGGACCAACCAATGTCTGTACTCACTGACATTTGAAAGGCAAGATGGTGATGAGGATTGTATGTGAGGTCATCTGTGTATTGCTTCAGAAGTGTGCAATTCTCATATCTCAATAACTCATATGAAATATAAATTTTTATTTATGTTATATCTGTATATATATTAATTCCTATTAAACATTTAATAAAATAAAAATAAATTAATAATAATAATAATAATAATTGTTTTGTATATTCATCCAATTAATGTGTGTTCTTTTTCTCTGTAGTTATCTTGGCCTGGGGTTGATGTCAACCAGACTTGCTGTGTTGGGAGGGACTAAAGGACAGCCTTGTATGTGGTCTACAATCTCTCTTCATCTTTGGCTTTTAAAGTCCTCATTCACTTGATAAATAAGCCATTATCTAATCTCTTAATAATGCACTGAAGATTAATTCCTTGGTGGCCAGCTGTTGCACTGGATTTAGCTGAGGCCAGCGAGGAAAACTGCCATCAGTGCAATAGCTTCCGCCTGCAGTTTACTACTCCGATTCTAATTTATTACTCTACAGATGTAATCAGATTTCTTTGTTTATAGTTTTGTCCATTGTGTAAGTGTATCCCGCTTCTCTCTGAGTGGGCTGTAATGTTATTATAAGCGAAGACATACATGTGTTTGTGTAAACCCGTTTTTATGTTTAACCACCAGGTGGCAATATAGAACTGGTAAAAAAAAGTGTGATGTCCATAAATAATTAATTTGGTTGCTGTGTGTGTGTGTGTGTTTTTATTTTCAGTAGCAGTCCCCCAAGAGCTGGTTAGTCCATGTCTCGCCCCAGATTACTCTGGACAGTGGGAGCATGCTGAAGTACTCTACACTATTAAAGGACAGAAAGCAGGTATGGAAAATACTGTCTGGCTGGGTTAGGTTTTTGTATGTTCATCTTTCTGTACATTCAGTTTCACTCTCCGAAGTTTTATCATTATAATATGATATTTTAGAAAAAAAGGTTTTTTTATTAATTTATTATTTATTTAGTGGTGCTTTCTAAGGTACATAATAGTTATGATAAAAATTATTATTAAATAATAATGTAACTGTTTAATTTAATTTGTTAATTACAATACATTTTGTGTCAATCATCCAGCTTAAACAGCATCACTTGTGTGTTTGCTCTCTTTAAGGGGAGCCCATCTATGAGACTTGCCTAACAAAAGTAGAAAAGATGATCTACAAACGTGTGAAAAAAATCGAGGGAGTGAAAGACATGGACTTCTACGCATTCTCCTACTACTACGACAGGGCTGTGGATCTGGGCCTCATTGGTATGAGATTAGTTTGATTGCTGTCATTAGCTTTCATTCAAACATGTTTTTCAGATTTAAGTGAAGAAAATAATAAGACTTTATTTTTTTTAGTTTACTAAATTACATTAACTTTCTGTGTCTCTGACTCAGATGAAAGCATAGGGGGGACTGTCAGAGTCAGTGATTACATTGAAGGTGCCAAGAAAGGTAAGTGTGATTGACTGATTTTATTGTGTCAGTATATGACAAATATCAGTAATTTTTTTAAAAGAAAATATATATATATATATATTTTTTTTAAAGTTTTTCAAAACTTTCCATTCATCAAGGAATCCTGGGGGGGGGGGGATCAGGCTTTCCACAAAAATATTAATAAGCACATCTGTTTTCAAGATTATTAATAATAATAAGTGTTTCCCATGCACCAAACGGAGTGGAATAAATGTCATGTAAAATAAGTTTCATTAAATAAATCCTAGTATAAGAATGTTCTTAATTCATCCATTCATTTTTTAAAATGCATTTCCAATCTAGGTATGATAAAGTTGTCTTTACTAGGTGCCATTTAGGGCATTCAACCCTTACACATAGGAATATATTAAAAAGAGGACCACCTTTGCCTACTTTAACTCTTACTATGCCTACCTTGTCAGACTACAGTGATTGTTAAACATTTTTATTGCACTGTACTGTTTTTAACATAAATGGACAACAGTTTTATTAAGACGTGATTAACTGATGTATTTCATAAAATTTTGAAGGATCACGTAACATGTTAAATGTTAAAATAGAATACAGATATGATAAATTCTACTACTATTTCACAATATCACTGTTTTCACTGTATTTTTATTAAATAAATGCAGCGTTGGAGAGCATTATATATAAAACTTGCTGCAGGAAAAATTTAATGTCATGGTGCCATTATTACTATAATGTTAGATTATTAGAGCTGCTCAAATGCAAATGAAGACCTTGAATGCAGCCACTTTGAAAAAAGCATCTGCCGAATGCATAAATGTAAATGCATAAATTGAAAAAATAATCCACTCCGTTTACTTTTGCTTAAAAAAAAAAATCATGAACTCTTCTGCTCCAGTGTGCAATAACATGTCAGCCGGAGGAATAAAGGAGTCTCCGTTTCTGTGTTTGGATCTGACCTACATCTCTGTACTTCTTCAGGAACTTGACTTCCCGCCTGATAAAGAGCTGAAGGTGTGTGCTACTCTTGCTTTTGATTCCTGACTAAATAGGACTGTGAAATAGTTAGTGTGTGGTGACTTTTGGACACCGTTAACTAGCAGCAGTGTTTATCTGTAATGTTTTGAAGAACAAATGTCAGGGGTGATTCTGTGATTTGCTTTAACCCTGTCATTCTGTTTAAATTTCAGCTGGCAAGACAAATAAATAACGTGGAGACTAGCTGGGCCCTCGGTGCCACTTTCTATTGCATAGAGTCACTCCATAAACATGGAACGTGCTGAAAACATAAGACACTTGCAACATTTGAACCGCTCCACAACCCAGTAAAGCATTAATTGCTTTTAATGCTCTGGGAAAAATATCAACGTTGATTGTATTTGCCATTTTGTCATTGAATTTATTCAAAATGTGAGTTTTTATACATACCTCTGAATGTTTCTGTTTTCTTACTAGTATGTTAAGCTATGTGTGAAGGATAAATGTATGTACTGGTTTGGGTGTTTACAGCATGTCAGAATCATATTAGTCAGGGTTCAAACTGATCAAAAACACTTGATTGCCTCAAGCTTGTAACAAGAAGTTATTTCTATTTTTATATTTAATTACTTTGTAGCTTGGAGATTGGTTTAATATATTACATACAGTATGTTTTAATATCATGTGTTTGGTATTAAATATTATCTGCTCTCAGAGGGAAGAAAAACAGACCAGAGCTGTTACTGTCATGTCCATGTACTTTTACTTGCTGTTTAATGTGCCCATTATTAGACGTTTCGAATATGTTTATATAAAATACAATCTGAGAATGTTGAAAATTTTGCTCTGTGTGAAATATTGAGAAAGTGCAATTGGACACAAAGGTCTTAAAGTGACACAGCTGGATGTGGTCTGCCTTGTGCTCGCTCCCATCACATCTTTCACCTGTTCAGACATGCTGCTGCTCTTGCTTGGCACCAGCAGGTGTCACAACACTAAAGCCTGCAAGGGTTGGGCTTGGGCAGCCCAAATGTCACAATATATTGCTCCGTGTTATTCACAGGATTCACAGTAAGTTTTTTAGAAAGTGATTTATTTTCAAATCCATATAGTATTTACTAAATGATTTTTCTTTTCCTCTGTGGACCTGAATAAATATATCTGTCTCTGGGAAGCATAAGCAGTAATCTCAGTGTGGCAGTGGAAGCCATTGTCCATATAATGAAAAGAGATAATTGTAAAGAATATATTGAAAAGATGTCTTTTGCCTGAGAGCACAGCAATTCCTAACTAAACCCATGAAATAATTGCATTGCATTAAGATAACACTTGACTCATGAATTTGTAAATGTACCAATATTACCTGTAATTAATCAATATGAGACTATAAAATATATTATTTAAAGCCATCTTTCGCGAAACTCAAAGACAATTTGCATAATATAAATTAATTTAATAATAATAGTTTAAATGTTTAAAAATCGATGGAAATCAAGCATGGTTTGTCACTGCTGCCACTGCGTGTAAACTACTCGTACATAAATACATACTCATAAATAAATATATTCATTAATAAATATGCATACGTGCAGAATTTACTTTCTAAATCATACGCCTCTCACTTTAAATGTTTTCTATTGGTTGAATTATGGTTCGTTCCATATACGGACAGATTCTGGATGTAAATCAATCCGGAATTGTCGCTCTGAATAAAAAGTCTGTAAAAGTAACGGAATCTCGGCTCTTATGAAACGTAAGGAAATGGGTAAATCTTTACAAGTCATCTTTATTAGAGTTAAAAGAGACAATACTATTATATAACAGTTCCTGGCCAAAGTTGTTTATACAGAAAATTTTGGTGCGTAAACCTGAAGCCCGTTAGCGTTGCAAAGATGATTGACATCTCACGCAGCCTATGAAGACGGAAACACGAAAGCGTCACTTGCTAATAAACAGACAGCCTGTAAAGCCCCGCCTACTTTCTCTCCAGACCAGTTGACATAAAGGGGTGTGTGTCTCTAGGGAACAGTGCTTTTAAAGTACTTGCTCACCGCACCAACCTGTTCACAAGAAGTCAAGGGGCCCAGAGTTTCATTATTTGCTTTTTAAACGTGTTGTCAATATGTCCAAACCTTTAACCGACCATGAAAAGCGCAAGCAGATCAGTGTTCGAGGTATAGCCGGACTGGGGGATGTTGCCGAAGTCAAAAAAAGCTTCAACAGGCATCTTCACTTCACCTTAGTGAAGGACCGCAATGTGGCCACCCCGCGGGATTATTACTTCGCGCTGGCGCACACGGTGCGGGATCACCTGGTGGGCCGCTGGATCCGCACTCAGCAGTATTACTATGAGAAAGACCCGAAGGTACGGAGCTCTTCCTCTTCTTCTCTGTGCAGGCAGGAAGAATGAAGTGGCATGTTTGTGCAATAGTGGGAAATCCAAAAATGCATGTAATATCGAATTATTACGTAGGCCTGTTTTACATACATTTGTAACGGCATAGTAGACATAAATGCGTTTTTGAATAAATGGATAAATAATTTGATGCTCCAAAATTGCATAACTGCAGAATTGTGATACAGGTGACTTCTGTTAAGATTAAATGCATAAACCATAGTGAATATTAATGGTGAATATAACATGGACCGTTAAATCTTTTATTGTGAGTCATTCATTAATTTCACTGTTTTATATGGAAAGTTAAATGTGCTTTATGTTCTTTGCGCAGACATCCATTGACATGGGGTAGTCAGTTGTTAGTTTGTGCTTCTTGTGGCAAGTGTGATCTGTTCCTAGTCACATCAGGCCGTCCTTAGTAACATAAGTATTTTGCAACCACTTGATCTTCTGTGCTCACTAGCAAGTACAGATTACACTATACTGTCAAACCCAGTAGAAGATAACAGGCCTTATCTAATTAAGTGACATGATCCATGTGCAGAATCACTAGTGGCTATTAATAGACTCCTGTAACCTTGGTGCTTTACTATGATTTGGGAGGTTATGATGTGTTTTTTTTTTTTTTTTGGAGAGTAACAAGCTGAAAGTGATTTTTCTTCCGGTCTTTTTTGGTTCCACTAATGGATCTTCCACTATAAAGTCATGTTTCTGTAAAACCTGATGTTTGTTGATGAACATGAAATTTAGGCATGTATTTTGTGTTAAAGCAGCCTTACGTGAGAATCTTCTGAACTTTAGGCCTTTTGGAATTAATTAATTTTTATTTTATTTTAGAGTGCACAAAAATGGTCCTGTTTGGGGGAAATTGTTCTGGGTACTGACCAAAATTCAGAGCGCTTGACTGCTTTCCAGAGATTTGAGTACTTTATTTCAGCAGTCATTTGAGCCAGTAAAAACTGCTTTTTCCTCCAGTCTACAGTATATCTCTAAATGGAACCAGATAGCTTTATATGGTTGAGCATACCAATATGTGACGCAATTCCAGGAACATAACCCTAGTAAACCCTCATTAAAACACTGTCACTTTATTTAAACCTAGAGTATGTTGTGATTAAGGACCATCTCAGCATGTTAAACTGAAGCAAGCATTTATTGATTAATGTGGTACTCAAATCTTGTTCAGTGTGGATTTGAGGCCTTCAGCAGGCTGTAAACTCCTCGCAGTGCAGACATCTTATGAATGGACTCTTATGAAAAGTTCATCCCAAGCCAAAGAGATCAAATTAAGCATGTTGTACTTGAGCAACCTAGAAGCGACATGACCAGATTATGATTTTGACTTGGTTAAGAGGGAAAGTATGATAATGTGGTGTTTTTATTCATTTGTGATTGCATTACAAATGATTCCATTGATATTTCTGAAATGGCATAATTGTGACAGTTTTTAGAGCTCAGTGTTTTACTCTCTTGTTCTGCTTTGAAAATGTACTCTAGAAAAAACAATAATATATTGGTTTACCATTACTTGCTTATTGTCAGTCCATTACTTAAATACATTTGCATCTTCTAATCATTCTAGCTTATATTGTCATGTTTTTATATGGTCTTCTGCCTACACGATCTGCTTCAGATGTCTCTGAACACTCATGCAGTCACTTTTATCGGGGTAAAATTTTTTTTTTTTTTTTTTGCAGCGCATCCACTATTTGTCTCTGGAGTTCTACATGGGCAGAACTCTACAGAACACCATGATAAACCTTGGGCTGCAGAATGCTTGTGACGAGGCCATCTACCAGGTAAAGTGCATCACCTATGACCGCAAATGTAATATTCTAGTACAGCATTTGTTACTTAATTGCAGAACTGGCCCACAGCTCTATTACCTAAACATCCGGAATCTGTAGAAACAGCTGATGTTTTTTTGCCCTGCTCACCCACAGAGAGCTCATTGAGGATGTACTTTAGACCAATTGCTACAGGCTTGCAAAATGTTCTAAACCCTTCCTTTTCTGAATGTGAAACACTGAAGTTGTCGAAATATTAAACTTTATGAAGTTTAGATGATCAGTAAAAATTTTGTTGCCCGTTATGGAACATTTGTGTTGTTTGTGTATGTTTTTATAATAAGATGCTTTTTTTTTTTTGACATGATTGTGCTGATCTTCAGCTTGGACTAGATTTGGAAGAGCTGGAGGAGATTGAGGAGGATGCAGGACTGGGAAATGGAGGTCTTGGGCGACTTGCAGGTACCTTTAAAAGCAACCTACACCTTCCAGTAGAGTATATGACCCCATCATAATGGGTGTTTGTTGTCTGCGTTCTCTCTCAGCTTGTTTCCTGGACTCCATGGCATCTCTGGGTTTGGCGGCATATGGTTATGGCATTCGCTATGAGTTTGGCATCTTCAATCAGAAGATCACCAATGGCTGGCAGGTAAACCGAATTTGAAAAATATGTTTATATATAAGTTTTAACGTTTAACCCTGGAACAACTTAATTTTTTAGGTCGAGGAAGCTGACGATTGGCTGCGTTACGGTAACCCTTGGGAGAAGGCCCGTCCAGAGTACATGCTGCCCGTGCATTTCTATGGCCGAGTGGAGCATGCAGATGAGGGACCAAAGTGGGTTGATACCCAGGTCAGTCAGTCTTGACCTATTTCAGTGAATAATAGGTTGTAATGCTAAAATGATTCTGTTCTGATAGAATCCCAGGAGAGAAAAAAAAAACCATAGCCTAATTAAAATAATAAAATGCAACCACATACAGATTTTTTATGTTTTTGAATAAAGACTCCCCAAGGCTGCATTTATTTGATCAAAATACTGTAAAAACAGATGAAAGATGAAAGGGAAAGGAAAGACATAAGTTTGTGCGTCCAATCAAACTTTACTTTTTGCATTAGGCACAAGGTCATCATTTCATGGAAATGTTTAATGTTAATTGTTTTAAAAGATAGTTTACTTTTGTACAATAACCAATTTTAGCACTGGCTTGGGTTGACCAAAAACCAAGAATTAAAAAATAAGAATCAATTGATGTCTTATTGTCTTTTCTTTTGCAGGTGGTGCTTGCGATGCCTTATGACACTCCCGTGCCTGGTTATAAAAACAACACTGTGAATACTATGAGACTGTGGTCTGCCAAAGCTCCTAATGATTTCAACCTACAAGAATGTGAGTCCACAGAATGATTAGCTCACATGTGTTTACTCACTCACACACTCACACACACACACACACACATTGAGTCCTTATCCAGTATGACACCTCTATGTTTTAGTACAATTTCAGCTGTACCACTAAAATTAATTGAAGCCTGTGGTCCTGGTTTGAATGGAGTACTTGAGTTTAACTTGTTTCCTGGGAGAATGGTTTCTACACAGTAGAATATTTAAATAGATCACTGCACTTCTCCAGTGCAGTGCAGGAGAGCAGCTGGCAGCAGGCCAACATTACCCATAGATACGCCTGCTTTTGACAGGGTCCTTTGTGATTGTCAGCCCTCAACATTGAAGGTCTCATTCTCTAATAGACAGTTATATTTTCGTAAAAGTCATTCCTTAAATTTACCTGTCATTTTCCAGTGTGTAGATTGTCCTGTACAAATGTATTAGTTGTGACTTCTTTTTTTTTTTTTTTTTTAAGAAGTTAAACATTTTATTCAGCAAGGATGCATTATATTGATCAAAAGTGATTAGTAAATACAGCACATAGCAAAAAAATATATAAAAAAATCCTGAAAAAGAAAATGTATCACGGTCTGACCACTAACATGTGAAAACAAAAGTAGTGTGGCTAAAACGTTACTGTACATGCTGGGAGTATTCCATCTGGTTCATCATTGATTTATAAAAAATGTATACTTCTAAATATAGTATGATTTTGAAATGCTTTCGGTTAATTGTAGTTAATGTTGGAGATTACATCCAGGCTGTGCTGGACCGAAACCTGGCGGAGAACATCTCCCGGGTGCTCTACCCTAATGACAATGTAAGTACACACACCTTTCAGTGCTATAAAACACTTGGTGAGGTGTCTGTGTGTGTGCCTGATGGAATTCATCACAAGAATTTGTGATGTGTATTAGATACTAAAATATCATTTTGATTGCCATGTGTATCTTTAGACTAGGTAGATACTGGTATGCAACATATGCTATAGCTGTCTGGCCTAAGCAGACTGAAAACTCTTAATATTATGCAGTAGTGCCACAGATATGTGTAATGCAATGAGGAAGTATGAAACCACAATATGGAGTCCTCAGCAACACTGTTGGCTGATATGTCATGATACACTAGTGTATATTAATATTGTTCACACAGCTACTGTATAATACAGGCAGAAAACACCATGCTTAATTCTAGTGGAAAGATCTAGACCGAAAATGAAATGTTTTGTATTTTTGTAAAGCTTTCAGTGTGTATGCCTTTAATATTAATTAATTTCTGTGTATGTTCCTGTGTTAGTTTTTTGAAGGGAAGGAGCTCCGTTTGAAGCAGGAATACTTTGTGGTGGCTGCTACTCTGCAGGACATCATCAGACGCTTTAAATCTTCAAAGTTTGGCTGCAGGGATCCCGTGCGCACCTCTTTTGAAGCTTTCCCTGAAAAGGTGATAATACATTAAAGACATTCAATTGGTTGGAGTTTTTAAATCTGACACACATTTCTTGTTCGATTCAACCTAGTATAATGCTTTCAAAACAACTCTCAGGTGGCAATCCAGTTGAATGATACTCATCCAGCTCTGGCGATTCCTGAACTCATGAGGATCCTGGTGGATATAGAGCGGCTGGACTGGGAAAAGGTGTGATGTTCAGACTGTCCAACTGTGTGTTAAGATAAAGGAATAATAGTTACTAATAACTCAATTGGTCATAGACATGCATTTACTGAAATTAGTAGATATGGATGTTTTATGGCAGAAATGAAAGGCAAACCAATTCCTTGGTTGTTCTGTTGTTCTACATTTTTCTGCTTCGTCATTCTGACGTAATAGATATAGCAATGTTAATGTAAAGAAAAGTATTGTTCACAAAGCGAGCCAACTAATAAAACGACAAAGGAAAATGTTTGCATATTTTTTTTGGTATTTCATTTGTTGATTTCAATTCATTTATGGTTTATTTTTTATTTTTATTTTTTTTAAATAGAATTTATCAAAATTAGTATAAAAGTGTGTGTGTGTGTACCAGGTATTCCCTACATTATGAGGACCAAATGTCATCACAAGAATAGTAATACAGGTCAATTGTGACCTTGTGGGGACATGTTTTTGGTCCCCATGATGAAACAAGCTTATAAATCATACAGAATTAAAAAAAAAATTAATCTAAAAATGCAGAAGGTTTTGTTTGGGGGGTAGGTTTAGTGTAGGATAGAAATGGTTATGGTTATTCAGTATAAAAAGCATTACATCTATGGAATGTCCCGAAAAAACATGAAAACCTGTAAGTGTGTGTGTGTAGGCGTGGGAGATCACCACAAAGACTTGTGCATACACAAACCACACAGTGTTACCCGAGGCTCTGGAGCGCTGGCCTATCCACATGTTTGAGACACTTCTGCCACGACACCTGCAGATCATCTACAAGATCAACCAGCAACATCTGGATGTGAGGATTCTCACTTACTCCACCTCAAGATCATCATGTCGTTAAATGAACTGGTTTGTCTGATGGAGTCTCTGTTGTAGAGAGTAGCTGCGCTGTATCCAGGAGACAGTGATCGTTTGTGCAGGATGTCCCTTATCGAGGAGGGCAACCCAAAGAGGATCAACATGGCTCACCTTTGTGTGGTTGGGTCACACGCTGTTAATGGAGTTGCACGGATTCACTCAGACATCGTCAAAACCACTGTGTGAGTAGAGTGCATCAGTCATTATGCAAGAATATTTGACAGAGGAATGATGCAAATTACGTTTATTACATTTATTACAAATACAATTTGTAATCACAATTATTTCCAGGGAGCTATATATATATTTTATTATAAATATAAATATAATAAAAATAAAAATATAAATTGTATTTATTTATATTCATATATATTTATATATAAATCGGTTTCAAAATTGAGTTCTGTGTAGAGGTACTAGTTAGGTCAATTGTATATTGATCTGATCAATATTTACTGTAGAACTTGGAGACACTTAAGACATGTTTTGGTGGTTTAAGATTTAAGGACTTCTGTGACATCGAGCCAGAGAAGTTCCAGAACAAGACAAACGGCATCACTCCTCGTCGCTGGCTGCTGCTGTGCAACCCCGGCCTGGCTGACATCATCGCTGAGGTGACCTTCTGAAAGAAGTAGCTCTTGCTTGCTTTTCCCCACAGGTTTTCTTTCTGTCTTATGCTTGTTTTTCCTTTCAGAAAATTGGTGAGGAATTCCTGACAGATCTTTTCCAGCTAAGAAAACTGTTGGACTTTGTCAATGATGCACAGTTCATTCGGGATGTGGCCAACGTGAAACAGGTCTACAATTTTGTTGGTGGTGTTTTGTTTTTTTAAAAATGTATCTTCTGTGTTTGGTATTTATTTATAAGTCAAACTCTTTTTTTGGTTTCGTGTTCATGTAATTTATTTATTTTAGGAGAATAAGCTGAAGTTTGCAGCGTATCTGGAGAGTGAATACAAAGTAAAGATAAACCCTGAGTCCATCTTTGACATCCAGGTCAAAAGAATCCATGAGTACAAGAGACAACTGCTCAACTGCCTTCATGTCATCACTTTATACAACAGTAAGAATTACATGTACACACAGAAAAACACAGAAACATGTTCACACCGAGTTGATCAGTCTGAAGACAGAGGAAGTGACCAAAGATTTTGCACTTTTATTAATATCGGTTTTTCTTTTACTGATGTAGTTTATTTTATTCAGTTAGATATAAAGACAGGGTGTACATAAGTGATGCACATATGGGACCAAAATAAAAAATGCACTGGGTAAATAAGTTCAGGCCGCTCATTTGTGCACCCACATGGTTGACGGCTATTAATGCACAATCACCATTTTAGATCAACTAATACTGAAATACTTTATAAGATTTCCATTCGAACTGAATGCATAAATCTAGACTATGTGCTGCTGTTTAACAGCAAAACTGTGGCATTTCATTCACTGATGTGCTTCTCTCGATAGCGCTAAAACCAGCAGCGCATAGGTTTACTTGCCAATGCAATCTGCTTTATATATATATATATATATATGTATATGTGTTTATATGTATGTATCTGTGTGTGTGTGTGTGTAAGAACATTTAAATATTAGCATTGTATTTTTAAATGTACTAAAAAATAACTATTTTTATTTCATACTCTTTATATATATATATATATATATATCTTCTTATAAGATCTTATAAATATATTTATTTGTTATTTTATAAAAAAAAATCTAAATACAGTGCAGTAATACTATTATTACGGTTATAAAATTTTTTTTTTATTATAGTTATATTTAATGGCTCCCACTATATGCAGTGTAGTGCCCCAAACCAAATCTCCAGGTGCTCTCATGAAAACCAGACTGAAAAACCCTGCACCCCTGTATAGGTGTCTCTTCTATAGCTATAGAGTTGTATTAAAATATTTCTTTTGTTTATCAGAATTATAGAGTTTCCATTTTTAAAAAACTCAAATGAGTGTTATTCTGCACTTTCTAGGGATTAAAAAGGATCCAAACAAGAAGTTTGTTCCCCGGACAGTTATGATTGGAGGAAAGGTATGTGCTTTCAATTTAATTCAGTTCACTTTTTAAATCATTATTGTTATTATTATTACTATTATTATTATATAGATATGCAGATCATGGTCATAACTGCTTTTGAAGCATTTTAAAGCTTGGGTCCTCAAGCCACTAGAGGGCCTCAGCAAATATCTTAGGGGGGCTACAGGTTGGCTTCAAATGATATGAAGTTATATATAATATGTAATATAAGATATAATGAAATAATCAAACTTAATTGAAAGCAAGCTGCTTTGGGCCTTCGAATCTTGTGCCGGACAGTGGGAGGCATTCAATTAAAAAAGATTGAGAACCATCGCTTTAAAAGAGTCCTAAAAGGTATTTTGTGTTGTCCTGCACTGCCTCCTGCAGGCAGCACCAGGCTATCACATGGCAAAGATGATTATTAAACTGTTCACCTCAGTGGGGGAGGTGGTCAATCATGATCCTGTGGTGGGAGACAGACTCAAGGTCATTTTCCTGGAGAACTATAGAGTCTCTTTAGCTGAGAAGGGTGAGTAAACATAAACAACTGTTAATGTATAGCCAGAAAAAAAAAAAAAAAATCTAATATCTGATCAGGTGTATTAAGTTTTTATATTTATTTATTTTTTTGTATGTAATGGATTATGCAGATATTTGACTGAATGTATCATATGCTCTGTTCTTCAGTGATCCCTGCTGCCGATCTGTCCGAACAAATCTCTACGGCAGGTACAGAAGCCTCCGGTACAGGAAACATGAAGTTCATGCTTAACGGCGCGCTGACCATCGGCACCATGGATGGTGCTAATGTGGAGATGGCAGAAGAAGCTGGAGAGGAAAACCTGTTCATCTTTGGCATGAGGGTCGAGGATGTGGAGGCCATGGACAAAAAGGGGTGAGAGAGCGTATGGATTTAAATGGGATAAAACGGTAAACAAGAAAGGTATAGGTTCGAGAAATGTTTCTCAATTGGTGGGTCACGACCCAAAAGTAGGTCGCAAGACTTTTTTTTTTTAGTGGGTCATGGAATGTGCAGTCAACGAAACATCATCAACAACAAAAAACGAATTCTAAAATGTTTTCTGATGCGGCACATACTATATTTTACTTTACTGAAGCGCAAGAGGTTTTTTAGGTTTTAGTTTTAATCTACAATAACAGCACTGTTTGTGATACAGATACAATGCCAGGGAATACTACGAGCGTCTGCCTGAACTGAAGCAGGTGATGGATCAGATCAGCGCTGGATTCTTCAGCCCCAAAGAGCCTGAACTCTTCAAAGACATCGTCAACATGCTCATGAATCATGACAGGTGGGTGTATGCAACCTCTTTAAAAAAAGTTAGCATTTTCTTGTGTGGCTTATACAGGTATATCTAATTTATTTGTTTTTATAAATGAGAATACTTACTACGGTTTTAATTTTTAATTGTACCCTAATATATTGATGTTTGTAATTCATAGCCGTTTTATGCAACAATTATCAAATTATTTTTTGCTTTAGTAAGAGGTGCCTGACTTCTGTTTTTCTCTCTCAGGTTTAAGGTTTTCGCAGACTATGAAGCATATATCAGCTGTCAAGAAAAAGTTAATGAACTCTACAGGGTGAGTAAGGGCTTCTCAGTAGCTGAGCCCATTATAGTAATACCTGATAACTGAAAATTATTCCATTAAATGCAAAAATTTTTTTACTAATGTGATATGTAATAAAACATTTACATTTACAAAAATGATCTATATAGATTTGGCATATTCTATTTTTAAATATATATTATTAAACCGTAAAATATTTGAGAACAGAAAATGTCTGTATCTGACACAAGGGGGCGCCAACACGTTAATAGTTAGCTGAGGGTGATATAATCTCAAAAAGGACCACTATTTTGATTGGTCTTACGTTACTTAGTCTATCACTGCTCAAAAGGTATAACTGACCTTGATGAATGGACATGTCTGTAAAACTGTTAACACAGCTGGTTTCCAATAGCTGCTGTTTTTTATTTTATTTAGACTTTCCTTTGTTATGTGTAAAATTCCCCACTCTTTTCTTTAGAATCCTAAAGAATGGACCAAAAAGGTCATCAGAAACATTGCTGCTTCTGGAAAGTTTTCTAGCGACCGCACCATCACGGAGTACGCACGTGAGATTTGGGGCGTAGAGCCATCTGATGTCAAGATCCCTCCACCCAATGAACCACGTGAATGAGGGAGTGAGCAACGTGATGGTTTGACGGTGTCCACTGACTCCGTCTTTCCCAGTGTGCTGGTGTGCCTCGACTGGCTTTACCTGATTCAGATTCAGGTTTCTCTCTCATTCTCAGCCTCCTTGAACTTCATTACTTTAGACTACCCACAACACAGAACTCTTCCAGGTGCACTTACGTTGTAGTATGCTTTAAATCACTGTTACTTTCACATGCACGTCCAATTATCATGGTTCCATTATGCAAATTCAATTTGTTGGTCATATGAGACTCTTTATACTTCAGTTGCATTCCTTGTTTTACTTTTGAGAGTGGCTGTTGTGTCAGATTGTTACAGAGATCATGCTTTAAGGGCAACTGATTTCAAGAACACAGTGGGACCCAACAAGAGCCTTTGAGTATTTTATGTAGGTAATCAGCAACTAAAAACCAGTGGAGACTTTACCATCATTCACATTCTCAAATATTTCTTAAATGCATGTCAGACTATTTGACCACCAACCACCTTTTCTCTGTTTGAATTCAGTAGAAATAGTCTTTTTGCTTTAAAATGCATGATATAACCAGTCAGAAACAACAGCCTTAAAAAAGAATACATAAATAAAAAAAAATAACATATGCAAACAGCATTGACGTAATTTCTCCTGATGTGTGATGTGGTTGTTCAGTGTCCAAATCATTTTCAGAAGCAGGTTAAAGGGTGCCTTGTGTGCATACTGTGCAATATTAACAACACTAGAAGAACACATCCCTTTTAAATGATTCATAAAAAAAATGAGAATGGAGGATCTATGGCCGCTGGCTGATGCTAACTCATGGGAATCCATAGTGTGTGTCCTTTTAGTGTTATAGTTGCTTTTTTTTGTCAGGGTGGACACTGATTCAGTTTTTTGCTTTACCAATTCACATTGTATTACCAAATCACGAGATGTGTGTCATTGTATCGGTTCATTTTACAAAGCACCTTTAACTTTGGCAAATGGAGATTCATAAAGCAAGCCCTGCCTTGAGCTTCAGCTCTTTAAACATCATTTCAGATTGCAGTCTGTCTTGAATGTATGCTTATGGATGTGACTTTGAACATTCACCCATTGTACTGAGGCCTTGTTTTCTTGCTACCTTTTACACAAGTACTGTATACAATTGATGGTTTTAAAACCATGTTAACAAATAATAAAATGCTGAAAAAAAACCAATATGCTGTTGACTTAAAATGAATAAAGGCAATTCTAATCGGATGTTGGAGCAATAGAATAGGTTGATTGTTTCAAAGATTGAATGCTGTTGTCAGGTAACACAATAATCATATCGGTCAGAATAGTAACGAATGACCTGAACAGGTGCTGGGTGTGGTAAAAATGTACACATGAATGAGGTATTGCCTAAACCTGGTACACAGTAAACAAAACGGCCTATCAGCATGTTAATTCAGTTAAAATACCCCAAGCTTCACATACATGCTTCCTTGCACTGCTTTAACTAGTTTAACAGGATTCTTTTGTCCCAGTCTAGTAAAATTATTCAACCGGTCATTGGAGTTTGTGAGGGTATTATATTTACAAGAAAAGTAATGTGTAAATGTGTCATTTTTTTATTATATTTTTTTTCTGCTGTAAACATTTTTTTGATGTTGTATAAAAGCCTTGTAAATAATTGATATCAGAAAGTGATCATTTCTTTTCCAGTCGTTTTATTGTTTACAAACAAACATACTGTACTTCCATCAGTGCATGTGTCCAGTAAGGTTTAGCAGCTTAGAAGAAAACAAACATTGTAAACCATTTGGTACAGTTTGCAAAAAGTAACAGTTGTTGTAATAACTGGGCAGTATTTCATTTAATTACAATATATATATATATATATATATATATATACACACACACGTTGAATTCAAATATGCAAAATTTGGTCAACATCAAAGATGGCAGAATCAAATCTGTGTTCAGAACAATAACGTCCAAATATTCTGTGGTCCATTTTTGGAATATTACAATGGAATATAGAAGTGAGCCGCTTCATATACATATAGGTATATATGGGTTGGGGTCTTATATATGGTTATCCTTCAGCTTTATATGATATTATTGCACTTCTCTAGGACCTGGTGATCTGGCTAAAATGATAATTTCTATGTCATTTCTACATAGTTCTACACAAAAATCTACTTCACTATGAAGAGATTTTTGATGTTTTTCTTTCAGTGCATCAGTCACACACTGACAGAGGAAAACTTATTAAAAATGATTGTGATACAATTTCTTCCTGAGAATAATCAGCAGAGAGCCTATATCTACGATTAAAGCTTGCATGCACACATGACCTTGTTAACATAATTTCCCCTTAACAAAAATAATTAAGCAGAAAAATTTGAGATAAAACAAATACAACCTGACACACCGAGCAACAACACAGCAGATTTGGAGTCTTAAAGGGTCTGTATTACAGTGAAAATAACTTGAAATATGCAGATAAGAATTATCAAATGGTCAGTGCACAGTGAAGAAGATATAGTTAGTATATTTACATGACGAGATGTAAGAGCAAACCAAAGATGTGTCATTATTGCTCAGTTTCGTAGAGTCATGGATCTTGGTATCAAAGTCCTTGACTTGAGTATTGCCTCATTTACTTTGTGCATGTTGAAATCCATTGCACATATTCCACCAAATTAAAATACACAATTATGAAACATTGCAAGATACACTAAAATATTCAATTAGAATGTAAGTTAGTTCTAAATGTAATTATTTTTTTTCCTTTTTAAAAAAAAAACCAAAATATATATATATTCCTGTTTTTACTGAACTTCTGATCAATTATAAAGCAGCCTTGGTGAGCATAAGAGACATCTTGAACAATACAGTAGATCAATTGGGTACTAAATGCAATATAGAAAAAAAATCGTCTTTTTTTTATATTTGTCACTTAGGTTTTCAATTTTGGTATCCAGCATATGGTAATAATTAATTTGATTTATTTTATCTATTTTTTTTTTTTTTTGGAATGTGCAAAGAGGGCAAAAAGACAAAGGAAATATATAACCCACATAACCAAGAAAAGGAAAGGTTTTCTCATACAGTTTTGTTATCTTTTGACTGTGCAACAATCTTTTTCCAGTAACAGGCATGCAAACTAGTATTGATCAACAAAATGCATTAAAATAATGAAACATCTGTGGATTTAGAGTTATAAAAAAAAAAAAAAGTCATTTCAAAAGCACATTCAGTTTCTGATTGCAGCGGAGTTGCAATAGTATCAACTAAACACAACAGCATAAGCACAATACATCCCATACAATATCAGTTTTAATGCCAAGGCAGCATAAAATTCTGCAATTTAAATTACTATTTCAATTGGGAGAAAAATAAAGACAGAAAAAAAAGAAAATACATTTTATTGTACACAATTCAAGTTCAACCTAAAACAACTCGCTGTTTACATTGAGTGCATTTCAGACTTTATATAAAGTCCATGATATTGTCGACAAGTTTGTTGTTGTACGTTCATAAAAAAAAAAAGGAGTGAATTGCAGTCAGCAAGTCCTGCTTCTTCCCTTTGACTGTAATTCTTGTGTGGTCTTCGGAGCGCCATCGCTAAAACTTCATCAGTGTGTCTGTCCTTAGAAGAGGGTTGTTGACTTAAGCATTATTTCAGTGCATATCAGCATATTATTTTGCATACTTTGTGCTCCAGCTGCCCCTTCAGATCTGTTACCATAGCACCAGGAAGCGGTGTAAGAAATCACCCAGCCCTGACACACTCCAAATGACTTTCTCCCTCCGTAGGTTTTAAGTTAACAAAGGAATGCAGAAGAACTTCAGTCCTTGATTGTGTGTGCATGAACACATTAGTACATTGTGTATGTGTGTTTAACTGAGAGTGTGTGAGAGTGGGCAGTCGGCTGAAATAATCCTGATTACACGTGAGGATGCGGCGCATTAAGAAAATCACTAAGAGAGAGAGACAAAGAGAACAACAACATTTTAGACTTCTCACCATCACGATCTATTAGGTTTCATTTCCAAACAAAGTGCAAAACAAATTATTTCAACTCAACCACTGGGTTTCCCTAACCAGGGTTTTCAACACTTTTATAGAAAATATAATGCTCAAATAAACAATAAAAATCTGTATTTAAATCAATATAAATTCCATTAAATGTGTATAGTGGCCCTTAAGTATTTACGTAATTAAACAAAATAAGCACACTTTTGGCAAAAAAGTTGGCATTTTTTCCAATTCTAAAACAATAGCTATATTAAATATATCCAGTAAAAATGACCTTGCAACCAGTTGCTTAAAAGTAATTAAAAAAAAAAGTCAAAGCAAGGCAGTTCTGTGAAAAAGTCTTATACAACAATATATTTTGTTATCCAATGCAAATTCATATAATTCACATGTGGACTCATTGTCCAAATGTATTTTGGTATATATAATATTTATATTTTAACAGAATTTAAAAAATACATTGCTAATATTTATTTTTTTATTAATTTAAAACTTAATGTAGTACAATTTTTCTTATTATATCTTATTTGACAAATATAAGTCAATAATTAAACTGAATTAATAATATTACGTATAAAACTAAACCTTATTACTGGTACTTAAAATCTCAGGTTACTTCATAGAAATAATTTAGATCACATCAGTTTTGTTGACAACATGTTTGACCTCTGGTGTTCCTCCTAAAGAAATGTGCAGGGTTGCCGTCCTGAAAAATCATTAGCAACAGCCCCATCTCAAATAAAACCATATATCTGTATTCAGACAGGGTTGATGTTCAGTATCAGCACAAACTGTACCATACAGACAGTGACTTCAGTCTGAATTATTATCGCCACAGCTGTTTCTCAGGGACCTGGAGCAGAATGTAAAAACTACACCACCTGGCACAATCCTAAAAATAGCTTGTATTCTCATCCAATAGAATAAAAAGATGAATGTAGCCAAACTGTTTGGTCAGCACTAAGCAGTGGGGAAAAACTACAAATAGCAGCAGTTTGTAAAGTGTACACACCTGAGTATATTTGGTAGCTGTGGGCTCTTGTAGATGAACTTGTGTCTGTAGCCCAGAGAGCTGGGGAACGGGATGAACTGAACCTTATGACCTTTCAGACTCTTGCTCTGAGCTGCCAAATCATATAGCTGTGAAAAAAATTCAGATCTTTAAAAAAAAATAAAAAAAAATAAAATATATATATATACACAGACAGTAAAACAAAAACCAGTTTTAATGTAACCTTTTTCAATATATGACTTTGTTTGACATGTAACAGGTTGTTTAATAATTCATATATTCTCAGTGTTATAATCTGTTGCTTAGCCTGACAACAATGGCAGATAAAGGTAAAAAGTGATAAAATGATGTGCTTTTACAATAGCCTTGAACATGGCTCATCCAATCAGAATTTCGAGTCTGAAGTATCCATTTTACAGTTTTAAATGAACCCTCTTATTGTCTGACACTGATGTAATACCTTCTTTCCCAGCTGGAAGGGTACAACAGTGTCATCTTCAGCATGCAGGATCAGAACCGGACAGGATATGTGGTTGACACTAACAAGACAAACAGATACAATTCAGTAGTTTGAGATACTCAAAAACTCAAAATAAGCACTTCCTTATAGGGATTCAGGACACAGGTCTGTTTTTTGTAGTCTGGGACCTTGCACTGGAGGATTGTGTAATGAATTACATGATCACTTCATCTATGACTCAAGAATCAATGCCCACATGCCACTGAATACTAAAGCGGTTTATTTATACACATGTACATCAAGTATGTTTCTAAAGCAAGTTCTCAGAGAAAGACAAAGACTCTAGCATGTGAAAGTGCTACAGAATAGAGACCGGATGATTATCTCAACACAGCTGCAAGGACACTGTGCTATATAAACACAGAACAGGCTTTGTAGATAAACAAGTAAACTTACAGAGAAATGGACGAAATAAAAGGCTATAAAAGAACCTACTTCTCGTCACTGGCAAAGCGAATGTCATTTGCATCTATAGAATCCAGGAAGAACCAGTCAAAGCCTGGTAGATATCTGTAAACCTGTTCAAATAACATAAATATTCAAAGTTAGTTATGTTTATTTGTTGCACAATGGCAGTATGTGACACCTTGAGATTGAACAGGAAGTTGGTTTCTCACCATAGAGAAGGGATGGCTTTTGGCTTCCTCTCTGATGTTGGTAAAGGGCGACTCTAAAATTAGGGAGTCTGGGGGCGTTCCTGCAAGCACAGTGGGAGAAAGCTTGCATCATTCCTTCATGTTTAAAATAGTGCCTCAACTACAGGCTTGCGCATCTTAAAGACTTATTGGAAGTGCTTGGTGATTAAATTAGTTCAGTCTTAATCCAGTAAAGCGAGTGCCTATGAAAGGTTGCCTATTTCTGAAACATCAACACAGTCATTGCTTACCTCGAAAAAAGGTCATTAGATTCATAAACTCTTTCTTTACGGATATTTAATTCACCTTCATTGTTCATAATATGAGCGAACTTCTATCAACTAATTTTAAACCCAAATTAAAACGTTAGTTGTTTACACACAAATTTGAATTTCTTATAACTTATATACAGTTATTTTTTGATTATTAAAATTTAAGACTTATAATTTAGCATGCGGATTTGGTGCTTTTGTAAAATTGTCTTTACCGTCGCTTTGTTAATTTTAATGCATCTTTAATGAATAGAGGTGTTAATTTCTTTAAAAAAAAATAGTACTGACCCCAAATTTTTTAACGATATAATATATATATACACACACACACACACACATTATATATATATATATATATATATATATATATATATATATATATATATATATATATATATATATATATATATATATATATATATATATATATATATATATATATATATATATATATAGAGAGAGAGAGAGAGAGAGAGAGAGAGAGAGAGAGAGAGAGAGAGAGAGAGAGAGACACACACACACACGTACACACACACACACATATATAGACGGTTTCATCGGGCGCACGCGCCTGGACTTAAGTTAACTTCCGGTCTGTGTTGTGTATATCGGTCTGGCTGCAGTGCCTTCTACAAACGCAGTTAAAGTCAAGGTGATGAGTACACTGAAGTTGGGGTCAGGTGGTTGTGCTGCGGGATGTGTTTCCCATACATTAATTTATTTTTGGAGACTCGCCACAATTTTAAAACTGATCGATTTTCAAAAAGGCTTCGTTGAATAAACATGAGTAACGTTACGTACTGCACGTTTAATAATAATAATTCCTTACATTTATATGTTTAAATATCAAAATGAGGCACAGGTGTTTATATATTGCTGTATTTCTGAAGGAAGACTTGCGTGTTATATGCCTGATAAAGCAGCGTGTGAGCGTACCACCTCTGCTTTGTTTACAGCTGTTACTGGGGAAACCTCTATTTCTCGCCCTTTATGTCTATGCTTTAAAACATCTCCTGCTGGCAAAGAATGAATTTGCATTTTCATTAAGTCCACCTGATCCACGCAGCAAACATATTTTGTTTGTTATCAAAAAATATCTACTCTAGAGGGACTTGGTTGTTGTTATTGATTCTATTTGGAAGTCTACTGGAAGTTAAGTTAGGTCCACAAAAGAGCGCATGCGCAGTAACTTTTGTTTATGTTGTTGCCGTTGAAATCGTCTATATATACACACACACACATATACACATGTAATTTTTCCAGGCCTTGAAGTCAAACTTTTGGATATTTATGATTTTCCAGGGCTGTGTAAAGCCTGATCATTATTTAGTCCCTTTTCCTTGTGGGGACAAGTCCACAAGGTTATGCTTTTCTTAGGTGACATAGCATTCATTCATTTATTCACAGTGATTTGTAAATGGCTGGTTGCAATTGAAGAATAAAGCCATTGTTGGAAGTTTCTGCTTGGTTTGTAGTTTCACACTGCAGGCTACTATTTGTTTCAGTCACAACATTCCAAGAAAACACAAATGCATGAATGTATGTCCACATACCCCTGTCACAGAGCCGTCTCACTAGGTTAGTGGCCACTCTGGAAAAACAGGAATGTACAGCATCAGCAGCAGTTCAAAAATGCCACAGGGAGTTACACAATCAATTCCTTTACATCAAAGAAAAGCTCAAATCTAATTCCAAGAATTACAGTATCTACATCTAGAGAAAGAAAAACCATCAACAGTGTTCTTTCAGATGACTTGGGCAAATTCATCTCACCCTGTGCCGAGTGAGTGACCCCATATGTACAGGGGCTTCTGACCAATCCGCTGCTTTATCCATTGGTAGACGAAGAGAGCGTCTGATGTCATGCCTTTCTCTGAAGGGCTTCCCTCAGAGTCACCCCAACCTGCACGAAAAAAAAAAACATGTGGTGTTCACTCTAAGACAGCGAATTGAATTTGGAATTGCATGATAGGATAATGCATTAAAACTGAGGCTTAACATACCTCTATAATCGAATGTGACTACATGGTAGCCTAATGAACAAAGAACCTGTACAGACAAGCATATAAAAAAAAGTGTCTAACATTAACTCAAATAGACAAATGGACAATAAGACAAGCACTGGTTTCAAATCTTAAGAAACATTTCTTATATTATAAATATTGAACACAGTTGTGCTGCTTAATATTTTTGGGAAAGTGTGATACATTTTTCAGGATCCTTTGATTAATTATTAGCCAACACATCTTTTGAGTAATATACCTTTTGGCTAAGAGTCCTTTTCTCTAATTATGACACTATATGTAATATTTATTACACTATATGCGATATTATATTTTGTCTTGGTGTTTGTAATTTTAGTTTTTTGCCCTTGTGTGTGTTTTTTTGTGGTTTGTCATGTGGGTGATCATGTGATTTAGGTTTGTGCTGTATATGAGGGATGAGCTGTGTATTTGTTCATTGTCTGATGAAGAGCTTTTAGGCTCGAGACATCACAACATATTTTTTGTGGTTGAGTAACTTGAGTTAAAGCTTTCAGCTTTTTGGATGTGCGCTCTTTGGGTGAAATTTTAAAAAGAATTATAAAATCTTACTGACCCCAAACTTTTGAATGATAGTATAAATTCAAAGCAGTTGCTCTTATTTCTTATACCTTGTACAGCTGAACTCTGTGATCCCCTCCTCTGAAACAAACACAAAAATACACTTAAGTAAAATGACCAGAGAACTGCAAATTTGTCAAATTACAAATGGTTACAGAAGAAAAATTGGACTCCATTCGCTAACCGACTGAGGATCACACACTAATGTTCAAATCATTCCGAACATGACAGACTCACACAGAAATACACGCCTTGTTGCTAGTAAATGCATAATAAATGAAGGTGATACGCTTTCTAAAATTGGTTCAAAATATTAAACAGGTTTGTTCTCCAATGATTAGACAGAATCATAGTTGGTGCACATCATACATTACACAACTGTTGGTCAAATCCACAGATCTGATCTTCCAGACTATAAAGCAGTGTAAGTGTAGTGCATTGCAGTCTTAACTCACACTGAATCGTTTTAGTTGGTTTTATAAAGTGATGTTGATCTCTTGTCCCTTAGTGTTTGTGTACCTTGTTCCAGTGTTGCCATGGAGGTAGAGGATGACAGGATGACTGGACTGGAAGCTTTTGTCATACCATTCAGCATCTTTTGCCTGAGCCTCCCTCCACATCACTGAAGGTACTGTGTGCCTGAGAGAGACAGATGGAAAGAGAGATGACATGATATACAAAAGAGATATGCAGCTGTTAGATTTCTGCTTCCTACGCATGAAATGGTGAAAAATAGTACATGTACATGACATGTGGTAGTGTTCAAAAATTTGAGGTTGGTAAACCTTTTAAATGTTTTTGAAATAATTGTCTCATATTCATCGAAATAAAGTAAAAACAGTAATATTGTGAATTCTTCTTAAAGTACAAAAGAACAACATTTGTTTGAAATAGACTTTTTTTGTAACATTAGAAATGGCTTTAAAGTCACTTTCGATAAGTGTAATGTATCCTTCCGGAATTAAAAAGTATTATTATTATTTTTATTTTAAAAGAAAAAAAAACGGACTGACACCAGACTTTTGAATGGTAGTGTAGTCTTTTCATGGCTTGTTCACTTCCCCAAGACTTAATCATCAAAGATTCTATTCAATACTGAATCTGACCAGGGCACAGCTTATTTATGCATAGAAAACTGCATAAAGCATCAGCGGCAGGAAGTTTATATGTTTATATGTTCACTGTTACTTAGTAAAAGTCAAACACACACAGTCACACTCAATAGCCAGCAGCCACAGGGATTTACACATTTTGGGCCACAGGCTGCATTTCAACAAGTGCAGGACTTTTCCATGCCCTTCAGAAAGACAGCCATGGCCATAAGGCAGATAGAGAGGGACAGAAATCTGTAGGGTTGAGAACTTGAGGTCAGAGAGACAGATAAGGCAGAGAGATGGATGATGGAGGTAGGCCAGGCTGTGTCTGTGTCTGTGTCTGTGCTCTCACCACACTCCAATGTTGATTCCCTCCTCGGGCTGCAGGTAAAAGTTGTGAGTGTGATTCAAGCCCTGATCCTGTGGTCTCTTCAGATCTATAAAATATGGCACTCGCACTGAAAGAGAGAAACATAGAAAATAGTTAACATGAAACTGAATGAATCCAACATATTTCTGAGTCAAACAGGATATTGATATATATAATTTTTAAGGATATTTTAAAATGGGTGAGTATTTTTCGTCTCTTTAATACGGATACATTTTGAAAGAATAAGAGAGTTATTGAACATTCACAAATATGCTTGTAAGTAATTTCATACAGAAGTTTTTGCAATTCCTCATACTGCCATGTTTGGTCTGAGAATTGAAAAAAGTCATGTAAATTTGAATCATGACTGTTTTTGCTGCAAGAAACTGCGTGCCACAAGCTTTCTCAGGAGACTGATGACTTTAAGTTCACCGACCTTAGTAACATATTTTTCTCTAAGGAAAGCAGACACAGGGACGCTTACAGTCACACTTTTACACACATTCTGTGCATTATTAGCTCAGACTGAAAAACAGTAGCAGAACTAAGTGTGAAGAAACACATCAGCTGACAGAAGCAATGTAATCACTGCTGATACTGCTTCTGCTAACATCAGCCCAAAACACAACAGAACGTGACTAATATCAGAGAAATGAAACTATGATGTGACATAGGAATTATTTGAGAAGACGGAGAGGTGTGTGAGAGGCTGAGCGGCAAACAGAGTAGACATTTATCTGGATTGATGGATGAATGATATCTTTGTTTTGTCGTTTCAGTGAAAGGCTGACTATGGATTCAAACTCCAACGTTTCAAAATGTCTTATTAAATGGCATGATATCCAGCAGACTCTGTTCTGTGATGGACATCAATTTAAACAAAAGACATGTTGCAAAACAGGTGTTGAGGCATCAGTAATTAAAAACAAAGTAGAGATTGTGGGACTTTATGTTGATCAAAAATGACTACAAAAGCATGCGTGACTGAATGTTTCGCAAGAGTTGTTCTGAGCATGCTGAATATTTCACAAGGGAAAATGCAGTGTTACAATCTCCTTGGATATTACATTTCCCTTGAGGATAATTGCTCTAAGCTTGTCCTTTCCTTTGCAGCAGCATAGGATTATGGAGACTGACCCATATTACCATATTAAATTTTAAAAAATCAACAGAAACTAATGTAGCATCCAATCCAAAATATTGACAACTTACATGGCAGTTTAGCTTGAATAAACAAAATGCAAATGGAAAATGCATTGGTCTAAATATAAAGGGTTAAACAGGTCAGGCTAGATCACAAAGAGACTCTAAAAATGTAAATAAATGGAAAGTTTACAAAGATAGGCTTAATACTTACCAAATTTAACAAAGACAGGGCTAAATACTCACATATTTACAAAGAACTCACAGATGTTCACAAAGACTAGACTAGACTAAAAGACTGGTTGAAAATACTCACCAAAGTTTAAAAATACTAATTTAGCTTGTATTGATGGACAGACTTTGATGATAACAGGGATGGCGATGTAGATTCCCAGCACACAGATCAGTAGCTTCTTCAGCCTCCACATCAAACCACCCCTGCAGACACAGACAAGAACTGATTACATTAAACATGCTTTCCTTTAACACACATATAGTAGATAAAGTAATAAAGATAGTATTGTGTCCTATTCAACAAGACCTGCGATGATTGGTTAAGAACAACATTGTCTCAAATTTAATTGGATGAAACACAGTTGTAGCATATATTAAGGGAATCTTAAATTAAATTTTAGGAAAATTTAGGAATGTTTTCGGACATACTCTTCTCTTTTGAACCTAAGGGTTAACAATCCTCATAACATGGCCTGTCTTTTCTTGGTCTCTCTCACACTCAGAGGTCAGACAGTAAGCATCTTATGCCGCGTTTCCACCGCAGGAACTTTACCCAGGAACTAGGGACTTTGGCCTGGTACTCGGTGTGTTTCCACCGCACGAACCAGGAACTAAATAAAGTACCGGTAAAAAAATGCCCTTCAGAAAGTCCCTGCTGGCGAGGTGGTACTTTTCAAAGTTCCGGAACTTTCGGGGGCGGGACTTGGCGCTAAACATCCTGATTGGTTGAGTTCACGCAGCATTGGTTGAGTTCAACCACCATTTATTCGGATCATTTTCTAAATATTACTATTATTGTGTCATGAAATGTAATTTTAAAAGTATTTCAGGCGAGAATGTAGTTGTTTAAAACTCAAATCTGTGGTTTATTTATAAAGACAGCACCTATTTAAAAATGTGTTTCGCCGATCTCGGAGACTGTGAACTCCACGCGATCAGCAGGAGCTCAGTGCTTATGTATCCGCTGAGAAGCAGCCTCACCTCGCCTAGACCTTCTGATATGTGACGCTGGCTTTGATCTCTCTTTAGTGGTTAAACATAAAATATAATTTGTTTTGGGTAAATCTAACAGGTTATCTTTGGTCTGTATTCAATTTATCTATATGTGACAATGAAAATAAAAAAGGCAAATTTATATAATATTTTGTTTCATTGTAATGGCTGTATAAATATATACATATCCCTGAACTAGTATATTTCTGCAGCTCATTTATTATGTTTAAATGAAAACGAAAGGAGGCAGTGGTATTTGATATCCTATTTCGTTTTATTGTAAATATACAGAGAGGAAAATTGGAGTAGCCATGATCAGCTGACTGATGTCATCAAGTACGCTGCTGTTTGCAGAATTACCAGACCTGCGTCGTCGCGGACATCACACTCCCGAGTCGAATGCACAAAGTCTGAACTACCGAGGATGCACGTCCAAAATCAGCATACTTTGTATTGAGAAACGCGCGCAGACCTACATCACCAGTCTATTTGCCTAATCTTCCCGGTACTTTACACCGCGGTGGAAATGCAGAAAACAACAGGTCTGGGGGGAAAAAAGTTCCTGGGAAAAAAAGTTCCTGGTACAAATGTTCCGGGTAATTTCGGTGGAAACGTGGCATTAGTGGCCAGCGGTGACCTCTAAATTGTGCCAGGGAGTATAAAGTGTCATGATTCAAATTACAGGAGAAAGCAAGAGGAACAAACTCACCCTGTCTGACTTACAGCCCTGATCTCTACTTTGTGTGTTTGTGTGCCTTATATGCAAATTAAATGGGGTCATATGATGCAATTTCAAGTTTTCCTTTCTCTTTGGAGTGTTATAAGCTGTTTGTGAATAGATACGATCCCTTAAGTTGCAAAGACTAGTCTCAAATCCAAAGAGATATTCTTTATAAAAGTTAAGACTTGTCCATGCCCTACTAAAATACCTTGTTTTAAATATGCCCCCACATGTCTATGTCACTGTGTGGGAAGATTTGCATAACTCCGCATTTATGAACAACTAACTTTAATTCCTTGCTGTTGCCCCCGGCGCCATGTCAGATCCAAATATGAAAAAGAAACTACTTTGTTTTGCCTTCCAAAAGAGGACACAACTAGAAATCAGTGGTTAAGTTGTATGTTCAACATACAACAACTCAAATATTCAGATGTGTGCAGCACATTTTATGGAGGACTATTTCCTGATCCTGGGAGAGAAGACTACAATGTCGGCTGTTCTGAGTCACAGTCTGTAAGTAGGTTTACATTTTTAAAGGATTTGTCACTGATGATTCAAATGTGAGTTTTGAGAGTAGAGCTTGTTGTTTGTCGTTTCTCCGATCACAAATGCAGACATGGTTAAGGGGAAGTCGTGGCCTAGTTATTAGAGAGTTTGATTCCTAACCCTAGGGTTGTGGGTTCGAATCTCGGGCTGGCAATACCACGACTTAGGTGCCCTTGAGCAAGGCACTGAACCCCAACTGCTCCCCAGGGGTGTGTGTGTGTTCACTGCTGTGTGTGTGCACTTTGGGTGGGTTAAATGCAGAGCACGAATTCTGAGTATGGGTCACCATACTTGGCTGAATGTCACTTCACTTTCACTTTTATGTTTTCATGGCGCAATACAACGCAATGCATAAAAAGACATTAGAAGTCATTGTAATCTGTAATCATGTCCCCACTGGATGCTACAAATGCGTCTGTAATGGGTTTTATTGTTTTTGTCTTGTTGTTCCGGTGTTTTGACCGGGACACACATCACAGTATGATAAGGGGCGTAACATTTCCGTCACACGCTTGAGGCATTCGGCCAATCACAACGCATAGGATAGCTGGCCAATCAGAGCACACCTCGCTTTTCAGACTGATGAGCTTTGTAAAAAAAACTACTCGTTTCAGAAAGACGGGGCATAGAGTAGAAACAATAAATGTACAGTATCTGGAAAATACGGTTTTTTTTTTTTTTTACCATAAACCACAAACAAATTACACCAAATACACAAAATAATGTACTTTTTTATCAACATCAATTGACCCCTTTAAAATGTGACTTTATGATTCTAGGAGGTTTGTGGTGAAAAGCTGCTTTAATCGAGCTTGTTTCATTTCCTTAAACTCTGAAAGGTATTTTCCTACCCAACTCATGACCAGGGGATTACTTAAACACTCAAATACTAACACGCATACACACACACACACACGCAAGCTCTCTCATACACATTATACATATGTAAAACTTCATTATCGTTTCCACAAGAATATAAAGCAGCACACAATTAGCATATTTAAATGATTTCTGAAGGATTATGTGACACAAGACTAATGGCATTTCAAAATACACTAAAACAGACAACAGTTGATTGTAATAATATTTAATATTTCAGTTATTATATTTTAATATAATAAATGCATTCTTGTTGAGCATAATAGACTTCTTTCAAAAAAAAAAAAAAAAAAAAAAAAAGATTTTTTAACAGCTCCGTTTATAATGAATACATTTTACCTTCTTCACAGTAAATGCATACATAAAGATGCAGTCATATGAAACCTCAAGGATATTCCTAAAACTATTAATAATGCAGAACTGAGAGAGAGTGAGCAAAGGCAGGACATGAAGAAGTGAGAGAATGTCCCAGACAGGGTGAAAAAAAAAGAGAAAAAGCAATAATCCAGGAAGCAGCAGAGCATCCGGTTTGATCCGGCTGACCCTGGATCAATTCCACAATGGCATCTACTACGACCTTTCCTCTGCACTCGACTAGCTAGTATGAAGAACAAAGACAGTTTAGAATTTCAATTTACAATGTAAACAAATTTGAACAACCTGAATAAAATAATATTTTTGTTCTGCATTTATGGAAAGGATTACAGGAAATGATGGAAGAAGAAATTGGAGAATTCGAAGCCACCTATCAATGTGTCAGCACGCAAATAAACAATAAGCCACAGCTCTAACCATATTATACTTATTCCAGGTGATTAATGCAGCAGGCAGCTGATCTTGTGTTCCCTGCAGAGATAAGACGGTGTGGTCACTTGGCAGTGAGTCAAAGAAGGTTTGATCTGAGTGTGTGTGTCCATGTGGTGCGTGTTTTGCTTGTGTGTGAGAGTGCAAGTTGACTGTGATGAAGAGCAAGACTATTGTGCAACAACAGCACTATTCAGAGACTCATTACTGAACAGTGCTTGCACAAATACTAACAAGGAGCTGTTTGTGTGTGTGTGCCCGTGTGTACAAAATTTATTGATGTTATTGATTATATACGCAATAGTATCCGTTAGAACTAGCCATTTATTTGTCTATGTGGTTGGTTAGGTTAAAAGATGCAGTTCTGCTTGTACACACCATTTTTGCAGGTGCATGTCTGCACAGAACATCCAAACCAGAGCTTCAACACCTTCAGGGTAACACTAATATGTTAAGTCATGCTGATCCAGTGCCATATGGGCGTTATTACGGCTGTCTGGACATCAGGAGTCCAGACTGCACTGGGACAGAGTGTTTCTGAGTAGTGCACGGAGCAAAAAGACAGGAAGAAATAAAAAAAAATAGGCTGAAAATCTTGGCCAAAAATATAAACAGAAATATATTTAACAGATAGGATAACAGAAAGCTTATTCATATATTAAATTAAGTGTCACAACATGTATATATAATGCACATATAACATTCATCTCTGTACTTTTTGGCTGAATCACAATATACGGTATCTCAGTAATTTCTACATTTTTGTATATTATATAGAGCATAACATGAATCATGAATCCCTGCATTGATTCATATTTTAACTGCTTACTGATCTGTAATTAGACAGTTTTGGTTCTGTTCTAGTGCACCACTTTAGTAATTTACTTCAATTTGTGTGTGTGTGTGTGTGTGTGTGTGTGTGTGTGTCAGTCTCTCCGTTTGACAGAATGCCACTCTCTTAAAATGATAACCTCCAACACACTACTCCTACACACCCCAACACTCATACACCACAACACTTCACACTCTGAAATCACCAAGTCAAGAGCATGCATCTTAAAATAGAGATGAGATTTTAAACTTGAAAAACCACTAGTTAGTTTATTCAGAAGTCGCAGATTAACTCTGTTACCCAATAACCTATTAATAACTAATTAGTTATTAATTGAGAATTCATAGTAGAAAGTTCCTCACTTACCACATTTCTTGGTCAATCTAAAATCTACTGTGATATCAGCAATGCTCAAAAAATAAAACTAAGCAGTTGTTTGACTATTATTTAGCCATTTTAGTGTAATTGTATATAGTGGGCATTAACCATGCAGGAAAAGTGAGAGCCTAAATGCACGTCTGATTCTACATGAATAAATGATTGAGTCATTTTCAGGTCACCGTATTTGGCAAAGAACAGATGTATAATTGTGTATTACCAGAGCAGACAGGTACTTACATCCTGCTGTACCGAAATGATAAACCTAGTTTAGGATTAAAAACTACACAAGAACACTGAAGTATGCAAGAAACAACCTGAACAACATTTCATCATACCCATTCTACAATACAGCACTACTGAGAAAATACTGAGACATTTATCAATGAATCTTCTTTTGTATTCCACAGAACAAAAGAAAGTTATGCAGGCTGACTTGTTTTTGATGGATCTCGTGGGCTTCAGATTCAAACGTATCTTCTAAGCCCAAATCAAACCAGCTTAACCCCTCCTCCAACCTCAAACAGTGATCTTGAAAGCCAGTTAGATCACTTCCTCTCGATTCTTAAGAAGTCAGTTTGAAAATGTCTCAGGAAAACTTTTTGTCTCTTCCTTCTCTGTCAGACACCAAAGGCTCGTCTCATGTCTGCAGGTACCAGACAACAGCTCCCTAAGTGGCATGAGACATCTCAGCTGCAGCTGTCTAGATCAATGTCCTAAATATCCTGGTATGGTTATAGAGCACTGACTGCCAAATACTACCACTATCAGTGACCATGATCGATTAGCAGTCAAAGTGGAGGGGGTTAAGAACATATATACTTTTTTACATTATACTGGATAATGCACATGTCAACAAAAGATCAGATTATTTTATATCTGTTCTGAGCCACTTCCAGTTGTGGTTTTACAGTGAATCATATACACATACAATATCTGGACATCTGACCTTTGTCTAAACATATATCCATTTTTCATTGGAATTCAAAGCCACCACAAGGAGAGGGCAACATGTTTGTCCATAAAGATAGCTTTTCTTAATGATGTATTGTGAACCAGACATGCCTCAATGCACCCCAACAAACTAAAGAAATCTTTATTTCAGAAAATGTCCGATTTTCAGAACAGATATATATAAAAAAAGGACTAGACATGAGATTTGGACAGACTTTAAATCTGTGCAACATGAATATGTTCATAAAAAAGAAAACAGTGGAAGTAGAGAAAAGAGGAGCACTTTAAAAAACCTGCAGCTACAGCTACATTTGATAGATTATGACAGGTCTGACGGACCGGACTCTCTGAGAGATACTGAGGTGACATTGAGAAACCGAGGTCTGGTAAAACAGCTTGGGGTAGGAAGAGGACTGTAATGCTTCCTGCTTTTAGCACAGCAAAAAAAAAAAAAAAAACCTGTCTTCTGGTAACATGATGCAGGAAGTTATCTGCTAGCTTCCCTCATTAGACAAAATTAAATGGCATTCATAATGCATTTAACTTCAGTAATGTGACGTGTTTTCAGAAGAAACTAGCTTTACGATGGTAATTCCACACTTACTGAATACTTTGATTCTTGGAATAAATGAATCAAGGCATGAGCTTTTCTATAACGGCACCTGAAACTGAAAACAACATAAAGTTTCAAATAATCTCCACAAACAAGAACAAGGACTTTTTGAAGGAAGTAAATGTGTCAAGTTTTGATTTCCTTTAAACAACAGCTGATGAAGAATTGCATGCCACACGATAGCACAAATGGGATGAGATCAAGCAAAACACATATACGAAGGATATGTGAAACTGTAGACGCTGCACTCCGAAGGCTGAAAAAGAGATAGAAGCGTGCTACATCTCAAGCTCTCTACTTCCTCCCTCACTCCTTCCGTCTTCACTTTCACTCTTCTCTTCTTTCACTCGCCAAACTGAGTGTCTCTGACCCTTCAGCGGAGCTCGGAAGAGAAGTGTTGACAGAGATGCCAGAATTAGTTATGGCTCTGTTTGACCCAAGATTAGGCTCCTTTAAATGGCCTCAGGAAGGACCACCAACACTATTTGACCAACCCAGAATGAGGAGTTGCAAAACTACATATATTCAATATTAAGAAATGGGATTGCTGCCTCAATGTCTAGTCAGTCTTAAAGAAGCTTTTAAAGGTTGGTTTCAGGTTCACCTAATGTTGGGATTTTGAAAAGTGTTTTTTTTTTTTGCAAGAAATGCACAATGCAGTTCTTCATTTTTTGCACGACGCAAGAACAGACCAGAATTTCAGGTTGAAATGTGCAGTGTGAATAATTGATGGTTTAGAGAGAAGCAGGGGTTCATTATTTAGGTTGAAGGCTAGTCCACACCTCCTTTAGATGAATGTCTTTACGAACAAGGGAATGCAACCAAGACATTTATTTTAAAAGACCCCATCAAATCAAACTGACGTTTTGTGACTTTTTCAGTGTTTCAGCTCTTAAAATCATGATGGAACAGAAATAGCAACCGATCTTTTCTTCCATATTGTCACATTCAGGTAAAACTGATGACTGGAAATAAAAAATGTAAGGTGGAGAGAGAGGAGAGAGATAGAAGTCTGTCGTTTCGCAAGAAGATCGAGTTAATATCTTTTTAAATAACTTATGAGGTCAAAAATAAAGTAAAAATTCATCATGCGCAATAAGATAAGTAACATTTAGAAAAAAAGACACGGTGAATTTTCATTAAATAGTAAAGTAAAAAATTAATCATCACTACCATCTTCCTGGAAGAAAAACTGACACCCAAATTTCCTCTTTCTATTAACAAATAAGTCAACACAGGAAAGAACACTGTGCTCTTAAACAGTTTAATCGGGTCTTTCACTTTGAAATCCATGTGCAATTTTTACAGGGGATTTCAGCTAATTTCATTTCATAGATCTTGTGAACTAAAGCTACCCTTTTCACCTTGAACCCGGCCTGCCACGTCAAGGTCACTGCAACCAGACTAACAAGCGGCAGCTCTTGTGTCGGACACATGACCGGCTCCAGCACACAATACCCCAGACCCATACAGCACCGGAGGAGAGTCCGATTACTGTGCCATCAGATAGCATTACAGTTCAAATGAGATGTGATGGTAGAAGTTTACAGTACCATTTCCTGCTAGTGTTTCATGCTAATTTGGCAGACAACATCTTTTAAAACAGGACATTTTCCAGGTTTGTTATACTGGAATCCTTCATAACATCAGCTCAGTTGCAACTGCCTGACATAACATCATTGTTCGTAACATTATTATAGTTAAGAGCTGTAAGTGTTTCCACATACAGCTAAATCACACTATAAATCAAATTAATCAGACCATATAACATTACAAGCTCATTTATTAAAAATAAGTCTCATATGCTTACTAAGGATGCATTCATCTGATCAAAAATATAGTCAAATATCACTATTTAAAATAATTGTTTTCTATTTGCATACATTTTAAAATGTTATTTATTTATTATTTGTTATTTAATCCAGTCTACAGTATCACATGATCCTTTGGTTATGTTTTGCTGTTTTTTTTTTGTTTGTTTTTTTGTGGAAGGCTGTGATACATTTTGTTTTCAGGATTATTTAATGAATGGAAAGTTTAAAAGAACTGCATGTATTTGAAATAGAAATCTCCTATGCCTTTACTATCACTTTTTATCAACTTAATGCGTCCTTGCTTAAAAAAAATCAAATTTTTCAATCTTTGTAAAAAAAAAAATGTATTAATGCCCCAAATTCTTTTGAATAGTAGTGAAACAAGGAAACAATAGCAAACTTGAGGCACAGGTCTCTAACTGATCTCCAGGATCAAAGGTCACAGGCAATTCATTCAAAGCCAGATAGTATTTTCATGTGACATCGCAACCATGAAACCTAATACAATCCTGTTATCTTAAAAGCATTTTGGGGTTGCAACGCACCTGCTGAGAAGCTGTGATCTGTGGGAAATCCTCCAGGATCCCAACTTGCAACATGTTCTGGCAGTACTTAATTGTTTCTTTGCTGAGTGTACAATTTTTTACTACCATATTGCTGGACCAAAACATCCATCTTCCTCACACTTTGATCTGCAGAGCAAGTCCTGGCTGAGAAGAATGACGCCACTACACATAGGCCTACACCTTAATTTTTTTTACTGTTTAAAACTCAGGCATCACAAGACCAAACAAACAGGAGAAATTTCTAGAACATTTGCACATAAGGCCTAATATTATGCCTGATAATGTGAGTCATGTACAGAGATATGCCTAGACAACAGCTGAACACGACTATTCCCACCATGCATCCTCCTACAGTGATGCAATCTTACATTATTTTAAATTTAGCAGAAAAACATAAACTGTATGACTCAGCTCTGCTTTGAGGAAATCTAAAAAGATATCACCTTGCATCCACTGAAGCATTTAAGCACGCATTAGTAAAATAACTCTCTCCTGTGAGTAAGGGACCTATGATGGGCTTTAAATCTGGCTTTCCAGGTTCTTCCACTCAACAGAATACTCTATTTTAAGCAAAAGAGCTACCATGTACAAGGTCAATGCAATTAACAAAATGGTGAAGATTGTGATTAGTGACAAAAATAGAAATAACTTCCCAAAGACAACAATACTTGTGCCACAATTGTGCCTCAAATATATATACAACGGTAATGTAAAACCATATTTCAAGGATTGCCATCAGAAATAGAATTTGATTCATAGCTAAAACAATGTCTAAAAAAATGCAACATCATCATTCGCAAAAACCTTGTCTCTATACATAATTTTTAAACTTTGCACAAATATCCCAGACTTACAAGCATCTGCCATAGCACTGCCATACTGAAACAATCACTTCACACCCCACCCAGAAGTTGCTGATCTAGTTTTGTGACAGGACAGCCTAAATACTGCTTAGCGTCTCAAGAGAGTCACGTGGGACTCTGATTCAATCATAGAGAATCATCTATGTGGCTTCATGCCTCAAAAGAGTTTAAAGCCAACTAAGATTTGAGTTGACAGATAATAGTGCATGTAATATCATATTAAAAAGCATCAAACTGGACTTTGATGCTGAAAATACATAAGATAATGATGAAAACCCATAACTTAAAATCAACACAGAACCATGGTTTTTAACCAGGTAATCATGTTATTTGCAGGTAAACAGTTTCCTGCCATTTTTACCTATTAACTGATTTTGAACTAATGTAGAACTTTTAAAAGTTATTACACGGTCAGATTGTTTTTTTAATACTGGACTCTGTACAGGTTGAAAAAAGTTTTGAGTAAGCTTTCTACTGGTAAAAACATACACAGAGGCATAGAGCACCAGTGGCACATGTGCAGGAGCAGCAGCAGTCCTCACCTCCTGTAGCGTCTCCCCATCGCGGTCCCCGGTCCTCCTGGCTCAGGAGCAGTGTCTGTCTTTTCGTGGCACTGCTTTAGATCGGAGATATCTTCCAGTACTGTACCCGTGAACGAGCTGTCATTGTCTGCGCTGCCTTTTCGCTTTCGCATTACTGAAACTTGAAACAGCAAAGGTAAACACACACAGATGAGACTGTAGATATTATACCGCAGTCCCGAGCGTATCCTCACTGAATCAGACGGCAATGCTTATAAAAAATCTTGCAGCAGAGCTGGATCCGTTTGCTCCCGCGACTGTGTGTGTGTGATCCGGTGTTTCTCTTCCCGGCGATTGTGACATTGAGCACCTTTCTTTCTCTACCGTTAAATTGTTTTGCAGGAGTCCGATATCTCTGCAGAGACCAGCTGATCAGCTTAGCCTTTCCCCCTTCCGTCCCTGCGCTTAACCAATCACACACAGCGCTCAGTTCACTCCGACGCTGCACCAGCCAATCACATACCGCTCTGTTCCACCAACGGCCAATCACAAGAGTCGTAGCGCCCTCTCTCGTTCAGTGTAGTGTAGGTTAACCGGATCATTTGTAACATGTAACGTTAATCTTATATACTTTTTCTTTACATCTGTGTAAGTATGCAGCATTAGCGCCAGAGAGCGCTGCACGCTTTTTTCATGTTATGTTGCTCTACAAAGCACATAGAGTGAATTATTTAAAAAGATCTGGCAACATCAAATTTGTCCTACACAGACTTCCGTACGTACAGACCAACTTGCTCAGGCCGCTCGGTGACTTAAAACCTTTTTATACAGTCTATGCTTAAAACATGTCAGCCCCAGTGCCATAGACAAAAAGACTAAGTGGTCTTGTCACGTTTTAACAAATAAGTCTTAGGTTTCGTCTGTTTTGGTGTAATGTATAAGATGCGCTAAGAATCTAATAACATGTTTAACTATCGAGCAGCAAAACCGTCGCACCTTCGTCCATATCAAAATAATCAAACACACACTGTGCATGGTAAACTACGACGGGATTCAATAAACGGTGTTTTAAGTTTAAAATATAAATGCACATATTAGAGAAGAATTACGTACAAAACAGTCTCGTTTGCGTCAACATGACAGCACGATCGAACTAATAAAAACATAAGTATCCGAGTCCATGCATATGAAGCTGTTGTCATGAATTCAGTAATTATATGAATCATAAAGCCCAACCTGTTCTTTCTGATGGATTTCATTGTAGAGGTGTTGTTTTGACAGGACGCGTGGACTACCCAGAGTTTTTCCATGAATTTCCTCTCACGTGACTAACCCAACAATAAATGAAGCGGAAGGAGCCAGAGGTCCTAAGAATGAGATCTCTGTTTCCACTGTCTAGTGGCATTTATTTATTTATTTATTTCAAATGAATGACGGTGTATATGAAGATTATTAAATTATTTTGGTTAAGTATATGTCAAAGAAAACACATTACTATAAATACTGTATTATTTAGATGTGCATTTAAAAATTGAATGTGTTTATTATGACACACAAAAAAATAAAGTTATTGGATTAAAAATAATAACATGGAAAATGTTTTACCCATGTTGTAACAGATTAAACTACTACTTCAGGTAGATTAGAGTTTTGGGACACCAGCACGGCTTACATTTTCTGTTTTGAGTTGTTTTGGACAAAAGGTGGCAGTATACCATCACTTCTGTCTGCAGATTCACAATGAAGCAGGGCAATCCTTTCACCCGACCACTTTCACAAAATTACACACCAAAAGTGTGGCGTTTAACGACACAATACTTTCAAGACATACCTCTTCTGTGCCTTTTCACATATTTACCAGTAGCTCAACTGTCTGGCTTGATTTGGTTTAATATCTCACACTTAAAATGTCAAGGAAGACTTTTATAACACAAACAAGATAAACAAAAAAAGGTACAACACTGTCACTGTTGCAAAGTTAGTTTTGTGCTGGCAAAAAAAATAAAAATACTTTGTAGCTTTTGTACCTTAGGGTCAGGATGCGAATTAAAGGGGGGGGGGGGGGGTCTTTTTAATCGGCACATGATGCGCATGTTAATTAATTAATCTTATTAATTTGAAATTATATTAATTGGAACATTAAGTAATCAAATGGATTAAAAAAATAATAATCAATTGACAGGCCTATTTAAAACATAAAAAATATTTTTAATAGGGTCACTGTGTAATTTGCACCCTGCTTAGGGTACCTTTTTTTATGATTATGTACCAAATGTACAATATCATATGGTGATCAGCTTCACACTGCTTCTACTAATGGCTACAATTGGTTTCTATGTAAGCCCACCAAAAAAAGAAAGAAAAAAAACAGAACCAAGTTGAAAAAAAGAGTTTGAATGATTTTATGATTTATAGTTTTTTTTAGTTTATTTATCTAACACTGCAGTCTGACAAGCAAAATATGTCTCCCATCCATTAGCTCTAGTGCTTTTCTCTCCTGAAGCCACTCTTCTCATTGAGACTGTTTTTAACACTCAAAATAAAAGCAGTTACTGTTGTTCATCTGAATGCTACTGTGTGTGACATGTGGGTGTATGAGCCCTTCACGTCCGTCGAAGCCTCTCCTGCTCTGTAGGGTCGACGTGACTTGCAAAACTTCTCCTCACATTGATGCTGACAGAATTTTTGTTGCTTTTGTGCAAACAGCAGTCAGATTGGGCTCTAAATTACATGTTAATGGTCCTCTGATCCTTTTCACATCTCCGCTCAAAGTGCAAGCCCTCTTTTAATATGTCACACGCATGAGAGTCATTTCTAAAGGCTGCTTGAGTGCGTTTGTGTGTGACGCACTCTCATTAATCTGTCTCATGCTGCTCTCTGCTTTATGAAGTCCTGATTGCCTGCTCATTGTTTTCTCATTCACTTGTTTGAATACCCAACCTATAATCAGAGCTGTAAAAATAAGGCATTAAAAAGGCATGCTGCCATTTTCATGGTGACACTAACAAAGTACATTTGCATTCACACTGACATTTTACTCATTTAAGCCATCAAAACTTACAATGCCCATCAGAACAATCTCCAGGCTTCAGCTCTGAGTAAAACTGCATTATGGTGTTAGAATCTGAATTAAACCATGGCAATTGAAGAGGAGGGGTTGAATGCCCTCAAATATGCACACATCTCTCTCGCTGTCACTCTTTCTCTTCCTCTTTTCTTATTTCTTCATTGGGCACAAAGCTAATGATAACATAGATCTGTGATTCCAGTAATTAGAGTTGACTTATCAGAAGGAATATCCGGATGACAGCATGCTCCCATGATGAATAGCAGAATGGAAAGTTTGAAAACAAGCTTCAGGCTGATTTGCCCCGAGACTCGCTGCATTTATTACTGTGTTGAGCAAACATACAGCATATTGTGAAATATTATTACAATTCAAAATAATTGTTTTCTATTTTAATATACTTTAAATAATTTGAATTACCAGTGTTTTTCTATCTAATAAGCTCTTTTTTTGTGAACAGCATTGGTTTGAAACATAATTTTTTTATAATAATGTGAAAGTCTTTACTGTCATTTGTGATCATTGCTATGATATAATGAACATGAAATCCAGGTCTGTTCTCATCACTGGACACATGTGACATAAATTTTAATGACGCATAGTTTGACTTCAAAAATACCCAGTTAAATCATTTCGGCCCTCATCTCAGTTTTCAGGGCCCTTGTTTGACTTAGTTGTGGGTGTTTCTGTTAAATAAACAAAATAAACAAATAACCAGACAATGAAATAATTACAGGATTACCTGATAGAGGGGCAAGGAACATGTGCTTCACAATGCTGAAAATGTGTCAAGCGGCCACTTCTCATGATTTCATGATTCTGTTGGTGACAGAGCTGTGTGTTGGCGGCACCTCTGAAGATTTACATTTACATTTAATCATCTAGCAGACGCTTTTATCCAAAACAAGATGCTCTCTCACTATCACCCTAGCAACCAGCCAAGTTCTGACTGATGTGCCGTTCTGATGATCTCACCTCTTTGATAAGCTTCCTAAATCTCTCTCTCTCTCAAACACACACACACGCACACACACACACACACACACACACACACACACACACACACACACACACACACACACACACACACACACACACACACACACACACACACACACACACACACACACACACAGAGACCCTGTCCTGTTTGAAGTTGAGTGGTCCTCCACTCTCTCCTCTGTTAAAATAACACACACACCCCTGTCGCTTGTACAAATTGAATCAGAAGGGCTTTGCGTTTAGACTCATATTTAGATGGGGTGGGATCCTGGATGAGGGTGCTTGAGTCTAACTATAATTGCTGGGTTTTCATAATAAAATCCTTTTATTAATACTTACCTGCCGGGCGTATGGGCGGGGACTAGTGAGGATGATGTTTTAGTGGAGAGTAAAGTACCCTCAGCACTGGAAAATGGGGTTAATAAAAACATCCTGTAAGTGAATGATATTAAACTACTTCATACAGCCAGTTCTTTTGTTCAGTTTACTCCTGAAATGTCAGCATTTTAAAATATATAAAAAAATTGCTCTATGCGTTTTCTTTGTTTTAATAATGAAACATATTTTGTGATATTTTAAATATATCATAAATATATTGTAAGCTCATTTATAGTAATACATTATTTTATTGTATTTGTAAAAAAAAAAAAAAAATCACACTTCTACGCATATAACAGACACTAGGCGGCAGTGTTGACTCTTTAAAGTTATCTTTTTTTCAGCACTAAAATGTGCTTTGGCTTCTCAAATTATCAGATTTTATTTCTCTAATGCCAGAAATTGTTTCTATGCAGAAATTACTTTTAGGAAATACCTAAAGGTAGCCCAGAGTTTGGTCCAATGCATTAATACACACTGTATTCGTTTTGAATAGAAGGAATGCTTTCACGTAAGTAATACTATAGGCTAAGTAGTTTTTGGTTTTTGGTGGGGTTGTAGTAGACCACAGGAGTCTGGTATATTGCTTTTACTGGTGTTTAATACTTTGCTTAATCATAATAATAGTTTAAAAAGTGTGACAGTAGATCTTTGAAAAACAGCTTTTCTGAGGTTGGTTTCAATAAAATCTGTTTTTAAATTAACAAGAAAGTTTTGAGTTTTGAAACTTACAGGATGTTTTTATAGTACACTGACCTATTCTATATCAAAAGATCAAGGGTCAATTGATTTCTCAATTCATGACCCCTTTAAGGCCCTGAAATCTTTAAGAGTTTTAATTGTTCATAAGCTGTATACTCAAATTCAGCTTCAGTCAGTCTATAGAAGACCAAAATGTCCTTGATTTCAAATAATCCAGCAATTATATGTTCTTGTCGGAACAAGAAAACAGTGGCATTTCCCTTTTGAACTGAATCAGTCATTCTTCGCAGGACACAGGAGTTAAGTGGCCACTTCTCAGTATAAAAACCTCATTGAATGGAACAGGTTACAGTTCAATGTCTCATACATTATAGCTCATTGTCGAAGGACCTAAAATGTACTCTGTGAAAACAAACCAAAAAGTGAAGGACCCTTTTCCTTCTAAACAAAAGCATATACTCGACGCATCCATAGAAAATGAAAAACGGCTTCTAAACTCTTAAAATCTGGTGCCATTATTTACTTTAAGTTGATGTGTCAATGAACTACATCAAAGTCGGTGAGAATATTGCTTTTATTTTTGTATAGAATGGTAGAATTTACAAATGGCAAATCTGCCTTTGCAATTAAAAGATCGTGTACTGCACATAACTGAAGTAACACTGCCATGAATTCATCTGAAAGAAATCTATTGTAAAGTCAAGGTCTGTCTAAAACCACCTGTTGATGTGCAGGAGGTTGGTTAAAATTGATTTCTTTTTAACGTATAAAGGAACTGCTTGACCAGGGAACAGAGGATGTAAAGAAAGTGCTTACTAAACCATTTTTATTTCAAATTATGGTTAAGGTTCATTCAAATTATTTTTAAAGTTCCCTGAACGGCCATATTAATAAAGCACCCAGCCCATACACATATACAAAATCTATGAATCAGTTCGTGGAAATGATCTGATTTGGTTAAATACAATTCCAATCAAAAATAAATTCAGACAAAAATAATATAAATTCATAAATTGTGCTGCACAACCTTTAATCACCATGACAATTTGTAACCATTTAACACTTTGGCAAATTGGTAGCTAATTTTTACAAATTCGTTCAAGCTCATTTGTATGTTTTCCTTCGTTCTGCTCATGCCCCACTAATGTTTAGATTCATTTGTAGACCTATGCTTACTTTTTTCTAGACATCATATGTTTCTGTATGAATCACATCATACAAATTCAGCCTCCCTCAGATTTAAAAGAGAAGAATGCTTTAGCACAAGGTCACTCCTACATCATTTCATGCACAAGAAACACTACAGTCATTTTTTGAAATACACATACTTTTTATTGGGTGACAGTTTAGCTGTTAGTACTTGGCAATTAATCTTTTTGGATATGCATATGGCAAGAGCAGTGACACTGTATCCACTGATTAAAAATAACCCAGTAGATATAGTTTGTGAGTTTACACAGCGAGTGGAAGTCCATGTCAGCTCTAGTGAACATCTAAGAGACTTTCAAGCACTTAAAGCACAGACTCTAGCAAACATTGAAATTCTTCTGTTTTTCTAATCCTATGAACTGGTCGGTTTTCTTTTAGCAAAAACCAGTTAAATAAAAAAATTCCAAAAAGCCATTCAAAATCAAATTCACAGTGAATTATTAGCAAACATCCCTCTACAGCAATGTACGTCTTAATAATTCAGAAGAAGTGATCAAAATTAAACTGATAAACAAAAAAAGAACAAATGGATAGAGCTCTTTATGCACTTGTACAAGCATAACATAGCAAGAACTACATTTTATAAAGAGGGTATACATTGTGTTATCAAAAAAGAAAAAATAATGCCCATGAACTGGTATGGTGCAAATTAAGAGAAGAAAAAAAGCAAATGTTTAAACCAGATTTAATCTTTTAACATTCACCCTATCAGCAAAAAAAGTGTGTTTAATCCACAAATCTGGAGTGTGTCTATGTGTGTGTGCTCTGGCCTACAAGTGCATGCACACATTACACGTGATGACATCACTTCCTGCTTCTATTGCCTTGCACATCAAATGAGAGAGTGATCTGTGGTAGCTTGGATTTTATTATCCAAAGATTTACAATAGAATATTACCAAAAAATAAAAAAGGTCTCCTTTGTTGGTCTCTCATGCGAATCGTGCAGATCATATGCAATTATTTGCAATTAACAATCACATGAGCAGCGAATCCAGATTACATTGATAAGCTTAAGCATTTTATCCTGCGTGTATCTTGCTATTTATTTATTTTTTTCATTTTTAATGATATTATGTTGTTTGATGATGTTTTATTGACAATCTGTGGTCACCCTGGCAGATGCTTTGTATGATTTTCTAGAGGGAAACTTTTGATCCATCATGTTTTGATCCAGGATCTGTGCTATTCTCACAAATTTTAACTGTCCTGTGCGAAAACTATTTGCCGCTTCTTGTCTTGTATTGCTATTGCAAATCTATGGAAAAGCAACTGCATGACAGAGATCTCAAAGAACGCCGTAGCTGAGTTACACGCTGACTTTCAAACAATAAACATGTTCAGTTATCATCAGCTCAATGATCTAAAATGGTTGATTAATACATTTCCATAGCAACATTACAATTTTGCAGCTGAAGCTTTGACACACAGACTTCACAGCGGCAGACCAGCATGATGGAATAAGTGGGAATAAATTGTAGAACGTCACATTGCAATACCTTTATTGCTTTCATTTTTTTAGCATTGCATTTATCTCAGTGCCTTCCAAACCAAACACATGAATATTGCCTGTCATTAGTGGCATAATCTACAGACCACAAACCAAAATATAACCACAAAGTTCTTATTTCAAATGATAACTGCGATTAAAGATAAGTTAAAAGGTTTTCTAGTCTTGTGAATTTCTTATAGAGCAACGAAAGCATTGGAGAATTTGAAAATGGGAAATTAAAGGTTTGTTTTGGGTTAAGTTACAAATGGTCTACATGGGGTGTAGTTTGGGGGTTATGGTTTTTGTGAATGGGACTACAGTTCAGTTTGGTGGGTCATGTTTGGGTTTGGATTAGGTTAATAAATGAATTTAGTATACATATGAAAGCTGGTGAGAGTGGAAGAAAGAATGTGTGCTCTTAAGGCCTGCATTCACACACTGCTCATAAAGCGCTAATGCAAAAACAACACTAAAAACCTGTACAATCTCTTTAAATACTGTATATACAGAAATAAACATTTCTTTTGTCACATATTCCCCAAAATAATCTCCTAAACAAAAATAGAGAGAAAAACAAATGTGGCTTCTCTTTCTAATGAGCAGGATTAAAGGCAACTAGCATATAGCAATGGCTATTTTTTCAAATCATGATGCAGGTACAGCTAGCTGTTTCTCTGTCACTGCCACTTCAAACGATGATTAAGATTCACATTCAGGATTTCTGCTTAGCGCAACATACTGACCAACAATATGAACATATGCTAAATTTCACTCTCCAGAACTTCTCAAATGCCTTGACTTACAAAAAAATAAAATAAAAACAGACAAAAAGTCAACATAATGAGATGTAAGAACAATAAATATATAAAAAAAGTGTTTTGCCACAGCCTTGTAGCACTAGTGAGACAAACTGATGGTAATGTTGTCACAGGAATCAGCACCTTTGTGATGTGTAGCTCAGGTTTCGGTACCATTCTCAATAGTCCTAAATGTTTGCGATGAAGAACATACTGAGCTTCTGTTTCAGACTAACAAATTGGTCACAAATCCAGGAGCCAATACCATCTGCTTTACCTCATCATAATCGAAATGAATGAACTGGTTCTGGACTGGGCCCTGAAGGTAATAGACCAGAGGTTAAGAGCAAAGCAGTATGTTTTCTAAGAGAAAATTTTATAGTTCTGCCATGGTGTGTATTTAAGACTAATGTAGCCGACTTAACCTGAACTTGTCTTGCTAAGTTATTATAGAATGCGATCCCAAATTGCACTACTAGAAATATGCAGCTGTATTTTGGCTCTATCCATGCAGAGTTTGCATCTCTGTGCAGAAAATAGCCACTAAGACTGCAAACAGACTATAATAGAAGCATTAAGAGAATAAGGGACTGAGACTAGATGAGTATCAATGAGACAAAATGAACTCAGCTTTGGCCAGATACGAGAAGTTTCATCTTGTCGAGTTCAATTGTGGATTAGAAATGAAAGAACCAAATAAAATAAAATAAAATTGCACAACTATTCAAGCAAATGTCACATGGAAGGTCGGCAAAACATTGTATATTAGAGACTCCAAACCTTCATCTCTCATTCATTCTCTATTTTGAATTTCCTCTTTCTTTCATGTATCCTTCTATACTGACATTTTACTCTGCATTCTGTCTTGCTTTCCAGTCAAAATATCTATACATCCTTTAAACAAAAAATAATTACTTGAGAGGCAAAACTGCACAATATATTAATACTTTTTTTAAGGAATACATCTTGAATGAAGTTTTTCTTTTTTGTAAGCATATTTTACAGATTTAGTGGTTTATGTTTGTAACAAGAAAATAAAAGCATTTGCAAATAGATGTAATTATTACCATAACTCCAGCCTACCGTGTCACATGATTCTTCAGAGATCTTTTGAATATGCTATTTTGGGGCTTAAGATAACATTTCTTATTTTTATCAATTTTGAAAAGAGATGTGCTGCTTAATATTTTTGTGGAACGCATGATACATCTGGATCCTATGATAAAGTACTGCATGTTTACATTTGAAATAGAAATCTTTAGTAACAAACGTGTCTATAGTCACTTTGGAATTTTGATCAATTGAATGTGCAAGTATTACTTTTAAGAAAAAAAAAAAAACAATTCTAAAAACGAGTTTTAATATATTAAGCAATTTTAAAAGTAACAAATATATCATGTTTTTAAGGATGTTTAGATATTTAACTGGAAAACTACAATGCTGAGTTTCTGCAGTGTGTGGTTTATGCATCCCTCATCTTCTTCTATTGGCTAAGGAAATCGATGCTAGCTTTGACACTGCGAGAGGTTGCCACGTCGAGAGCCATGGCTCTTATCTCTGTGTCTCCGAACTGCATGAGCGTCTGGATCTCTCTTCGTGCTGCTGGACTCTCAGTACCGCTCACATCCAGCTTCAGCGTACCACACTTCCTCACACCTGGGTCCGTGATGAAATTGACCGACTCTTTTTCTGAGCAGTAAACGTGAATGACGATCACTTGCTGTGATGGCTTCGCCGGCGTGTAGCTGCGTTTTACTGTTTCACCCAGCGCCACTGACTGATCGGCAGAGATGAACGTATCGAAGACGTCAGTGCACCAGTGCATACCTTCCTTCACAAGCATCTTCCCCGGTGGGTGCTTCCCCTCTACGAAACGGTTCAGGACACCCACGCCGTAGGTGAGTGGAGAGCGGCGCACCTTTATGACGCTGGGATCCAGGCCGAACAACACCGCCCCCTTGAGGATGGTCAAGCCCACATCATTCGGAATAATGATTCGGCTGCGGCCCTGAAGCATCTTCTGAACCGCCTGTTGCAGCAGAGGAGACTCTGCGAATCCTCCCACCAGGAAAAGAAACTTAATGTCTGTCACCTCTGGCCTATCAAATAACTCGACTGGAGAACATATAGAAGAATGAAAGTGGAGAAAAAGGATTTTGGAAAAAAAAATGGCATTAGTTCATTACAAGATTAATCACAAAACATTTCAACACATGGGCATTTAACCAAAGAATGTTATGCACTCCTCCGGTTTTCAACAAAAATCCAGTTTACTAGCAGTGATGTCCCTGCTTGTAGTTTTTGATACAGATCACAGCTGGGTTCAACCAACATAAGAGCCAAGGGACTGAGTTCTGACCCAGTTCTGTGTGAGTATTTTGGGCAGATTGTCGAGACTCCCCTGACTGGGCCAGTGCTTGGCCTAATTGTGTCTCCCAGTAGCTCATTAGTTTATACAGCTTGACACATTCTACTAATGTCTGGAATACACTACACAACTTTTGCCCAGATTTTTGCCCCAATTTGCAGTCTGGAGGAGTTGGCACTAGTTGTCTAAATATTGAGCACATACTGGGTCAGTTGACAGATTTCAGAGAAAATCACATGGTATATAATGTGAACAGAAATTTTAGGCTATTTATCAACTTCAGATTGTGGCTCAATGTTTGATATTTTGGGATACTTTACCAATAAAAAGAAATATAAATATTAGATGGGGAAACTTAAATGAAAATTAAAAAAGGCGCCTTGGCAACTAACTGAAATAAATAAGATTTAAGTTGAAGTACTAAAATAACTAAAACTGAAATAAAATTAAAAGAATGCTATAAAGAAATATCGCTTTAAACTCTAGAAATATCGCTTTAAACTCTAGAAATATCGCTTTAAACTCTAGAAATCAATATCATATTAGTGTTCCAGTAAATTACTGCGTAGTTACTCACTCAGGTGCTGTATAATGTGGTCTATAGTTGGTTTGAACAGAGCATTCATTGCATCTGGATTCATCCTCAGCATGCCCTGCGAAGACCACTTCACAAACTCCACACTGTAGAAGAGACGAAACTAGAGTTATAGACTGAAACAAATAACAGATTCTCCTCATTTGGCCTTGGTGCATTTTTAAAAATCATCTTGACATATGGAAGATTATTGAGAAACTTGATATTATTGAGTTTTCATTATTAGGTTTTCCACTGCTATAAAAAAGTCAATGCATGTGTGCTAATAGGTTTCCAGTAAACAGATGCATATATTCCCAATATGGCTGCGCTGTGCAGTTTGACGCAGGGCTGAACGAACGCTTATAGATGCCTGTCTCACAGGCTTGTATTAAAAACTGTCCCCTGTTGGACATGAGAGCTTAAAATCCATAACATTCTAGTTAGAGTAGTCTTACTCATTGCTCGCAAAAGACTTTTTAATTACCGTGTTAGGAAAGAATATAAAAACCATAAGAACCATTAAATGATGCAAATAATATAACAGGTTCACATTTTTTTAATAAAAAGATAAAACTAGATAATTTCGCCTCTTAATTGGACATTTTGTGTCGGATCTGATACTTCTGCTCAGGAAGCAACCATTACAACTAGTTTTAGAAGACATAAATAAGACTAGTTGTAATTAAATAGACATGATATTTAAAGTAATTTTCTGAGAATTATTTATATCGCCTGCGATGCTAAGAACTTATAGAAGCCTCTGTAAGCAATTATCTAATTAACAAAATTACTTGCCTATAATCAAATCGTTAGAGCTACTGGGTGAAAGTGACATAGATTAATATTCACGACAAGCTGAAAATAATGCATAACGTGCTCTCCCCTGTTTTTTAGATTTTCTTGTTCCTATGCCCTTCGATTATGAGTGTTTCGCACAAAGTCAGCAATCACACACACAAACAAACATGGTATTCATTTAGCTGACGTGGCCATCTTTATACAGGTCCTGATGGCTTATTGAATGGCTGTGTGTAAAGTATTAACAGCAGTCATGAATAGACAGATTAACTATCCAGGGGCTGTAGGTCACCCATGCCTGACCTCAAAAGAGACCGACAACAATTACCACAAAGGCGGAGAGTCAGCAGGACTCACAAAAGTCACCACTCTATGAATACAGAGAAAAGCATCAAACTTGACTGGATTGTATTAATGGGTGATTTCTAATACAGCGTTTTAGACACTCACTTGCTCTTCCTCAGCGCATGCTCTACGCTGTGTCCTCTGAATTTCTTGTAGTAGTCGATGAAAGAGAAGGGCAGGTTAATATTTAATGGGTTGCTTCGGTCAGGAGTCGCTGCCCTTTTACGTGACTCAAACGCAATCATCAGATCCACCCAGGCAGCAGGACGCTTGATCTTAAACTGGTCAATAAAATCCTGTCCGAATATCTTACACAGGAGCTTCTCAAATTCATAATCTATACCAATAGAGCCATACGGGCCTCCTGCGGAGAGAATGGAAAGATATAAAAATCATTTCGGATGATTGGAAATAATTACATTTCAGAATAGCAGAACGCTTTTCATTGGAAATGTATGTTTTTTAAGCAAAATGTTAATCTCAAGCTACAGGTCGTAAAAGCTGTGTCTTGTACCTGAGGCTTTGTAAAGCTCCTTCAAGTGCCCTTCTGGCATGCAGATCTGATGCACTGTAAGATCGACCGTCCCTCCTCCACAATCCACAACCACATAACGATCACCTAGAGAGCACCACCAGAGACAACATTTGAGAGTCACCATCAAAAACTAATTCATCAGGGTGGATTTACATCTCATCTGGCGACATTTTACACTTTTTCAGGTACTCTCTGCAGATATTGGATGTGAGTGACGCTGACATGTCCGCCAAGTACTTTAGCAAGGTGTCAGAGGAACAGTGACCTACATTCACGGTTCACTGATTGATAACTCAAGTAGAAGTCTTTGGAATTAAAACTCTATGTAGGTTCTGTTAAATATACGCAAACTGTATATTTAAAGAGACAGTTCACCCAAAAAATGGTTGGGGGAATGTACTCTCTCAAGATGGTCCAAACCCAATGCTATGAAAATAGCATTTTGGACATTATGCAAAATATATTCACTTGTATTCCACAGAAGAAGAAATAAAATCATACAGACATGGAATAAAATACAATGAGTACATTTTAACTTTTTAAGTAAAGTGTCTCTTTAACAACAGAAAATGTACTGAAATTTGAACTATTTTGAATAAATGTAATTTGTGTGGGGGTTATTCCAGCAGTGTTGAATAGGCAAAGTGTGCTGAGGCAATACTGATGGTTGAGCAGCTGCTGATTCAGACAGCAGAATAAGGGCAGAGCTCACCAGAGCAGGGATTTCAAACTAAGCATCTTATCTTCTCAGCAAGGGTGCATCTAGTCTCAGGAAACACATTCAAGGACCACCCACAGTCTGTTTGCTGACTCCAATGCATATTACAAGCAAAAACAGCAAGTGCTGGCAAAAATCTTTGGTTCCAATCTGACCGACTTTGAAATTATCAGCAATATGATCATAATCATAATGGTAAAAGACTATGAAAAAAAACGCTACATTAAAAACCTGTTAATTGGTGAATGGTAAGTTCCCTATTGTTTATGGTGAAAAACTGTAATGGGATATTTAATGTAATTTTACAATAAAATACTGCCACCTTATCATTTACAGTGAAAAAAAAAAAAAGTAAACTGACAAGAAATTCACAGAATTCTCTGTTATAGCGCCCATTTGACAGTCTCTTTATTCAGTAATGTATTTTATTCCAATATTGCATATGCCTAATTCTCAAAAAATCAAAATAACAGCTGAAGTGGTTAAATGTTTTAAAAAAAAAATCAAATATTGTCACATAGTTTTTACAGTGTAAGCACAGACAGGCTAAAATTCTAAACATATTACCTATACACATTTTCCACTATTTTTAATGCATTTTCTATACAACCACACATTAAAACAAACCAAACACCAACTGGTCACGTTACATGTCAGTCAGACAGTCTCTTCCTGTTTGAGTGGGTGATTCTTGGGCAGAATAAGCTGCACTGAGGTCAATTTTTTTGCTGAAAGGTCTGGCTATGTGAGACTAGTGTGCCTCCTTCCTAAGAGCTTCAGAATTTAGGATTTTCTTAACTTACTGTATGACAGCAGCATCAGAAACAGCAGGAGCAAAATACTACAAGAAAAAAAAAAGTGTGTGAGAAGACAGACTCTACCTTCAGTGAGTTCAGACCAGAGCTCTCCTATGACATTCTCCACCAGAAAGGTACGGCTCTGTCGGTTACGGCGCACAAGGTCCTTGGCTGGTTATTGAAAGAGAGAGACAGGAAGTGTGTGTGAGAGGGAAGGCAGCATGAAGCTGTTTGTGTGTGTGTGTGGCAGTTCTATAGGCAATGCGACAGGATGGAAAAGGAACCTGGGCTGAATGTGGTTTCTGTAAGCAGGGGGATGCTGCTGGAAAAGAAGTCCCAATGGAACGCAAAACTCATTTAACTTCAGGGAAATTCAAAGAAAATTTAAAGAAAAGCAGTAAAACTGCTGTGATGTTTTGTTACTTATTAAAAACTTCAATTTTAGGGATATAAAATTTTAAAGTTCTGGTTGTAATTATTACATTTATCAGTGAACGGGCATTAGATGACAGTTAGATGACCTACAACTATCCACAATTAAATATCCAATATCAATTGATACAAATAAATGAAAAAAAAAATGATAATATCTGAAAATGACTGCTATGGTACCAATATATTGTTCATCCCTTGAAATTTTCAAACATGCAACTTTTGTTTCAGAGAAAATAATTTTTGTGCATTTTTCCTGCAATACAGACACTGCTAATCAAATGAATTGAAATAAACTGAATTAGATTAACTGATTCTAAATTAGATTTCCACATTTTATTAATCCCCTATGGGCCAACCATATTAGAAAAAATTAATAAATTGTGTGCACGATTTAATAATTTGTTCCCTCAATGTACTAAAATGTGCACACAATTACTATTGCGTTCCCTCGATTTGCTATTGCGTTCCCTCGATCTGGTATTGCGTTCACTCGATTTGCTAAATTGTGCGCACGATTTAGCAAATCGAGGAAACGAAATAGTAAATCGAGGGAACACAATAGTAATCATGCGCACGTTTTAGTACATTGAGGGAACAAAGTAGTAAATCGTGCACACGATTTAGCCTACTATTTTTTCTTGCATGTCTTGTGCAGGGTTCCGTAATATTATGATGTTGCAAATAAGTAAATATTTAACTAAACATCTGATATGTAAAGTATAATTATAGCTCAATATTGCAATTAAACCAGTAAGTCTTAAACATTTAGTGCATCTTTCCACGATTATTCCATTGAAAGACTTCCTCTCTTTTTCACTTTTGTGAACTTCCTGACTGTGACCAGAATGTAAAAATTTGTTCATTTACTGTGGAGGGGAAGATTGTCCTGATCTGATAAAGGGCAGTTGGTCTGATGGCATCAGTGGATAATGGCCATCCTGGCAGTTGTAAACAGGCCCAAACAGGAAGCTCTACTGCATGGAGACTGACATTTTCTCCAGTGTACAGAAAACAATTAAATGGACCAGCTGACATTTTTTCAGTACAGTGACAGCTTCTGATGGGGCGTGAGAGACCTAACCACTCAAACAAACAGTGTTTCAGACTCAGGTCTGAAATTCTTGCACCACCTTTATAGCAAATTCATCACTCATTACACTCACAGCCTATATTAGATGATCTGAACATCAAGTCAGTAACGAAAACGTGTGAATTCAACAAGAGATCATGACCTTTGGTTTTGTGGAACAGTTTGTGGGAATAAGTGGTTCAGATGAATATCGATTCTTCATTGATTCCCAAACAATAACATTTGGTCCACTGCTGGCCTGCTCCACAATGGGTCGCCACACACAATCGCTTCCTGTCTCAGGCTCTCAACGTCAGCTAAATTTAACCATGTTTTCATTGCTGTCCATTGAATATCAAATATACTGGCTATCAGAGCACAAATACTACTCATGTTAAACTAATCAATAAACACTACTCCTTTTGTCCTTTATTCATTCTTTTTCTCCCTCTCTATCTATAGAACAGGATATGCAAAGAGGTCAAATGCGATTTCACACCCCTTTCGATGCATCTTGATCATTTAGTTAACATATTTCACTTATGTAGTGTTCTGTTCTGATAACTCTCTTATCATTCTTAATTTTATTAAATGTTGACATTAACCAATAATAATTAACATTTTATCAAATGTGATTAAGAAACAGTTTAAGAAATATTGTCAACATTTTTGTTAATTGTTAATTTAAATAATTGAAATTGTTGCTAAATTAATGTAAGGCATGACCTCTAACAATCACACGATTATGAATAAATGTGCATGCAAACTTATAGAGAGGAAAAAGAAATGTATGAGGCATTGTGCATTTGCAAAGCTGTTTCTCATGCTGGCATCACCATTCAGCAGTGGTCCAAATGACTGTTACCTTCTGAATGCACATGAAAAATGACTTATCATTGACATTTCTAAAATCACAGGCCACTTAAATGCTATAAATTCAAGTGAAAATGCCCTTTTTTATATAAAGCCCACTGTATAATTGCATGCGTTGTCAGTATGTAATAAGGACATGAGCAGGGCAATGGAGGTGAACTGGAATGGTCTGGAGGACAAAGAAAGTGTTTTTGTGTTCCTGTGAGAGATGAAGAAATGCTCTGCCTCTATACAAAACACCTTTATGTCTGATTACATTTTACTTTGGTATGTGACATAAACTGTTCACAGCATATTTACTGTGGAATTTAGGATGTTTCTTCAACTATGGGCACTTCTGACCCTGTGGACTCCTTTAAATCACACTTTTCACATTCATACTACCGGTAGTTTATTTAATTTATCCATTTGTCTTGTGGCTAATTTCATAGGTAACATTTTATCTAGAATCAGTCCAAAAATATATATATACATAAAAGATATGAATAAATGATATGAATAAATAAATTAGATAAATAATAATAATAATAATAATTATTATTATTTTTTAGGTAAACATCAACCCCTGGGAATGTAAAGGTGCCCATAGTTGAAATACCACAAAATGACATCTGTGTGTTCATGCATGGTAATAAATATACTAGTGTTCAAAAGTTTGGGGCCTTTAAGAATACATTTTGAAAGAAATTTCTTCTGCTCACCAAGGATGTTTTCATTTGATCAAAAATACAATAAAATAGTAATATGTAAAATAGAAAATTTTAAAACAGATGTTTAAATCTATTTTAATATTTAAAAATCTATTCATCAGAATTCTGACAAACACATCTACTTGAAATAGAAATCTTTTGTAACAATACAAGTCTTTACTGTCACTTTTGAGCAGTTTAATGTGTCTTTGCTGAATAAAAGTATTTGAAAAGTTTTCAAAGTATTTCTTTACAAAAGACTTTTGGACCCAAACTTATGAACAGTAATGTACATGGAAACATCCATCTATCCCTCCCTCCCACTGTTTCTGCAAGCATCATCACCTTCTCTCCCTCACTGCGGTGAGAGTTTAATAGGCATGTTGGACTGCAGGAATCCTGCAGTTCTAGTTCAGGAGTAATCCTCAGTTTAGTGCTACAGTAGTTTTAAATGTTAAAACTGATTTCCATTGCACTGTTAATCTGGTTTAAACTCCCCATTAGGAAGGAGTGAATGTTGGAAAAAAATTATAATTTTATATTGAGCAATGAAAAACATCTTTACAGTTACTACTACTATACTTGGTCAAACATTTTTGCAAGATCTTTCTATATCTCTCAAAAAGAAGAGCCTACATCATGACCAGCCCAACTTAACTACAGACTCTATTTGGACTTTTGAAGAACTATTCACTGGCCAAAGGTTGGCGGTGCCAAAATCTTGGTTTATCCTCATAGCAGAATGCTTGTGGTTCACCTGTAATATGGTAAAAGATGATATGGGTGGCTTACCCTGGGTCATTCCCATCCCAACATTCTCAGTTGGGCTGTAACCGTTCAAGGCCGTTTTGTTGCCCAAATCAACCATTTGGTGGAGACGGAGCTTTCTGCAGTAAATGGACGCAGCCTCTGGTTCCAGAGCAATGATCAGCTGATCAGGGTTTTCACGAGAAGCCATCCCAGCCTAGATGAGTATAGAGCACAACGGCAAGACTTTAAAACAGGAGTCTGAAACCCAGGCTCATCTTGACTTATACATAAAACATACCAATGATTATAAATGAAGCTTTCATTTGATAAATATGAACATTTATTTCTCAGTAAACTTTAAGACTCCAGTAAATTCACATTTACTCATCTAAACATTTACTTAGCATTTACTTATCTTAACTTAACTGTACTTTATTGAAATAAATAGAAATAAAAAAAGAATATGAGACGAAAAACTTAAATTAACATTTTAAAAAAGTTAAAGCAATAAATTGCTAACAGAAAAAAAAGTCACGAAAAGGCATAAAATACACAATTGTTTTTTTTTTTTTTTTTTAAATAAACTTAAAGTAAACATTTAAACTGAAAATCTGAAAAAAGAAAAAATCTGGTAGTTAATTAAACATAAATGTTTTCTAATAACATTAACATTTTGGCTAAGTATACAGGTGCTGATCATATAATTAGAATATTAACAAAAAATTGATTTATTTCACTAATTCCATTCAAAAAGTGAAACTTGTGTAGCATTTTGGACCAATCAGACACACAATTATTTGTTACATTTAACAAATAATATTGCCTCCTCATCTAACCAAAGGGTTTATGGAACCTTCCCCCAAAAAGGAAGCTATCACCTCAACATGGACAGAACAGGCCTCTGGTTCCCTAGCAACCAAAGGCCCACTATCTGATAACACTAGGTTTACGATGTGGCTGAGCAACTCTTAACTCAAGTCTCTCAGAAACAGACACATAATGCACATAAAAAGTGACTCTTCTGTAATTAATTCATAGAAAACCCTTTATTTGAAGTAATTCACATATACTTTAGGGCATTGTGGATACTGTTACTGTTCTTGTATATTGTGTTTTGTACATTGTATATGTTTTATATGCGCTTATGATGGATCACTAGTTAATTTAACCTCATCTATATGATGTTTGGTATCTGTGAGTTCGTATTTTCATAATCTAAATGAGAGTGTATATTATATGTTGATGCCTATGCAACACATTAGTTTTATAAGAACCTTAAAGATTCGTCTCTTGAACCCCCCAATCTAATTTCATATGCAAGACACCAGACTAGAGGCAATGAGTTGTAAAACTTCCCTCCAATAGGTACCATTCCTCATTGGCTCATTCAAATCCTGAGGATGTGACATCATCCCCCATATAGATCACTGATCAGCAGATCAGGCGGTTCTTTTAGATTCAGGAATTCCAGGAGAAGATGCTGAGCTAAGAGCTCTTAAAACCACGCTAAGCTTGTGCCAGGCTTCGGCCTTGACTATTCATTCATCAAGATCATCTGTTTTGAACTGGTCTCATTTATACACTTCAACAGTGACCAACTGGAGCCCCAAAGTGCATCAGGACTCTTATCAAACAGGCGAGACTTGCAAGTATCAAACAGTCTTATTAATTGATACATTAAGTATCATATGCACCTTTTACAAAGGTGTGTTTGAACTAAGAAACTGATGTTTCCTTCAGGCTGTAGATCTGCTGAATATCAAATTGTACCAAAGCTTCATGTCTTTATTTCTTTTCTTTTTACTGCTTGAGCTTTAACCCTTTTTCCTATGCCAACTGTATGTGAGTGTGTGTGAATGTGTATGTTAGACCAGTTTAAGTGTTTATATAGTTAATAAAGTCTTATTTGTATCACACTTGAGGTTGTTCATTGTTTGCTCATAACTGAAGTCCCTAATCATGCAGATTTTTGCTAAATGCTCTGAGTAGTTTTGTACAGTTAGAAAATTATTTTACTTAACCAGGAAATTTAAGTTTTTAGAATTGACATAAAGTTGACACAGAGAGGTCAAGTAAATACTTACAGCGGATCTAAATATTTATAATTACTCATAACTAGTTATGATTGATTATTCATATTTTCCCTTTGAGCTGATTCGTAACACTTGTATATTATATTCATTCATTACACACAGACTGATATTTCAAATGTTTATTTCTTTTAATTTTGATGATTATAACTGACAACTAAGGAAAATCCCAAATTCAGTATCTCAGAAAATTAGAATATTACTTAAGACCAATACAAAGAAAGGATTTTTAGAAATCTTGGCCAACTGAAAAGTATCATCATGTAAAGTATGAGCATGTACAGCACTCAATACTTAGTTGGGGCTCCTTTTGCCTGAATTACTGCAGCAATGCAGCATGGCATGGATTCAATCAGTCTGTGGCACTGCTCAAGTGTTATGAGAGCCCAGGTTGCTCTAAAAGTGGCCTTCAGATCTTCTGCATTGTTGGGTCTGGCATATCACATCTTCCTCTTCACAATACCCCATAGATTTTCTATGGGGTTAAGGTCAGGCGAGTTTGCTGGCCAATTAAGAACAGGGATACCATGGTCCTTAAACCAGGTACTGGTAGCTTTGGCACTGTGTGCAGGTGCCAAGTCCTGTTGGAAAATGAAATCTGCATCTCCATAAAGTTGGTCAGCAGCAGGAAGCATGAAGTGCTCTAAAACTTCTTGGTATACAGCTGCGTTGACCTTGGACCTCAGAAAACACAGTGGACCAACACCAGCAGATGACATAGCACCCCAAACCATCACTGACTGTGGAAACTTTACACTGGACCTCAAGCAACGTGGATTGTGTGCCTCATCTCTTCCTCCAGACTCTGGGAACCTGACTTCCAAAGTAAATGCAAAATTTACTTTCATCAGAGAACATAACTGTGGACCACTCAGCAGCAGTCCAATCCTTTTAGAAGTGAGACGCTTCTGACGCTGTCTGTTGTTCAAGAGTGGCTTGACACAAATGCGACAGCTGAAACCCTTGTCTCGCATACGTCTGTGCGTAGTGGTTCTTGAAGCACTGTCTCCAGCTGCAGTTCACTCTTTGTGAATCTCCCCCACATTTTTGAATGGGTTTTGTTTCACAATCCTCTCCAGGGTGCGGTTATCCCTATTGCTTGTACAGTTTTTTATTACCACATCTTTTCCTTGCCTTCGCCTCTCTATTAATGTGCTTGGACACAGACCTCTGTGAACAGCCAGCGTCTTTTACAATGACCTTTTGTGTCTTGCCCTCCTTGTGCAAGGTGTCAATGGTCGTCTTTTGGACAACTGTCAAGTCAGCAGTCTTCCCCATGATTGTGTAGCCTACAGAACTAGACTGAGAGACCATTTAAAGGCCTTTGCAGGTGTTTTGAGTTAATTAGCTGATTAAAGAGTGGCACCAGATGTCTTCAATATTGAACCTTTTCACAATCTTCTAATTTTCTGAGATACTGAATTTGGGATTTTCCTTAGTTGTCAATTATAATCATCAAAATTAAAATAAAAAAACATTTGAAATATATCAGTCTGTGTGTATTGAATTAATATAATATACACGTTTCACTTTTTGAATGGAATTAGTGAAATAAATCAACTTTTTATAATATTCTAATTATATTGCTCAGCACCTGTAAGTATAATAAGGGCCGACCTCAAATTTAATATTTGTTTTGGCTGCTCAGATACATCAAGATAATTTTACCTCACTTCAAATATGAAGAAAGTGTAAAAATGTAACAAAAAACTACAACAACAACCAAAAATCACCACAAACACACACACGCTGAGCTGAGAGACACTCTTTGCTTTTTGTGCACTGCAGGGTTTGGTGAGTTATGGGGCGACAGTGTGAGCAGAATGCAGAGAGCGAGAGACAGAGGAGAGGGAATGCAGTGTCCTTTCTTTCTGTTCTCCTGATCCTTTAAACAAAGAGCTGAGTCACACACACACACACACACACACACACACACACACACACACACACTGAGGCAAGCTTTGCAGGAATTCCCACTGCAGGTATCAGATGTTGCAAACTCCCCATTCTCCTGATGTTTTCTCTCTTTTCTTGCTGTGTATCTATATACAGGTATGTAGCTCACTCGCTCATGGCTTCCCCGCCTCATTTCGTCTTTTCTTTGGATGGAGATGAAAGACGCCGAAGCCACACCCTGCTCTTCCTCCCTTTCTGTCTCTCTCTTCAGTGTGAGAGAATTCACCCCTCTGTTGCCTACTGTACTGTGATTACTATAATTTGCATGTACATCATATGAAGTAAATAAAGTCTTTAAAGGTTGTTTGAATAATGAATTCCATAATTATGCATAACATATTTTATATTTTTTATACATGGAATAAGCAGCAACAATAACTTAATAATAATAATAACATTTTCTCCAGTCTTTGTTTCTCTACCTCTCATTTCTCTTTCCTTTTGACTTGATGTATATTGCTTTCATTTACACCTGCATCCACCTCAGGCATTCAATCACAAGTGCTAAGCACCAAATAGATGTGCAAAATAGGGAGTAATTGATAACACTTGTGATCACATCACATTTATATTGGAAACACTAATCTGTCCTGAAGCATCCTGGATAAGATTAAAGCATTACTTACTTGTTAACCAATCATTGCTCTAAAACAAAGCTTTAAACTTTGCTATTTACATGGCAAAAGGAAAATTTTCATTTTAATGAAAATTAATGATCTAAAATTTCTTCACAGAAGAAACTTCTGTATGCCAAATTCTAAAATTCAGTAACCAGTTAAATTCAGCAATCCATCTAACCACTTGTAATCAGGTCACCGTTGACAGATGTTAATACCAGGTGTAAATATATACAATAAAATTAATAAATAAAAATAAATACAGCTCAAATACATACCCACCCCCAGTCATCCACAGATCCACACACATGCACAAAAATCACAATGGTGGCAACTGTGACAGAGACAAAGAGTTAATCAGCTTCACATGTAGGGGGCTCTACAGTGGTCCAATGAAAGAGAATGAAAACAGACAAACAGTGGCTGTATCTGTATCCTATTTCCATTTCTGTTCTCTGTCTTTCTCTCTACATCCTGTATTTATGTATATCTCATTCCTTTTCTATTTTAGATGGACATCACAGCAGAACAGTGCTCCTTTACCTCCTCCTCTTTCACTAACGCTGGTGGAAGTTCATAGCATAACTCAGCGCTGCAGGACCAACACCCACTTTGGATTTGTACAACCCATCCTTCAGACTTGTGTGAAAATTACCTTCATTGAAAACACATTACACACATTCTACACAGACCTCTCTCCAATTTCAAAACACAAAGTAGGTCGTTAATCAAAGTGAGATGTGTATGTTTGTGCATATGTGGCTGTGAGCAAGAAATGTTATACCTTATACGATGCCTCTCTCATAAACTGCTTGGCTGGCATTTTCCAGATGGCCGGTACAGTGATGACCCATCTGACGTCAGCATTATCAAAATCTGACCCTGTTTGGTCGCTCAGCTCCTGTATCCAAGGACAAAAATCAACTTTTGACACACTGATAAAGTTTGAGGTCAGTATGATAATTTAAAGAATTTAACACTTATTCAGCAAGGACACATTAAATTGATTAAAGGGGTCATATGATGATTTTTTAAAAGATCATTATTTTGTGTATTTGGTGTAACAGAATATGTTGATATGCTTTAATGTTCAAAAAAAAACATTATTTTTAAAATATTGTACATTATTGTAGGTTCTCTATGCCCCGCCTCTCTCAAATCCGACAAGCGCAGTCTGCTCTGATTGGCCAACTGACCCAGTGCATTGTGATTGGCCGAACACTGCAAGCACTCTTCAGAAATGTAACACCCCTTTCCATAATCACATCTTCACAGCTTCATCTTTCAAAATAAATGTAATGACAGTTAATAATGTCCTAAGTTTTACAGCACACACACGTGACACATATGAACATTCAATAGCAAATACTTAAACTAATAACAAAACATACTTCCAGCAGCTGATTCAGAAGTGCCAGATTTTCGTAGTAAAGTGAGAATTACCTCCTCTCCTAGATTCACGCAACGGTCATCCATAAAATGTGTTGCTGTTTTGTTGTAACTTGTAAGTAATCTTTAAGAATCCTAAAATATTGTGAAATATTTTCACATAGTGACGTAGACATGTGGGGGTGTGTTTGAATGAGCTATTTTAGGAGGGCATCGCAAATTCTTAACTTTGATAAAGAATATCTCTTTGGATTTGAGACTTTAGTCTTTACAATTTTACAGATCTTCTTCATGCACCAAGAGCTTGTAACACTCCAGAGAAAGGAAAAATTGAAATCTCATCATATGACCCCTTTAAATGACAATAAAGGCATTTAAAATGTTACAAAAGATTGTCTATCAAATGCTGTTTGAACTTTCTATTCAAAGAATCCTAAAATAAAATGTATGTTTCCACAAAAATATTTTTGACAACAATAATAATTTAGAACAAAAATTAGGAATGCTTCTTGAGCACCAAATCAACATATTAGAATGATTTCTGAAGGATCAAGTGACAGCGAAGACTGAAGTAATGTATGCTGAAAATTCAGCTTTACAGATTACATTCAAAAAATATTCAAATAGAAAATAGTTACATGAACATTTAATATTTACTATATAATATTTCACATTTCACATATTACTGTTTTAATGTAAAACTGTAAATTGTGCAAAAATCTAGCCTTAATAGACATAAGATACTTTTTTCAAGAATATTAAAAATATCTTATGAACCCCAAACTTCTGAATGGTAGAGTGCATTTTAGAATTATGTAATTAGGCCGGTTTTAACTGAATGTCCTGGATGATAATGGTACTAAAACATACCTTAAGTGCCTGCTCCTTAAAAAAGGCCAGAGCATAAGCAAAAATATCCAGAGCTTTCACCTTTTTCCCATTGGCCGCATCTAAATCTGTACCGATGGATAGATTCTGAAGAAGACAAAATGAGAATAACACCCCTCAGAAACAAGAAAGAGCATGACATCTCATTCAAAATGAATTTATAAACTTGAAAGACTAAATTGACTTATCACCTCATTCCCACTGAGGAAAATATACTCTAGTCTATAAAATCTAGTTTAGAGATTTATGTTAAATGTAATAAATTAGATAAATAATTAACAGTATTACTTCAGTTTCATGAAGCTTTGATTGGTTAACCTGGTAGTAATGAGTTATTCATTTGCTTGCAGTACTTTTTATGTATGTTACCCAGTAGCAGTGATTTTTGGGCATGAAGCATATTTTAGAGAAGTCCATGTCCTCATACTTATGATCAGTAATTTCCTTAACACGTAAAAATGTGCTGGGAAATTAACACGTAAATTTCCCCTCAGGTCCAACAATATAAATAAAAATCCATATTGTATGAGTAAGTCCTTACTGCAGTGGTGTGGAGTTTCATTTTAAACTTCTCCAGGTAGAGCCATTGCTTAGACTCAGTTGGATCCAGGTCATGGTAAAAATCTCGGGCTGCATAACCAAAACTGTGGAACTTCCTGTCTGGGGTCAGTAGAATGGTGGTGGGCGTCTTCTGATTGGACACACCTGGGTCCCCACCCTCCCAGCGCCTAGCAACAAAGGGAAATCAACCAATGGGAGAGAGAGTTTTACAAACATCTAAAGGAATCAGGAAATAATTCCACTGGGCAGAATGTGGAGCTGCTATAGCTTTTCACCTCTTCTCCTGATTAGGAGAGACCTAACCCAAGATGACCTAAAATATCACCCAACAGAGCATCCTCATCCTCATGATCCATATCAAGGCAGTCATAAAACCAGCACAAGCACCGTACAGAGACAGAGGCATTTAAAATATTCATGGGCTTTTACTTCCAGGACGATGCACAGAACAAGCAGCCTGACTGTCTGAGCTGACATAGAGCGAATCACATATGCCAAAATTATCATAACAGAGAACTGACATCATACATCCTGTGATTTCATAGATCCACTAAAATTATACTGAGAACCACCAGTAAAATGTATTGAAAAAATGACAACGTAACTCTTCAAAAATGGAAAAAAGTTAATTCTGAGGAAAGGATATATGTTTGCTGCTTGGTTTGATATTTCCTTATGTAATGCACTAAAATTTAATCATATTAAATCATATTCAATAAAACAAAAAAATTGGCAATTATTTGCATAGTTGAAATAGTCCATAATGTTTCAGTGTCAGAATTCATTATTTTGGTCTCTGTAAACAAACTAAAAAAAATTACTAATGAATTCTGTGGAATCAGGACAGACTGGGAGTCGATCCTTTCATCTTTCTCAAAGCAGCTGTCTTCTTGAATCTAAACCGATTAAGTAAAAGTGTTTTGTGAGTTTTTTAAAGGGAAGCTGTGTTTATGTAAAGATTAAGGGACTAGACTACAAGTCCAACCCAAATAATCTCAAAGGGATTGTTTTTTTTTGTGTGTGTTGGGTGTGTAAATCTCTAGCAGGAGACAAACCACAATTTCCAATAGGTGGATCTCGAACACGAGATGATGAAAGACAACCACAATTTGAATTAACCATACTGAACGAATGCACTTGTCTTTCAAGAGAAGGCAACGTCTCACTCTACAGCAGGGGTTGGCAACCTACGGCACGCGTGCCAACAGTGGCACGCAGAGGGATAATCGCTGGCACGCAAGCAATAAGGAAAACTGTATAATGACGTACAGTTTGATGTAATAACTTCTCATAGTCACACAGCCTGTTAGGAGCTACAAATACTATTAAAGTGTGAGAATTAACTTGCATGGATGCACGTGCAAACACTGCACATACTAGGTGCTTCAGATCAAAGCCTCGGTCTAACAGCACTCGTCAATGTCAAAATGACTGAGATGGCCAATCAGATCAAAGTAGGCGGGGTTTACTGTTCACAGAAGCAGAGCGCGAAGCGTCAGTTTAACGTTAAAGAGAGTGAGGTAAGATGAAGCTGCAAATCAATTAACATTAGTCAACTTTTAATAATACGTTTTACCATAGAAATGTTAAATGACCTAAAGCTATATCCAGTGATGAAAAATTTTCTGAAATATGGCCATTTTGAGAGAAAGAAAGTGGGGGAGGGGGTAAATTGTCTCTCTCTGCAGACAATGAAGCGATTTTGCCCCTTTGTTGTTGAGAAATATAATGTAGCGATTCAGTATCGATTAATAAAAGTAGCGTGACAACACTCTGAATGCTACTTTTTGCACAGCACGATCTCAGATCTCTGTGTGCGAGTGGTGTGTGTTGTGTGTGTGTGTGTGTGTCTGTGTGTGCACGTTCATCAATTAAAGCAGTGCATTAACGTTGATTAAACGTTAAAAAAACGTTTTTTTTATCGTATAATAAAAAATTGTGTATGTGCCGTTTAAATACAGAATTATATCGGGGTGTGTGTGGGGGGGGGGGCACAGTGGCACAGTGGTTAACCATAAAAATAAAAAATGGCACGTCATGCCGAAAAGGTTGCTGATCCCTGCTCTACAGTGTTGACTCAATCATGATCCTATATGTGACTGTGGTCTTAAGTGTCACTTTTTCACAATTGACGATAAGATAATATTTGTCCGAGATACAACTATTTGAAAATGTGGAATCTAAAGGGTGCAAAAAAAGTAACCTTATAAAGTTGTCCAAATGAAGTTCTTAGCAATGCATATAACTAATCAAAAATTAAGAATTTATATATTTATGGTAGGAAATTGACCAAATATTTTTGGCATAAAGGAAAAAGCAATCATTTTTACCCATACAATGTATTTTTGGCTATTGTTACAAATTTACCCAAGCGACTTAAGAACAGGGTCACATATAAATGTTTTAACCATGGACAAATGATTGCCAAGAGTGCTTGTCACAGCTAAATATATCTGTTTATATATATTGGCCTTCATGTTTCAGTGGAAAACACTATATAACATTTTATTCATATCTTTATTTACACTTACACTCAAACTTTCATCTTTTATTCAAATATGTGAATATACAGTATATAGTGAGGAGACTGTCTATAAATGTACATGTGCCTGTACTTGTGCTGTTTAACAAATAATCGTATTTCTAACTTAAAATGAGTCTGATGCCTAAAATTAAGCCCACATGCCTGTTTGGGCAGGAAACACGTAGCTGTCTCTGCCCAACTGGTACTCTGGAGAACTGACCTTAGGGTCAAAGGTCACATGACCAAGTTACAGAGCACACACAGACACACACTAATGTTAGACAGTTCGATATAGGGTGGGTGATATACTGGAAGACACAATTAACCGGTAGAAATTTGTCACCCGGCAGAGATGTTTTACTATCATCTCTATCGTGGTTACATGCTCATGTGACGTTGCTGTGCTACATAGTCATGAAAACGTAAAACAAGTGATTTAAAGCAGTTGAAATGCAATCAGCAGCAAAAGAGAACTCATTTCGCTACATGCACGCGCTGTCTGAGTCTGTGAAGATGGTGCTCATAGAGCACGGGAGTATTGAACAGAGTTATTTGAACCTTTTTATAGGCCTTAAATGATTAAATACACACACTTTTATGTGTCAAAATGCCCATGTTTTGCAAGTATCCTCGTAAACACAGTAGGTCTTAAGTGAAAGCAAACAGCTGAGAAAGAAAACACATGTGGAACCCGGGCAGCTCTTAAAGTGACAGCAGTGTCTGTCATTTACATTAATTAAACAAAAAAGAGAAAATCTCTCACTACTATTGACTAAATCACTTTTGTAACTTTAACAAGAAAAAATACGTATTTAATTTACACAGTGAAGGATATGCAGTGTTTCTATACAATTGACTTTGTAAAATGTAGTACAGTTTGTAGCATTTCTTATGTATTTGTTTTACTATTATTTTGTTGTCTTTTTACTTGTCTTCAGTGAGTTTTTCTTTCTTTTTTTTCTTTTTTTTTAATTTAGGCTTGTATTCGTTTTTAGCTAAATTGATACTGGTGACAAGAATCATCAAAACAATTTCTATGGTACCAAAAAAAACTATATAAAAAAGACCTTATTTAAAGCAAAAATAACTGTATTGTGATATATATCGTTACCATGAAATAAAATTACTCAAATTGTGATATAAGATTTTGGTCAAATGCCCACCCCTATTTCGGACCAGTAAATACGCAGTGGGACTGTATATTTCTAATCATTTTTAACGGGGCATCTTAGTGCCCAGAAAGAAAGATGCCTGTGTGTTTGACTGAAATAGAAACATGACCATCTATAGATAATCATATTAATGTGTACTGAAGAGTGCAGAGTCTATGCAGAGTAACTAAATTACTTTTAAAATGATATAATTATTATACAATTTTATTATTTATTTTAAGAAACAAATAAAAAACCTAAATAAAAGGAAAAATTCTACTTTTACAAGTATATACTTAATTATAATATTTTAGATTAAAAACTAATTTCTTTTAATTCTTTCTTCACAATAAAATCACACGCAAAAAAAAAAGTCTCACCTCATAGTGTAGATGCACTCTGGCTCATTAGTGAAGGCATATGCATAGCCACTGGAGGTGGTGCCAAAGTCGATGGCCACCACCACCACATAGGGGTGTCTCGTAGGCTCATTTTCTTCAGAGTCCTTCTGAAGAAAAATGAGGGATATAGAAAGAGGAAGAGAGTATATTTCAAGTATTAAATTGTTGCATGAAATTGGAGCTCAGTGTAAATAAGAAGTTCCATTAAGGCCAGATTTGCACACTGGACATTTCCTTCATGTAATGGGTGACGTCATGCTGGCAATAAAAAGCAGCGCTCACCAGTATGTGTGTGGGGGAAAGAGGCGTGATGCCTGGGTCGCCCATACTCTTGGCTGGAGATGGAGTGGCCATTGCATCTGCAAAGTGAAAGAAAGAAAGAAAGAAAGAAAGAAAGAAAGAAAGAAAGAAAGAAAGAAAGAAAGAACAGTGAGAAACCAAACATTAAAACTACAAAGACAAGAATACAGGCATGTTAATAGTTTTGCTTATAGAGCTTGGTGATACTAATAAATTTCAATGTTTTAACAACATTTTTGTTTTCTTTTGTACAATAAATACAAACCAAGCAGCATTCCTTTGGTGAAATATTGTTAATTCCAGTGAGGATTTCTATTGAAATGACTGGATTCCCTTGAAATTCACTGAACCACAGTAAATGTGGCAGCACATTAGTCTATCAGCATATAGTCTGATGTTTCACACAATTATAATTATAAAAGGTTCCCGGACACATGTTTTTTTTTTTTTTTTTTTGCTTACCATACATTCTTGTAAATGAACACCTCACCAATGCATACTGAACTTCAGAAACACTCTCAAAATCCATTTAAATGGCGTCAAAAGCACTCTAGGGTTCAGTTTCATGGTCACAGATGGAGAACAGGCCTAAGTGGCATCATCAATGGTGATTCTTCTCTAGAAATTATTTTCAGTGGGAACGAGACTTAAAAGCATCAATTAATGTTCAATGAATTTGTCTGAAAGACCATTCATTCAGCCATACTTTTTCTTTTGTTATAACATCGCTTATGTATAACATTTTACATTATTTGGTCATAAAATCATCAAATCCTTTAAGAGCTTTAGACCACTACAGCAACAGCTGCTCCCCTTCACACTGACATTTGAATTGAATTAGAGGTTGTTTTTGTCCATTCTCGTCGTCCTCATTAGCCGGGCCTAATAGCTTTACTAAAACACTCAGATGCTGAGCACCCTGAACGCTAAATGAGCGTCTGGGTTCCTCGCTCCACGGGACGCCACGTTTTTCTGAGCGTTCATCCTTTTTTTACCCGCCTTTACCCCATACCGAGCGGCGGAGTGAACAGAATGAGCATGGTGCTCTTCTGTGAGTAATTATGGGTTGAGTGACTGGCTACCTGCGGCTCGCACTTCATTTCAACCACTCACCACATACAAGCGCTCCAGCTACCGAGATTGATTTGAAAATGGGACAATGGAACATCAAAATCAATATCGAAGGAGTAAAATGATTGTCTATAATGATAAATGCTCATAAGTGAAGTGTCATTCAGAAACACACTTGACCATCTTTTTATAGTTTTCTGCGAATGGATTTGCGGTTTAAAGGAACTTATGTTTGTTTACATGGCAACATGGCTCACTGTATGGGGACTTCATTATAACATTAAAGTTGCGCTTGGGTAACTACTCGACGTCAGTGGCGGCCGTTTCTCTAGCGGCTGATTGAGAGCTACTTGATTAGGGCAGTGATTGTGTTTTGTATGTGTGTGTGTGTTGTGTGTATTACATAGCTTTTCACTGAGGCTCTTCAAGTCAAAACAGAGAATCCAAACATGTATAGGAATTGGAAAGCAGAAAATGGGCATAAATGGTGGAAAAATACTTGCATTATGGCCAGAGTGCGGAACAGATCAATTCCTTTGATTTCCCTGCTGTTTTAAAGACTCATAAACACATAAACATGACAGTGTTTTTATCTGCAGTCTGGCCTGACCTGAATAAGTGTGCCACCAATTATTGTCAAGAGAAAAACACACACACATATACATACTGTACATCCATTCTTTTACTCAGAATTGGCTGACATAATGAGCTGTTTTAACACAATATCTACACAATAAACATGAAATATAGTATAAGAAAAAAGAAAAATGTTTTCTCAGATACCTTGTCAGATACATTATTATTATTGGGCAAAAATTTTACTGATTTGCTTGGCAGCTTTTTTTTGCAAAAGTTCAAATCCAGCTCACATCTAAAGTTTCTGAAAACATTGAAAACAGAAGGACCCTTTCAATAAGGCAATCATACCATTACATATGCGTTGATCCAAGCAGCGAAAATAAACAGAAATCAGAGAGAGAGGAGCGAGAGATAGAGTATCCTGTTTTCACCCCTCCTCTCATCCACATGAGAAAGGGAGTGAACGAACGGGTGGTCAAGCTCCGTTCTGGAATGTTATACAAAATTCTGACAGGAAGCAGGAAGAGTCAGAGGTCATACCTCCTCTGTGGAATTACAAATTCAGAGGAATTCCAAGAAACTCAGTAGACAGAAATAATAGAGCTAAGAAACATATGGACCACTGATATGCACAGACAAAAGTGGATTTAAGTCTGGAATCTATTATCTATAAAATATGCAACACTGATATATTGGAATCAAAGTTAACAGAGAGAATCAGAGATCTGAGATATTTTAAATACAATCAATCAATGTCAGCCAATGGCACTTTCCTTTTTTTTTTTGGATTATTTTTATAATTATTATTGATAATTGCATATACAAAAAAAGGAAGTTCAAGTTTCAAAAAGCATTCCTCCTTTTCTTTTTTCCACCACTCCTCACTGAGAAACTTTTACTTCCTTTGAGGTCACATGCCTCAATTCCCTAGAGAAAAGAGAATAAAAAAAAAGAAAAAACAGATATTAATGTACTGTAGAATGACTATACAGTATGTCTGATAATGCAGGACATTTTGAATTATTAGAATAGTAGATGTTAAATCAAATCTCACCATGCCTGAGACAAATGGCCGCTTGCTCTGTAACTTTTGGTTTGAATGTTTTCCAAAAATTATAACCAAATGCAGATATAGAAAAAAGATCATCTATCATGATGTCAAGTTGAGAATTCCCTGGTAAGTGAAACCAGAACAAAAAGTGAAAAGGGAAAACATGGGGAAGGCATGTTGGGGAAGGCACTTGGGGAAGTCGTGGCCTAATGGTTAGAGAGTCGGACTGGCAATCGAAAAGTTGTGAGTTCGAGTCTCGGGCTGGCAGGAATTGTGGGTGGGGGGAGTGCATGTGCAGTGCTCTCTCCACCCTCAATACCACGACTTAGGTGCCCTTGAGCAAGGCATTGAACCTCCAACTGCTCCCTGGGCGCTGCAGCATAAATGGCTGCCCACTGCTCCGGGTGTGTGTCCACAGTGTGTGTGTGTGTTCACTGCTCTGTGTGTGTGCACTTTGGATGGGTTAAATGCAGAGCACGAATTCTGAGTATGGGTCACCATACTTGGCTGAATGTCACTTTCACTTTCATAAAATGTATGCATATCTCAAGCTGTAAAACAAGTGTTTTTGATCAATTTAATTCGATTGTATTACTCAATAATACTTTCCATGAATGTACACATTACAGTCTATAGCTGATTTTTTTTAGGCTAAACACACTGAGCTCAGTTATATACTCCAGCTAAACAACAGCCATTTCAAAGAGGGGCCACTAACAGGGCAGGACTGCTCCAGTTTACGTGTATATGAAGGTCCGTTCAGAGACACAGCACTATAAATGCCAAAAACCGAACACAGTCGGCAGTACTCTCGCTCACACTGATTGTCGCCAGCTGGCCCTATTCACTCACAAACAAACACTCAATACACTAATAAACACACACATTCATACACAAGCACACATCCCACACACGGTGGGTGAGAGAAGCTGTGCAACAGCTGTGACTGCTGCAATGTTATTCGTTTCTCTGGGTTAGGGTTATAAACTTTAGCAGAGACACTCGCGCTTTCTTCATAGGAAAATAATGGACACCATTTAAGATTTTTTGAACACACTAATATTGCAATTCTGCTTGATACCTACCAACACATCGCTAATAACTTCACACTGTGGCCATTAACCAGCAAATTAAAATTCTGTAATATTTATTCAAAACAAAATAAATAATGATTTAAAATTTATTTATTTAAGTTATTTTAAATGCTGCAAGTGAACCTAAACATCACAATGCTATAATATACAGAACAGAAAATGGATAGTCATTTTAAGATTACATTAAACAGAGTTATTAGATTATCAATAATATGGAAGATCAACTTTAAGTGAGTTGATGAGCTGATTCTGTTTGATATGGGACATATTGATCTGAGAGTTTTAGACTCACGCTAAATAATAAGAAAGAATGTGTCTGTAGGAGTTCCTCTCATCTCATAACGCTGGAATGTGAAGTTTGGAGAAAAATGAGAGGGTTCGGAGAGTGCAGAAAACTCCTATTACCTTGCCAAAGACAGAGCAGTCAAGTGTTTAGACATCTGCATCTAGACCTACAACTCCGTCACACCCCTAAACCACAAGCCATAAATCATAAATAACATTACAAGTGCTTTTAAGACTGTTTAGAGGGGCATATGATGCATCATCTCATCCCAGCAGTCTCCTCCCAAATCAATACCAGTGCCCCACTACCTCAGAGACACATGATACAAACTGAGAAGAGCAGAAAGATAGAAAGCATTGATTTTTGCTGCACTGAATAGAGCTTGAACCAGCAGTCATCTACACAACAGAGCAGCTTTCTCTTTGCAGTGTTAAAGTTGAGAGATCAGAGTCACCTGTGAACTCAGCAAGATTCAGTATCTTATCAACCCTGCACTTTCGTACAAAGGGGAGAAATACATAAAATAGAAAAAGAAAACATATAGTAAAGAATAAACATAAAGAGACATAGAGAGATCAATGGAATGCCATCTAATTTTTCAGGAGGGATAGTTACCATAGCTATTACCAGCATAGCAAATGGAATTTTGTTCATAAAAAACGACACTTCCTAACAAAAATTTTACATCATGGAAACTGAGGTAATATTAACCTTTCTGAATGAAGGTGAATGCATTGGCCAATGTACCCTGGGAGAACACAGACGGTTTAAACTGTTAAACGTGACTACTAACGAATAATAAAGAAAGAATGTCTTTTGAAAGGAAGTTGAAAGACTTTGTATTTATATGTATACTAATTCACTTGTGTCTCCGAAAGGAAATTCTAAAAATGGTCTCTTGGAGTTACAATAGTCTTCCTTCCCGTGCATCTGGTTATGGACAGCCTGATTCCAGCTGCAGCACCAAAGCATAAGGAAAACCTCTCAAACTCAATCACAAATGACACAATCCACAGTAAATGGTCAATCAGCAACTTTCAAAAGACCATGAGGTTGCTTGAAAATCATTTTGTTCAGTGAATGTTTCCCATTCCAAAAACGTTAAGCTCTACATCTGTGACAATCTGTCAATCACCTTGAAAATCATTTTGATTCTTTTAAAAGACTAAAAAGTGACATTATACGTTAACACAAGACTTTCATGATGACATTGCTTACTAATCTTTATGTTATTCCAAACCTGTATGACTTTCTTTTACTGTGCAACATAAAAGAAGAATTAATTTTGGTCCATCCATACAATGGAAGTTAATGGTAATGGCTACTCTTTAGTTCAAAATATTCTTCAAAATATCTTCTGTTGTGTTCCACTGAAAAATGAAAGTCATACAAGTTTTGAAAAACGTGAGGGTAAGTGAAAAATTTAACTTTTTTTTCTGATCTGTCCCTTTACAGATCTTAAATAAGGCCTATTTGCATCCAAACATTAGTTTAGATTCCTGCAGTCATGCTCTGAAGTTTAGGTTAAACTCAGCATAGTACACTTGAAGTACATGCTTCCCTGTAATCCCACTATATAAGATACTAATGTGTGTATGTATGTATATATATATATATATATATATATATATATATATATATATATATATATATATCCATTCATCTCCTCCATTGCCTTTGAGAGTCAATGCCAGACACAGCTTGACTGGATTATTATTTCTCTCCATGCTGGTGGGGTCAGATTCCTCACACAGTGCTGTCAAGCCCACAGGGAATTTGTGGCGGCATGTACTGTAAATGCTTCTTTTCATGCCCACCCTTGTTCAGAATGCTACAAAAATAAGACCACATTTTCACATGAATGCTGTCTGGTTTGAGGCAGCACAAATGTGTTAATAACAGTCTGTGATCTGGCAAAACACATCAACGTCTTTTTTTATCCAACCTGAAGATACATTTGTCTACAATCTATGAGTAACATCTATGTGGCTGGCCACACCATCTCTCCATATACTACCGAAAGGAGTATATGAATTATTCAAAGAAATGTGAAATTATTCAAACCCTCTCCAAAGCAAAGTAAACCACCAGCACAGTGCAAGACAGACCTAGTAACTCTCTAAGCAACAGTCAAGAAAAGGATCAGAACTGAAAAAAAAAAATGAATTTTCTCATGCAGATTGCACAACACAAACAAACATCTGCCCTTTTCATGTCTGAAACATAGATATCAGAAAGTGCTGAGTTCCCTGTTGAGGGGATATACTGTATATTTGTATATTTCGTATTGTTGCACCCTATTTAGTAATAGGTTTAGCAGACTCGTCAACAGTGACTATATTAACTCAGGGTCTATTCTATATCAAATTAATTCTAACAAAGTGTTTATTGTGTTATGATGCTTTGCACATTTTCACAGCTACTTCTGTATTTAAAGTTTGGTTTGATTTTAAAGATATAACAGCCACAATTAATTATGGTTAGAATTTAATTTAATTCTATTATTTGCTGTTATATATTCTTATATAAATTATGTGCTGTTATATACACTGTTAAAAGGTTTGATTTTAAAAAGATTTTGGATGCATTGTTACAAATATATATATATATATATATATATATACACATTAACAAAATATATTTTAACAAAATTTACTGAGTTGAATATCACAGATGTACAGCACATGAACATATGTGCTGGGTGGAGTCTGCTTGGCCTGACTGACTGTCTCTTGGCAGACATATATTTTGTAAACGAAAGCTTGACTGTGCATAAAGGGTGCTAAAAAGTTATTTCTTTTCAGTTGTAACGCTTCATATGGGTTTTTAACATAACACTACCACGTGGATGGTCAGTTGACATTTAAACTGTCCCTTCTCACCCTTCTACAACTTCCTTCTCCTTTCCTTTCAAAACCGAGGCAACTGCAGCGAAAGCCTATACCATGACGTAATGCCAGAAAGGAATTTTTGAGCTTTTGTGAGTGTCGTAGCAGGCTTCCAAAACTCTACATCATTCACAGCATGATTTTCAACTACATAGAAAAAAAGACCGCTTTCTGTCCCATCTGCAAGTTTTCCTGCCTCAAAACTGTGCTGTTGTTAAGATATGCATTTTATCTTTAAATGAATTATATTCAAAGCCAGATATTTTCACATAAAAAGGACTTTCAAGTAGCGATTAATGCCTAAAAAACATCTAAACAAAGTATTAAGGTGTATAAAGGTTAAAAGTTTAAACCACAAATTTTGGAGAACAAAACCTTGCATTCATTGTATTACAGAAGAACTCACAGAAGACAATGAGAGTGAGTCTGACCGACACAGATGCTGACCACAGACAGCAATCATCAAATGAAACCATTCTAAGTGAACTTATGTGTGAAGCTAAAAGCCAATGAGCTGACCTCGAACAGAAATGCTAATGGCTCTGCTTTAAATTACATTACCCTGTCGTCCTACCTCTCCCAGTGACCCAGACACCCCCTACCAGCTGAGCATCTCCTAGACTGCAAGGACAAACCTTGCAATTTACTCACTGAACACGTGATGGAATGCAGAAAATACTGCACTGGTTAATAAAATGCACATGCATTTTTAGATCTAGCAAAAAAAAAATTCACATTTTTGTGCATGTGAAGTAAAGTGAATGATTTCTTTCCTCATTTATTTCTAAAAAGACACAATCTCTACATTTTCTCTCCTCAGCCATGTGTCTCAGTTATTTAAACAGATGTGGATCCACATCACATCTTGTGGCCATACCCTGACAGTGGACATTATCTCCACTCTCTTGGTCACGTCATACTGCTGAGTCCAGAGTAACAGGGTTTCTGGGTCTGCATGTGTTAGTTTGTGTATGTTTGTTTGTTAATCATCTGTGTATTTGGCCATTTGTGGGTCTGTTTGCATGCATGAATTCTGAAGACAAACATGATACCCCATATCCCATCCATGCTGACTAAGCAGTCCTGCCCCAACCACAACTGTTTAACATGCAACCACCTTCAGCATTGCATTCAGCCTCACTGTACTCCAAAAGACATACTATTGTGTGGTACATGATCACAAACCTGGTTGATTCATAGATTCAAAATAGTTTTTCAAATGATTTCTATAGCAGTGTGATTTTAGTATCATTGAAACACTATTATAGTTTTTGTTTTTATATTTTCAGTTTTGATTTTAAAGTTTTAGCTATTTTGTTGTGTTTTTGTCATTTTTAGTAGTTTTTGTGTATATATGTATATGTGTGTGTGTGTGTGTGTGTGTACACAGTTTTTATTAATTTAAATTTATTTTAATTAATTTTTATGTCAGTTTTAGTTTTAGTTATATTAGTACACAAAGTTTAACTACAATAGAAAAATACTGCCTTTTTATATTTAATTCCTATATACTTTTTAATAATTTATTTCAGTTAACATTTAAGTTACAAAATAGGTTTTAATTTTAGTTTCAGTTTTAGCACAATACTACAATAACCCTGATTATTGGGGTACGTTTAAGAAAAACAAGTTGTACGGTGAAGAATGCATCAAATTCAGAAAATAGTATATTCATAGAACTCCATTAAAATGAAAATACATCAAGAACATCTAAAGTCTGAAAGCCATGTTTGTTTACATAAGGCCTCAGCATGAAAAATTCACGACTACCCATCCAATAAACCATTTCTGGGTCTAGTCTTCTCTTCTGTACCCGCCTCAATGCGCTACCTATGAGGCCTTTTCCCCTTTCCTCAAACAATGACTGCTTTATACTCAAGGCCCGAAGTACCACCGTGGGAATGTGCTGAGGGGGAGGACATGTTTTATTCTATTGGCTATTGCTATTGGCACCCTAACCAGAGGCTGGCGACGCAAAGGTTAAAACTGCTACATACAAGTACTCAAGGCAGTTGGTGTGGACAAATTGTCAATTTAAGGACAGTATGGAGTTAATTTGCACATTTTAACAAATGGTCCAAAAAACATTTGGCAGCAAGTTTAATGTTCCCATGTAAATTTTCTGGCGAGGTGCAATTAGCACATCAGTGCCAGATCTGCAACATCCTGATCTATTAAAGTGCCCCATTATGGATTTTGAATATGACTTATCTGCAGTGTGTAACACAGATGAATGAAAACATCCTCCAAAGTCCAAATCTATAGGCCACGACTTCCCCATGAGCAAGCATGTCAGCCTGTTGTTGGGGACTCCAAAAACCAATACATTTCATAACCCATAATAGGGACGTTTACTGTCCAACTCATTTCAGCGAATCGATTCTATCGGATAGTTATTTTAGAAGAACGGTTCACAAATGATTCAGTGATACGATGTAACTGCGTCACCACCTGGTCTATGACATCCCGGCGTGGACTATTACATAGGCTACTCTAAATCTAAATCTCTTCAGGTATAATGCTGTTTATTTGAAAACGTAGTCATTTAGAACCAAATAAATAATTTGCATCTCTTGGCGGATTTTTTGCACGTTTTAAAAAGAAGCTTTAATTTTCATATGATATGTGTATCAATAAAACTGTCACACAATCAAGTCAATATAGGCTACGTGTAGAACGTTTTATTTATAACTTTGCAGCTCTTCGGCTAATCTTAACTTTTTCGATCCTTTCGCTCACACGGTTCAATTGATTCTTGGTTCATAGCGAATCGGTTCTCGGTTCAGCGAGTTGACTCGGGATGTGCTCGGATCTATCCAGTGCGATTTATAGCAACAAATCAGCGATTGTGAAGCAGTGTTCTGACGATTTGCGCTACCCTTATAGATTTTGCTACCTCCAATTAAAACAGATGGTAGCATAATTCGATAGCGAAAAATGCTACCTATCAGATTTTGCTTCCAGCATGATATTAAGGTGTGAGGCTCGTACACCTACCCCAACCCTAAACCAACCTTACAGTAGGATAAATACAGTGTCGGTAGCATAATCTGATAGGTAGCCTAGCATTATTCGTCAGATCACCGGTTCAACAAGAATTATTAATTCACGATTGGTTCGAAAAGACGGCAATGTCGTAAAGATATTACGCATCTCTCACTCTCTGAATATCACCTTGACGCCGTCTAATGATGTCTACTACACCAACAACATCTGGAAAACCATGCGTATGATGACTATACAAATGTTGTTTCTGTGTCAGAGATGCGCCCCTCCTGAATCACATTACCTCGCAACAGCAGTCAAACTGGAGTCCTTCCTAAAGCACCGACAGCAGCAGTAGCCTCATGTGCTCATTTACCTTGTAATGCGCAGAACTGTCAGAAACACGCCAGACCTTCAAACAAGCAAAATACACATCCGCGCTACTGTAGGAAATGCTGTTTTGATCCCAAAGCCATGCTGTAGAATAAACAATCGCATTATACTAAATTTATCTGCAGTGCGATTATTCCGTATCAAAACGAGGAATTTACCGTTATGTGTAATATGTGTTATGGACGTATATTTAAGCACTGTGGTGTGTTTGGGTCGGTGGTCGAGGAGCCCTACCTCGTTCCAGCTTCACCTGGGATGATGATGATGATGGAGCGCGCAGACTTTTGCTGCAATGACTCAAAGCTCCCAGGAGAGAGACCACGTGACCCAACTCTGCACCCCTTCTATCTCAGTCATCCAAATCTACTGTACACGCTTTTAAAGTCAGATGCAGTTTTATGCCATGGTAGTCGTGAAGGGATAAAATCCCGTACAAGATTAATAATTTTCTTGAGATGGAATATAATATTTAGATCCAGTAAACGTGCTTTCCAGGGATACACACTGTAGAAAATGTCAAAACTTACTGTAAAACTGGTTGCCAGAACATTATAGTAAAATGACACCAGTGTTACCTAATTAAATCATATAACGTCCTATTTTAACAATGATGCATCATGAAAAATATTGTTATATAAATGTAGATATATAAATGTCAAATTACATATTATTTTTTAAAATATTATTTTAACGTAGGCCTTTATGGGAACTTAGCAATTTTTACTGTAGTAACCTATTTTTATATTATTTTCCCGTTAAGATTTACATATAACATTTTTTACAGTAAAGCCATTTAAAAGTTATGTGTGGATCTGTCTCAGAGGGGTTTGTGAATAATTACACTTACAGTAATGACATCAGGTGGGCTCTTATTCTGTGAGCGTTGATAACGGGTTGCACCATATAGAATAAACTTCTCAAACTGTTATAAAAGTGATTTAACTTTTTAACTTACCTGTTACCTAATTCCTGTTACGATCCCTAATGTCTAACTTTAAACCCATCTTGTTTCTTCACTACGCTCTTACACCCACCAGATCTCCAGCACAAAACTCTAAGATTAACTCTTTAGTGCTCATTTAAAAGTAAGTATCTCAAGTTTGACCAAAAGCTGTGTTTTTCTCAGCCCGTCTGACACCCAGAGAAAGGAAGTGTACCGATCCAGACTTTACGTCTGTTGGCTGGCCATGCATCCCGCCCCGCCCTTCAGCTCGACTCATGTGCAAGACTAGGCTACTGAATACAGTAACGGAGTCAACACAGGCCTCTGAGTACTGAAGTGGAGCAATTAATTCTGTATAGCTATACGTATCTCTAGACTATGTACAATGTGAAGATATTATACATGAATTGTGTAGTAAAAAGTGCAATATAAATGTTTACACTCATAAAAACAAAACTGTCACTGGAACAGTAAAGTTATTACCAATATGTACTTTCAAGGTCTGTCTGTCTGTCTCTCATTACACTATAGGTGAAATATTGTTCCATGTAAACTCATCAAATATCAAATCATATTCCACAGCAATTGCACATGGTCAAATAATACTGCCACACTATAAACAGTATTGTTTGGAAAATAATAGTGTGCATTGTCTTATGTAGTGTTGTCATTTCATAGATTAATAGTGTGACATATGAGTTTTAGATGCACAAGTGGTGCTTGTGTAGATCTGAGGAGAATTTTTTTTTTAAATTAGCATTTGGGTGTGATCTCAGCGGGGTGGAGTTTACATTTCCATTTTTGCATTTAGCAGAGCTTTAAAGCGACTTATAGTACATTTTTTTCTCAGTATGTGTGTTCCCTGGGAATCAAAGCCACAACCTTTTGCACTGCAAACTCAATGCTCTACCACTGATCCACAGGAACACCTTTTACCATTTACATGACAAAGGCACTAAATATTCATGATATCACACAGAATAAAGCAGAACACAATGCATCTCTGCTGTAGACATTTTCACAGAAGAATCCTTGGGGGAAACATGGACAAACATTTCACTTTATGAGGTTATTTCTGTTACTTACAGACAGAAAAAGTCAATTAATTTAGTCAAATTTTAGCCTATTAGACATATGCATTTATACATACAATAAGTGATGGCTGTTTTTAATTAGTCAACTAAATTCATTAAACTAAACTTCAGTAGACTATGGCAGTTAAAGGAGGAAACCAATAGCCAGGGTTGGTCACATCCCCTATCATTGCTAGGTTAGAAAAGTCTCAATGCCCCATCTAGTGGTCAATCTGAATTTGACCCACAGGACCCCAATCAAACCCCAAACATACATTGTATTAAAATAATGCTAATTTTACTCTAATATATTTGTAAAAAATATTCAAAGTGTCCCATACACATTGTTCATATTCATATGTGCAACAAAAACTTGTTTTTGAAAATGTAGAAGGAAAAATGATAGAAACTTAAAACAAATGGCTATATGAAAAATTTGTCATATTTTAGATGGGTTTCTATTTCTTTCCTGAAAAAATGCATATTTCTGACTTGCACAAATGGCACATTTATTGCTGTTGGATTCCATTAGCTTGTTTAGACACTGTATTAAAGGGTTAGTTCACCCAAAAATCTAAATTATGTCATTAATAACTCACCCTCATGTCGTTCCAAACCTATGAGATCTCCGTTTGTTTTAACTCAGAGGGAGTGTCAGCCACATTAAAAAAGTTAACAGCTTAAGTCATTTGTGGATTCATGCATATTGGAGACGCGAACCGTTTAAAACGATTCAGTTCGCTTTGGTGAACTGGTTCAAGAGGATCCAGTTACATCGAGTGATTCATTCGTGAAGAGGATATCACTAATCTGCAGTGTTTTGAAATCTCACAACAGACCCGGAAGAGAAGACAATGCTGAATAAAGTCGTAGTTTGTGCTATTTTTGGACCAAAATGTATTTTCGATGCTTCAAAAAATTCTAAATGACCCTCTGATGTCACATGGACTACTTTGATGATGTTTTTCTTACCTTTCTGGACATGGACAGTATACCGTACACACAGTTTCAATGGAGGGACGGAGAGCTCTCGGACTAAATCTAAAATATCTTAAACTGTGTTCCAAAAATAAACGGAGGTCTTACGGGTTTGGAACGACATGAAGGTAAGTTATTAATGACATAATTTTGATTTTTGGGTGAACTAACCCTTTAAGCTTCTTGTTCACTGCTTAAAGATAACAGACTTCAAAATCTAAAATCAAATTGCTGCCCCATTACTGCCAAATATTAGCTGGAACTCAAAAAGTATGAATGAGTCATGCCAAACTCGTTTGTAAGAGTACTGGAGAGGTTTTTGAGATATGGATATATCAAGGCACCGGTTGGTTGAAACAAAGTCACTCAATCTGAAACACATTTGCATTTTGGGTATATATATATATATATATATATATATATATATATATATATATATATATATACATGAAATGACCTCTTTTAATAATATTATTTAATGCATATTATTAAAATGGCACACAGGAAGGGACCTGCATCACATTATTTTTGACCAATCAGATCCCATTTATAAACTATAATCCAGTTATGGATTCAGTATAATTATGCTGCTGGATAACTTCTCACATAGTCCCTATTTCTACATAATCTATCCAAAAATCACACATAAGGATATATATTTAAATGACTCAATTTAAATAGTTTACTAGGCTTGGATTAATTTTGTAGCCTACCTGATGTAAAACAAAAACAGAACATCACTTTTGACACATGATGTTTTGCAAACATGATAACTATAAAACTATAACTGCCTTCATTTTAGTTCTAACCCAAACAAGCTTTGATAGCTGTTCAAAGTTAAAATACATGTGCAAAGAATTTCCTGAACAAGACTGGACCCTTCTTTGCAAAATATATAGAAAATTGTATTGTTAAATTAATTTAAAATAATTCTGAATTGAGTTAATTTCTAGTTAAATGTAATCAGTAATGTAGCCTAATCACCAGCAGAATTCAGAAGATAAAAACATCTGAGGTGTTTTTTTGAAACATTGTTCTAGTGTGCTTGCTTTTTGACTTTGAAAACAAACTTCTTTGCTTTTGCTTTTGTAGCAATCTTATTAGTCAGCTCCCGATGCACTTGTCATTCATTGTACGCGCAAATTGAAAGCGTCGCGTCTGGGCGAGTCAAACGGCGCTCGCGGTTTTTTAATCTCGTAATAAACCGGTGAATGATCTGTCCAGAAATGACGCTGATAAACAGAACAAGTTTATATTTAGAATACATTGCAATCACTCCAAAAAAGATGACGATAACTCACACACATGCATTAGGAGCTGTACTTCTTTCTTTTTAGCCTTTTGCTTCGCAAGTTCGCAGCACCTGAAAGAAAGATGTGTTCATGCAGCAAACATTCAGAAGGCGGGACCTGCTTTGAAACGGCACCATTAATTGGTTTAATTGCAGGTGAGTGACAATCCAACTATATCCAATGAACAATGAGGCTAGTATTTTGCTGTCTTGACTGGTGGACTGGCACACGGTGAGGCCCCGCCCCCGTCTCAAAGCCCGAGGCCCCGCGCAGTTGTCCGTTGTGCCTATAGGTCGCGCTGGCCGTGTATAGTATACCACATAAACCCTTGAACACACACACAAAAGTCGGGAGTTTTTTCGGTCCAAAGATTTGAGCAGCATTTACTCAAAATCCATAGCTTCCCAACTGACTGGCGCCGCGCTCAATTCCAGATTCATTGACATTAAAGTCCGGTAGTTTATATTTACTTGTGAATGGTGTAAAAGAGACATTTTTACTTTAGGCTACATTATTGATTCTAATTATCATCATTAACATTTTAATGTCTCTTGAATGACATGCTTGTTTTAAAAAACCCTGTAAAGTTCTAGCTTAATTACGTTTTATAGGCTAGCTACATTGATTTTAAGAAAAGACAAAACCGCGAAGGCCGGTTCATATAAATTAGGAATGAGAAAATTACTAATTGTTTTTATAAGATATTTATGATAGGCTACTAAAGTGGGCCTGTTTTTGTTGTTGTTTCTCCAAATGAAAGGGGATTAATTAACCTAATAAACTCTTAGGCTAAACTAAATACACTTCCCAGTTAGCATAGGCTATAAGTTAATAAAAACGCAATAAGGCTAGGCTTATAGAGATGCTTTGAAAGATTCTGTAAGTGACTATTCCTGCGTGTATAGGCTACATCTTTCAGCGCATTAATTACGCTTTTTTTGTCCCGAGCCTTCATTGTACACACGGCAGGGTTAAATAACACTTGTCTCTTTATTTTACCAGGAAGAAAATGCATACTCATACGGGAACATGCGAAGGTCAAGGGTTTGATCTCACTTATGTATTTGCCAGATGGCAGCAGGGAAAGAAATAATCGAATAATTCAACAAATCTGTCTCTCTCTCTATCTTAGTCCAGGTATCAGAGCAATGCGCGCGACATGTCCGTGAACCCTCTTTAGTGGGTTTAGGAGAGTGACTTACGCTAGATCGTTTCATTAAGGCATGCAAGAACTCATTATTAATCTGAAGAGTAAATTAATTCAGATAAATTCTGTAATCAGTTTTATACGTAACAAATTAAGTTATTTTTCGTCTGTTTGCAGATATTTTGCTTATGTTGAACTGTATTCATTTATCACCGAGTTTGATCACTGCACGTGAATAGCATAGAGCCTACTCAATATTTAACAAACCTACAATAATCAAAATTTTCAAAATAGCCTATAGGCTACGAGTTTTAAACAGTTCCCTATATGGGAAGATGTTGTTCTGGTCAGATTATGTTAATTAGGCGAATTTTTGTTAGATTAGCATAGCCTATATTTATTCATATAAAGGTTATTGAAGTATTCGTAAAATATCTATACATTATATGTTGCATTCATAAACAAAATATAAATAGTCTATTGTCAGTATCATCATGATTTTTTTTTATATATATATAAAATGATTTTAGATCGAGTTGTAATAAATAGGCAAATATTTCTTGTCAGGACCTTTTTTTACGCTTGAATATTAATAAAACAATTACAGACGAATAAATGTTTTTCGACGTTTAGAATCCTCGTGTAGTTGCACGCTGTAAACACGCTGTAAAAATAAGTAGGCTGTTACGTTTGGTTTGCATTACCAAAGCAAATAAGCTCAATTATTAGCCAAAGTTAGAAAACAACTCTTCAGTGAATGGCAAAGAATTCCGCACGTGCGTGGTCGTATTAATTCAGGATGAAACACAAACTGAAAAAATAAATAAAAATAAAATGATAATAATAACAAACTATTGGTGTTCATTCAGATGACACCTGGCAAAGTCTGAAAACATGAATGGGCAAGTGCGCGGCTCTGAAAGCACTGATCAGGGCATCAGGCGATGCATCTGAGGGCTTTAAGACACGCTAAGAAATGGCCCTTTCTCCCCGTGACCCAGCGGGACCCTTGGCAAGCCGTTTACCATAAGCAATTAAAAAGTTTGAATGCAAATGTAGCTTTTGGTGAAAGCTCTGGTCGTGACGTAAAGTGCATTAGGTTATATTCTGTGTTTGATATGATCCACATGCCTTATGTCAAAATGTGTAATGATGGCACGACAAAAACGCAGTAATGGCCTTAAGCGATAAGAAAGCAACAAGTGCCTGAGCACGAGATATGTGCTTGACACGAATTAATATTTAAATAACATTAAATTTACTTGCTAGAACTTTATCAAAACAAATTAATATAAATGTGGCAACATTGCTTGAGACTCCATGAAGGTCTGCAAGGAGGAACAAAACAGAAAACAAATCTGTCTGGGAGTGTCTGGCCTACTGGCAGTCACATGTCTTGACAATGTGGATGTTTCCAGCTTTAACAATCTTGAAAAGCCCGGACTCTTTCACAGGGCCCAGCGGTCGCCCCAACAGACACAGGTCTGCTTAAACAAGGTGCTTTAGCCAAAAGGGTATTACGATTCTCTTCATTTGGTCACTAGTGGCTCTCTATGATTATCTTATGCAGTATATAGAGCTGGAGATATGAGTTTGGTTTGTCTCTTTCACATAGTTTAAGCCCGGGTTGTCCTAAAGGAAGTGTCTATGGATGTATCCTCTCCGAAATGTAAGTCAATAAACATTCTTAATCAAACGAAAGAAATTGAATGAATGTTAATTCACGTATGTCAATTTACATATTTATAATATATTTACAGTCTTAAGTTTAGCATTATATTCAGCATTGTTAATTAGGAATTGTATAGATCACAATGTTTGATAGTAAGCTATAAATCTAATAAATCACTGACATATAAATTAAATAAATTGTTTATTTGTCTGTAGTTTTAGGCAATTTACCTGAATTGTGCGACTCGTTTTTAGTGAAAAATTTGTGTGTACTCTTAGGCGGGATAATATCTGAAAAGAAAAGAAATGTTTCCAGAATGCCTGCAGATTAAGGTCAAGTGCGCAGACGCGGCCGGCTGGTGGCGACAGTAACATACAGGCGAGGTGACCGCACAGTCTGTGTTAAGATATCTGCTTAAAATTAATTAAGTCGAGAAATGTATTTGAAAACATTTATTCTCCAATGACCACGTCATTTTTTGTGTGAATCTTAATGCTCTGATAAGTGAAGTTCACCTTCGCCCATATCGCGAAGTTCATAAGTGTTTTCCCACTTGTTCATAATTCAGATGTGACGCATACATTGCATTAGAGAGTTGAACCACGCTAATGGAATGCATCCTACTTGATTTCTGTGAAGTTTTCAGTGTTTTCCCTTTAGGCAATACTCTGAAAAAATGCAATACTATTGATACAGTTTCTTCTTAAAATCATATGCTTTTCCTCAATATGAGGAAATACGATGGAGGCTCGGTTATGTTTAAGCAAGCATATTATGGTGTGTCAGATATTGTTTGCGTATGCCCCATCTGCACAACCCAGCCAAGCGCAAAACCAATTAAACTCGCTCTAATCCGTGACGTCAGTGATTCTGGTGCCCTCTCGATGACTTCCTGTCCTGATCGAAGCGACTGACCTCCGCGTGAACCTAACTTTAGTCGCGAGCAGAGACGCATGCCACACAGTCTCACAGGCGTTTAATTCGGAAAAAGGAGAAACAGATTGTTTAAACTCCAGATTGTTCCACGTAAACAATGGTCTCAGTACCTATACCCGTAAGATTAGCCTATATTGAAATGTCCCTTTTAACGTGTCTTTTAATAACCAATCTAAAAGTAGAGCCTAATGCATGAAAAATTAAAACCATAGTCCTTTTCCTTCGTTAATCTGGACAAGCACATTTGCCTTACTGAACTAACAGCAACACAAGTTCATTTGTGGCACAGAAAATAGTATTTTCGCAAACGAATAGCCTACTTTAAACTTTTGTAGTCAAATACAATGTAAAATAATTCTCACTATTACTCGAAACAGGCATATATGCTAAATGGTCACAAAATATATTTCTAAAAAAAGGGATAGAGAAAGTAAAAACTTAGTGCAGAACACGGTTTATTAATACGCCATGAGCACAGAAATAAATGAACCGCCGTCTAAAACAGTTAACTTCGGAAAAAAATCTGATGTTTTCTGGCAAAATAAATAGGCTATTTAATAAATCTCTGTTTGAACTTCTAAATAAAAACATTGCAAAAAATATCCTTATGTGCTTAATTAATTTACACTGGTAAATGGTAAAATCATTTAAGAGCCCACGCACACACGGCTAGATATCATGTAAACCAAATAAAAGCAAGATTGAAAAGACGCAGAGAGAGTGTTTGAATTTTTTACATTAAATTAAATTATAGCTAGCTACATGAAACGATATAATAGTAGGCTTTTTTAAAATAATAAATTACTACTTTGTATTGGACTTTGCAAAACTGCGTAGGCTAACTAAGAGTAGCTAGCTAATTGCTTTAGTGCATGGACGTAAGAGTGAATTGAGCTAATAATCATAAAACAAATGTTTATTTCCATTTTAGATTTCTCTTAGCCTATAGTGTGAATTTTTTTAATGTCAACAACAACAACAAAAATAAATTCCCAAACTATTTAAATTATCAGATTTATCTAAAAATTGCCTACCGTTTCAGTAATTCATATGCGTTTTGTTTTCAAAGATTTCAAAGTTTGAAAATGAATAAACAAAATATAACTTGCCATTAATGCTAGCTTTAAAAGATTGTAAGGCAGATTGATTTTTATATTTTATATAAAATAAAAGCCTCGGTTAACATTACACTGGCCAATGGCGACCTGCCATTCATTCCATCCAAACAGACAACCAAACAAATAATACCGTTTAATGGTAGCGACTCAAGCGCGCAGATTTACACTTTATTGCGTAACATTTATACAAATAGTCTAATAATAACAAAATGTAATAGCGCATTCTTCTTCTTCTTCTTATTATTATACTTTTATTTTCGACAAGTAGGCTAGTCTAATAGGCTACTTAGGCCTACATTATTATGATTATTAGGTTATAAGTAGTAGTAGGCCTAGTAGCATCGTTTTATTTGTAAAATAGTTGCCCAATTGCTTTTTCTTTATTAAGAACCTGGTTTTTGTAATTTTGTTCATTCAGTACGAAAACGTGCATGACCGCCGCAGTGGTTTTTGTTTCCTTTAGCTACATTACCTATTGCATACTTCGTTTAATTTGTATTTAATTTTTTGACATGTAGAACAACCAGTCAGGGTTTTGTCAGATACATTTAGTGTCTAATTCATAGAAACGTAACAGAACTGATTGTTGAAACATCTATATCTAGATATCCTTGCATTGCCATTTTCACTAATATCACACAATGGTTCCGTGAAACCTTTAATCAACAACCTGACACTGACACTGAGATCTAAACCAATACGGTCATATAGGCCTTTTTTGGATAACATATTGAAGTATGTTGGGTCATGTTTTTTTTTCTGTAACAAAATAAAAATGATTAAAACAATTAAAAATACACTAGGCTACTATAAAACAGTTTTATTCTATATTAATTGTTGATGCAACGAATAATGGTGCTAATTCTTCAAGTCACTTTTCTAACGTTTGCGAGTGCATAGTTTCCCCCCCTTCAATTAAGCTTAATAATGCTTTATTTAATCAATTTATTTATATATTTATCATTAAATTAATTTAAGTCTTGTAAAGGTTGGGAACAAAAGGTCGCGAAATATTCATCATTTTACGTCAAGAGGAATGGAGGGTCCTGTTATATTCATGGAGGCCACAACAGCGTCCAGATGGATATTGAACTTATTCCAATTAAATGCGTTATGAAAGAGAAATCCTAGTCTCTGTTCTCGCGGTGTTACATCTGAGGTTGCCGAGCAACCGCAGACCGTCAACTAAGCCTGCGGTGACGCGCACATGACAGCGAAGGACTGTAAAGAAGAAATTCTCTCATAAACCAAACAACCATGTCATATAAATGATTCTTGAGCCGTAGAATATTATCAAAAGAAGACCAGGTTTTACGACTTGAAGAACCAAGCCGCAGAGTATTACAGGTCCAACGGGGTCCCGCGGAAGATAGAACGAGATGTTATTTGGCAGAAGCCGGATGATATCTATGGTTATCTGGTGGGACACATCAAATAACTTATGCTTTTGAGATATAGCAGCTGTTAACATTTTATCTTAGAATTATAATTATACAACTATAAATGACAATTGTCATTGAGTCTTCTCCAGTTTACTTGTTAATCCACCAGAATGAAGTCAGTATTGATTTAGGTCAGACCCCCATAATTACACACCAACATAATGAACTCACATGAATAACTGCCTACTGGTCTTTTTCAGGCGAACAATTTTTTCCAGGCTCTCCTATATCTACTCCAGTGATTAGTAAAATCACTATGAGAGAGGTGTTTGACAGAAGAGGATTGACAGCAGTTCAGACCCAAGTGTACTGAAATGAGGAAAGGTATGTATATTCTGAAATCATCAACACGTTTTTCCTACTTTTCAGAGCAACTACCAGTTTGTCCTATGAACTTTATGTGTATTACAGCTGGTAGCTCTAAAGTAGCCTAATTAAATTAACGTTGCTATTAAGCAAACAAGATGGATATCAGATCTGTGTGTCTCTGTTTTGATGTTTATGAGGAACTGGAAGCTCATCGCCCTGTAACCTTTCACCGTGTGCCGTTTGCACCATGCTATTCACAGCAGAAATTTGTAGAGACAGTGACACAATGATGAATTTAGGTCACAGCAGGTCCACATACTTATGCACACACAGACAACACAGAACAATTAAAGTAGCAGAGCGTGTGCATTTGTACTTTGACCAGAGGCGTCATGCACATGCCCCCTCAGATTTTTGAGCCAAGTGGATATTGAATGCAGCTACCAAAATACATTAATAGCAGAATTTTTTAATGATTTCATACAATCACACTGGTGTGATTAGAATGTGCAGTGCAGCACAGCATCAGCTGCTAGATTTAAATCTGCGTTCGCTAGCTGGTGCTGAGCCAGAGACACATGCGTTTTTACAGTGCTGCACATTGTAACCAATCACACACGATTCTGTTGAGTTTATGAATGCAATGACCAATCAGAGGCATTCAGATTGTGATTTGCTCTCTCGCTCTGAAGGAATTCTGCTTTCTGACGAATTCTTTCATCAGAAACAACAAAGTGTAGATGTGTCTATGATGTAAATAGGATGCATTTCACATTGTAAACAGCTTCAGTGATTATAATTGAGAGTTTTTGAGAGTGCTTAAAATGTTGATAATGTAAATGTTCTATGCTTTCTTTTTGTACAATGAAAGTGTTATAATTATTCAATTACAACATATTTTTTTATTTATTTCACATTTAATACAAAGTCAGTTGTATTAAAAATGTTTTATGGCATGACACCCATATCCGGCACTTTAGTAAAAAGAGAGGTTTTTAAATGTGTAGTTAATAGATTGCACTATTTACTGTAGGCTACTTTGCCCATTGCCCATTATAGATCAACTAACATAATCTATTTATGTTAGTTGAATGAACTAACATTCATTTACACACATTTGAGAATCGAGACATCTCATGATATAGTAAACAGTTTTGGGAATATATAAATAAAAAATAAGAATATATATAATAAAAATAAAACAAAAGCCTATATGAGTTATATATATATATATATATATATAGCAGCCAAGAGCCATATACTGTATATATATATATATATATATATATATATATATACATACACATATATATATACAGTATATACAGTATATATATATATATATATATATATATATATATATATATATATATATATATATATATATATATACAGTATATGGCCGTTGGCTGCTGTGTGTCATATGACAAGCATGATGAGTACCACCCCACTCCTTCACTCGTGCCCTCTCGGAAAAAAAAAAAAAAAAGAGTCCATGATGCCCCTGACTGTGACTCACGTGCTTCAGCAACCAACCACTAGCTATGTGTGAATATCAGATCACTCTCTGTCTCTCATTCTCCATTTGCTTGCCTTATGTCTATCGCTCTGTTTGCAAAGTAAGTAAATTATGCCTTCTGGCATGGTGGCCATATTGCAGTTGCGTGCTGCTGTTTTAGTTTAGAAATTATGACAGTATACATTGGGAAAAGGAACAGGCCGACTGTAGGCTTGAGCTCAATGTGTTTTGGGAGTGCTTGAATGAGATGACTCCCTTTTCAACAGAACTTTCTGACTACTTTTCCAAATACAATACAGAGAAATCGAATAATAAGTTGTTATTATAACTAAGCTTTAATACACACATGCACAACAGAGGTTGTGTGTCTTTTGTCGGCATTGATCTCTTCATGGCTCATTACCTGGAGTACAAGGACAGCCTTAATAGATAGGAGGAGGAGGAGGATGAGCTGAGGTATGAATCAGTGTATGAGGCTCCTACACCTGCCCATGCCAAAGATAAGAAAGAAGGTGATAAATGTAAAGAAGCTTAATGTTTTGCCATTTTTAAAGAGTATTTAGCTGTATTGCACAGTGAAACATATCACTGATGTTACATATTATTTGAGCTCACACAATATCAGAATAAAAAAGGGTTCAAAGTTATGTTAAGTGAGGTTGCCACAGGAGTACAACAGCCCATCCTTGTACACCAAGTAAAAAACCCAGTGGGATTCAAAGACAAGAGGTTAAACAAGATTCCAGCCAATCTTCTGCACTCTGCTGTCATCTCACTGATCTCAGACTTATTGTAAAAGATTCTACACGTCTCTGTTATCATAGAAATCCTACTGGGAGCTACTCTCAGGAACAGTAGCGGCTTGTATTGAGTCACACGTTTCATTCTATGTAACGATGATTCTGTTTTAACCTTTTAATTGAATCCAACCTATATTGAAATCTTAGAAAAATCAAAGGTATACAGATTTAGAGGTGCCCCAGGTAACCCTTTCTACTTAAAAAAAAACCATTTACCCCTAAAGAAATGAATAGTACTTTTGAAAAGGATGTTTAATATGATGGCCTTCAGTTATATCAGTGGCTTAGAAAAAGCTGTTTTATTCTGCATGGAGTGGGTCTTCTCACATGGTGGCCCCCATGTCGACATTGCATGTTTAGATAAATGTTTCTCGCTTAATCTCCGCAACCCCACCATTATTGGACATTTTCGCTTGAGAAATAGCAGGAACTAAAAACTTTCATGCTTCAGCTCTCCTTTAACATTCCGATGACATAAGATAATATAGTGCACTTTAAACTGCAGATCCTTCAGTTTGACCTCTCCATCCCCTGCACTTTCTTCTGCAGTCACTGTTTTTGTATTCAGGTAAAAAAGGAAACAGCACAGAGAAGCCCCTCCCTCCTGCAGAGACCCCAGCGCCAAGGCTGCCAGGCGCTACAGCAGTGGATGTTACCCATAAAATGATAACATTAACTTGGATTTTGTGGTTTTCTTTTCTTTATTCCACTTGTGTAGAACTCACAATATACACATTTAGGTGTGTGCGCGGTCAAACTGTAAATACAAACAATTCACATTTAGTATCCAGTAATGGTTTCACTTCTCACATAAGTTTCTACAACATAACATCAGACGATGATAAACATTAAAGTATAAATCAAAGATATTCCCTACAATGCAAAAATCACGTGTGGTATAGCTATTAGCATTAAACAATGTGTGTGATAAACATATTAGATCTGTTTAATGAATAAATGCAACATATATTGCTTAAATATGACAATAGGCAATATTATCTTATATCAAACCAAACATAATAGCTTAAACACATTTGGCGTTTAGGCGCTAATCGCAAATAGCGATCTACATAATGATTTTAATACACTTATAACAACAAAAAGTTACTCACCACGCTGGGAATATATAGTTTAGATTAAGGGTTTTATCTGTAGTTGTTAGAACATTAGAAAGTCTGCATATGAGCATCAACAGGGCTTTCGCACTCAGATCGGTTCAGTTCAGTTTTTTTTCTTTCACTTGCGCTGCTTCCTAGGTGATCACATGAGCCCACAGAATCCACGTCCTTAAAGGGGCAGCACCCTACATCCCGGCCCCCAATGACCCAAACAGGTCATTTAAACAAAGTAAGGGTGATGTTACAATTAAACTTAATCAACTAAGAAGACTGGCTTCCAGGAGGCAGATCTTGTCCGCGGGACGGATGAAGACACCTGCCTGTGTTTTCACTTCCACAGTACGCACAAGTCCGTCTGCACCTGGATAGACTTGAGTAAGCAGACCTAAAGGCCAGTGATTGCGTGGTGTGTTCTCATGCAGAATAAGCACAAGATCTCCTACTTGAAGATTTCTCTTTGGTTGCAGCCATTTTTGGCGTTGTTGCAGTGCAGGCAAGTATTCCTTCAGCCATCTGCACCAAAAGACATCTGCCAGATATTGCACCTGGCGCCATCTGCGTCGGTAAAGGTCTTGTTTTACGAAGGCTCCCGGAGGTAGAGTTGGGCCTGAACGAAGCAACAACAGATGATTTGGTGTAAGTGGTAGAGGATCTGATGGGTCGTCTGATAGTTTAGTGATTGGTCTACCATTGACAATAGACTCAACGCAGCAAAACAGTGTTGCCAAACCTTCGTCATCTGGTGCCTGCTGCGACAGGACAGTGTTTAGAATGGAACGAACGGTACGAATTTGCCTCTCCCAAACACCACCCATGTGGGAGGCGGCAGGTGGATTGAAGATCCACTTTACATTGTGCTGTAGCAAGTAATCTGAAATCCTTTGTTGATTCCACTCACTGATGGCTTTCCGCAACTCTCGTAATCCACCGACGAAATTAGTCCTGTTATCCGATCGTATTTCCGTGGGTGGGCCTCTCCTGGAGATAAATCGCTGTAAGGCGTTGATAAACGAGTCAGTATCGAGGGTATGCGCAACTTCCAAGTGGATTGCTCTTGTAGTGAGACATGTAAACAAACATCCGTATCTCTTGAGCTCACTGCGTGCCTTCTTAACCAAGAATGGCCCGAAGTAGTCTGTGCCCACACGCGTGAATGGAGGCTCACCTGGAGTCACTCTAGAATCAGGTAAGTCCGCCATTTGTTGAGTTTGTGGCTTAGCTTTTAACTTGCGACACTGTAGACATGATTTTAGAGTTCGGTTAATGACAGTCCGTCCCTTTAGAATCCAGAAACGTTGACGAATTTCTGCAAGTACTCGCTCTGGACCTGCATGACCCAGGCGAAGATGATAGTGACTGATAATCAGATGGGTGACGTGATGATTGTTAGGCAGGATCACTTGATGTTTTGCCTCAAAGGGAATTGGGGCATTTGTTAGTCTGCCTCCCACACGAAGGAGTTGGCTGTTTTCATCCTCAAAGGGTTTAAGCTTGAGAAGAAAACTGGGTTTTGCTTGAGAAGATCCGAAGGATGCAGTTTGTATGTAATTGAGAATGGCTGATTCTGCTTGTTGGAGCTCACTTACAGTAAGAGGGTCGGATAGATGCACTCTTGTTTTCTTGCGCAACAAAGCCTTGACACGCAACAGGATAGCAGTAGCCCTTTTCAATCGATGCCAACTGGAGTATCGTTCCAGTAGTCTGTCCACTGCATTTTTCATCACTTGGTTTGGTTTTATGCTAGCTGCATAGACCTCTTTGGCTCTTTTAATTTCTGCTTCATCTGGCAAATCATTTATGATCGGTTGAGCAGGCCAATGCTCCTCCTCAAGTTGGAGAAAGTGCGGACCAGAAACCCATCGTTCACTTGACAAAATCTCTCCCATGGTCATTCCTCGAGAGACATCATCCGCAGGGTTAGAAGCAGAGTCAATGTGTCTCCACTGGCATGGTTCTGAACGCTCATGTATTTTTGAAATACGGTTGGCGACGAATGTCTGGAAACGACAATGCTTGTTGTTGATGTACTGAAGTACGATGGTACTATCTGTCCAAAAGAAGGTCCTTTCAATTGGAATCTCCAAGTGGCGCTTGATATGCTGGTCCAGCTCCGAAGCAACTACAGCTGCAAGTAGCTCCAGACGCGGTATGCTAATTGGCTTGATTGGTGCAAGTCTGGACTTTGACATCACCAGCCTGCAGGTGTCACCAATCCTGATGTATGAAACAGCGCCGTAAGCCAGTTCCGAAGCATCGGAAAAGTGATGGAGCTGGGTCGCTAACAAGCAACTAGCGGATGTTGGTCTAAGACATCTTGGAATTTCCAGCGCAGACAATAGAGGCAAGTCATTTAGCCATCGGTGCCACTGTGCTGCTAAGTCTACCGGCACCTCCTCATCCCAGTCGACTTTCATGCGGCACAACTCTTGAAAGATTGCCTTTGCTTTGAGAACGAATGGACTTGCAAATCCTAAAGGATCATAGATGGAACTGGTAGTGCTCAATACTCCTCTCTTTGTTGCAGGTTTGTCCACAGCTTTGACATCGAATGTGAAGCAATCTCTTTCAACATCCCAAAGGACACCCAGTGTTCGTTCAAATGGCAAATCCTCCTGGTCAAGGTTAACCTCATGTAACGACTTTGCCCAATCATCAGTTGGTATTGATTTCATCACTTCCTTAGAATTGCTTAACCATTTGGTTAATCTAAAGCCTCCACAGGTGAGTAGATCACGGAGTTCGGAAGCAAGTTTAATGGCGACCTCCACTGTTGGTACCGACTTAAGACAGTCGTCGACGTAGAAATTTCTTTTCAAGGTTTCCAAGGTGTCATTAGAGAAGTTTCCACGGTTGTCTTCAGCCACTCGTTGCAAGGCAAAATTGGCAGCTCTGGGACTCCAGACACCTCCAAAAAGGTGAACCATCATACGGTAATGCTTAGGTGGTTTGTCCGGGTCATTGTCCTCCCACCACAGGAAGCGAAGCACATCTCTTTCATCAGATGGCACTCGGACTTGATAAAACATGCTCTCAATGTCCGCATTCAGAGCAACAGGTTCTTGCCTAAACTTGAGAAGAACTCCTAGTAGCTTATTGGTAAGGTCTGGGCCTTGGTAAATATGATCATTCAATGAAGTACCTTGGTACCGTGCTGCACAATCATAGACAATACGAACCTTCTCCGGCTTGCGCGGATGTAGCACCGGATGATGTGGTAGGTACCACACACAACCATCGTCTCTGTTAATGTCAGTGACTTCTTCTGCATATCCTTTCAGCAAAGAGTCTCTGATACCTTCTGTATACTTGTAATGCAAAATCGGGTCCTTCTTTAACCTCTTTCCTAGAAGGTCTAATCGATGTTTGGCTATTCCGTAGTTATTGGGCAGTCGTGGTGGATGTTCTTTGAAAGGGATTGGTAGAGTATAATGACCTTCCTCTTTGACTGCTTGCTTGTTCCATAGATCAACAACTTGCTCATCGACTACTGACAGTGAGTTATTGTTCATGTGTACTGGATCATCCAGTTTCCAAAATCTTTCAACAGCTTGTTGTAGAGTGTGGTCAGCTTGAATGAAATTGGCAGAAACAGAGGTTGAACCATCAGCTACTGGCCCATGAAGTGTCCACCCCAGGCCAGTTAGAATCGCATAGGGTTCGCCTGATTCACCGCAGCGTGTTTCACGAGGAGCAAGTATGTCTGGTTGGTCTAGACCTATCAGCAGGTGAACCTCATCAGCTAGATCAACGTCAGGTAAACTGATTTCATCAGCAATTTCCTTCAGGTGCGGCCATTGGAACACCTCATGCTGTGTGACAAAGTTGTCTAGACTTATGTTCAGGTGATCCCGACAGAGCACTCCTTTCATCAGGTAAGATTTCCTTTGTTGAGCATCTTCAACTCGTAGGTCCACCGCTAAGGTGACCACGTTGAGATTTTTGGTCTCCATGGTGTTCAGTTTAATGTTCATTTTGCGTGACTCCAGTTTAAGAGCGTGAACTAACTTCTTAGAAGCAAATGTCCCATTAGAGCCACTGTCAAGCAAAGCAAAGACATTCATAGAAAATCTGTTGTGTCTGTCTGAAACCACTACTGGCACGATGGGAAGTGCAATCTTCTTTCGACTGGCTTCAATGCACTTTCTAGTGGCATGTGCTTGAATGGCTTGAGGCGGGTCAGCAGTTGGCTCACCTCCAGTAGCTTGATTAGTAGATTGGCCGTTGTCGTTATTGTTAGAAGCTACAATGGCGGAGTGCAGCCAACTGTTGTGTTTTTTCCCACATCCAGGCACCTTGCATACCCAAGTGCGAGTACAGACTGTGCTGCGATGACCTTTCATGAAACAGTTCAGACAGAGTTGCTTTTGTTGAACAAAGGCCAAACGCTCTTGAACAGACAGAGCTCTAAAGGCTTGACACTGGTTCAGAAAGTGTCCGTCAGTGCACTTTGGACACTTAAATCTTGATGTTGGTTTTGGTGTGGATGATGTGGTGCATTCATTAGTAACTGACACTGTTGCAAATGTCTGCTTTTTCTTATTGAAAGTTGACTTAGTACTTGGTTTAGAACTTGCTGGAGAATTTCGACTGGCAGAGCTAAGGAGATTCCCAAAGATAGGATCTGCTCTCTTATCAGCTTCTGATTGAACAAGACTGACTATGTCATCTAACTTTGGCAAGCGACCAGACTTGATTATCTCATAGTTTATTGTGAGCCATCTTTTCTTTATGTCTTCAGGTAGCTTTTCCACAATTTGTAGCAAAGTGCGTCCACCATTCAGCTCTTCCTCACACTTCATTGCCTTCAAAGTGTCTCGGCAGCTGCACAGAATGTCTGCGAAGCTTTGCAACTGCTTGTTGTCTTTAATATCTTTGTGATTAAGCACCTTGTCAACCCATGCTTGTGATATCGCGTATGGATTGCCAAAACGTCTCTTCAGAATAGCCATGGCTTCAGCATAGCCCAGGCTAGAGTTGGGGTTGTACAAGCAATGTGAGATAGCATCTCTAGCTTGGCCGACAGTATACTGATGCAGTCGAGTGAGTTTCTCTTGATCTGGCACTGTCTCTTTATCAATCACAGAGGAGAACAATCTCATGAACTGCCAGTACTTTAAGGGTTCTCCATCGAACTTGATGATGTCAACTGGTGGTAGATGCATGGAATCGATGTGTGACTGATATTGTTGCCTTGATAGGTCTAGTAGTTGGCATAGAGAATTCTCATTCACTGCTGAAAGTGAGGAACGGAAGTTAATGAATGGGTTACCTGAGACAGGAGTGGAAAAGTCTTTATTTATTGTTGTTAACTCAGCCTTTCGACGATTTTCCTCCATCTCAGCATCTTTGAGTTTCAGTAAGCCTTTCAGTCCATCCATTTCCAATTCTGCATGCTGAAGTTGTAATTTAAACTCTGCACGTAGGCGTTCTTCCTGTCGAGCGATGAACATGGAAACTCTTCCTTTTCTTTCTGTCTTAGATTTTGTAGCCCTTGAAGCTGGGTAGACAGCTGGTCTACAGAAGACATTGGAGATTTAGCAGCTTCATCAAACCTCCGCTCTTCCTCTTGGAAGTCAAGTCCATCTGAGGATTCTATGTTTGGATCCCCCATTGATGGCTTAAAGTCCTCAAACCAGCTCAAGACTGAGTGCTGCAAGTCTTGAACATCACGCAGGACCGATGTTAAATAGCCCTTAGAAGCATCAAGGTCATCATCATCTTCTAATGTTTTATGGTACATGTCATGAATTTCATTAAACCGCATAACAGCCTCATCCAAAGCAGCAAGTTTCATCTCCACTTCTTTGGGCTGGTTACCGTTCATAGAAGTTGTAATCTGTGTCATCAAGCGTGTCACTGTAGCCTTTGCACATCCACGTTGACGCTTGAGACATTTTTGTTGTTGATCAGGAGTTACACTTGTTTCTGAATCTTGGTCCATGTTGTCATTAATCTTCTTAACTCCTCGTGTTTGACTTTAATGTTACCCATAAAATGATAACATTAACTTGGATTTTGTGGTTTTCTTTTCTTTATTCCACTTGTGTAGAACTCACAATATACACATTTAGGTGTGTGCGCGGTCAAACTGTAAATACAAACAATTCACATTTAGTATCCAGTAATGGTTTCACTTCTCACATAAGTTTCTACAACATAACATCAGACGATGATAAACATTAAAGTATAAATCAAAGATATTCCCTACAACGCAAAAATCACGTGTGGTATAGCTATTAGCATTAAACAATGTGTGTGATAAACATATTAGATCTGTTTAATGAATAAATGCAACATATATTGCTTAAATATGACAATAGGCAATATTATCTTATATCAAACCAAACATAATAGCTTAAACACATTTGGCGTTTAGGCGCTAATCGCAAATAGCGATCTACATAATGATTTTAATACACTTATAACAACAAAAAGTTACTCACCACGCTGGGAATATATAGTTTAGATTAAGGGTTTTATCTGTAGTTGTTAGAACATTAGAAAGTCTGCATATGAGCATCAACAGGGCTTTCGCACTCAGATCGGTTCAGTTCAGTTTTTTTTCTTTCACTTGCGCTGCTTCCTAGGTGATCACATGAGCCCACAGAATCCACGTCCTTAAAGGGGCAGCACCCTACAGTGGATGTGTAGCATGCAAGTAATGATCAAGTAAATATGTTCTCATAATATTAGCACAGTTACAGCTCATGTAGCCTATAGCCTAACCACAAAGTATATACTTCACTATAATGGTAACCTCAAGAATCATAAACATAAACTCTTTTAAATGTCAAAAATAACTAAACAACTTTAATATGTCTTTCCCTTTACCAAAAAAAAAAGCATTAAACAGCACTTCATTTCATCATTTATTCTCCTGGTCTGTCCCTATGCAAAGCATGCTGGGAACTAGAAATCCACTGCCCAGTTTCAGTCAGTGCAACATAAATGATTGGGTGGGTTGACAATTCTTTTTTATCTTTTTTAGGGAATTCATTTCTTAGCTGTATGTGTGCATGTAGTCTCTGATTAAGTCTTTTTATTAAGCCTGAAACCAGTTTCATTTAGTTCCTTAATATGTGCCAATGAACATACAGCCAAACAACTGATGCAGCTCATGAAATTACATTTTTATCATACTGTAGATTAAATGTGTTGCTGAACACAAACCAAATGTATGACAGAGTTCAAAGGCCCGAGACCAATCATTTTTCTAATTAAGTAGAACATTTTTCATTAAAATATGTATTATCATAGGATGATTTGCACAAAAAGTGCAAAGAAATTATTATTATTTTTTTTATTAACATGAATGTCAGAATTTAGCTGATTTGATTAGTATAATAATTACTAAAATGGAAAATCTTAATTATTTCTTAGTTTGATTTGTTTAGCATTTTCTTAATCCAAAAACGTTCAGGTTTAATTAAATTTTTAGGAGCAGATTCTTTTTTCTTGACCTGACCATATGTGTGCGTTTAAAGGCTGTAGGGTCTGGTGTATCCTTTCTCAAACTGGGCGGGCTGAGAGGACGAGAGCAAATGGACAAATACAGTCGTCTGATGGCGACAGAAGAGGAACTGGAGCAGGAGGGGATTCTGAGTACAGTTCTATCTTTCACACATTCTCACACTTACATAATGGCAACTACTATAAGTTGCATCTATATTCAGAAAACAATGTGTAGCCAGGTCAGTAGAGGGCGCTTCTGAGGGTATCAGTAGAGGGTGTAATTTCCCTTTAAATATGTCACTTCCTTTTGGGTGGAATGGCTGCAGTGCTTGAATTGTTTGGCATGGTCGGTCGCTGGAAGAACAAGCTCTGGTGGGTTTATTTAAGAGATTATGGTCTTAAGAATAGTATTTTAATGCTCACTGGTGATGCTTTATGATGGTTTTGATGTGTTGGCCAAGAGCCAGCGATTTTGAGTATCAGTGTTGCTTTAATTGGGCCAGGGGTGTTTAATCCATTCATTGTGTCTATGAAGTTGTTTTGTTTAGGCATGTGGTTTAAATACCTTAATGGTGAGAAGGTTTGACTGGATGAGTTGTGGACACTGGGTTATCATTGCAGTACACTGCACGTGAGTGTTTGTCCTTTATCAAAATAGGTTATTTTATTGTTCGAAATGAGCTGTGAAAAACCTTTTTGTATGTATTAAAACAAATAAATACTTTTTAGAGAAGTTTTCTTAAAAGCCCTCACATTGGCTATGCTGAACGAGATGAGCAGTGGACATTAACGACAGTTGTACTTCCAGTGTCTTCTGAAATAAGGTATCTAATTATTCATGTAATTCTGGAATAGCTAGTATATTTTAACATTGATTGACATTGTAATTTTACTTTGTACGGCTATGGTTTTTAGTAGGAACTGATGTTATGTCTAGAGATAATACTTGTATGCTTTGATAAGAATGTGTTTTTGCTTTGTTGTTTTTCTTTATAGAATTCGATCCATCCAGTGCAAATGACCACTGTTTTTCCCTACCTTTATTTTTCAGTTTCTTAATAGGATTATGGTATTGTAATCGGTTTATTTTGTTTATTTGTTTGTTTGTTGGCCCAAAAATTGATTTGTTGTATTTTCTTTTTGGTTTATTTGGTGAACTCCAAGCTAGGTCATTTCCAACAGCTCCCAACAGAGTTACTAGTGGGGGAAGATACTCATTTCGATTTATACACCCGTGTGGTGATGAAAGTTTGGTGTGTATTTGTGCACGCAGTGTGCGGTGTAGGAAGTTTGTAATTTCTTTTTTTGGGTTGTGTATTGTATTTATTCATTTGTTGTGTATATTTTCTTTTTGAAGTATTGTTACCCCACATAGTCTCTTCTATTGCCACCCTGTATCACTAAACGTGGCTAGCTTGTGAAAGAAATCGAATGAAACCAGAATCCATGTATTTAATAAAAGCGATGTATTTATTTTTATAGCAGTGTTGCCTTAAGTTATTCATTTAATTGGATAGCCTCGCGGGAAATCCCTTTATTGACTTGGGGACTCCTACCCAAACAAACTTGGAGTGGCGTAGTCAAAATCAGTAACCACACATCTCTATGGCCCCATTACAAATGTATAGTACATTTGTGTCTTTCAGGTGCTAGAGAGAAAAAAATACAGCATCTTTCCATACATTTAACTCCGGAAGCAGCTGTGATTCTGTGACCATCTCTACTAGATGAGACTTCATCTCCCGTCTGTCTGTCTGTCTGACATTTTCACAATAGGGTTTGTCTGACCTGACTGCATGACATCAAAATGCATATTTATTCCAATTCACATGAAAATATATTTTTAAGTGCAAGATTGTAAACAACTGACTCATCATCACATGCACCATATTCCTGTGTGATATACTTCAGTACTTGTACATTAGATGGTTTATACATTAAACAAACATAACCAAAGTTAAGTTAATTGTGTGTGTAATGTGTCAGTATTTTTTTTCATTCCATGTCCTCCAGATTTACCTGTAAGAAAAAAAAAACACATTATAACAAAATGTATTATACACATGACTGCATTTAGCAAACGCTTTTATCCTAAGCAATATATATATATATATATACACCCAGTGAAATATAACACTTCAGATTTAAATATGAATATGATATTAATTATATATTTAAGTATGTAAATATTTTTTTGTATTATTGTTTCAATTTGTTAAATACATCTGCAATTGGAGAAAACTCAGACAATAAACTCTGTCTCCCTTTTGTCTCCCCCGCACACAGACAGGTTTTTAGAGAAATCAAAGCTATTCTTCAATAATAAAGAGGCATGAAACAGCCCATCACTTCCTTCTCCATATCCTCTGCTCTCTATATACAGTACAGACAGCAGATACTGACACACACACACACACACACACACACAGTGACTGAATGGGGCCAATTATCCAGCCTGTTCAAAAGGGCAGCAGTGTCCGCTTCATACAAGTGTTTGTGTCTGTTTGTGTGAAAGAGTGTGAATGGACTGTTTTGTGTTAACAAGTGAGAGAAAACACAAAACCACAGCTGTGCTGCTGAACTACAGACCACAAGAATGTGACATGTTCAGCTTCTAACCAACTCGTGACATGTTCGTTACAGATGTTCATAGAAATCCTGAATTTACTAACATTTGAACTTTTAAGTGCGAGAAACAAAGCCCTCAATATACACTTAACGTATATGATGCAGACCAGAGAGCATTTTGTAAGTGTACAATGGTTGAGATCTGTGAAAAAAAATAGCTATTTCCACTCGGCAGGAGTGGAATGGGTCCTGACTCCTGACAGCATCCGCAGAGACACAAGAGAGATTTCAGACCAACATTACAAGTTACTGTGGCCACCCACCATGCAATCATTCTGTTTGAAAAATAAACAAAATTACTTACAAAACAGGCTAAATTAAGCGTTTTACACACAAGCTAGGTTCTAAATTGTGGTTCTGTCAATAGAGGTCGCTTTGTGTTGCTTGACTATGGTTTTGAAACAAGTGCAGGACAAGTGTTCCAGAACACCATAAAAAAGCAAATGTAAGAAAGACAGAAACAGCAGCAGAGCAAAAGCTCAGCATGGCGTTACATGATTACAAGCTTGTTGAGATTGACAGAGTGTTTATAGTACGTCGATTAAGAGAAACACAGAGACCAGAAGACAAGAGAGAGACTACAGTTGAGCAAGACGTTTACTCATTTACACCTAGCCAAACCAGAAACATCAACAAAGCAAAATACACTACGAGCTGTACAGAAGGAATAGTAAAAATGTGAGTCAATTATTGGTTGTATTTTGAGTGCTGTTGGGGAATGGAGTTGAAACTGATAGAAAATCTCACTCTAAAAGGATCTAGATGCTTTCTAGAATGTTTATTGTCCGGGTGTCTGATCTCTTCCATATCTAGTTTTAAGGTCACACAAAAGTCCTATAATAATAATAATAAAAGTAACACTTCACACAGTAAGGTCCAATTAGTTAATACACTAACAACTATTTTCATTATCATTAAGTAACAATGAGCAATACTGTATATTTGTTACAGTATTTATATATTTTTAACATAAATTTTTCACTGCTAGTTTATGTTTGCTAAATGTTGAATTTTTTATTGTTAGTTAATGTGGTTGTTAATGTAATAAAATGGATAGTCCACCAAAAAATGAAAATGATCCCATTATTTACTTATTCTCAATCCATCCTAGGTGTATATTAGTTTCTTCTTTCAGACAAATACAGTTGGAGTTATATTAAAAATAATAAAGGTTAATAAAGGCCTTCTAAAACAAAGCGATCTGTTTGTGAAAGAATAATATCCATGTTTAAAACGTAAAAAACCATAATCTCTAGCTTCTGTTAACTGTCGTACGCATGTTCACAAGAGAGTGGTGTCCAGTGGATGATGTAGGGGTAGCGTTAGAGCCAGGATATTTTTAATATAACTCCGATTGTATTCATCTGAAAGAAGAAAGTCATACAACTCCTAGGTTTGTTTGAGTAAATCATGGGGTGATTTTCATTTTTGGGTGAACTATCCCTTTAATGTAATGTTAATGCAGTTAACTAATATTAACAAATGGAATCTTCTTGTAATTTTTTACTGTAATAATAATAATAATATTTAATAAAAAATAAATTATATATATATATATATATATATATATATATATATATATACATATATATATATATATATATATATACATATATATATATATATATATATATATACATATACATATATATATATATATATACATATATATATATATATATATATATATATATATATACATATATATATATATATATATATATACATATATATATACATATATATATATATATATATACATATATATATATATATATATATATATATACATATATATATATATATATATATATATATATATATATATATATATATATATATATATATATATATATATATATATATATATACATATATATATATATATATTTTTTTTTTTATTAAATATTACTATTATTTGACACTCCTCATTGACACTCCTCATTGAGATTGTAGATAGATCCCTTAAATTTCTGGGGCATGTTTTTAGCAATAGCCCAAAAATCATTGTATGGGTCAAAATTATAAATTGTTATTTTATGCCAAAAATCATTAGGATATCGAGTAAAGATTTTTATCATGTGTGTGTGTGTGTGTGTGTGTGTGTGTGTTATCATATGTTTCACCATTTAATGTGCAATTTCAGCTGATCATAAAATGTAACTTAAATTTAATTGGACATTAACATTTACTGAATATGATTTAAATGAATATGTTTCACCCTGTCGGAGGTTATTCTGCAATAACAACCCAGTATTAACAACAAGTATTTGAACGCAAAGCTTCCATGAAGACAGCAGTTGTGAGCAAGCGGCAAGTTCAAACTAGAGGGACATTTAAGGGAAACTTAAATGGTGCAGTCAAACCACTTATTACACAACATTTCACCAAAAAAATATATAATGGTGATATTTTTCCAATATAATGGAAAAATTTAAGACAAAAATTTTTTAAAATCTTTTTGAGTTTGTTAGTTATCTTATAATCCATTACAGCATACAAAACAATCGTAGCAAAATGGCAGCAGCTGCATTTGTATGAAACAAGAGCGAGTCAGCGTTGTAAACAATCCTGAATCAAGTTTTAATATTTTATTAGCTAAACAAATGCAATGCTTCCACCAAGACAAAACAGTTCAGAAAAACAGGATAGCATACCTTGGAATGTCGTGACTGACCAATCAGAATCAAGTAATCCACAGAGCCCTTTAATAAAAATAAATAAAGTTGTACCAGTAGAACAGCCTAAAAGCTGTGAGAAAAAACAACAACTAAAACTAGACAATATACAAAATCCTTTTTTAATATAAACTTGAAATATCTCTGATATTGACTCTCATGCTATATGTGCTTTAGTATACAGCTAGTTGACTGCAGAAAATAGGATAGTCAAAACAGGATAACTTTTCATGAACAACAGTAGATTAACCAACATTTAACATGGTTGTTTAACATATTCACAATGTGTGACGTTACAAATATCCTTGTGGCTTTCAACAACAACATTCCACAAAGCTCTTCCATTCACACAGCACAATGACGGTCCACACTTACACGTTTTTAAAACACTTCTCAAACACAGCCTTGAATTGGAGTATACAGTGCGTGTTATTCTCTGTTGCAGGCCAGGGTCAGGTAGGAAAAAAGAAAAGAGAAAAGAAGAGGAAGAGGAAAAGAGAAAAGAAGAGGAAGAGAGAGAGAGAGAGAGAGAGAGAGAGAGGAAGAGAGAGAGAGAGAGAGAGAGAGAGAGAGAGGAAGAGAGAGAGAGAGAGAGAGAGAGAGAATAAAGTTTAATCTTGTGTCCGGGAAGATTTAACCCCATGAAGACCTATAAGCTTAGCTGGAAATTGTGCCTAAGTGTGTGAAAGCAGTGGTAAGTAGTGAGTGCGCCTCAGCACAGATACACACATCTCCGGTTTCACAGCACAACTACATCTTGCTTGCTTGCGGTTGTCCATCGAATCCGATGATGACGTCCACTTCTGTCTTTTAACGGTGAGTTTTCTGATGGCTGAATAATCCGATCCTGGATCCACAGGTTCTGTTGCAGGTGAGGCATATATACATGCTATTGGTGTTACTGGTATTTATGGGTGTGTTTCTCCTGAGCCTTCTTTGTTGCCTCCTAACTGTCCTTTCCTCCTCCAGTGCTTGGATCCCATCTAGACACTGCCGCCGCCAGGTGTTACGGTCAGCAGCCATGTTCTCCAAGTCCCCAGGTTTTATTTTGCACCTTTTAAGCACTGTTTTCATTTGGTCTTTAAAGCGTTTCTTCTGGCCTCCAGCAGAGCGCTGGCCTAGTTTTAGCTGGCCATATAGCACTCTGCGGGGCAGACGGTCGTAGGGCATTCTTATGACATGCCCCAGCCAGAGCAGTTGGTGCTGATGCTTGTTTGATTCTGTTCTGGACCTCATTGTCAATGCTATTGATGCATTGCTACAACTACATCACAGCAGCTGCAGCTCACCAGAGGAAATGAAATCCTGCTGAGTAACGAGGCGTGACAAACATCACACCATTCTGTAAATCTGATCTAGTATGTGATTTGGACCGAATAAAATGCTTCTCTGTGGAATGGATGGTTTAAGATACAAAATTTCAAGGATCAGATTTACAGTGGACAATGTGAAACTGAGAAAATGTTTACCCAAACTGCCAGTGAGCAAACACTTCATCACTGACCTTAAGTCAAAAGTGATGCTTTAAACCCATCCAGAATAGTATTCTAGCCTCGTAGACTACCAAAAAATACCTTCAGATCAAGGTCTAAAAGATGTTTTTAAATGTATTTAATTATTTTTAAGCATACTCACATTGCCATCAAAAATTGGGGGTAGTACTATTGTTCTTTATTTTTATTTTAGTTTTTAAACAAATTAATATATTTATTCAGCAAGGTTAAAAATATTAAGCAGCAGCAAATCAGCATATTAGAATGATTTCTGAAGGATCATATGACACTGAGGCCTGGAGTAATGATGCTGATTCAGCTTTGTCAACAGGAATAAATCATTTTTAAATATATTCAAATAGAAAACAGTTATTTAAACAGTAAACTATAATAATATTTCACAATATTACTTTTTAAACAGTATTTGATTAAAAAAAAACGCAGCCTTGGTGAGCAATAAAGATGTCTTTCAAAAATCATCAGAAATTTTACCTTATATAATTCTACAAAGAATTATATAAGGTAAGGTCTACATTCTGAAGGGCATTACAAATTATCAGTATTTTTCTTTTTTAAACAGTAGATTGCATGTTAATTAAAAAAAAATAGTAATCACAATTTGACAATATAAAAATTTTGAATTCTGCATTTCAAATAAAAAGAAAAAGTCATGAACCTTTCCAAAAAAACTGCTCCTTCCATTGACGTTTCCAAAAAAGTTATCTATGTCATCTTTGCTATAAGTTAATATGACAAAATCAGGTATGTGCTCAGCTCCAGAAAATGGGTTCAGAAAAGTATTCTGCTGTATAATAAAAACACCTCACAAAAGTCTGACCTGCTTTAATGAAGCATTTAGAGCATCACAAAGATCAAAAGCCTCTCACAATTTTTCCTCAGGGAGACATAAATGAAACCTCCTCAGGCCCGTGACATATACATACTTTCAAAATGCTTCACTTAAGCCACCCATTTAAACTAAACTGCTTTATATATTTTATTCAGTAGCATGTTATTGTCATGTAGCATGTCAACAATTTGAAAAAAAAAATAACACATTTCATTATAGCTCAGTGAATAAACGTACAAATAGCATCAATTCATGTCTTTTATTTCAAAAATTTGTCTCAGGAATAATAGTCTTGTGTGATTGACGACCTGAAATTGCCTCTCTTCTATACTGCTGTTAAAAATGCCAATTTCTTTGAAAGACCAGTGCTAAACCTGAAAAAATATCCAAGTTCATGAAACAGTAAAAAGATTGTTAAAAGGGGATACGTTCACACCAGTGCCTTGTAATTACTAAATGGGACGTTACAAGGTTAATGCTAGTCTAGCCAAAGCCATTTGAAAACACACAAGGTTGGCACATGTTCAAGGTTAGTCACCAGCGCCCCTCCAGAAATTCTTCTCATACAGACAAAGCATGTGTCAGTAACTTTGTTCAGTGAGGATGGTCCAGCAAATGTATGAGACTCTGGAATGGAGGGGATTTTGTTTCACTACTATTAAACCCTCAAAGGCATTCAAAGTCCCTCAAAGCAAAGAAAAAAACTAAACAAACATTATACCACTTATAGAAGTTTGTATGTTCTCAAGCTAATAAAACATGACAAATGTACTTGTTCCAAACAGAAGTAATTTTTTAGGGGTTGCACTTTCACAGCTCCCAGAGACTTCGTGGATTTCTGAGTATTTTTCAAGTATCAACTTTTTATTTTTCTAAAACAGACTCAAATTGTTAACATGCTGTAACAGCATAAAGCTATAAAATGTAGGCAGACTGACAGTTTAGATCGTTTGGTTTGTGAAGAACATTGGAGTTATCCTGAAATCTTTATCCCAAAGTGTGCTCAAATTTGCTATAATAACATTGAGATCACTACAATATGATCTCTTACTTCTTTCATTCTGACAGTTTCTTGTATAAGTGGCATGTACACTACAGTTTAAAAATTTGGGGTCATTATTGGGATTGTTTTTTTTTTTTTGTAAACAAATGTTGAAACATTTGCTCATGAGGTTATACAATGAACAAAATTATAAGCGTAACACTTTTGTTTTTGCCCCCATTTTTCATGAGCTGAACTCAAAGATCTAAGACTTTTTCTGTATACACAAAAGGCCGGTTTCTCTCAAATATTGTTCACAAATCTGTCTAAATCTGTGTTAGTGAGCACTCCTCCTTTGCTGAGATAATCCATCCACCTCACAGGTGTGGCATATCAAGATGCTGATTAGACAGCTTGATTATTGCCCAGGTGTGCGTTAGGCTGATCACAATAAAAGGCCACTTTAAAATGTGCAGCTCCATGCATTTTGATTGTGTAGTCACATGTGTTTGGTTAGTTTGGATGAACTACGCTGTTGCAGGAAGAAATGTTCTGTTTGTATGTAACTTTACAGGTCTACATAAAAGAGCAGATACTCACAACCTATGACCTATGAAAGCTTGAGTTTATCAGTGCATATTGTGGTTGTCGGATGCGGCAGTGTGTCCTGATCCCTTGTGTTCTGGCCTGGCTGTGGTCGAGTTTGCTTAATCTGGGGAAGATCCAGAGCAGTACTGGAATTCACTGGAGGGGAAGGGTTGAAAAGTTAAACAGATGATTTGGTTCAAGAGACAGAGAAAATGTGCTGAAGTGTGTGTGTGTGTGTGTGTGACTGACTATTATTCTTTGCAGCCTTCAGCGCTTCCCTTCGTCTATGCAGGGCTTTCTTCAGCTCAGACTTCGGGGATGGCGACAGAGGGCGTGTCCCAGGCAAAGAGGAGGGGCCGGGACACTTGACAGAGTTCTTAACAGAAAGACTCCGTTATACCAGCAGCTATTTTTAAACATATTTGAATTATATTGCAATATGTTTGTTAAATTATTTTATATTAAAAACTTATATACTTACATCTAAAAACACATGCATTTTAAGTGATAATATTTATAATCAGTTATAAATAAAATAAATGAAGCACTCCTAATAACCAGGATTCCCTGAAGTTCCTGTATGGCAGAGTCTGTCTCTTCTTTCTGCAGGGAAAACCCATCAGAGAAACAATTAAGCATACTATGTAAGTCGGTGTTATTGCTGCATATTTAAAATGTTAATTTAGTGTAATAATAATGAAAAAAAATCATTCTACTATGCTGATTTGGTGCTCATGAAACACTGTACACTATATATTATTTTCCATGTTGAAAACAGTTGTGCAGCTTATTATTTTTGTGGAAATCATTCTGCTTTTTAACAAAATTCTTCAAGAGAATAGCATTTATATAAAATAGAAATAGAAATCTTTTGTAACATTATTAATATATTTACTGTCTGAATTGTCAACTGAATGTGTCCTTCCTTGCTAAATACAAGTATTTATTTCTGATTATATTTGATCGGCTAATAGTATAAGTAATTTCATTTAATGGCACCGATTCACTGAATAAAAGAATGTTTAAAGTAGTGAGTGTTTTTGTGTTGGTATGAGTTTGTATGAAATGTATACCAGTCCTTGCCTGCCTCTGCTGGTTCTCTGGGAAACACATCGGAGTTGAACTCCTTTTCTGATTCGCTGCATCATCTCATCCACAGCTTGATGTCTGATGTCCTCTTCTGTCAGACACACACACACACACACACACACACACACACACACACACACACACACACACACACACACACACACACACAAATGGGATTTCTATTAGAACACATTTAAACAGATCAACACAGATGTAGATAAACACATCTGCTGCTTTTCATTAGCAGTCATTTCAGGCACAGAATAATATCAGACATACTGACACCACTAAACAGAACTGCATGGACTTCTAGTTGCACTGGCATGCATATTATCATAAAAAAGAAATCAAAAGAAAGTTGAACTAAGTTTTTTTTTTTTTTTTTTTAAGTGGCCTTGGCAAACGCTTTTAGTCATTCTGTCATTAACTAGAACAAAAACTGGCATTGCGTTTCAGAGCAAGAGCAGAGTCAGAGCAAGAGTCCAATAAAAACCTTCTATTTATATGAGATCATAAAAATGTTGTTCAATATTAACAAGAACACCTGAAAGAAAACTGAAATTATTTGATAAAGTATCTAAGCTTTGGCCCGTACTTATACTTATTATAGGAAGTGAAAGAATTTTAGTCAATCCATTCAAAGATCACCATTCCCTGTAAATATTCAAACCCAGTGAAAAAGCAAATCAAGCGTTAGTGATACAAAAAGGCTAAAGTTCAATGGTCATATTCTATAAACCTGAACATCATTCCAATTGAAAAATTGTCAACTTTTTTAAAGCATAAATGGGTTATGATGTATCCAAACTCTGTACAAAAGTCTTTGTCCTTCAGCAAAAAGTTTTTTAGTATAAGGCTGAAAGAAATGGCTAAGGACAAACTTGAACTTGACCAAGTCTTTCATTTTTACCCACTGCTGTGATGAAGAACAGAAGTTTACTTTATGTGAAAGTGTACATTAATTACATTCCATCTGACTGCATGCACTGCAGATTTTTCATTGACACTTAACGCTGATCAAAAAGGTAGACATAACCGCCTGAAATCTTTCATGTGGCTCGACGGTGAACACAACTGTAGGACAGCCCTGCTAAAGAAACGAAACAATGAAAAAACCTTGAACCATCAGCCATCACTGATTACAGGCGCTTTTAAATGATCAATCTATGTAATCTTTGCATGTACTGTATGAATTATTATAAAGCAAAAGGTTTACAGATTGGAAGTGAACTTCACACTTTACCTTCACATCTTATGAAGTATAGACAGTAATGAGCTAAAAGAGAGAGAGAGTCAAAAGAAAAATAGAGAATTAAAGCAAAATGTCCTGTTTCAACAAGAAATATGTAATTGAAAGTTCCCAATGAGTAAACAGCCTATTGACCGAAGTTTCCATCAGATCCTCATTTGAATGGGTTTCATCACAAACAGACACTCACCTGAGTGGGTTGCTGGAGGTGGCAGAAAGTGGAGGTGGAGGAGGGTGTCCTGGGGCAGCTGGTGGTGCATAAGAGACCTGCTGGAGCTTCTTTTTCAGTTCCTCCACTACAAAACACACACAGATACAAACACTAGGTTATTTAGAGTGTTGTTCAAAAGTTTGGGCCAGTAGAATTTTTTTTTTAAAGAAATTAAATTAATAGTTTTATTTGGCAAAGATGCATTAAATAGATATACCAATAAAAATGAATAATGGGACAAAACTTTTCTATTTCAAATAAAATACTGTTCTTTTGAAATTTCTATTAAGGAGGTGGATCCAAACAGGTGGTTTTGTTCTGTCATGATTTTTTTCTGTCACATTTTAGAGTGTATATTGTAGACCTTTTTAAAATGATGCATGGCAGATCTTTCTTAAAGATAAGTAGTAAGTTATTGCAGTAAAGCCTAAGATTAAATGCCTTTCTACCATACTTCCTGTCTAATTTGGCAGAGCTGCTCTCTTGTCGTCTCTAGATCGATCGTAATCTGCTTCTTCTCAGCCAGGATCACCTCTAGTTTATCCCTCAGCTCTAACACAAATAAACGAAAATTATTAATAAAAAATCTGGAGTACAAAACATCCTAAATTCTCAAGTGTCTTTTATCCAAACATCATGAATTGAGAACTGCACTGGAGGGTAAAATGACTTGCATATTTAGACTGTTTCTCACAAAAAGGATGTGTTGTATGAACTAATGTTTTTTTGTGTCCTTTTCAGTGCTCGAAAAAAGCCTGTGGTCACTTTCAACTGTTGCTTAACTGTTGTTTCAATAAAGATCTTTTAAAAAATTACATTCAATATTTAAATCACTTCCAGTCCACTTAAAAACCTGCAATTCTTTCACTGCCTGTGCCATAGAAATTATACACTTCACCTGTCAAATTAATCTGCGGATGCAAAAAGTGATAAAAATATTTTATTAAGCAATACATTGTTTGACAGTGCACTGACCCACCTGTAATGACAATCTGACAGTGGGAGGAGTTACAGACACCTGACTCCTCCTCCTGTGGATCTTCATCATCATCTTCTTCCAGACTGATCTCAGCGATGACATCGGCACCCAGGTGGGACATATAGAGCATACTCTTCCTCTTCAGAGAACGGTTCTGTCTGTTCAACTGAGAAAACGATATACATCTGTGTATTTGAAAGATACTTTTATCCAAAGCGGCTAAAAGTGCATTTAAAGTATACATCTGAACTCATGATCTGAGTGCTGCTAGCATCACAAAGTACCAATTGAACTACACTATCAAACATGAATTTTCTTGGTCTCGGTAAAGAAAATGAAAACCCAGTGTCTATTGACAACGCAAAAAAAAAAAAAAAAGTTAATCTAGTGAGGTCAGTGTCGTCACATTTATAGGAATAATCAGAGAAATGACACCAGTAACACCACAAATGATATAAAACCCAAGCCGGTGATTTTCTGTATTTGCCACAGAGTGAAAAGATATGAGAAATCAAATCAGCAGCATGTAGACAGACCAGCCCACTGGAACCCCAGCAGGCGCCCATAATTCCCCTCAATCACACAGCCAAACACACACAGCACGAACACTCTGGAAAAGAGCAATAATCAAGGGCAAAATAATAGACATTTCATTACATGTATGCAGGAGCAGCGGCAGCAGACACTCCTGTTTTCATAAATAATTACAGCATTCTATCATGTGCGGCCATGGACCCCCTCCCTTGCCACATGCACGTACCTGCATTCGAGCATTTTAATTTTTTTGAACATCCAATTAAAGTAATTTAAGACTGGTCATTCACACTTCAATTAGGGAGGCCACTTAATGGAAACTCAGAGAGCCAATGGGAGTGGAGGTATGTAAATTATTCCCGGATGACATTCCGGTCAGAGAGAGAAAAAGAGTGGCAAAAAAAAATGCCCCCTCTTTAACAAGCCTTTATTAATGATGCCATCCTTTCTGCTGAATGCATCTTTTAAAAACCAATCAACAACACATAATATGGGGATAAACACGCAGACATACACACACATACACACTCGCTCTGCGATAATCATCTGGCATTGATGAGAGCGCAGCAGTGAAATTACACAGTGTCAGAAATCAGACATGCGTCCCGAGGTGGCCAGGCCCCTCATCTCCTCTGATCACACATCAAAACAAAATGTCATGTGTTTGTATTGCACTTTGATTTGACTGCCACCACCCATGAACCCTCATCCATTACTGCTTTTTAATTCAAAATGTTCCAGAGTTTAAGAAATTGATTATGCTTTTTTTTCCCTCTTCTTCTTCTTTGTCTGCCTCAGGGTCTCTAGGCAGACAAAATTACAGCCGTCATACACAATAAATCATACCGCTGAAATGTCGAGACTATTTGAGACGATTCCACTTGCCATCCTCCAATCGCACCTACCAAATTTTTCTTTACTAATTTAAATGTAAATTTGGGATGAGTCAATGCTGTAATTTTCACAACGTATCCTTCACACTTTCAAAAAAGAAGTGAGATTTATTTTCCATTCTGCAGGCTGAGATGCAAGACAAGTCAAAGTCTTCCACACTTGTTTTATAAATATTTGCAAGATTAGTTCACTAAATACAGTAACAATCAATATTTCATGTCTAGTTATTTAGTTATTTAATGGGTAAGTAGCCTGAAAATAAGTGGAATAATGTATAGCCTGCTGCTCATTATGGCAAGATAAACATAAGAATGCACTGATATTACAGATATAATCAATACCAATAAATACCAAGATGATAACCTTTTTTTTATGGCAGACAAATGGCCAGCATTTAAATTGAATACAGTTTTATATAAAAAGATTAATACAAACACTAAAAGCTAAAATCAATTGTTTTAAATTCTTAGTTATCCAATTTAAGCCAATAATGTACATTATGAAAAAAAATTATGATTTTAATGCAAGAAAATTTGGACTTGAGAAACCAATCTAATGCAAAGTGTTTCCCGCCTTATTATAAAGACATGAGATATTTGAGATAAATTGATTGTGTTGAAAGAGCAACTAGTGACAAACACAAGTGCATCCTCAAACAGTCATGTGTCCTGACAGATGGAAGATGAGCAAACCTGTGGAGGCCGAAAAACCTACAGGACTCTCCTGCTGTTAGTCACATGGACGTGAGGGGCTCGTTGCGGGGGTGTTCACAGAGCAGCCAGGACAAAGGGCATTGGCAACAGTTTTCATGCGCAGTGGCCATTGGTGAGCACAGAACAAGCTGGGCTATGCATTTAAGGATGTCAGGAAACCATTGATCGGTTAAATCGAGCTTTTATCCAACACATAATGCTGAGGCACAAAACGGCCCAGCTGCAGGTCTATTTCCTCCGTACAAATGAAATGTTCTGCGGTCTTCCTCAACTGCAGCTCTCAGAAAACATCTGTGATGGCTTCACATGCTTCAAGGGGAAAAATGTAGCTATACCTCAAGAGAAATCTAGCAAGCGATTCTCAAAAATTGCAGGACAAAAATCCTGTCATCCACGTTAAATAACAATAAGGCAGCAGGGTTTTGTCTCCTCATTCGATTTTTTTTTGAAGTACAAAAAAAAAATTCCATTTTCATATGCACAGTGAAATGTCTTGTTTTTTTTCAACACAGAAAGACATCAAATGACAGATAGCCTGCTTCTAAAACACAGGACAACAGTGTCCTTTTTCAATCTAAAGACTATTTTTCTCCTGGTCTTTATCTCTTTTATCGGTGTCTTTATTTCTTTCACTGCTACTGCTCTCTCATTTCTCTCTCTGTGTGTGGTGATCAGCGCTCATCACCGACAGACAGCAGAAGAAAGTTGATTCATCCATCAGAGAGACGGCAATGAGCCGGTAATCGTCCTAGCTAATCTGCCTCACACCTGGGCTTTTAGAGATACATTTACCTGCTGAGCGCTCAGTGTAGATGCCACTTCACTTTTCAGACCTGACTGAGCCTGAACGGCAGAACTGAAACCCAACTAAACAATGTGCTGAGCTGGGAGTGATGGCAATTGAATACTTCTGTAATGAGCGAGTCCGGTGAGGTGGGCTGGCAGGCAACACCAAGATGCAGGTATATGGGAGGGAGCCAGTCTTTAAGATTGACTCCAGCATGAACTGAATGGATTGACTGCACATGTGGATTACAATTGTGTGTACTGTGCTCAGGATGGAGGAGGAAATAAATGGATGTAAGGGTGGTTTGATAGAGGCATGATGGATCCCAATTTATTTACCATGAAAACGTAAGCGAAAACATGGGTATATGATTCTGGAAATATTGTTTTTGAGAAGAGTAGAGCAGAACTGAATGAAACAAAGTGTATCAGAACAGAACATAAAGGAACAAGACCAAACGAAAAAGATAATCAAGAGAAACAGAATCTTATCGAACAAAAAGAAATGAATCAGAACAGAACAAAGGAGAATCAAATGAAACAAAAGAGTACGAAATCAAATGAATCAGAACAGAAGGAATCGAAAAGAGAATCACATAAAAAAGGGCACTAGATAATTAAATTAAACAGAATCAAACCACAAAAAAGAACAGAATCAAATAAATAAGTACAGAACACAACAGAGAGCGAAAGAAAATCCAATTAATCCGAACAGAACAAAGGAGAATCAAATGGATCAAAACAATGCTAAGTAGAATCAAATGAATAAGAAACGAACAGAATCAAATAAAAAGAACAAAAGAGAACCACAACAGAGCACAAGATAATTAAATGAAACAGAATAAAAAAATAAATAAATAAGAACAAAACAGAATTAAATTAATCATATCAGAAAAGAGAAGAACAGAACAAAATTTAGTTAAACAGAACAGAACAAAACAGAACATAACTGATACAGGACAGAATTAAATGGAACCAAACATGGTCAAATGAGCAAGAATACAACAGAAACAAATGAACAGAATCAAAACAGAACAGGGGAGAATCAAATGAAACGGAACATGACAATGAAATAAAACAACACAATTAAATGAGAGAAAAAAAAATCAAATAAATCAGAACAGATGAGAATCAAATGAAACAGAAGAAATTTAAATATGAATGATCTTCCAGATGTTTGTTCTGATGCATTTATTCAAATGTATGCAGACGATACTGTGATTTATGTACATGCTAAAACAAATGAACAGGTATCACAAAAACTATCTGTCGTTATGACCAAAATCTCAGACTGGTTAAATCAGTGTTGTTTATCGTTAAACGTCCAGAAAACTGCTTGTATGTATTTTAAGATTAGAAAGATGGAGGAGGTTATACCAGATATATTAGTAAATGGTGAAAGATTACAAATTGTATCGGATTTTAAATACCTTGGAGTTATTTTAGATACTCAATTAACATTTAAAAACATGTTAAAAAATACTTTGTACAGTTACACCCCAACTTAGAAATTTTAAATTTATACGGAAATTTATCAACTTTCAGCAGAAGCTGCAAGAATCTTTCTGCACTCTTTAATCTTTCCTCACTTCTCTTACTGTATCACTTCATGGTCCCAAGCAGGAAAATCTACTCTTAGACCTTTACATAGTTTATACAAACGTGCTATAAAAGTGTTTGATAAGAAACCTGACAGACATCTTCATTGTCTTATAATTCAAAAACATAATCTCTTTACTTTTAAAAACTTTGTAATATTTCACGATTGTAGTTTAATGTAAAAAACTGTGAATGATCTTGCACCTCCACCTTTAAAGATGTTTGTTTCATTGCGCAATGACAGCATAAGACAGACAAGAGCCTCGTTAAGAGGTGACTGTGAAGCGCATTTTAGAACAACTGATTTTGGACGATCAGCTTTTTCTATAAAAGCTGTTAACAATTGGAATAGTTTACCAACTGATATTAGACAGTGTACAAACTATGTGCAGTTTAAATTACATTTGAAAATATAGGCAAGTCAGGTTTGTGATCATTGATTATACAAGGTAATGACTTTTGAATATGTTTTTATACTTCTTGTATTCTACCGTGTTTAATTTGTATGTCATTGATAATTTGGTGTACTCCTGTTCAGGGACAGCAGATGAAATTTAGCTCTGTAGCTAATTCTGGGGTAATACTTTATTGTCCATTGTCCCTGTCAAATAAATAATAAATAAAAAATAAAATAAATAAAAAGAATTGTATAAATAAACGGACAAAATAATATATTTGTACATGTTGCATTTAATACTTTCAGGTGAGATCATACTTAGAAAATCACGATGCCTGCAACAAAAGCAACTTCTGCATCAGACAGTTGCGGTCTGACGCTCACAGACAAGGTCACAACTTCAAACGATTACACTGGCCAGAGCTCTGAAACTTTTCTTTGTTATCATGCTCTCCAGACTGCTTTTAAAGTAAGTTGACTAGGAACAACTGGTGTATGAAGCAGCTGAACCTACAGTTTTTATGGTGGAAACAACACATGCTAACACAACGCTAGCAAGGATTGAATAGCTGATGTCACAGTAGTCATACAAGTGCTCTGTTGTGGGACATGCTGTCCTTCATCTAAAATTACTTGAAACATCTTTGCAACTCTTCTATAATTATTATACATTTAGTTTTATTTCATATATTTAATTTAAAGATTAATATGGAGATGGAAGATTTGTATACATTGATCACAATGGCTGCAACTTCTGCATCATTTTTGCAATTGTACCTCTTGCGAGCTGGGCATATGTTACACTGAGTTTTGGAGCCACAAAAAGAAGCATTCATGATCAGTGGGGTAACACATTGAGCTAGTCATGTATGCATGTTTAACAGGCTGCTGTGGAGAAGTTTCAGTGTGAGAATGAGTTCACAAAAAAAGTTCCTAAGCACATTAACCAGATTAGCATGCAAAGCTATATGGCAGACAGGCACATTAATGGAAAATGACAAATTAAATATCACCAGAATCAGAATAACCCAGGGCATGAAGGGATATAAAATCAACAACATTTGGATAATGTTTTCAAAAGTTATAAGCATTTTTGCAATAATCTTTATATCTCTAGAATGCAAGGTGGCGCTGTATTAAAACCTATTAGATACTTCCGGGACATCCTGTCAATGAAACCTGACTAACTTCTGACTAACAGTTGTAATGGAACGGAAACGGATGAAATTTTGACAGGAACAGAACAAGAAACAAAATAAAATGTTATAGTTCCGAACAGAATTGAACATTTGAAATGGCCATTTAATCGCTGCATATGCAGCGAAAAAAAAACCCGTGCTCAGTTGTAAATTCATCATAGGTAAGTTGTAATGGTAATGCACCAGCGTTAAGAGTTTATCCAAGGATAGTGTAAGAAGGATTTAACAGATATAAACAGAAATATAGGCAATATACAATAAACTTAAATCATTGACTGATTAACAAAACTAAATAAAAAAAAAGTGTGCTGTAGTCAGTGTTGTAGTCGAGTCACCAACTGTCGAGTCCGAGTCGAGTCTCAAGTCCCAGTGTTCGAGTCCGAATCCAAGTCCGAGTCACCAAAGAAGAGTCCGAGTCGAGTCCAAGTCGAGTCACCATTACCAGAGTTCGAGTCCGATTCGAGTCTCGAGTCCCGTATTGGACATTTTTTTTTAGTTTTTTGAGGAAACAATATCAACCAACTGAGTTGGTAGTCCATTATATGAAGAAAACATCCTGAAATGTTTTCCTTAAAAAACATAATTTAAGAAAAAACGCCATGGATATCCTGGATGGCATTGGGAGGAGTAAATGATTAGGAAATTTTCATTTTTGTGTGAACTAATCCTTTAACACTGTATTACAGAAATACATTCGGCGAAAAAAAGAAACATGCATTTTACAGGACACTGTATTTTAAGGATGCTTAAAACATAAAAATCAATACGATATGCCGAGAGAGAGAGAGAGAGAGAGAGTGAGTGACCGAAGTAATTTAGCGTGAGTGCGTTTGTATGTGTTCAAGTGAATGTGTGTGTGTGACGGCACGCGACTGGTCAGAAAGCAACGTGTAACGATAATGGCCTTTCACATATCGCGTCTTTTGTGCGCTCAAGTTCGTTATTCCTAATGTAGGCGCGCGGTATGCGCGCTCATAATGGAAGCGTATGCATGCTCATAATGGAAGCGCATTAAGTTTTTATAATAGCAATTTGCATATACTCCAGAATGTTATGAAGAGTGATCACATGAATTACATAGTCCTTCTTTGCCATGAAAATTAACTTAATCCCAAAAAAACCTTTCCACTGCATTTCATTGCTGTCATTAAAGGACCTGCTGAGATCATTTCAGTAATCATCTTGTTAACTCAGGTGAGAATGTTGACGAGCTCAAGGCTGGAGATCATTATGTCAGGCTGATTGGGTTAGAATGGCAGACTTGACATGTTAAAAGGAGGGTGATGCTTGAAATCATTGTTCTTCCATTGTTAACCATGGTGACCTGCAAAGAAACGCGTGCAGCCACCATTGCGTTTCATAAAAATGGCTTCACAGGCAAGGATATTGTGGCTACTAAGATTGCACCTAAATCAACAATTTATAGGATCATCAAGAACTTCAAGGAAAGAGGTTCAATTCTTGTAAAGAAGGCTTCAGGGCGTCCAAGAAAGTCCAGCAAGCGCCAGGATCGTCTCCTAAAGAGGATTCAGCTGCGGGATCGGAGTGCCACCAGTGCAGAGCTTGCTCAGGAATGGCAGCAGGCAGGTGTGAGCGCATCTGCACGCACATTGAGGCCAAGACTTTTGGAAGATGGCCTGGTGTCAAGAAGGGCAGCAAAGAAGCCACTTCTCTCCAAAAAAAACATCAGGGACAGATTGATCTTCTGCAGAAAGTATAGTGAATGGACTGCTGAGGACTGGGGCAAAGTCATATTCTCCGATGAAGCCCCTTTCCGATTGTTTGGGGCATCTGGAAAAAGGCTTGTCCGGAGAAGAAAAGGTGAGCGCTACCATCAGTCCTGTGTCATGCCAACAGTAAAGCATCCTGACACCATTCATGTGTGGGGTTGCTTCTCATCCAAGGGAGTGGGCTCACTCACAATTCTGCCCAAAAACACAGCCATGAATAAAGAATGGCACCAAAACACCCTCCAACAGCAACTTCTTCCAACAATCCAACAACAGTTTGGTGAAGAACAATGCATTTTCCAGCACGTTGGAGCACCATGCCATAAGGTAAAAGTGATAACTAAGTGGCTCGGGGACCAGAATGTTGAAATTTTGGGTCCATGGCCTGGAAACTCCCCAGATCTTAATCCCATTGAGAACTTGTGGTCAATCCTCAAGAGGCGGGTGGACAAACAAAAACCCACTAATTCTGACAAACTCCAAGAAGTGATTATGAAAGAATGGGTCGCTATCAGTCAGGATTTGGCCCAGAAGTTGATTGAGAGCATGCCCAGTCGAATTGCAGAGGTCCTGAAAAAGAAGAGCCAACACTGCAAATACTGACTCTTTGCATAAATGTCATGTAATTGTCGATAAAAGCCTTTGAAACGTATGAAGTGCTGGTAATTATATTTCAGTACATCACAGAAACAACTGAAACAAAGATCTAAAAGCAGTTTAGCAGCAAACTTTTTGAAAACTAATATTTATGTAATTCTCAAAACTTTTGGCCACGACTGTAAAGTGAAAGTAAAGTGAGTGAGGTCAGTGAGTGAGTTGTCAAGCAAAGAGAGCGAGAGGTAGCAGTGTCTGTGAGGGAAAAGAATAGATCCCGGCCGGTCTTGGGCACGAAACAGGAAAAGTGTAACACCTTACAGTATATAATTTTTTTTATAACATTTTTAGTCAAAAACAACGTGATGAATGCTCAAGTCCGATTTTATATATCCTCGAGTCCGAGTCCAAGTACGAGTCATCATCAACTTTAAAGATTAATATGAACATAATAACTCCAAATTTGTCTCCATTGATCTATCACTCTTTTGGACCATTTAAGTGAACAGTTTTCCAGCATCATCTGCATATTTGAACCATTTCCAACACACATACACACTAATACTGTTACATACAATAACTATTTTTATTTTATTCATGATAAAATAAATGCAGATGTGAAGAGCATAAGAGACTTCTTTCAAAAACATTAAAAACTGACACCAAACTAAGTACATAAACAATCTTTATGCTGAAAAAAATCATTTGTCCTTCTTTCAGATTTTCTTTTCCACTCAATAACCTCTCCAGCTTGGCCTTCACACAGCTGTTATCTATTCTATAGATCCGTTTGAATTAGTTCAGTACTTCCCTTCATACTGATTTAATAGGGACGGGAGACTGAGATCAGTGCAGGCCTGTTTACCCAAGGCTCATTGTTTGGGTTAATCAAATTATCTGCTGTGTTTCCTTGCTTTCACCGGCAAATCCAAGAGCCTGTGTCTCTACAGAGTCTCTCTTTGAGATATATTTCTAAATGCTTAGGATTAGTCTGTCATGCACAAAAAGAGTCTCAAAACAAGCTGATTTGAGACTTAACTTACAACATTCAAATTCAAAATGCAGTCAGTCTGATGAGAAGCCGCGATCTATCATCTTCCAAAGAGGCGGAAGATGGCGAGATTGAAGAGGCGAGATGCTCTTAACGCCTGGAGCTCTTACCTTATTTACGTCCGTAATCACCACAGACTATCCACGGACCAGCTCACAGCCTCTTAACTAATTACACATTGTGGATGAGAGGCAAAAACAGGAATTAGCACCATCACGGTCAGCGTCTGCCTCCCAATGACATCTAATTAAAACTTGATGAACACCCATGTCTGCGATATCCAAGTTCATGCTGTAAGCCTTTCACTGTCACTCATTAAATAGTACTTAGTTGCCAGTTGGCCCCCTCCACCCCATCTTTCATTTCTCTCTCTCACGGTAGTACTAGCACTAAGTGACAGGTTAATTGTAATAGCTGCTACACATAAACCAGGCTAAATGTGAGGCAGTCGCGGAGCAGGAGGGGGACGAGGGAGAGACTTCAGACGTCAGGCTTGGCAGCTTTAATTGTAAGTTTTGGCCTCGCCATCAACGTTAAATCTTCAAATCTCTTTCTTCTCGCGCCGTTCCTCCATTTCCCCCACCCCCGCCTCTTCGTGCATGCGTCTTCTCAAAGACAGACAGTGATTACGTGCACGAGGACGTCGAGTATAATGCTATCGGGCCTGGGTGTTGGAAAAGTGAATTAAAGCTTCTGATGCTGTTTCTACATCACCAAGCTTGATGAGGGGGCAGATGCCTTTGTGGTTTTATCATTAGAACACAATGGTCATGTTGTCATCAACCTTGCCATCCCCAATTGAAAAGACATGATTGTGTGTTGGGGGCTTTTTCCTCGCTTGTTCGCCCCCCACCCAGCCAGCCTCCCCCACGGTCGCTTTGCACTGAATAGAAGCAATTTTCCAAGAGCTATGAAATCACGTAATAGCTCCTAATATGCAGCTGCTCTGCTAGAAGCTGCAGCCACTATTTAAGTGGAAGTCATATACAATACGTGTTTATGGCAGAGGAAACATGAGCAAAGGCCAAGATTATTCACAAAAACACACACTCTTCTCTATCAAATAATGACCTATTTCATGCAATAAAATGAGAATGTAATGGATTTTCCACCCCTCCTCCCCAACACCACCGGCCATTTGTTGTGCTTTTTAAAATTTCGCCTTTTTATTCATATCTTTGAATTCCACGTTTCCCTGGTGAAGAAAAAGAAGGTGACATTTGTATAGCCAGAGAGGTGAAGTGCGGCAATTTGACGAGGGAAGGACTGCCGAAAAACCCATTTGATACTGAAACCTGTCGCTTTCAAGACTCAGGTATGTGTGATTGATATCAACCCCAAACTTCAGACTATGAGATCGAAAGCGGTCGATAGCTCCAATCATGTCTGCAAAAAGAACATCTCAGATCTGAATTTGGTACCTAATGTATTCATCAAAAATTTCTACCCAGAATTTCATAACCATGTGGGCACAATCAGTGTACACTCAAATACATAGTTTGTTCACAAACAAGGAATTTTAGCAGGATTTTGAGAACTACTCCAGTTGCTTTGATTTAGTGCAGTTTGAGTAACATTAAAACATGTCTTGTTGGAAAACATGGAACTGGTTATTACAGGAATAACTAGGTCTGTCTGTATGGAATGGTGTCATAGTTCTCGTAATATCCTGTGATCAAAGTTCAAAAGAGCAAAGCATATAGCCTGTATTTCCCCCAGAAATTAGTCTTTATAAATCAATGGGATTTACATTTTTGTTTTAATGTATTACACAGAAGGATGTCTGATTGATTCGAAGTGAATACGATCTTAAAAACTACACTGAAATTCTTTCAGCTTCTGTAAGGCCTTATCTCTCTCCTCTTGTATTTTTTTTTTACACTGAAACAAAATTAAATATGAATTAAAATTAAATGATTGTTCAAAAAAATAATATGTATGGCTGGTTCTGTGGCACTGAGTAAAGTATGTATAGTACTGAGAGAACAGTTGTTCTTTTTTATTTGAAACTTTAATTTATTTAAATTGTTTAAAAGCAAAAAATCCCAAAATATAATTGTAAAGGTATAGTTTACCCAAAAATAAACTGAAAAAATCTTACAAACCCCAAACTTTTGAATGGTAGTAAACATAAAAGTGAGTAAATGATGACAGAATTTTCTGTCTGAATATAATGAAAGTCAGAAAGAAACTGCTGAAAAATAGAAAATTTCTGTATGAAATTTTTTTTGGGGGGGGTGGGACTATCCCTTTAGTGACATGACGTGACATACAGACAAGTATGGTGACCAATTTGTGCTCTGCATTTAACCCGTCCAAAGTGCAAACACAGAAGTGAACACACACCTGGAGCAGTGGGCAGTCGGGGAGCAGTTTGTGGTTCAGTGTCTTGCTCAAGGACACCTAAGTCGTGGTAGTGCCGTCCCGAGCCTCAAACCCACAACCTTAGGGTTAGGAGTCAAACTTTCTAACTATTAGGCCACGACTTCCCCACAAAGACTATGCACAGATTTTATAGAAGTGCAAGGGGAAAAATTGGGGCTGAAAGAAAGGACAGAATGACACCAAATGCCTTACCTCCTTCTTGATTTTCTCATATTCTCTTTGGAGGCTTTCATACTGGAAAATTACTACTGAAATACAAGGACGCCAGTTAAACATGTCTCACAACTTCCCATGAACTACACAGTCAAAGCAACACACTATAGAGGAGATCAACTCTGGAGGAAACGTCTACTGCAACCCACAACTCATGTCCAGCGTGAGGACTGCTCATGGAAACTAGAGCTAATATAAACAGAAGTATTTTTAATGAATAGCGGAAATTCTGTTCCAGGATGAAAAATACATTTGCTGCGTAAGATGATAACAGTTATACTTAGAACTCTACATTCTGCCTGTAGTATGAATCAGCATCAGCTCTATACTGAATATGCATCTAATACATGATCTCTGGGTTTACAAACCACACTGTCTCTGAGTTATTAATGTCACACTGACCCAGACTACCGTGGAAAAGGCCAATAGCAGACAGTTTAAAAAAATTGTTTTAAAAGATGTCATAAAAAAATATTGCCTTACATCTTTCAGAGTGAATTCAGACTTGACAGTCTTGATTACTAGTCACATGACTAGAGCTTTCAGAGATGGCATCATAAAACGTCAAATCCAATCATAATAATACTGTAATTGTTCTATACAAGTCATACAAATAATGATCACAATACATGGCATATTATTTTAATACACATTATATTAAAGTAAATATGGATTTACTCTTGGTTCATCAGCCACAATTTTCCCCAATAATTCTATAAAATTTTACAGATCAGCTGAGAAATGAGTTCCTGCTAACACTTAGGCTATTCAAAATCAGTTCGTTTCATTTGGTTATCCAAAAATTAAAACCCATTGTGCTCACTTTGCTAGGGAAAACAAAGAACTAAATGGGCAATAAAGAAAGATGTCAAGATAAACTGCAATAAATGTTTCATCTTTAAATGAAAACAAAAGAAATGCCAGGATGCTCAAAATGTGTGTGTATGTCCAAACAAGCCTCTCAAAGCAAAAGGATTTATGTTGTATTTGTAAAGGAGTGTTTTCCTCTGCATGCAGAAGGGATTACAAACAAGTAGGCTACAGAGAATGTTATAATACAATCTTTGCTCCACTTCAGAATTTGTTGGTTGGTGAATAAATTATTTGTTTCCCTCGTACAAGAACTATTATGGGCTTTTTCTGTCTGATAAAAAGGTTAAAATTAAGTCGACATCAAGATGAGTGTTGTAACTGCTTTCTGCTCTCCTGTTGACGCCATTGAGAGTTCCTGTGGTTACAGATTTAAAACTCTGGTTAAGCGTAGCGCGAGCGACACAGGAAATGACACCTGCTCACACACCTATGGTCATCAGCATGCTCCGTTAAAATACAAATGTAATACGCAAACCATAGTTCTCACTTGAATATAGTTACTACAATAAAAAGTGGTTACATGGTACTAGCAAAAATGGCTTAAAAAAATAGGAGTACAAATTACACAATTTTATTTAGTAGTTTTTCAACTATAGACAGTTCTAGACCTAGTATGGACTTTGAGAAAATAAATAAATATATAGTTTTAAACACCTTCAGTTAAAATCTTTTTTTTTCTTGGTAATCATGGATATTTCTATGAGTTTAATTTTCACATCTCGGAAATTATGGTGGTGGAAATGACTTGTAAATATTTTTAGAATAAAATAGCATTTTATAAGTAATACACACAATAACTATAATTTTCACTTTTTGCTCAGTTCCTCGAAATTATTACTAGATTACACATGACACAAATAATAAAATAGATATTTACATTCATTTTTCCAGTCTTCTTTACCCATCACATCTTAGATTTCCTCTCCTCCCTAAACAAATTCACAGACTTTCAAAAAAAAAAAAATCTGTAAAAGGGGCAAGATTTCTGGACCTTTATAAAATGAGGCCACACTAATAAGAGACGGTTAAAAAAACTATTATTATTATTATTAACAGTGTAGGACTGAGACACAAGTAAAACTATGAAATCGAACATAAAAGCATTTAAATAATAGCACAAATAATTTAACAAAATGAAATCTGTTACTTTTAATAAAATCAACCCCCTGGGGCATAAAATTGCCAGAAGTTGAAGTAAAACCCACTAATTATAGGAGCTATAATATTATTGTTAAAACTATGTTATCTTGGTAGATTTTTGCAAGGACAGTCCCTAAGCACAGAAAACAATCAACTGGCATTTTCATTCTCTTCAACTGATATTGCCGTTATTATGGCAAATAACTGAAGTAGTCAGCCAATCACGACATAATATAATTTAATTAATCTGAGAGGTTTGACAGGTTTAACAGCAATCAACACAGGTAAAACGCATATACACATACAGAGTAAGAGGGGAATGTTTAATCAGTCTCATATTTCAGCACATAATTCAAAGCACAGATGTTGTAAACATCCTCCATCCTCCTCTAAAAGGGAAATAACTGCTGTCAGTGACAAGCATACACAATATATGATCATTCAACACCTATAATTTACCTGTCCGTCAGCATAACACAAACTAAGTTTGGTACGCAAACATTCATTTTGATATTAAAATAAATAAAAGTGTTTATTTTCAAGGGAAGGGCCAGAAATTAATTTGTAAATCAAATATTCTCATGAATTGCACGGGAATGTTTCAAAATATGACTTTGTTTGTGCACTTGTTGCATTGATGAATTGAGGAGGATGTGAGAGATCACATAGATGTGCAAGTAAGCCCTGAATTTTTCCCTTTGAGCTCAAATGTTTTTAATATTCTCTTTAGGCTGCGGATAGTGAAATAACTCTCAAAAAACAAATTCTCAAAGAAAAAAAGAAATGAACGACAGGACAGTATGCATCTCCAAAACAAAACAGTGAAACAAAAGCAAATCACGATTACATATTCTATCCACACAGTAAAGCACACACAAACATGTATAACACAACAATGGGGGACAATGGAATAATCTATGGTGGTAATAACACATGGGATAATGTCACCTATGTTTCTGAAACCTTTTAAACGCATATTAAATGTGTATTATCCCAGAGTTATGTCCTGTTATTCTAAACACCACTTGTCAGAGTATAGGTGGACACAAGGGATGAGGTTTTCTGAGGGAGAAAGGTCATGTGACCTTTAGCCCGGGCCTCCAGAAGCTGTAGTGGTCTTAGGAGGTTTAGTGACGGGCAGCGGACTCTCTCGGGTAGAATTCGGCCAGTGTGCTCTGAGGAATTCTCTTCAGCATTTCTTTAGGGAAGATTCGGAGCAACTGCCAACCGATGTCCAGCGTCTCAAACACGGTTCTGTTGTCATAGGGACCTAGAGAAATAGACACATACCTCATAACCTCAAAGCCACATGACATAACACTCAAGCATTTAATGTGTATCATAGCTTTTGAATCATTTGTCACATACTCTAATGACTTATATCAGCTTTGAGCCATGGCCAACAAAACATATCTATTATTTCATTCGGTTACAAAATGTATGCGCCAGACTGTTCTGACTTGTGTATGCTATACCTAAATGATTAGTCTTACGGTTTTCTTAAAAAGCATTAACAAAAGGGGGCTATCAAAAACCTTAAAACTCCCATAGACTTATATTGGCAAAAATAAATAAATTTATAAAATAATTGTGCGCTCATATGTCACAGGCTGTACCGCACTCATGGGAAGATGAGTGAATGCATGTTTTGTTCTCTGTAAATAGAAGCAATAACTGAGATTGTTGGAGTCCAACATGTGTCAGTGGAACTTAGACAATGTCCTTTTCTACCAATGACAGTAATGAGACAGAAATGACATTATTAGAGATTTCATCCCAAAAATAGGGCTGTGATCAATATAAAAGATATAAGCACATATTTTTTTTTAAAGTGAAGTGAAGGGTTTGATGGGGACGGAGGGCTTTGCACCTCGTGCCACACTGAAGAGTGACAGCATTGAGAAGAATATTCACTGAGGTGAAAGAGCTTTATGACAGAGCAGGGGCTGATAGAAATAGATGCTGTATAGTGGTTTCCAGTATAGAATATAAAACAACTTAATAGTGTTGGCATACACACACAGCTGAGAGACCTTGAAAAAAAAGCTCTAGCGTGGCAATCTCTGCTTAAAATAAAACAACATCTCCAAAAACTGGTCCCTTAAAGGCTGGTTAAAATGGCAGTTATAACATTTCTGCCAAATTTAGACCCATCTAAGGTGTATGAGCATATGCAGTACAGAAAATCGCATGCTAGGGGTTTGTACCTTGAGCAATGAAATTCTTTTCGAACTTCTGCAGGAACTCCAGGTACAACAGGTCATCCGAGGTCAAAGCTTCCTCACCCACAACAGCCTTCATAGCCTGAACATCTTTACCAATAGCATAACATGCATACTATGGGATTAAGAGAAAAACAGAAGGAGAATTAACCTGAAAAATCACAATTAAATGGCCAACTTTTTTATGAACATTGCACAACTTATTTACCAGCTGGTTAGAGACATCAGCATGATCTTTGCGGGTCATGCCCTCTCCGATAGCAGATTTCATCAAACGAGAGAGAGATGGCAGTACGTTGATGGGAGGATAGATCTTTAAGTCGAAAAAAATAAGAACAATGAAGAGTCTGGTTATGAAAATAAAATAAAAAACTGTATTGTAACTTTGAAAAAGTTCACCTTAAAGATGAATGATTAAATATTGATAATGATTTCATGTGTATGAAGCACATTAATGAGTCCTACTGTACTTTTGCAGAGGACTATGTACATCTAACCAATTTTCTAATCACACAAAGCTTTTCAACTGTTGTGACTGGTCAAACTTCTCACCTGTCTGTTGTGCAGTTGTCTGTCAACATACACCTGTCCCTCTGTGATGTATCCCGTCAGATCAGGGATTGGATGGGTGATATCTGTAAATGGGGGCATAAATTTTAATTGTGAAGTGATGCATGCCCAAGTATGGTGACCCATACTCAGAATGTGTGATCTGCATTTAACCCATCCAAGTGTGCACACACAGTAGTGAACAACACACAAGTCTGACTCTCTATCCATTAGGCCACGACTGCCCCTTGGTAGCATTTTTATGCAGTCAAAACTGGTTATTCTAGTCATAAATTAAGATTTTTATTAGTTGTTATTAATAGCAATTTTAGACCATTTCATTTGCAGACCTGATCTAAAGATAATAAAAGGTATAGTAATTTTGTGGTGTTCTGGACAGAACAGAGATATAGCGAGATAAGAGGGCAAAGAAAGAAGAATGATGGAGGTTTCCTGGTGCTGCTATTATAGGGAGCACCCATTCAGAAACACACACAGGTCCTTCACAGGGACGTTTCTATAGTAACCAAAGCCACCAAGAGTGCGCAGATGCTGTCTCTGGCCTGAACACAAAATAAGTAGTGCACATTTTATATCATTGACAATCCACAATCATACTAGCAAGTTTTTAACGGCAAAAGGACACTTTCATCACTGAAGAAAACGAATGAAACTTCATTTAAATCATATACATTTTATCCAGCAATCAAGTGTGCAAGAATGTGTGAATGTGCTTGGCTGTACTTTAGAGACAAAACTGAAAAGTGACCTAAAACTTGCGAAACCTTTAAGGAAGATTACAGGATGTCCTCATTTGAAAAATAAAAATAAACGAACTAACAAATATAAATATTAAATTAATAAATAAACTAACACAAGAACTGTAACAAACTAAGTAACTAGAATAAAGCTAAATAATTAAATAAATATCCAAATAAATTACTTAAACTAACAACTGAAAAAAAACAACAACAACATATATCTCAATAAATGACTAAAATTAAAAATTAAATGAATGAATAAAAAATAAAAATATTATATATCTTAATAAATTACTGAACTTAACCAAATAACTGAATAAATAACTAAAGAATTCATAATTAAATATAAAAAACCCCACAAATAACTAAACTGAAATAACTAAATAAAACAACTAAATAACCAAAATAACTGAATAGCAAAAAAAACTACATTTTATATACATATATAAACTAAAATAACTAAACTGAGATAACTAAATACACCTAACTAAAATAAATAATAAACTAAATTAAACAACTATAAATACATTTAATAAAAAAAAAATATTAATAAAAATAACTAAACTGAAAAAAAATAAAATAATTTAGTAACTAAGTAAATGTTAAATGATTTAATATTTGTTTACATTTTCTTTACATTTATCTTTACCAGGCTGAATTCTAAGTTTCATAGAGAAGTTATAGCACACTTCTCAACAAACTGGTTAAAAGAATAGGATGAGATACATGCTGAAGTTGAATATTTGATCAAATGTCTTTACGGTACAGTGTCAATAATCAGTGTTCTATGAAAATAGATGTGTGTTCATGTACCATCATTAGGCATGGTTAGAATGGGGATCTGGGTGATTGATCCATTCCTGCCCTCCACTCTTCCAGCTCGCTCGTAGATTGTAGCAAGATCAGTGTACATGTAACCTGGGAAACCACGACGACCCGGCACCTCTTCACGGGCAGCAGACACCTACAACCAGAAAAATAAGACAAACAAAACATATCATATCAATTTAAATTCTGTGTATGATGTGTGTATGAAGTTACACAGGAGCATCTCATAACCCTTGAGTGTTTTCAGCTTTTAATTACATGGCATGCAGTTGCTTCAAACAATAGCATAAACATCATTCAATGTAAATAGTGATAATCGTAATTAATAAACCCCATTTACAATTTCAAGGGAATAATCGACAATTATGATTTTTGTCAGCCCTACTAAACGGTTACATCTGCTCCACACCAACCGATCAATGACTGTCATTTCAAGCCGGTCACATGATGTTAATCTGTTTTCTACTTCTGCATCTGCACACCGAGGCACTTTTATAAGCAGAAAATACACTCAGATCTTCTCCCAAGGTTAAAAGAAGTGCATACACTGTTCTGAGCCTCACCTTTACCAGGCTGAATGGGAGAGGGAGTTAAATGTTAATGCTCCCGCCGCTCTTTGGAAGCGGCTGCCTATTGCAGGAGCCAAAGCAGGCAGCTTCGACAGGGCTGAATGTATCCCAAGGTTACAGCGGCACAAAGACAGGAAGAAATGAAAGGTCCTTTCACATGCACGCTAACTATTTAAAATTATGCGTTTGACACATTTAGACATCAAAACATGTTTGTGGCACAAAAATGATCATCATTGGCATTAGGGTTGAATAAAGGAGATGCTGCTAGAAAATAAAACATATTCAGAAGGCTGAGAAACATAGTGGAATGAAGTATATGTGAATCTGTTTGTCTGTCAAAATGTCCCACAGCTAGGTTTAGAATGGCACACTACCATACAACTCATATTATTTTGCCGTTATGTGGACTGTGACTTAATAAATTAACTCAAATGTGCAGAATACCTCACTTTATGGTATTCAGTGTCTCTAATGCAACACACTCATCACTCATTCCTCACTCATTCAGTGCGACGAATCATTAGCAACATCCACCTTGATTTTTTCTTTACCAAAACTACATTTTGCAACATTTAGTTTTTCATAATTTTTTGTTAGAAGTAATGTTTTATTAGAATGATGTAATTTTTTTTTTAATTTATCATATAAAGCAATTCACTGCATGTTGTTCTACTGTGTATGGTTTTGTGTGTGACCAATAACATTTTACACTGGGTTTTGTTTAAAACACGATTTTTTACACTTGCTGAAATCCATTCATTATGATTGGACACAGTGGCTCTTCTTCATAAGCCACACAGGAAACACGATACTAACCGTAACACTGAGAATTGCTCCAGCCTCAAACATTGTTCCAAATGTCAAGAGAGGTTTACAGTGTTTGTTACATGAGATTGTGCTTTTCATAGCCGTCATATCGGTTTTTTGACTCCCAAACAGCTGGAATATGATATAAAAAAAATGGCCCTGTACATGCAGTCAACTACTCATTTTGCTAAGCAGAGTCGAGAGATGCTAAGTAAGGTTGTTATTTATATGGTACATGATAACGCAATATAAATGTGTTTGCTGTGCATGTAGCCTAAAAAGTGCACAGTAGCACGATGGCTAGGAAAATATAAAATGATATAGAGACTAGATAAAGTGACCTAGGATTATTTACTTGACAAGGTCAATTATGTTTAAGCAGGCATGAAATTCAAATGGAGAACAACACTATGTGTAGAAACAGGGCTCTGGAAATATCACCACAAAGCAGAGAAAATGTTTGGAGATTTGCTCGCCCTTGCATTTAATAGAAAAACCTACTTTTCCCTTGAGTGTCAACATGAACAATTTATATGAGATAGAAGTGCATTATGTCTCTGTAAAGAAGACCTTCAACCATGTTTGTTGAAATGGCTGAATTTATCATAAGATTTAGTAAATAAATTAATAAATATATAAATAAAAGACATACTTAAAACAATGCATTGAGTGAGTTCCTGTAGCTTGTCCGTTTACCAATATAGCCTAATCCCAGCAAAAATACATTCCAAGCCTTTTATGCTCACCGAGGCTGCCTTTATTTGATCCGATAGTGCAGTGAAAAGAGTAATATTATGATATACAGTTACAGTTTAAAATCACTGTATCTATTTGAATACATTTTAAAATATAACTTATTCCTGTCATGTCAAAGCTGAATTTTCAGCAGACTTAACAGTCTTCAGTGTCTAAAGTAAAAATCTTAAAAAAAAAAAAAAAAAAACAACCACCTAAGTGATCACCATGCATTTTTGTAATACGGAAAAAAAGTAGGTTTATTATTTTATTCTTCTCTGATTTTTTTTATTTTTATTATTATATTATATTATATATAACATTTACAAATTACATATATATTTTAGTACTTTTTAGCAACAATATTTTTTATTTAGTTTTTTATGGAAGTTAATTAAAATCTACTTCTCTCAAAAATCTGAGGCTCTTGTATTTTAATGGACCTTGCTTCTGATATCAATTATGAGGAAAATTAATTTTATGGATATGATATCATCCTCACCTCTCTCAGAGCCTCTGCATAGGAACTCATGTCCGTAAGGATGACCAACACGTGCTTCTCACACTGATAAGCTAGATACTCCGCAGTGGTCAAAGCCAGACGTGGGGTGATGATGCGTTCAATGCTGTGCAGAACAATTCAAAAGAATAAAATAATCAATGTTATACACAATATACAAATTGCATTACATAAGAGGTCATTTAAATGAATTCTCACGTAGGATCGTTGGCCAGGTTCAAGAACAAGCACACGTTGTCCATAGAACCGTTCTCCTCAAAGTCGGACTTGAAGAAACGTGCAGTCTCCATGTTGACCTGGGATTCAAACAAACAAACAAACATGTAAAAAGCCAAACAAATCCAGAGTAAGACCTTCACTTCCTGTTCCACCAGACTCTAAAGAACCAACAATGTCAGGTACTTTCTTGTTCATTATTCAACCAAAATCTCCACAATTCAGTTCAAAATGACCTCTTGAAGTACATTTCTTGCTAAAGGAAAATCCTTTATCCTCACTTAGCATTTTGACCACCCGGCACATGAAATCAAGATATAGAGTTACAGGGCGTCAAAAGTGAATGCATTAGTCTGCACCAGGAGCCCGTTGGCCACAGGACACAAGGCTGGGTCAGTGACATTTCAAGCACAGGTTAATGGAAGCCATTCACACATGAATACACAGGTGAACCTGACACCTGACACAGGTAATACCCGTCTGAGAGGACAGACCGCAGCCACTCAGGTGACAATAACAAAGGTTTGGAGAGGAAGCTGACAGGTGAGGACAGAAGGTTAAGGTGGTGTTGAAGAGCAGGATTAAGCCACCTATGAGGACCAACATTCACCCACTCACACAAAACAGACACAATTTTACATTCTGTCCCCTAAGAGGATCATTTTACACACGCATCCTGAAAGTCATGCAAACAGTTGACCCATGCATAGACACCTAGCTGTAAAACAGGATTTACTGTTGTAAAGAAAATGAACACACAAGAAACCTCAAGTAAAACAAGCCTTTGGCCATGGTATAAAAATAAAATAAAACAAAAACATATACTTGGAAATTGGCACAGATAAAGAGACAGAAAACCACTCACCCCCATAGCAGCAAAGACAATGGCGAAGTTGTCTGCACTGTAGTCCATCACATCTTTCGATTTCTGCACCAAACCAGCCTGACGACAGATCTGGGCAGCAATCTACCAGTCAAAAAGCACAAAACCAAAAAAAAAGTTAGAGTTGTACAATTTGATAAAAAAAAAAAAAACGTAAGGGGTCGGGTAAGTTTAAATGTTTTTGAAAAACGTTCCTTGCACTCACCAAGGCTGCATTTATTTGATCAAAGACATGGTAAAAACACCGTGTTTGTAAAATGTATTTTACAATTAGTAAAATGTATAAAAAGTCATTTATTTCTGTGATGGCATTAGCCATCTTTCAGAAATCATTCTAATATGCTGATTTAGTGCTCAAGAAACATTTCTTATTTTTATCATGTAGAGTTCTTTGTGGAGTTCTCTGATCAGTTCTCTGAGGAGTCCTTTGATGAATAGAAAATAGAAACGGTCAAGCAGCATTATTTGAAATGGAAATGTTTTCTAAAATTATAAATGCATTTACTGTCACTTATGATTTATTTAATTCATTCTCCTGACACAAAAGTATGAATTTATTTTAAAAATAATAATAATTCTGATGCCAAACTTGTGAACGGTAGTGTATAATACATTTTTGAATCTCCAATATTATTTTGTTTGATAAGAAAAAAAAAATCTGTTTAGCATATTGAACATAACACACTATAGGGGTAAAATGAACACCAAATTTGAGTGCACAGCCCATTTCTTTTATGTACAATATGTGTGTGTGTGTGTGTATTTGCAACAAAGAGATTAAGACCACAAGCATGAGAAATTTCACGCTTATCACTTACTATAATGGTCCTGGACGTCTAATCCAGCCTGACCACTGACTGAACTCTGACCCAGAACACCTGTTTTCTCTGAGGGGATAAAGCCGGCTGTGACCCCATGACTTTTATATCACAGTACAGCAGCTTCATTAGTGAGACACTGAAACCCACTTTACACTTGGGCTGTTGGAAGTTCACACCATTCAACCTTGGCCTTTGATCATATATTTTCACAACTGACAATCACTAGAGCTTTATGGTCTTTTCAAAGTCTATATACTGAAAACGGTAAATTTTTTCCTCAATTTAATCCGATTCATTAACTACTGTCCTGTTCTCAGGGGCGTCGGAATGGAGGTAAAACCAGTACTGATTACCAGGGCCCCAAAGGAAGAGAGGGCCCTTGAAAAGTCTGGAATATATATTTTCAATGGGAGGGGGGCCCATTAGGACTGCCTATGCATAGGGCCCGGGATCTTGTGCAGCGCCCCTGCCTGTTTTTCTTATTGCAATGACAGAATTCAGTACTCTCTCTTCCTTGATGATTCACTCCTTAAGACCCTGGAACAGGTTTCTTCAGACATGGAACAGATCTGAACATAACAGATGTACTGTACTTTTCACACTTGTAATTGTGTTAACTGTTAACTCTTGAAGCGATTGTAATTCTGTTCCTTAACTCACTTCAACATTCTAGCAGAACACTTTAACACTGTATACTTCTCAATTAGCAGCGCAAAAGCAGAATTACTCTTGGTCTTGGTGTATATATGTATATATATAATAAAAAATTGTTTAGCAAAAAATAAAATACTTTAAATGAAGATATGCTTTTTAGATGTAATGTTTTCTAAATATTTGAAAATGATTATGGATCATCTGTTCATAACTGAAATGTACATGTCTTTGAATGTTGGAGGCACTTGACTGAAGGTGGAAACTGTTTGCAAAGACTGAACCAAAACTGAGGCTGAAACAATGGCAGTGAGGTTTAAAAATTATTTAACCTTGAATCACTAAGAACTACTTCACAAAACATACTTAACACAAAATTAATTATAGTTATGAGAGTCAACCAGACTCTGGGGACTAGTAAACTAGTGACAAAAATGGTAGACATAATTGACCTTCCTACACTTCCTACAATTCAAGACAGCCTACTTATATCCTTAACAGCTCATGTCGTGGGTTATTACATTCATTTTCCAGCCTGACTTACAGTCAGTTACACTCACTTACAGTCATAGCTGGAGGGAATAACCAACTATAATAGCCTATTTATGATCTCTGGGACAGAAATGACTAAAACGCAAACATCTTCTTTATAATAATGAACTAAGTTGTGTTGTATACATAGAAAGTCCCTGTAATTTGACTTGAACATTATATACCTACTTACGTGTGTATTCCTCTCCATAACTCATGCGATAAAGAGTTGGTAGCAAAGAAATCATTTATGACCCCTGCTCTGTCCTTTTAAAGTTTGAGCAACCAATTTAGATTTCAAGAATCATTTATGGTTCTTAATATTATTAAGTTCAGCCAGGACAGCATACTCATGTTGGAACTAAACAAACCAGCTGACCTAAAGCACGTACTGGATGTATTGATCAGTACTAAGTGGTTGGTTTTGTTTGCTTACTCTAGAGCTCTCGAAATCATAACGTTTCCTCCCGCATTCACATGAGAGGAGAATGTGATGAAATGAACTCTGACCCACCTCACTGTTTCCACAGAAATACCACAGGGTGAAATCAATCACAGATCCCTCTCAAATTAACGTTAATCACACAGCCTTGTCTCACTTGCAAGCATAATACAGAAAAAGGCACTGTGGCTGCCTCACTGCTGCACAATAAAGCACTACATTTGATCACAACACCTCAAAAGAGGGAATTTAAATAAATCCCTCTAGGTTTTATTCAAATTATTTAAACACACTGGCAAGCAGCAGGGCCGGCATTGTATCATCTGTTCATGAATTGGGTATAAAGACACATTTCTGCAGTGCATTTCAATTTAAAATCGGTTTTAATCGACTAGTTGAATGCAAAAACAAGATGAATCGATTAACGTGACGTGACCATGCACTGAAACAAAAGTACAGGTAATGTGTGCTAGTGATAAAGAAGTTTACTGTCCAGGAAAAATAATTATCCAATACCATTCATCTCAAAATCAAGGCCAGATTTAATACTATGTAGTGTTTTTTAAATTTCTCCATAGATTATACTATAATATGAATTATTTACTGTGTGAGGCTTCGGAAATCATTCTAATATGCTGATTAGTGTTTAAGAATTTATTATTATTATTATTATCAATTTAAAAAACAGTTTTTACTGCTTAATATTTTTGTGGAATTTGTTATGCACTACCTTTCAAAAGATTGAGGTAAGCTTTAAAAATATAAATTAATTAATTAAATGTAATTGACCAAAAGTGACAGTAAAGACATTTATAATGTTACAAAAGATTTCTGTTAAAAATGAACACTGTTTATTTTATTAATCAAAGCATTCAGAAAAAAAAACATTTTTTTTTTTTTTACTCAACACAGGAATTACCTGCCATCTTTTTATATCAGCCAAACAAAATTTCATATTGGACGCCAACCTGCAGAGCAAAAATTTATGCTGTATAATGCACTCGCTGTGCTGTAAAAACACACCTCATTATGCGGTAGCCCCGCAGCGCTAAAGATGGGGATCTTCTGTCCACGGGCGATGCTGTTCATGGCATCAATAGCGGAGATGCCAGTCTGGATCATTTCCTCGGGGTAGATACGACACTGAGGGTTGATGGGCTGACCTAAGAAGAGTCAAAAAGAGTACAGTGATCTCACCTAAGCAGGAAAAAAATCTGGTACAAAGTACAACTTCTATTTCTAAAGAAGGAAAAGAGGGCTGCTGGGAAAAAAAATAAAATTCTTTAGGCTAAACTATCCACAATGACCATGATAAATGATAAAGGCTTATATTTTAGAAAAATGTTTTCTCGTTAAAGCATTTAAAAGTGCTACACACCATTTGGAGTGGTGTGACCTTGAGGCCTGATCAACCTTTTATTACACCCCCTCTCATCCATTCAGCTCATTCAGACGTTGCCCTGAATCGCCATTGTATACCTTTGATAGCTGAAAAGGTCACCTTTGCCATTTCAGTTTAGCAGAGATCAGGGTCATGAGGTCAGTAAATGGCTTAAAAAGCACAGAAAAATCTCAAAAAATTCAAATATCAACAAGGAGGAATTTGAAGCATTTATGAACATATTCTGGCATGCTGGCCTCTCAGCTAAGCTGCAGACTAACTGAGTGCACGTCGCACAAACAAAGACAAAGAACATTTAACATGGCTGGTGGCAGCCTAAACTTAAAAAATCTAAAATCAGCTAAAATTTGTAATCATTTTTTATTTAAAACGGACCAAAAATCTAGAGTAAAATTTTTTTTGTATATCACAGAATTGTTCAATCATTTATGTGCCTCTCAAGAAGACACGTGTTCCTGCAAAAGTTACATAAAGTAAAAAAAAAGAAAGAAAATAAATAAATCTCTTACCCATGATGTCCAAATAGTCCTCAGCCAGAACAGTAGGACCCCGGTCAATGGGTTTACCTGACCCGTTGAAAACACGTCCTGAAATAAAATGACACGTTTTTCATGACATCCATATTGGTTATGTAGAAAACACTTTGAGACTATCAATACATAGGCTGAATGAGCATTAGTAATATGCTTACCAAGCATGTCCTCAGACACAGGTGTGCGCAAGATGTCACCAGTGAATTCACACGCAGTCTTCTTAGCATCAATACCTGAGGTGCCTTCAAACACCTGATGGGCACAAAATGTAAATATTTTTCAGTTATGACCTGATCTTGGCCTTAGATATGGCAGATATTCATTTCTAACAAATCTTTAGAGAGAACAGTTATATTTGGCCAAACATCTGAAAATGCTTTTGAATGAAAACTTGCCTGAACGACAGCCTTGGTGCCAATGACCTCCAGAACCTGCCCACTCCTCTTGGTCCCATCAGGTAGGGTAAGATGCACGATCTCTGCATAACGTGGAAACTAGAGGAACGTGATAAAATCAGAAATTAAGATGAGGATCAATATACAATACCAATCTTAAGTCGATTCATTATGCAGGGTCAATTTGTCAATTTCACTTAACAGTTTAAAGTAAATTCAGCTGTACCATAACAGAAGTAAGTGACATTAAAAATATATATTTTTACATTTTAATAAAATTTCACAACATAACTAGTTCTGACCAAATAAATTTTAACTGTATGTTATTGCTTAAACATAAAAGACCCTTAAATATATATATTCCCATATATATATATATATATATATATATATATATATATATATATATATATATATAAAATACAAAATATAATGTTCAGAAGTTTAACTATAAAATTATTTAAATTTCATTGATATGTAAAAAAAACAAAAAAAAAACACTGTCACTTTAAATAATGCAAGTTTACAACTCGCATATTTTGAAATACTTTAGTTTTTGTAAATAGTGAAAAAGTACTTACTTTGACATTGTCCAAAATAACCAGTGGCCCATTTACACCAGAAACAGTAGAGTAGGCTGAGGATGAAAAAAACAACACAACATGTAAAAAACTTATACAACAAAGATTTTTTTTCTGACTTTTTACTGCCTGCAAAAGGAAGCCATATAATATCTGAAAATTAATATTCCTTAACCTTCAATTTGCATTTTTATTTGACCATTTGAAATGCCCCTGAATAGCAAACAAACAATTACTAAACAGACATATGGGGAACTTTATTGATTCTACGTTGCTGCATGTCTTTTTGACAGGCGTGAGTCCAGGCGCGCACGCGCACACACACACACACACACACACACACACACACACACACACACACACACACACACACAAATGCATATACCAACTGTAAGCAATAGCTATTACCAAAAAAGTGCATGAAATTTGCTACAAAAGCCCACAATCACATGGAAATGAGGACTCTTTCTCTTGACACCTGTGCATCTAATTGTACACAGTGACCTTTACTGGAGCATTCTAAATGGCTTTCATAAATTTCCATGTCCAAATGTCAGGACTAGAAGAATACTGTTAGCACGTTCAAGGTGGCTTTTTCAGCAGATGTCAAGATGGGGGACGACATCTTACACCGTTCCATGGGGGACAATTACGTGGCTCAGACTATGGTAATTTATGATGGTTCCAGGTGCCCAAAAAGTCTCATATAGCCTATATAAACAATTACATTCATTTAACAGGCCAGGGAGAGTGGGGCACAGATGTCACTTTGAAAGGACAGTCCATCCAGAAGTCATCATTTATTTACTCACCTTCATGTCGTTTCAAACCTGTATGACTTTCGTTCTTCTGTTGAACATTAAAGAAGATATTCTGAAGAGCGATGGCAACTAAACAGTTTTGGTTCCCATTGACCTACACTGAATGGACAGTGGGAACTGAAACTGTTTGATCATAAGACATTCTTCAAAATATCGTCTTTTGTATTCAGCAGAAGAAAGGAATACATATACATTTGGAATAACATGAGGCTGACTAAATGATGAGAATTTTCATTTTGGAGTGGACTATCTCTTTAAGATGACACTTTTTCCCCACATCATAACTGGGGCTCATGTGATTCCTGAATCCCTCCTTAAACAATGACTCAGAAAGCAAGCATAGTATGCCCAAAATATAACAGAAACATCAGACTTGAGAGAGAGAAATTGCTAATCGTCATAGCTGTGGTGTTCATCTGGGTGAGGAAGGTTCAAGTCTGACCTGCAACCAGTCACATTACCTTAATTTCTGTCCAATCTTTCAATTAATTAACTAATTATGTCAAAGCAAGAAAAAAATAAAATAAATAAATATATATATATATATATATATATATATATATATATATATAATTATATATATATATATATATAATTTCCTTAATATAATAAGTGCTTTTTAAAGGAACTCGCATTTTTATAAAAAGACACCAAGTGTTTTTGGTAATTTGGTCATTATTTCCAGTCTTCAGTGTGACATGATCCTTCAGAAACCTTCCTAAAAACCAGAGCTGTGGTGCTCATAGATGAGAAAGGTTCGAATCTGACCTGCAACATGTCACAATACCTTCTTTTCCATCCAATCTAATCATGCAGAAGCAAAAAATAAAACTTGATTTTCTCATTTCCTCAATATAATAAGTGCTATTTAAATGAACTATTAAGTATTTTTATGGAAAGCCAGACAGTGTTTTTGGTCCAGGCTGCAGGTGCATGCTCAGGGTGGGCTGTCATTAGCAGCAGAGGGTGTGATCTCGTACTTTGGCCTTTTACTTTGCATGGGAAAACATTAGCCGTCCTGTCACAGGAGCGAATTTGGTGTATGTCCTTTCACTTTGTTTCAGCGTGTGTGTATACATGTGTGAAAGAGAGAGATTGTGCACGCTAGATGGAGAAGAGTCCGCTTTGTCTGCTCTGGGTAGTCCATCACGCCTCAGTGTGTCGGTTTTGTGTGCACCGCAAGACTGCAGTCTAATATCAAAGGCAGTAGGAAATGAGAATGGACTGTCTCTAACGCCCAACACTGTAGCCCCACAGAGGAGCAGACACTATGCCACTAATTAGGCTTCAGACAGCACAATCATTTGTCAATGCACTATTGCCGTTTCACACACACACACACACACCTGCACATCGTGACTTTCCTTACTGGCTGAGGAGAAAAGGAAGGGTGAAAAAGAGAAACATGGTTCTATCCTTAAGTTTTTTTCCCCTTGCTAACTATGGCTTTATATTTTTGTTGTGATACATGCAAGAGTTAAATATACACACACACTATGATCAGACATTTGTTTGTTTTTAATATTTTTGAAAGAAGTCTCTTATGCTCACCCATGTTGCATTGTTTTGACCTCAAATACAATTAAAACGTTGGTCCCACTTGATATTAAGTGACCTTTACTAAATACTTACATTAAAAATAAGTACAATGTACGTATTGTGTTCATATTGTATTGCAAAACACTTTTGCTGCTATTGAGGTGGGAGACGGGTAATGTTAGGGACAGGTTTGGTGGTATGAGTTAAGGTGTTACGGGTGGGTCAGTGTAATTATAAATGTAATTACAGAAATTAATTACAGATTTAATTACATGCAGGTATTTTAAAAATATAAGTACAATGTAAAAACATATGTAAACAATAAGTGCATTGTACCAAATGATTAATTTAAATGCAAGTACACAGTAGTTAAGGCCACTTAATGCCGATTTGCTGTTCAAGTAACATTTCAATTTTGGAAACATCTGAACTACTTGATATTTTTATGAAAAGCGTGATACTTTGTATTAGGATTTTTCAATAAACAGAAGGACTTTATTTAAAAATATATATATATTTTGTAACATAAATGTCTTTACTGCAACCTGTAATTAATTTAATTCTCTGTTCCTGAATAAAAAACACACTTTAAAATTTAGTTTATGCATTGAAAACATATGGAAATACATAATATATAATAAAACATATGGAAACAATGATTTTCATAAAAAATATTTTTTGTACATATAGTATTTTGGATCATATTGCAATTGAAGTATTTTCATTTAAGTACTGTCCCAAAATTCTATTCTACCATGAATACTATAGACTGCTGATGTTACAGAAAAATGATATGCTGTCTTCCAATATGTCTAATAAAATAAGAAATCCCACACAAAAAGATGAGCAGGTGAAAGACTTCAGCTCCCATTATGATGATTCCCTGAGCAACACGTCATCCCTATATAAATGAGTCTCATAATTGTCGCAATTACAGTCAAAGAAAAACAGTAGTTAAATCACCCCAACACTGAATATTCGCTCTCTCAAAACACACACAAAAAAATACGTTCCGCAAATGCGCGAAACTCCCTAAAATGCATGCTTCCTGCAAATTCCATCATTTTTCAAGACATTATGGCTTTTCCTTCCCTCCGTCCTTTTTTGCCCAGACAAATTGCAGTATGTGCTTCACCGGGAGGTGCTTATAAAATGGATTTAATAGCTACACTTACCCTACAAATTGCCCATATGTTTCAAAGGAGATACATATGTCTATTTACTGAGAGGTGATCATAATTATGAGGCTGGAAAATTGCAGCCATATAATTGTACATCAACCCCTTAAAAGTCTCTCGAACACAACACAAACTGCTAATGGAAACAGTGAGAAGCTGAAATCTTTACTCAAACAGCTTATGACATGCTCCGATATTGTGCACAACATTAGACAAACGCTAAATGAAGGCACGCAGGTGCTAATTTGCTCTGCCAAAACAGGACGCCGCTTGTTTTTTAGTCAAATAATGGAAGCAAAAATTAACATGCACCTCAATATGCTGTTATAAATGAACAAAACAAGATGTACAAATACAGTGTATGAAAAATCTGATCATAAGCAAAACAAAAATAATACAAAAAAATAGGGGGTGACGAAACGACCCTGTCGAACCATGAGCCAATCGCCTTCCAGCTCTGTGATGAAGATGGCGGCCCACTTCAACTCCACACACATAGGACTCAGTGCCTCATAAGAGGCCATGTAAAATAAAGATTAAAAAATGGCTATACATTCACATGGTGTGAAGTAGCAACATTTCCCATTAGGCTTGAAAAACTTCCCCCACCCCTCCCAGGACACTTGAGTTTGAGTGTGTTGGTCCGAGGGCTAGGCATGCAACACCAGAGCGGGTCAACATGAGGCCTATGGAGCTGCCAGGCCCTTTTGTGTGCCGAGATGTTAATTGGTTCTAATCCGACAGTAGAATCTGTTTTGGTAGCCTGACCCCGCGCCCTGAAGGACACCTTGGTGTGAAATACTAAAGGGCCCATTCAAGTGGTGCTGAAAGGAGGCATGGAGCATTCCAACACATTTCCATCTCTGCTGTGAAAGAGAAGCGCTGACGGTGAGGGGTAGGGGGTACGGTGGTACAGGCGTTTTTTTGGGGGGGCTAGTAGCATTGCACTGAAACTGAATTAACGATACAAAAGCTCAGGCAAAGGTGGCAGGCTTGTCTCATTCATGCACATCCTCCTGTGCTTCTTCTTTTTTTCATCCCCACAGTGGTTTCCCATAAGACGTAATAAAAGAGAGCGCTAATTGCCCCATGTTTGGGATCAGATAGACACAAATGCAACTGTCATTAAACAGACAAACAAGGCTCACACAATTCCGCCATGATGACACCCTCTAAACTTAACCAACATATCACTTGATAATGAATTCTGAGACATTGTGTGTTATAGCTGCAAAAGTGTTGGAGGGGACAAATGTCCGTATCCTTCCATGGACAATCTACGAAAGCATAAGGAACAGTCAGGGTTTAAAATGAAGACTGGGGTTTAATTGTACAACTATTTTTCCTTAAGAAATTCTAAGGAAAGCAAAATTGTTCTGAAGACACCAAAGTGGATTTTGCAGCAAAATCTAATTATCGAACCGGTTGGCAATGGCTTCATAACTCGGATTCATAATTTGGAGACTCTGGCTTGATATGACACATCTACATTCTGATTGAGAGAATAATGAACAGACTGTTTAAGCTGTATAGATGAAAAAAAGTTCAATGACAAAATTAACTGAACCACCTGCCAAAACACTACAAAACTACGCAGTTATTCTGCAAGTACGGACAATGTTCAACTGACCAGTCGTCGCAAACATAAATGTCACTAAACGTAGTAGTGTGTTTTTGATTAAACGCACATTAGCGCATTTCTGTGAAAAATAAATAAATAAATCTATATTTTTGTGAAAATAATTGGGGCCGCAGCCCTATAAATACCTATAATAGCTGCTGGATTCTGAACTCAGTTTTACATCTATTCAGAAATACGATGAGCACTGAACAAATGTAAAAATTGGGGGGACACAATAAAATGCTTTTAGGAAAAAAGAGAAACACTGGATGACCGATAGATAGATGTATGAAAGAATCAGCGCTCACAGGGGACCTTGATGGTATTCTCTTGGACTTCAATGCTAACAGAGGGAATCCAATTACGGCACTGACAGCACAATGTGCTTCAGACTCAGAAGGGCAGGTTTTGAATTTAGTGGACTACGTATCAAAATAAACTAAGCAAAATTTGTATTGAAAGATGATCATTTTGCATGCATAAAATATTGATGACAAACTGGAGATGGCCTTCATGATTTCACACACTAACATATTTATATAGCCTCCTTAAATACCAAAAAAAGTGCTAGCTAATTAAATTTGAACAATTCCCCAGCAAAGAGTTTTACTGTGTGATTATGAACTGAAAAGTCGCTGAAATAAAAAAAGGCCAGAAAATAGTCAATGTGATAATTAATTACACATTTTAAAATAAAAAAGTATCAATTAAATGTTAAATTATAAAATAAACAAATTTTCTGTTATTGAAAATAATGTAATGCCCTTTTCAAGAGACATTTCAGAGATGCATTGAGTCTGAAGCTACGTTTGGAATGACGCAACATTAGGATTAAATGAGAAAAGAAATTAACTTGACATATTATCAAAACTACTAAAGCTACCAACCCCCCCCCAAAAGCAAGTCCTGCATGCAACACACAGATAGTCTGATAAAGACGGACATGTACATACACGCACAATTATGGCTGTTCATCTGTCCTAACAAAGACCTCCACAGTGATGACACCCCCATCAAACAGGAATGCTTTTAACCCCACAGGTAGAGGCAGAGGCTGTAACGGAGGACTCCCCACATGCATGTACTGATTGGGTCGTGTGTAATCAGACGACTGTATGTATGTGTGCCTGTATGAGGGGGGAACGGTGGGAAGAGCTGTAATCTGTGTGTGTGTCCTGGCGGGATGCAGACTGAAGGGGTGCAGCTAAACTGAGACAGGTGGTTAACCCTGCTGCCTCTCGAGGAGAGGTGGCAAAGTGGTGCAGTTACAATAGATCGAAACAGCCGTAATGTCACTGCAACAGTTTGAGAGTGATTTGCAGGGATAGGCGGGTTTTCACCCATACGCTGCCTAGCAACAGATCTATAACAAAAGTCCAAAGCGGGCCCCCTATGACAAGGGAAGTTTACGCTGTTTGTCATATTTCATATTCAACTCCACGGGAATGGAGTACTCTTTGATGACTGAATTAACCAAATATTTCAAATCTAACTTTCTTGTCTCAAAATCTTGATTTCTAAAAAAATAGCCACACAAAACTTTAGACATGAGTTAATTATGTATTTAACACCTTTAATTCTTCTATTATTTCTGTACATGCAAAAAAAAAAAACAAAAAAAAAGATTCATGCATTTTCTTTTTAAATGCATAAGACATTGAAGGGCAATTCATAGACACTCATCAGGCGTTTTAAGATGGACAGACTAAAGACTATAAATCATTATCCTCTATACAAATTATGAATGAATCATATATAAATAAATTATTATAATTAAAAATATCATGTAACGTATGATGTAACTAGGTTAGATCATATTTATAAATAAATAAAGGAAATATTTTATTAAAATTAAAAATTAATTGTGTAACACACATACTATGTAACTATGTAACATTTAGCATGTTCTGTAATGTGCTTCTGGTCAGGTTTTTTCCTGCATCATCCTCCATCTATCTGTTTTTTTTTTTTTTTTTGCACGATTTCTGTAAATTGTGCTGAAATCGTACATAAATGTGAAAATTATAGCAGAAATAAAATTAATTTTGTAATTAAAATTGCATCTATTTATTCAAAGCTTACTAAAAACACAATGATTTTTTTTTAAAACATACAATATGCTTTTAAAACATAACCATAGATCAAAAAGGACAAAAAGCAGTGTGTCTTATGTGATGCGCATAATGGGATAAAAAGGCTTTTTCCCCTTTTAAATCTAAGTAGTCTATAATTGTATATACTTGGATACTATTTTTGAAAGTCAACTATTCTATACTCGTCTTTCATTTACTTTCCTTTGATGGCAATATGAAGTCGAACGCCCACCGCGGGCTTTCTTTTTCACTGTCACGACAATTGATTAATTACAGGCGGACAAAAGGTTTAGCAACAGGAAACAGTGGATAAAATAAAGGAGGGCTGAGACATCTGAAAGATTTGTTTATAACCATGTCATTACGGGTAATTGTTTCTTCACAGAAATACCATTACCATGCTGAATGTCTTTTCAGCACATTTAAACGTCTATTCAGCATTAAAACAAAGCGAACAGACAGTCTGGGTTAATTGCTTTTGTTGCAAATGACGTGATTAAGACAAAAAAGGCCTCTGTTTCCACAGAAAAGATGAATGCACTGTACGTTTACTTTGTTTGTTTGTTTCTACAGGCATCTTTGAAATTTGACTGGACACAAGCATGCTAACAAATTACTTAAACACACCAGCCGATGACAAAAAGTTATGTGGGGGAAAAAAATTTGATTAAATTGCAAATATTTGATATACTCTAAATCTGCATTCTCTACATACCAAACATTTCGTAACAAAATGCAAAAATACCTTCCTGCTGCTGCGCCCTTTCAATGGCCTCAATATTATGGTCTTGTTTTTACATTTGGAAAAAAAAAAGTTTTAAACTTGAAGGTCCTTTCAGGGTTTTTTCAGCCTTTTTTAAGAACAAAGCAGGACCAATCAGACCTGCGCTCACGGACACGGCCTCTCGACTGTGATGGCATATCAGGCACTGCAAGGACTCATGGGTACAGATCTGTGTGTTTGCCTTCCCATCAGTCTTCATTGCCTTCAATCACAGCCCACTATCAGCATGCACTCTGCCACTGATGAGGCACAAAATGGTGCTGCTATCATGCCTACATTAGAGAGGCTTTTTTTTTTTTTTTAACAGTATGCTGAGAGGCGTTTCAGATCGGGGGTCTTTACGCATGCATCTTCTTTGGCTTTCAGAAGGGAAGGCTTCAATTCTTCCATTAAGTAATTTATTTTCTTCCTGGTTTGCTAAGAGGCTTTTAGCCTGAGCTTTCCTTTGACACTCTTTAAAAAAAAATATACAGAGAAACACGCTACCTGTGCTCCGCAGTATGTTTTGAGGTCTAAATTAACGAGATTTACAGTGAATAACATCAATAATACACATGAAAGGGGAAAAATGAGAGAAAGATGCCAGAGTTGTAATTTTAGCAAGGTTCTCCATTAAAGGGGTAAACAAAATTAACTACTCAAGTGCTGAAACATCATACACAAGAGTCAAATTCGGTTATCGAACAGATGCCAGTAATGACTATGTGGCGTCATCTGATGTTTCAGCAGGCTGAATGCAGGATATTGAGAGGTTTCAAGAAAAATGGAGAGAATAAAATATAGGTTATTAGGGGGAAAAAAACTACAGCTAGGCCTACAATAAAAGATAAAATAGAAAAAAGCAATCATTGATCATATCAGTATATCTCCTATGAGTGTTTGTCTCATAGCATGCCTACTTCCCCCATACATAAAATATACACTTACTTTAACCACAACGCAGAAAAATCTCAATCTCTACCTCCAAACTCAACACCAGTATACTAGCATTTTGAAGTTTTTTTTTCTTCTGAAAGAAATTAATGTTTATTCAGCAAGGATGTATTAAATTATTAAAATGATCAAAAGTTATATAACTGATAATAACAGGAACTGTTACTTGAGCACCAAATCAGCATAGAATAATGTTTGAAGGGTCATGGGTCACAAAGAGTGGATATATGGCTGTTGAAAATACATTAAATATATTAAAATAGAAAACTAAATTGTACACTTCCAGAATTACTTTTTTTTTTTACTGTTTTTTGATCAAATAATTGCAATCGTAGTGAGCATAAGAGACTTCTTAAAAAAAAAACTGTACTAACACACAACTTTTGAACAGCAGTGTAAAACAAAAAAAGAATTAAGAAAAATACACAATTTTGCAATAGAATGCAAAAATTGGGTCATAATCACTAAACAGTATACTTAGGGTCTACTTCCTCCATTTCGGTAACCATTGCATCAATCTGTTTTTTTTCCTTGTAATAGCTAGTGCCTGGTTCAAAACTGACCATATGTTGCACTGCACTACAGACCTCAAAAATAAAATTAGATTTCAGATTAGCAGTCTATATGACACTCAAATCCTAAACATTGTCAAAGTACACTTTTAGTATACACACACTTACAATATACAGCACAGGGGCCCCTACAGAAAAACTGACGACTCATACTGTACACCACTTTGTCCAATCAAATGCTCCAGAATGGACAGTAAAATTCACACAGTAAAATTAGAGCCTGGCAAACCAATACTCTCAAGTATATTTGTTAATTAACTTCCAGACAGAATCATTATGATAAGCACTATTCTGCAACCTGGTAGTTGAAATATACTAACATTATTCCAGAGGAAAATATGCAGAACAGCAAACTCCTTTGCAGCATTTGAAAGATTATGAATAAACATTTAAAATGACTACACCTCTGCAACAAGGGCTTTCAATCAGCCTTATTAAAAGAAACAGATGTAACTTTTTCTGTTACAAAAAAGTCACATGATTTGAGGGGAGCTGAAGGTTCCTCATTGCACATTATTCAGCAGCGCGGCTGGGTGTCACGTGATAATGTCACATGAGAGGGATCATCACTCCATCTCTCTGTGTGCATTAGCTATTGCGTGAGAATCTAAAACAAAATCATTAAAACATCCATTCCGATTACCAAATACACACCTAAACTGCATATACAAAATACATATATCACATTATCAGCATTTAACTTATGAAGCTCAATAAACCATTCACAGATGGAGCCTTCAAAAACTCATGTACCACAGTTAAATACCAACCCAAATAAATATATAACAACAACAAATATAGGATGTATTGTAGTTTTTCGATTTCAGGTCAGATTAAGCGACCTGCCTATAAATAACGAGATTTAGTCCTGCTTGGCTAGCTAGCATGTTTACACTTGCTTAGACCTTCAAAGACACCAAAGGTTATTCCATTTTTTTCATTAAAATTAGCTTAAATACAACATTCATTTTGTTTATTTACACAATTACCGGTCAAGAAATTATTTTATTTTTTTAGGCAAAGGTGGTGATCGATTAACGTTACTATAAACCGCTCAAGCTAGTGTTAGCATGACAGCTGTGCTACTTTGACTCCAATATGACACAACACTAGCAATAGATAAGCTCTATCCTTCTGGTGGTTAACCTCGATCAAATGCAAAAAGCATATTAAAGAGCACTAAAGAGAATAAAACATGAGAAACGCCAGATGTGTTGCTGCTATTAGCTGTATGAATAAAAAAGTGAACGCCACTCACTCAATCTGGGCTGGGAGATGTAGTTCCTGACCACGGCTTGAGCGTGCTGCCGCGCCGCTGCTTCAGGGCCGTTCAGATCCACGGGACGATTCGCTACTAATGTAGACATCGTTATTATTTTGCTTAATTAAATTAAACTGTCTAAGTGTAAACTGGTCTGCGCTGAGTGCGTATGAACAGGCCAAGTCATATGACAACCGTGGTCAGGAAGTAGAACTCGTGCACGCTCACGTAAAAACCGTGCGCGTCTCGCCCCTGACCCTCTCGTACAAGCGCGTTCGTGAGTTATTGTGTATTGTGTTATTGTATTAAAAGGAAAAAAGCACAGTTTCCAATAATTTACCCTTTCGTGCCCCATTTTATTATTGTTGTTTTTATTATTTTTTAAACATAAATCCTACGTTGTAACATGAAAAGTAGCCAGTTATTAGATATTAAGATGTTTAAGTTGTAAGAATTTTATAATTCTAGATTTTTGCCTGTTCCACCTATTGACTTCATTATTCACACGCTCACACCTATGGCTCACACACACACACACACACACACACACACACACACACACACACACACACACACACACACACACACACACACACACACACACACACACACACACACACACACACACACAACCATATAAGCTTTATCACAGTGGACTTGTTGACACTGAGGGAAAATACTTTTTTAATGCCAAGATGTCTCTTTATAATTATCTAAAATAATAAAAAATGTGAAATTAAAATAAATAATTTAATTGGTATTCACCCCCTTAATCATCACTGGTACAGTCACTTGGTTTTAGAAGTCACATTAATAGTTAACCTAACAGACTCAAGGCTATAATTGTTAACAAACGTGCATTTAAATACTGATGAATACACTGTGTAGGAACATTTTTATTTTATGTTTAAAACATGTAATACATTTGCACTAATTTGTAAAAAGGAAATCCCTTTGACATGAATAAATATTATTCTGTTGATCAGTGTCAAAAAAGTCTAATTAAATCCTATTCAGTGTTGTAAAACAATAAAACTTAAATGTGGTGAATATTTTTTATAGGCACTGTAAATGAATAAGAGAATAAATGAATCGGAAGGCACCTTATTTTACTGAGGTGAGGGCCCTGCTTATGAAATAGCAGCACAGTGTTAATTAAGGCTTGAGCATTGAAATACAGTTTTTAAAAGGTTCTTACTTTTTATGTTAAATTGATTTGAAATGTTCTTTATTATTAAAATATTCAGAGATTCACCAATTCACAAATAAAACTTCTGTCATTACTTATTCATCCCCATGTCATTCAAAATCTGACTTTCTTTCTTCTGTGGAACACAAAAATAGATATTCTGATTCACGGCATGCTTTAATGAAAAATACATCTTAACATTTTATACATTGAGCACACACATAAAACATGGTACTTTGTTGTTGAGAGAACACAAATGGCAACTTCTTGCCAAAGACAATAGAATTTCACAAGTACAAATTATCAAGATGATCAAAACATACCTATGATAAAATGAGATTTTTAAGTGATGACATGCATAATAAATACTTTTTAAAATTCTTTTTAAAATGGTTTAACTCCCAAATTCCTAGTGATGAGTTATGTTATATAATCTTAAGAGAATATACTAATTCACCGTGACAATGGAAACACAAATGGCAGCAAAAGAGCTCACCCATATGACCTTTTTTATTTTGCTTTATTTTTTAATGTGATTCATCTCAGAGCTGGCTGATATCGAGAAATAAATAAAAAGTAAACGATCACTATATTTTTTTGTGGAGAAGGCACTAATACTACAGAATCACACAGATTATTCATAAAATATCTGTCTATAGTGTGACTCACAGGTGCATGGCCTCGGTGGAAAACAGGACATGTGCCATTATGAAGCTTTTGTCACACTCAATCATCTAAAGCTTTTTCAGTTTTTTTTTTTACTATTTCTGGCTAGTGAAACCAATGGTCATTCAGTCATGATAATATGATATCAACTTTCCAGTTATTTGACCTGATGTACACAAATACAAAGCCTTTGCAAACAAGTATATTTTGAGAAACATTTTATGCAACATCCTTAAGGCTTTATGATAAAGCCTTATATATATAAACCCAAAGTGCTCAAAGTGAAAGGCTGGTAGAAGAAGAATAAAGCCTTTATCCTTCTTCCACCCTTTCACTTTGAGAACATTGGATCACATGGTCTGTGCTTACAATTCTATATGAAACCTCACTCACACCTGGAATCAATCATCTAATTATATAAAAGCTTACCTGGAGGAGTGGATCAAGGTTATAAGTTCCTCCAAATGGTAGATTTACCTTTAAGAATTTCACATTTATGTCTTTAAGAGCATAACTCACAAAGAATGGATTTTCTCTGTAGTGTCAGTTTCAGGGACATAGAGACATCCATCTGCCAATGCTTTCTTTTACTCTCTGTCTCTCCATTAAGGCGTCACATTTTTTAACTACTTGAAAGTGCTTCAGATAGAATACCACCTAAAAGCAATGAAAGACCTTAATGAGGTGACTTTTTCTGCAGTATATGGCAGGAAAGCTAAAACCTGTCCAGCTCGCATGCTTTAAAAGCTTACTTTTTTTTTTCTTATCAACCAACAATCCAGGTGCAGGTTATGAGAGAGTTATGGCCACTGGATCAATAGATAAATGTAGTTAGAGAGTTTTTCTCATCCTAAAAGCTCAAAGCTTTAGTAAAAACATTGTGGATGCTGCGTATGCATGTCTTCTTAAAGCGGTAGTTCCCCAATTCACAAATAAAAATTCTGTCATTACTTATTCATCCTCATGTCATTCCAAATCTGACTTTCTTTCTTCTGTGGAACACAAAAGTAGATATTTACAAGAATGTTGAAAATCAAAACATTTTAGTGAACCCCCCCCACCCCCCAATAAAAAAAAAATTGATACATTCTTAAAGTCGTACTGAACGACATGTGGGTAGTTGATTTTCATTATGGGTGAATTAATGATAAGCTTTTACAATCAGCAAGAAATGTTTTTATTCACAAACCATTTTACTTATGAAATGTGCTGGATTTCTGAGCAAAACATAATAGAAGAAAGTTTGTTGTTACATTTTCAATATTTTGTGTTCATCTGAAATGCACATTTTTTATTTTATTTTTTATTTTGTGAGTGTGTGTGTTGATGAATCTTTTTTCTTTCGTTCTAAATAAGACCAGAAATGTGTATTAAAAACTAAAAACCTGTGTCAGTTTAGATTTTATTTTGCTTTTTTTTCATGAGAATGAAGTAAAGTTTTATTTTTGTAGAATTAATTTGCATCTGTGTAACTTTCCATTTAATTATCGCAGCTACACAAGCTGTTTGAACAGACTCTTTACACACTTATCTGTGATTTTCATTCTCACACTGGATTCATCCCTCTCTACATGCAGCAGGTACAATAGGTCCAAAACTCATATCAGCCCTAACTCTCTCTCTCTTTCTCTCTTACACACACACTTACAAGCACACCCATACTGTATGCATATAAGTTTACACACATACACATACTCCAATGTGAAACATGTTGGCAGAGAAAAGCACTACAGTTTGGAGTGGGTGGGTGTTGCAGTGATGATGCTGCCGTTTGTGAAGTCTCTTGAGATTCAATCCGAATGTTTCAGACAGAATGCAAAAAATAGCAAATTAATGCCCCTGAAGAGTACCCACCCACAGGAGTCATGTCCTCGCTTAAAATACAAAATCCGTCCACACATAAAAAAATAAATAAAAATAAAAAATTCAGGACTGTGTGTTGCAGTTTGGTCCAGGTGGAGGGAGTTTGGAGTGATCTTGCTCTATCTTGCAAATTGAATCAAAACGCAGGGCTGAAACTCTGACGCTGAGGGAAACAAATCCTCTGCTAGTAATGGGAAAACATTATGAAATTGGCTATTTTGGTGTAGTGCAACTCACACGGATCAACCAAACTGGGGCCTGTACCATGAAGCTAGATTAGCTTGCTAGCCAGGTAAATTTCAGGTTAGTTTGCACCAATCCTGAGTTTTAGGTACCACGTAAATGGCTTGGCTTTTAGCGGCATTCATTGCCATAGTAACTTACACTCCACGGCTAACCTGCTCTGGGGCAGGTTATGTTCTGGGTTAGAGATCTCAAACTAAAGTTGGACCAATCAGATGTGAGAGAAGTAAACACATGTCTGAGACAAAGTCACTCCCCCAGTTTATCTTGCTCCAAATTAAAGGTCACTAATGCTAAAAAATAAAATAAAAAATAAATAAATAAAAAGAAGTCTGGCTTTAATGATAATTACTATCATTTTGTGGTTTATATAATTATTGTAATTCATAATATTATTGTTATTATTTATCTTTTACACACAAGCAATTTTAGTTTAACAGTTATTATAAATTGTTTACTTTAAATACATATTTATGTATACAGATCATGTAATATACATAAGCTGTAGGATCAAAAGATTTAAGAAATAAAAAATCTAACCTTACATGTTCGAGTCTCTATCACTATATATTTTCAAATGTATAAACTAACTTAAATTTCATTTGTCACTGCACTGATAGAGCAAGATTATTTATTTTATTTGTCCTTCTTCATTTTTCATATGACGTTTAAACTTGTCATATTCTTCAATCTCTTAACCTTTAGCAAAACCTTTAACCTTTAGTTTTGAATCTCGCTGGATCGCTTGCGAGAAGTAAATCAAACTTGCTTTGTGTTGCAAGGCTCGTGATTGGCTGTTCGCCAGTGATGTCACGCATTCATGTGCACGCGCTCCACAAATTCAGGATCAAAGCCTGAGTTGACAAAGAAAGTTGATGGACAGTATCATGGTACCAATAAAGCCGGATTGAAGAGGTTTGGTTTTGTCAACTCAAAACTAATCCTGTAACTCTGAATTTGTTCAGCTACCATCATGGTACAGGCCCCTGATGTGGCTCTCCAACGCCTCAATGAGATGTTTGTTTGCTTCTAATGTGGCGATTAATGGTGCTTATACCACCTGCTAAATTGCTGTTTGAAACCTCTGTGATTGATAACAACATTGTTATGAATGTAGACATTGATATTGGGTTATCATTGGCATCGCTGATTATTGTTTCAACACATCTGCTGTGTCATATATGTAATAGGATTAGTGATATGCCACCTGGCCAGCAGGTTTCTTTTTCTTTTCATAAACAGCCATACTGTACATATCTCTATACTGTAGGTAAATAAATCAGCTCAGAGCCCTTTAACTCTTATCAGCCTTTATAACGTCTTCGATTAAACCCTCAGAGAAAAAACAAACAAACAAAAAAAAGCTACAAAGCTGTCACTGGGATGGTACCTTAAGATACTTTTTTGATGCCTAAATAGAACAAATTAGAACATTTAGTTCTTTAAAAGTACATTTTAGTACTTTTTTTTGAAAGCGTAGAGCCCCAGTGGCAGTTTACTTAAATTATTTGTCATTTATTGCATTATTTCTTGACCACATTATATGAAATTCGGTATGTTTGCATGCACTAATTTTAGTCAGTCAGGATGAATCCAATCTGATTTCAGATTCAGAATAAATGTAAAATGAACCCTAAATTCTTCAATACAATTTACATACAGTATTTGTTTACATCTGCATTACATGTACTCAATTCAAATCAAATCAAAGCAACAGCTAAATGTCGTTTTTGATTTGAGGACATCTAAAAAGAAAGACATATTTGTCAGAATTTTTTTTTGTTAGCAAATATTTAGTAAATGTTCAATCTCATCCACTGATCAGTTTATAAGACGTGTAAATAAACATATGCATGTTCGTATGAGGTAAAATGTATGTAAACATACATATCATGGCACATGGTATTTTTTAATACATTTGAAAAAATGGTTAATTTAAGTATTCAAATGTTTATTTTTTTTCCCTTGTTGATTGGATTATTTCTAAGCCTTTCAGTCCAATGGAAATTTCATTCAGAATGAGCTCAGCTGGATCGACTGACGTGTTTACATGAATATTTTTTCAGTCCAGATATAAAGTGATTATTTGGGTGCTTGTAAATGTAGCTGTTGTTGCCTTTTGTATTTTTTAAATCTAATTTCAGATGGCATAGGGTGTCTTGAAATTGGGCACTGGTGAATCCATGTGCCAAAGCTACTGATGTGTAGTTGCTCCGCTTTTCGAAATCCTCTGATTGGTTTATTGGATTAGTTAGTTAGAAAAGCCTGTCAGCATGTACGACACTTTAGGGAAAAACCGGGAGAGCCATGACGGGATTTAGCACTCCCCGGGAACATCGGGGTCACGAGTCCACTCCATGCTCATACAAGCTTCTTTCACAGCATGTGTTTATGCTCTGATCACCATATGTAAGCACAAATAAACGAGGAACTGAGGGACACACAAAGAGCACAAAACACCCACAAGATGCTGCGTTTCCTCCCACCATAGGCCAGGGTTTAAGGGCTAGTCATGTGACACGGTGAACGTGTTGGTGGTCTCTCTCAATCCCCCCACCTTTCCTCTTTCACACTCCAACCCATCGTCTCCACCCGTTCCCTTACCCTCAACCACAATGCAGCTCGACCTTCAGCCTAATTGGGCTGCAAGGGAGGAGAGATGGAGAGGGGGGGAGGGAGAGAGGAGGCAAAGATTGTTGTTTTTTTAAGGAAGATTCGCAAGACTCAGAAGGGAAGAGACTGCTTAAGCAAATGAAAAAGGCCTTTAGTTAGAAGACTTCAATCAGTGCATATATAGACACACACACACGTTTGTTTTTGTGAAAAGTGGGGACATCCCATAGGCGTAATGGTTTTTATACTGTACAAACTGTATATTCTATGGCCCTACACCAACCCTACCCCTAAACCTAACCCTCACAGGAAACTTTGTGCATCTTTATTTTCTCAAAAAAACTCATTCTGTATGATTTATAAACGTTTTGAAAAATGGGGACATGGGTTATGTCAATATACATGTCAATATACAGAGTTGTGTCCTAATATGACACAAAAGCAAGAGCACACACACACACACACATACATGGGATGATCCAAATTGAAAAGTAGAACTGGCATATAATAAAACTCAGATTCTAAAGCAGCAAAATGTTTAAAAAGGGTCTATAATTTAGCACAATATTTTTACAGAATACAAGTGTGGTCCTAAAGTCTGAGACCACTAGCATTATGAAGCCTATTTCTGTTTCTTTCTTTCTTTTTCTTTTTTTGTATTACCAGCATACTGTAGCAAATTGACTGATGGGGGGAAAATAAATAAATCAAACAATTCCAGGATTTTTCAAAATTATATAGATATATATAATATAATGTATGTATTTTTAATAAACATGAACTGAATTTCTATTTTAAATTCAGGATTCTCAATGCGAACCCCAGACAATATCTGCCAGAAATCTTTCACATTTTAATACTTCTAGTTAATACTTAAGTTTTAATACTTAAAATAATCAATTAAATTATAAACTCGTTTATAAAAAAAAACGATATCCTAGTTTTCCAATGCAGATTTATTTATTTATTTATTTTTAAACTGCTAGGACGTGGTGACCCATTGGGGGCCAATGAGGGAGCGGTGCAGATAGGACAGGAACTCAGTGTTGCAAAACTCCAGCTGCAGCATGAAGTTCTGCTTTCGTTTGGCTAGTTATTGCCAATTCTACAACCTTAAGACTTTGCTCTAACATACATTTATAAAAAAATAAAAAAAGACTTTCCACTCTCTCTTCCCTTGATTCTATTCTACCAAATTCTTTTCAGTAGTATCTGTCTCTTTTATAAAATGCATAAAATGCATTTTGTGTGTAGTGCATCAAAATCATAATGTTCATACAATTACAATTACAATGACAGAATATTCTTTCCTCCTTTTCTGGAAAACAAAACAAAACAATCTATGTCTATCTTTCATAACACCTCACCTTATGCCACTAATCAGCCATATAACAATTAAAAAAATCCTAACTGCATTGTAAAGCCAAAGAAAACTTCTGTCCAAATTATAAAGAAATAATGTACATGAACCAAACAGTTCAAACCAAACTTTGAAATGATCAACTGTCACGGTTGGTAAACCGTGATCTCTGGGTTTTGCACTTTGTGGTGAAGTCTGTGTGTTTCGCGTCTGCACTGATTAGTTTGTGGGCGTCTCCGTTAATTGTCATCAGCAGCAGCTGTCACTCATTACTCATTCCCTATATATTGGTTTGTCTTACGTCTTGTGTTTGTGAGAACGTTGTTTAATGTCGCTTCCCCTGTTTGTTGGCTTTAGTGTTGTTTGCGTTTAGATGTCCGTGTTTTCCCCGGAACCTCATCCACTCTCTGCACTTTCACTCAGCCACAAAGACTTACCTTCGGCTCTATTCCCCGCAGATCCTGTGCCATCCTCTCCTGCTGCCTTCTCATCATCATCATCCGGATTCCTCACCACCTCACCACCATCTTGGAGTGTTGTCTTCCCAGCATCGTCTTCGTACTCCTGTTTGCTTATTTACTTTTATTAAATTGTCTAAACTCGCTATTGTTTCCAGTCCTTCATTCACCCCACCGTCACAGAACGTTCTCACCCACCATGGAAGCAGCGAGCACCAACACCCTCATGCACCACAGTGTGAAATGTATGGATCAGCAGCAGGAGAGTATCTCGAATACCGGACGCGCTGTCCAAGCGCTGGTGGCACAGGTGTCCGAGCTCACCCAGCAGATCCATCAGCTCACCTCTCCCACTGCGCCCATCGCACTGCCTGCGCCACCCGTCCCCCGGGAGACCCCCCAGGATCACTTTCGGCCGGAGCTGCGACTTCCGGCACCAGAAAACTACTCCGGTGAGCCAGCTTTTTGCAGAACTTTTTTGAATAAATGTTACATGCACTTCGCTTTGCAGCCCCGCACCTTCGCCACCGAAGAAACCAAAGTGGCATTTACACTCACGCTACTGTAGGGCAAGGCCGCCCTATGGGGGACGGCGGTGTGGGAAAATCAACATCCGTGTTGCGCCTCGTTCCACACCCTCTAGGAGGAGATGAGAAGGGTATTTGATCGAGCCGTGGCCAGCAGGGAGGCCGCTCACCAGCTCTCAGATCTGCGTCAAGGCACATCTTCAGTCACGGACTACTCCATCGAATTCCGTACCCTGGCGGCCGCGTGCCAGTGGAACGAGGCAGCGCAGTGGGATCGATTCCTGCATGGGTTATCCGACTGTGTTCAGAAGGAGATCTACCACCTCGAGCTGCCCCCCACACTAAATGGACTAATCGACTTGGCCCTACGAGTTGATGCACGGATTAATCGCCTGGGTCGCCAGCCCAGTCCAACGCGCCGTATCATCTATCCTGTTAGGGGGCGCTCGAGTCGAGAGAACGCGGTCGGTTCCGTCGCCGAACCCGAGCCCATGCAGGTGGGTAGAGCTCTGCTGTCCCGGAGGGAGAGGGAACGGCAGAGGTCCCAAGGACTATGTTTATACTGTGGAGGCTCGAAACACAACATCTTCTCATGCCCGGTAAAAGAGCCGGCCGGTAGTAAACTTGAGGCTACTATCGGGTGGGATCTCCGCTGGGAAGTCCTCAACACCATCATTGACCCTCCTTCCGGTGAAACTGCGGTGGAAGAATCACTCTCACGAATGTCACGCCCTTCTGGACTCCGGAGCCGAAGGTAATTTCATCGATTCTTCCCTTGCACATCACCTGAACATTCCTGTCCTGCCTGTGTCTCTCCCCATCCATGTCACCGCACTCAATGGCCAGGAACTGCCACACGTCACACACCACACAGAACCCATCACACTACTCCCATTGTGTTAGGTCACACCTGGTTAACTAAACATAATCCAAGAGTGGAGTGGGTTCCAACACAGTCACATTGTGGACTGAAAGTTGTCATGAGTCTTGTCTGGTTTCTGCTTGTCCTGTTGTCCCTGTTTCTGTCTTTCAGAAGGAGAACATGGTATTGCCAAACGTGCCTGCAGAGTATCTGGACCTGAAGGAGGTGTTCAGTAAGTCCCGTGCTGCTTCTCTTCCTCCGCATCGTCCCTACGACTGTGCCATAGATTTAGTGCCAGGTAAGTCTCCGCCTAAAGGCAAGTTATACTCTCTTTCTATTCCTGAGAGGGAGGCCATGGAGAAATACATTTCTGATTCCTTAGCATCTGGGTTCATCCACCCTTCCTCTTCTCCAGCGGGGGCGGGATTCTTTTTTTTGGGTAAGAAGGATGGTTCTCTGCGACCTTGCATTGATTACCGAGAGCTGAACAACATCACGATAAAGAACACCTGTCCATTACCACTCATGTCTTCAGCTTTCGAGAGGTTGCAGGGAGCATCTGTATTCACAAAATTGGATTTACGAAATGCCATTTGGTCCGCATCAGGAAGGGGGATGAATGGAAAACCGCCTTTAATACCCCCAGAGGGCACTTTGAATACTTGGTGATGCCGTTCGGGCTCTCCAACTCGCCCGGGATTTTCCAAGCACTCGTTAATGATGTGTTGAGAGATATGGTAGATCAGTTTATATATGTTTACCTGCATGACATACTGATTTTTTCTTCATCTCTCCAGGAACATGTTCAACACGTCAGACGAGTGCTCCAGAGGTTGCATGCACAGTCTGTTCCCTTCCTAGGGTATATCGTCTCATCCGAAGAAATACGTATGGACCCTGACAAGATTAAGGCAGTGATAGATTGGCCATCTCCAGATTCCTTTAAGGCCCTACAGCGGTTTCTGGGGTTCGCCAATTTCTATCGGCATTTCATTCGCAATTTCAGCCAACTAGCCTCACCTCTGACAGCCTTGACCTCTCCCAGTACTCCGTTCAGGTGGTCGGACACAGCTGAGGCTGCGTTCACTAACCTCAAAAGCCGCTTCGTTTCGGCTCCCATTCTTGTGGCCCCTGATCCCACACGGCAGTTTGTGGTGGAGGTCGACGCGTCAGAGGTGTGGGTAGGAGCAGTGTTGTCCCAACGTGCTGTTTCGGACGATAAGGTACATCCTTGAGCGTTTTTTTTCTCATCGATTATCTCCTGCTGAACGTAATTATGATATTGGCAATAGAGAGTTGTTGGCCATCAAATTAGCGTTAAAGGAGTGGCGGCACTGGCTGGAAGGTTCAGGGGTACCTTTCATTGTTTGGACCGATCATAAGAATTTAGAGTACATTAGAACTGCCAAAAGACTCAATTCCAGGCAGGCTCGATGGGCACTTTTTTTCGGTCGCTTTGAGTTTACTTTATCGTACCGCCCGGGTTCCAAAAATGTCAAACCCGATTCTTTATCACGTCTTTTTGATCCCTCCCCCCGCCCGGTTACTCCCGAGTGTATTTTACCTGAGAAATTAGTGGTCTTAGCACTCGTATGGGAGGTCGAGTCGAAAGGTCAAGATGGCCTTACAAGGGGTAACGCCTCCGTCCGGTTGTCCACCAAACCGTTTATTTGTGCCGGAGGAGTTAAGGTCCGAAGTCGTCCAGTGGGGTCATTGTTCTAATGTAGCTTGTCACCCAGGGATAAGTCGAATTAATGGGTTGGTTAAACAACGATTCTGGTGGCCACTTATGGCTCGTGACGTCCGCGATTTTGTTTTGGCTTGCTCAGTTTGCGCCAGTGGTAAGTCATCTAACCGGCATCCTGATGGGCTTCTTCAACCGCTGTCTGTCCCTTCGAGACCCTGGTCCCACATCGCTCTAGATTTTGTTACCGCCCTCCCTAGATCACGTTTTTCGGCTTCATGGCCTCCCGGTAGACGTGGTTTCTGACAGGGGATCTCAATTTATATCCAAATTTTGGATAGAGTTTTGTAAATTGCTAGGAGCGTCAGTTAGCTTGTCTTCGGGTTATCATCCCCAAAGTAACGGACAATCTGAGCGAGCCAACCAAGATTTAGAGAGGACGTTGCGATATTTGGTCTCCAAGAATCCTTCTTCCTGGAGTCAACAACTCTCTATGGTAGAGTACGCCCACAATTCATTGCCGGTGTCAGCTACGGGCCTCTCTCCATTTCAGTGTAGTTTAGGTTACCAGCCACCAGTCTTTCCCAGTCTGGAATCTGAAGTCGCGGTCCCCTCCGCTCACGCGTTTGTCCAGAGGTGCCACCACACCTGGACCAGAGCCCGCGAGACTCTGCTCCGGATGAGGGAGCGCACTAAGGCTAAGGCCGATCGCCACTGGTCAAAGCCTCCCATTTACATTGTGGGTCAAAGCGTGTGGCTTTCTACCAGTAACATTCCTCTGCGTTCCATTTCTAATAAATTAGTTTTCTATCACCAAGATCATTAGTCCGGTGACAGTCCGCCTCAAACTACCTCCAGCGTACAGGAGGATACACCCCGCCTTTCAAGTGTCCAAGATTAAACCCGTGTTTTATGCACGTATTAATCCACCTACTCCAGTTCCCCCGCCGCTGTGTCTCACAGATGGGGAACCGACTTATTCGGTAAATCATATTCTGGACTCGAGACGGAGGGGATGAGGATTCCAGTACCTGGTTGACTGGGAAGGTTACGGTCCGGAGGAGAGGAGTTGGGTACCTGCTAGGGACATACTGGATCACTCCCTTATTGATGACTACAATCAGCAGGTAGGCCCTTCTGGGAACTCCAAGAGGAGTTCTTAGAGGGGGGTGGGGGGGTACTGTCACGGTTGGTAAACCGTGATCTCTGGGTTTTGCACTTTTTGGTGAAGTCTGTGTGTTTCGCGTCTGCACTGATTAGTTTGTGGGCGTCTCCGTTAATTGTCATCAGCAGCAGCTGTCACTCATTACTCATTCCCTATATATTGGTTTGTCACACGTCTTGTGTTTGTGAGAACGTTGTTTAATGTCGCTTCCCCTGTTTGTTGGCTTTAGTGTTGTTTGCGTTTGGATGTCCATATTTTCCTCGGAACCTCATCCACTCTCCGCACTTTCACTCAGCCACAAAGACTTACCTTCGGCTCTATTCCCCGCAGATCCTGTGCCATCCTCTCCTGCTGCCTTCTCACCGTCATCATCCGGATTCCTCACCACCTCACCACCATCTTGGAGTGTTGTCTTCCCAGCATCGTCTTCGTACTCCTGTTTGTACTAAACTGTTTGTACTCCTGCTATATTTGCCCATTGGCCTCTGACCATCATGGCCTCCTAACAATCCCCATATCTGCTGATTGGCTTCATCACTCTCTCTCCTCTCCACCAGTAAGCTGGTGTGTGGTGGGCGTTCTGGCGCACTATGGCTGCCGTCGCATCATCCAGGTGGATGCTGCACACTGGTGGTGGATGAGGAGATTCCCCCAGACTATGTAAAGCGCTTTGAGTGCCTAGAAAAGCGCTATATAAATGTAATGAATTATTATTATTACTTTTATTAAATTGTCTAAACTCACTATTTTTTCCAGTCCTTCATTCACCCCACCGTCACATCAACAGACCAAGACAAGGAGTAGCTCTGGGAGACATTTCTGTTTAAATGAAACTCTGATACTCCATATAGGTCGAATACCTTAACAGTAAGATGATTTGTCATTCCATGATGTTCAGAGACATTCATTCATGCAAGGTTGTGTATCTCTCAAACATCACAAGAGCAGGCAGAACTGGCAGTGTTAAGTGACCTTGGACGATTTACACAGATGCTGAGAACATCACATAATGACACCATCATGCCTTTTATGATTTACACATGGAATGAAAGACTGAAGAGATTTGTTTGGTTTAGATTTTTTTTAGTTATATATATAATATATATATATCCACACTCATACCACGGTACACAAACTTCAAAATATTTGACAATAACACCACCAGAGCTTTGATTGGATGCCCCCCCCCCCAATACATTCATTCTTTCATTATTTGCAAATATACGAATGATCTATTTATTACAGAAGTGAATAATTTAATAAAATAACAATTTTAGTAACTCAATCTTCTTGATTTTATAATGCAGCAATCATACCCTCTACGTCCCTCAGAGATCCACCACATCTCAGTTTTGATTATATAACGGGCTTCAAATTCTTCTGGAAAAAACTTTGCGGCATTGGTATAGGGGTTGCCGCTTACAGCAAACACATTTGGTCCAATAATGCAAGGGTCACATAGATGCTCCAGAGCTTAATCCCAGGCAATGACATCTCAAGTTTTCTCGAAAGGTTTTCAGTTAAACACGCACCTTAACATGGAAACAAGGACTACAACTTCAGTACCAGCACACACACACACACACACACAGAGGAAAAAAACTGCATATTTAAGACATACAAACTCACAAACTGAGACTGCCTTCAAAAGTCATTTTGGGGAGCACCCTCACAGAAACCATTTAGAGAACAATGAACACAGGACTATTGGACTATTTAACGGTGTGACGGCATTTTCCTTCCATTTAGTAAAAGAACATGTTTTACCAAGCGAATACAAAATGGTATAGACATCTGATCTAATAGCTTCATATGACAAATTCATGACCTCTGTAAGCAAATTGTGTATAGAAAGCCACAGTATGACCGTATTGTATGCTAACCTTTGGAAATGAATCCCAATTTAACATATATTTCATTATTTGGGGCTTGGTAAACGGCACTATGTAAAAATCACACATTTAGATCGCTCTTTGAACTGAAAACATGAAGTATGTTGACATGAGTTCAGTTTTTATGAAGGGTCTATGGTGTGTACGTTTTTTTTTTTTTTTACCCATCAGCTTTCAGATTAGTTTTTAATCTGAATATAACTGTCCAGCTCCAAAAAGTATAAGGGAAAAGAGTGTCCTGAAAATATTGCCTCAGCAACCATTTTCATCTCTCTTCCCCTCCATAATCTCTTGCTACATTCCTTCCTCAAGCTCTCATTAGTGTCAAATTGGAGAAACTTTGATTTAGTGCAAAATGCTCTGAAAAGCCTCATTTTTGTCCACCTTTATACAATTCTGAGAGGCATCAAGTGTGCAGGTTGACGACATGAAAAAACGCAAGACTGAAAACACAACAGCACTGATGAGACAAAAGGGCGCGAAAGTGATTTAAAAAAAAGAGATAATCAGAGCTTAAATTTATTTCAAAACAACAATAAAAATAATAAAAGGACAAAAAGAAGCCCCTAGAGATCATTCCAAGACTTTCTTGTCTAATGCTTCTTTGCCATTGGTCCGCGAGTAGGGTTCAAATGCGGACGAGCTCAGGTAGCGGGCAGAAAGTTCCTGGAAATTCCCCGCGAGGGATCCAGCCATGCCAAGTGGGGTGGAGGTGATGCGTGAGGTGACTGACCCAAGCAGAGATGGCATAGGGAAGCTAAACAGCCCATGGGTAGGTGGAGATCCCTGAAGCCCCGTGACTGTCCCAGAACTGGTCACCATCGGCAGCGGCGGACTCCCCCCGACTGTGCCTGAGCTGGCGGCACTGCTGCTACTGCTGCTGGAGGAGCCTCCATTAGCGGTGATGCCCAGGGATGACCCACGCAGGGCTGAAGTGAGCGACGAGCTCCCGCAGTGGGGCAGCAACCCTGGCAGGCCTGGGGGAGTGAGGAGCCGGCCCTGCTCCAGGAGACGCAGGACGCTGCAGGTGGCAGCTGTCTCAGAGACCACGGAGCGCAGCTCTGAATCCTTGCCCTGATCCTTCTTCTGCTTAGTGCGACGATTCTGAAACCACACCTTTACCTGTCGGAGGAATGATAAAGAGAAATTAGCTTAAAATAGAAAACAACAAAGCAATGTAATATGGATAATACAGTAAGCTTGCATAATGCTACTAAATAAATTAATAAATAAATAAAAATAAAATTAAGTTTATAAAGTAAAACAATTTTAGATTTTTAGATACCATGAATTATAAAGATTATTAACAGAGACTACATCAATTAAAATGTAATTAAATTATGTATATATAAAGCAAATCTGAATAAATAAGCACGTACTACCATGTAGTAAAGTTGAATTCTTAATGCACCAATTTAATATGTATTTTGGCAAGTAAAAAAATAATAAAAACCTATATAATGAACAAAAACATGCACCTATTCTTTTGAAAAACACAAGCTCCTTTTGCAAGGACGGATAGATCAATACTGTTTTGAATCACGTAATTGTACTGTATCCATTTAATTTGGGATTGCAAAGAAAGAGGAATGGCAATTTCCAGATAATACTTGTTTAGATCAAGTTCCATTGGCAGAACAAAATCATAATATATATTTATTTTCTATAGAGAAAAGGAGGCCCACTTTATATTTGCTGTACTTCAAATGGTTGATAATAGCTTCAAAAGAATAAGAACAATTAAGTATGACTAACATCTCAGATATGTGTCAAGCAGTTTAACTGTCACACATAAAAAAAAAAAACAGCTTAAATGCATCACAACAATTTTTTTTATACTATTTAGATATTTAGTGATAGATCAAGATTATTAAATAAAGAATAAGCTGCTGTATTTTACAAAGCTGTTAGTTACATAAGTGCATGCCTTAACAGTTTCATCAGTGTTGTAATGGAATGCTAAATACTAAGTTATCATATTAGACCTGCTATTGTCACTAAAGCACTAAAATGCACACTTTTTGTTTGCATTTGTTTAATCTCTTTGTGAACACCATGAACCGGATGGTCATGAAAAACATTGAGTTACAAGCAATTCCTTCTTATAAAAACATAATACTTTTTCCTCTAGTTCTCCATGCATTCTTAACTCTACCTTTGAGAAATACAAAATGCATTGCTGGTACACTTTCACAAATGGATGACTTTCCTTGTTTGATATTTCCACTGAACATTTTGTGTTTCAGAACACAATGTTAATTTCATGAAGCCGCCATTAAGGAGCACTTCACCCTCCTCATCAGGCGGCCAAGAAGAGACACGGGAAGCTTTAATGTAATCAAGGCATGGATTTGAACTGCACTGCAGCATGGGGCATTAGAGAGGACATTAGTGAAGCTAACTCTGTTGTGCTCCTTGTATTAGCAGCACCGATCTGCCTCAGGGTTATAAATGTCTTAATTTTACCCCACAGGAGAGCAGAAGAATTTTAAAGTCATTAGTGGAGTGATGATGTGATAGAATGTGACACAGTTCAAATGGCCAATAGAATCACAAATGTTGAGACAGCAACAGGGTGTTTAATTAGGGGAGCCCTGATCGATACATCACTGCAGTATTGAGTGTCTTTTTATTCTTAAATGTAGTTCTTGGTCACATGTTCACTAATGAATAAACAAATAAAAATGTGGATTCCAAAGTTAGCCTTACTATTGCAGTCAGAGTTTCACTGTGCTGCAGATTATCCAGGGAGACAGAGAGAGAGAGAGAGAGAGAGAGAGAGAGAGAGAGAGAGAGAGAGAGAGTGCATGTACAGTTCAGTCATGTAAACTCAAGCATGTGACCTCTTGCTGACCCCTGTGCAAAGCATGTTCCGCGAATGCATTGCTGGGCTTATTTTTGTAAAGCAGGCCTTTATGCCACTAACAATCTATCAAACTACTGAACTGATGACCAGGGCACAAAAAAAGGGAATTATCTGGGAAAATGTAAGTGGTCTGAAGGGATGCCATACGATTATCAAAATGCAAATTAAATAAATATAAATATCAAAATCATAATAATAAAATCATGTAGTCAGAACAACCTGTTAATAGGTAACTATGTGTCTTTTAATTGTACAGAGTATCAACAATACATGCGCCACAAGAATAAATATGTTTTGGGAGAGGCAAATATGTGTGATACATGTTTGTGATTATTTTTTTATTTTTTTTTATTTTAATAGTTTTTGTAATGATTGAATTTGAAGTAGTAATTGTATTAGTACTGTATGTATCGATATGTACATTTAGGTGTTTACCTGAGTTTCAGACAGGTTAAGTTGTCGGGCAAGTTCGGTTCGTTCTCGTCCCACAACATACTGGCACCGCTGAAACTCCATCTCCAGTCTGTACAGCTGTTCTGCTGTGAACGAGGTCCTAGTACGCTTTGGTCGATCTAGATCCAAACCCTTGGGGAGAATAATCTCTCGAATTGAACCTTTGGCATCTAAATGTGATAGGACAATTTTTTCAGCAAATTGTCATACCTACTGTAAGATTATCATTAAAATAACTGTTCGTTCAATTAAAAGAAATCATTATATCATAAAAACATGCTAAAAGTGATGTCTTTTTGAGAAATTAATATAGTCATGCAAAACATTTGAAACATTAAACAGTTTTTGTGGCTAAATAATCAACAAAACATATGACATTTTTAATCAAGAAATTATTTTCCTCCACAAGCTGTTAAAAATGTTTTGGAGGTATGTCATGGAGCATAAATGCTAAACAAATGCAGGCTAGACTCTTATTATTTTAGTAATTTTTAAGAAAACACTAACAATTCATCATGTAGGAAACAGTGTTGTCTAAAATACTAAAAAAAAGTTCAACTAAAGCTCAAAGCATTTCAAATTAGTAATTAAAAACTTAATTTAAAACACAAATACACAAAAGGTTCTGACAAATCACACTGCACAAAAATGTTAAATTTTTTCTGTCTTTTGCATATTAGTTATAAATATTAATGGGTCTTCTATCTCAGAACAGATTAAATGATAACTATTAAAAATGTTTACTAATCAAGTATTTAATAAAGCAAATGCATAAAAACATGTAGATAAATGCATGATTTAAAAATGAAAGAACAAACAAGTAAGCTGGTGAGTTAAGATTTAAAATCAAAGTCATTATTTTTGTTGTTATTTGTGTCTTTGTGATGTGCAGAACAATGCTCCGGCATTCTTAACAAAAATTTAAGCGATAAATATACTCTTTATTTAAAAATAAGTTAAGCTTTGTGACAACTTCAAAATAAAAGTAAAAACACACACACACACACACACACACACACAGGTCTCCATAATTATTCAAATCCAGATACTAAATAATTGTATTGGTTGCTGAATTGTGACTGAAGAAATTACACAATAATTTCATAAGGTTAATTTGCTCATATTTCGGCAGGCCTTTGAGTCTGCCCTATATTTAGCTTCACCACCTAAATAAATTAATGGAGCTGATTGCTCTCCAAAATTTCACAATCAGCTGACACAAGCAGGAGGGGCTTCACAACTATGTTAGTAATTCAGTAATACAAATTAGTATTAGTATTAGTAATACAAATACAGACAAACAGCTTTTAGCCAAATTATCGCAAAAACATTATAATAGTTTAAAAAAATAAAAAACAATTATGTGAAATATGATTCATTTACAGATTCATTTCTGTGCATCTCAATGATACTGTTTAAGGAAAAAAGATGCATGTAACGGAATACTTATTTATTTTCTTGATGATGGAGAAAAAGCTTTAAAGCTTAAAAAGTTAGATTTTTCATTATGTATAAAAATAACTAAATCATTTCTTAAATCCCTCAATCAAAGAAACTTTACTGTAAAGAAATACAAATTTCACAATCATATTGTACAGTACTAATTATTTTCCAGATAATTGTTCTATTTATTTAAGTGTTTTTGTCGGTTTTTGTTTAGTGTAATGGTAATACATATTTGAAATTATTGGATCATAAAGCTACGACACTCCATAAGAGCTGCCAAAATAACCCTCATATATTTTTTTCTTCAATACAGAACCAATTTTGCCCTGTTCTCAATGCTGCATAGATCAATTTGCACCATGCACTTGTGCATACTCAAATCTATACACACTCACTGCTGGAGGAAAAAACTAAACAAAACTGAACCAGCAACTCAGAAGAATTATCACAAAAATCTAAATTAAAAGTTCCCATTAAGTCCATTTCCAGTAATTATTTTTTGTGAAGTACAAAATGTACCAAAAGCTCCACAGGAGTGTTTTAAAACTTACCCCGAACTAGAATCCTCCGGCAGTAATCAGGATCTGCTGAGCTTGTCCGACTCTTTTCGCAGTTTTCCACCGGTCCAGATGGAGAAAAGGACTCCTGCTGGTCCTTCAAGAACGTTTTTGAAATGTTCCCCTGGGAATCCTTTCCCTCTTTCCCCTCTTTTAGTCCATTCTTCAACAACATTCCGGACTCCGAGTCTTGGCTGTAGCGGACTTCCATAGTATCTTATCCTCTGCGAAGATTTCTTCTTCTTTTTCTCCTTGTTGGGAAGAAATAACTATTTGAGTATGGACACACACTGCTTATTCTGGATAATACAGGTTTTGGTCTTTCTATAAAACAGCAGCTTGAAGTCGAAGTCAGATAGCTAATGTGCCACTAGCACTTGCCCGGTCCACTGATCTGCCCTATTATCTCTGTGCAGACTCACTTGCCCAATGATCATAGACTTCTCACCCAAATTCAAAAGTAATTTAACAGCTCCTTTCTTTGTAACATTCACATCAGGCTGATCTCTGGGTTATCAGAGCTGTGGACGGATGCATGCTCGCCGCTTCAATTGATTACGGTAATTTTGCTGCCTCCAGATTTGCGTAACCTCATGAATACTCTAAATTGTTTGCGAAATTCACATTGTCCTGATAGAGGGGTCCACTCACTCCGACCCCCCTCTCCGCCCTCGTTTGCACAGAATCAAGGTAGATGATTTGCCTCGAATCGCCACAAGGCACAATCACAGAGCCAAAGGACTGCCGGAAAAGTTACACTTCATTCCTCGATGCCCCGGCATAGGCCGTTCCCCTTCTCTCAAGCTGCAGTTGTTCAGTGGGGCTTACTTCACGAGCAGGCTGGCGAATCTCCCCCCGGATAACGGTCCAATTCCAAACGCTGCACCCACAGAGCTAATACAAGCAAAGAGCGAAAAGAGAGGGAGGGAAAAATCGGTAAAGAGCAAAGAGAGAGAGAGAGAGAAAGAGAGAGAGAAAGAATGAGGGAGGCGGAGAGACCTGGAATATGAAAAAAACGGAATCCACTTCGCTCGGAATCTGTAGTGGTAATGCACACGGATTCACAAAAGAAAGAGATGAACACAAGGGAACTCTGTCAAGCTGGGGACAGTGTGCAACAACAACCCTGAGTTACACAGCACCTCTAATACAACCCCAAACTGGATGTTACGATAACTCAGCCTCCTTACCCTAAAAAAACCTGTTAAAGCATTGCTAAAAAGAGAGATCCCAACGCTAACATCCAAAGCGACCCCCTCCTCCTCTCTTCTCCCACTCCTTCCACACCACTACACACCCAACCACCCACCCACCCACTCAGTCTCGCCTATTTTCATTGTCAACTCAACAATATCTGGGGAAACAGCAGTGGTCTGTAATCCAATAAGACCATTGATTAGGCTACAATGATTCAATTCAAGCCAATGGTTGCGAGCAGGGAACAGGCTCGGACCCTTCTTGTCACCTTGCATGGCCAGAGGCCCTCTTCATGCTGAACCCCCCCCCCCCCCCCCCCGAAGCCATTCAGTCCTTTAAGGGAAATGGAGAGCAAAAGGAGTGAAAGATGGCAATTATCTAATTGGACTATTAACAAACAATTCTGTGAGTGTGTCTGGTAGGGAGCAAAAGAGGATAGGGTGGGGGGTGCGGGACTAACTTCATTTAGTGAGTGTGTGCGGCAGCCTGTTGGAGAGAGGGAAAGGTTGTTTAAAGAAAAGATGAGAGGGAGGGATTGTTTAAAGAAAAGGTAAGAGGAGGCTACGAAAGGGGGCTGCAGGGGCAACGGGGTGATTCTGTGCCGAGCTTGGGAAAAATAGTTTGGTGGGACGTGCACCAGCTGTGGTCTGAGACGTTCCAGGTAGACAAAAGATGAAGATGTCCTGCATGGAGACTGTGGGACACTAAACTGTCTTGGTACAGAGCCATCTTCAAATATCTGTTTATTTTTAAGACTGTTGGTCATGTGAAATTCCTCTTTAAAAATATGTTAGGTTAGGGATGCAGGTTTCCTACTATTGCGTAAAAGACAATAATATGCTCTCTTAATTTACTAATATAACTAATACGTACCCTTAAGTTATGAATATCAACCTTTAAGGAACGAATATGTACACTTAAGTTATAAATATCAATCCTTAAGGAACTAAAATGTAACCTTAAGTTGGAAATTATATATTAGTAACTTAAGTGTAAGTATAAGTACCCTTAAGGCACACATATGAGCCTATAATATCAAGCCTTAAGGTACTAATGTTCTCTTAACTTACATCAAATCTTAGGGTAGTAATATATGTATTTATTTTTAATTTATGAATACTTACTCTTAAGATACAAATATGACTCCTTAAGTTCTGAAAATCAACTGTTAAGGTACTAACATGAACCCTTAATTTATAAATATCAAACCTTAAAATACTAATACAAGTGCATCTAAAAAATTTGAATATCATGGAAAAGGTCTTTATTTTTTGTAATTTAATTAAAAAAGCTAATTTTCTTATATTCTAGATTCATTGCGCACTGACTGAAATATTTCAAGAGTTTTTTTTTGTTCTAATTCCGATGGTTACGTTACAGCTGGACCTGTGTGTGTGTATATATATATATATATATATATATATATATATATATATATATATATATATATATATTAATTATTATGTATTAAATTTTTTTTTTTGCGAGAGAGAGAGAGATATATACACACAGGTGCAGCTGTAACGTAACCATCAGAAATAGAAAAAAAAACTCTTAAAATATATTTCAGTCAGTGGGCAATGAATCTAGAATATAAGATATATATATATATATATTATTATGTATTCATTTTTTTTTTTGCGAGAGAGCGAGAGAGAAGATTTTCATTATAATCATGATGTGAGTGGTATCAGAGACACATTATGTGAAATCAAACTGCATTGACAGCATCTAACGCCTCACTAGACTCAACAATTTAGTGATTTTTGTTGGAAATTAACATCTTGACCTTCGGTTTAGTCACTCCTGTCATTTAAAAAAGGATTCACATCATTGTGAAATGCTAATATTTTCAATATGGCATTTTTGGCCTTTCATAAAAATTGTCCACACATTTCTTTGTGAGGAATATTCAGATATGCCATAATGTAGTAGCTGTGAAGATCCCAGAACAAAATGAGTGCTGTTTTCTCTTCCTTTCTGTTTGTCTCTATTGTGTCACTGCTGGCAAAGCCTCCCATCTGAGGGCAAGTAAAGCCCACAGTGTCAGAATGGCAAAACTCACCACCTCATTTATTTAGAGACAACAATAAAGACTTATTCGTCAAAGAGAAGAGGGACAAAGACAAGAGGGGCGGAAACACACATAGACAGAGACAAAACGACAGATGGTGAGACATATCAATAGATCAATAAGAAGCAAGGCATGACACAATACCTGAAGATGGGAAAGGCACATTTTGTGCCGCTCCTTTTGAGTTTGGGCGATGCAACATGTGGGTTACACAGCTATCAGAACTCTTGCAAACCTTCTGTGAATTTTGGAAAAACAAAACAGGTGAGTATAAGAATGATGGCAAAGGCCAAGGCTATTGATCACCACTTTTATGTTAAATATAGAATACCTGCTTCATAAAATGTCTCTGTGGGTGTTACTGTATAAATGCCTGAAACTATTCAGACTCCAATAATTCAACATTCATGAAATTTCAGAATTATTTAATATCATAATTCAGACAAAAACAGATTAACAGTTAAGCAAATCATTATGCATGAGAACTACAGTGTAAAAAAGTTGCATTTAACAGTGTTATTAAATTATTTTGCTTCAAATAATTATTAAAAATAAGCAGGCACAATTAAATATAAATTTTGGTAAATAAAAAATCTCTAATATTGACTGTTAAACCAATATGGTATCGATATGCTTCTCTAATTACTAATTAATGATCGGTTTTTAAAACTAAATCACAAAACTTACCAGTCAGTGTCTTTGCCACCATTAAATAAAATTAGCTACTGTAATATAAAAATAAATTAACCAAACCTAGTGGTTGCTCATTCCTAATACAGTAAAAGGAATCCCCATGTTAAAAAAAAAATGTTTGAATTGAATTTTTTTACTAATAAGGTAAAACATACATCACACACAGATCCCACTCACCACCCCCAACTAACACCAGTGCATTCTTATTCTGCTAATACACCTATTACCATACAAAGTGTGTTTTGGTTGTAAAAGAGGCAGAGGGGGGAGACTTATCTTGCTCTTAATAGCTCATTAGTAGAGCTTAGCAGGCTCTCTTCTGTATCGCTAGCACCTTTATTCTGCTAATGGTCCTTGTACCTCTTTCTGCCATCTGTCAAATGTACATGGAGTACAAGTAGAGCCAAAACCTGGGAACCATTTCAAAACATAACATGCTACAACCAGAGAGGGGCTGCTCCGAAATGATATTCAGAAAGGTTCATATTCTCACACAAAGATTGATTGTTGCTTGTGTTTGGGGGGATGAAAGAGGCAGCTGCTTCTGTCTAGTCAAAGTAATAAGGTTCAGGAGTTTGAACCTTCACATGACATGGAAAAGCAAACATGCATTGTCTTTATATATATATATATATATATATATATATATATATATATATATATATATATATATATATATATAAAGACAATGCATTAGAATTTAAAAGAGATATACCTGTCTACGTATCTATCTATGTTGACTTCAACAAAAAATCAGTAGAAAAATGGAAAAGTTACTGAAAGTTTTCGTCCAGGACATGTGACATTTACTCTAACCCTAAAACACAAAAAATCCATTCTGTTATTCAAAATATGGGTAAAAGCCTGTGAAATCAATACGGAAAAGTCTTTCATATTAACACAGTACACTGGGCCCTGTTTTTACAGACTTTTCTTAATCTGTGTATATACACAATTTAAGTGGATATTACTGGAGAATGTTTTATAAAATAATATTTATAAAACTGATGCACCATATTTTCCTCATCTCAGTAGGATACTCTATATGCTAAAAAAACTTACATATTTAATCAAATATGCTATAGCTGATTTTGCATGTGTATAAAGTGTGTATTTATAAACAATCAATCAACCAAAAATTATTTGAAGTACTTTCAGGCAGGTCCTATATTCATTGTTCTCTTTGTTTTATATGCAATGTAACAAAAATCGCAAGGGGTTTGTATACTTGCAAGGATTAGACACAAAATTTGCTATTTTCAGATGGAAGTGATTTTCAGATAATGGTTCTGGAGGGTATGTTGGCAATGCTTCCTCTCTTTCTCTTCCATTTTGTTACCTAAAGTCACATTCAGATTTCACAAATCAATACCATCTCTCAGCTTCTCCTCTCCTGTTTAAATAAAACAGTGCTAGCAACCATTTTCAAATCATAATAGACAATATAATACCAGCAAAAACGTAGCTTAATGACTCAGCTTAATCTAAGTGTGTCAGTCTGACCTGGAGACTGTGTGTGTGTGTGTGTGTGTGTGTGTGTGATAAGCATACAGGCTAAGGTTTCTCATCAGAGCACATTTTGTGAGGGTCTAATGTGATGTTTCAGAGCCATTACAGGTGGAGCAGGAGGGGTGTTTGTAGCATGGCGCTCATCTTTGAGACAAAATCTCAATCACTCGAATTTCAATTAAATGAGCTGGACTGCAAAGAGATGAGGAATTTGTGTTTATAGTTTTCTTTTATCTGCAACAAAAGCTTTAACAAAGGCAAACATGGTCGTATAAAATTAAATTGTAAAATTAAAAAGTACATTCATTTAAAGTTTTTAAAGAATTCAAAAGGCAGACAAAAGCTTTGCCATCTAAAGAAAAAAATTATTTGAAAGAAAAACACATTTAATCATCTAAACAAAGAAACTGTAAAAACATTTTCATGAACAATTAATGATTTTCTTTTCTCTTTATATAAAGAAAATCAAGATATTTGCACCAATAAATGCATGTTATGTTTACAAAAAATAATAGATTTATTTCATTTCCTGACGAATGCAGAAATATTATGCTCCCAGTGGGACAACCTGCAGTTATAAAATGTCAAGCAACATTTAGGCTTTTTAGGATAAAGATCTTCTTTCCCTCTCCACTGTCCAACTTCAGCTTGGTTTCAGGATTTAATCAACAAAGCTCTATTTATAGGAGCCTCCTAAAGACCTCAATCTGTTGCAGCACCGCTATGAATATGAGGGTAAATGAATGTGACACGCTGTGGAATATAATGCACAGATGATTTGCAGGTTTGGATGGTGGTTCAAATAGATGCAGTTAGTACAAAGTCTGGTTAGGACACCTTCACTGCACATACACTGAAAGCTCAGGTGTTTCCTAAGATTTCTTTTAGCGAAGACGTGAGCTGGGAACACAACTGTGTGTAGGCTAATACAGGCCCAGGCATATTTCAGCAGTTGGTTAATTGAGCTAATGTACATGTTTGAGAAGTCTCTATAGCCTAATCAAAAGTAAGAAGGAAAGAGATTACGTAGGTTAAAACTGGTTTACAAAATGTGGAGAACGGAAATAAACCCTGATAACATTTGTCACTGTGTTTCTACAGTGTTTTTGGCGACATTAAGCGACTGACGCCATCTCCTGTTGGCATAACTACACCGCATGATAGTGACAAGGCTAGTTGTCATTTTTATTTACTCCGGTAAATATTATTATTCTTTTTTTAAGTAAAGTCATTTAAAGTTAATTCATTTGTAGTATACCTTACAGGTTTGGCTACAAATTCAACACGCGCAGGCCTTGTCTGGTCTCTTCTTTGGCTAAGACTGCATCCGTTTGGATAGTTACTCACTTGAAGAACACTTACCTCCTTGGTCCTTTCCTCGTCCCCGTTTCCATTCTCCTACCCCTCTCCTCCTTCCAGTCTCCTGTTGATCTTCCTACAAGAGAACAGGAAAGTGTTAAATATCTCTCAGTGACTGTTTTTGTAGTGTGTGTATGTGTGTGTGTTTGGCTACTCACCCTTCATCTCCCGTCTCCATTATATCCTCTGCTCTGTTGCCTGTGATTTCATTCAGTTCCATTAATAAAGTATTTTGAATAGTTTTGGAAAACTTCACCGGTCTGTTCAGTGTGTGTTTTTCTGACAGGCGAATGGAGGGTGAGTATGTGGTCATATGTTCAAAATGCAGGTGTTGTCAAAATGAACTATTAGACACCGTCCTAAAAGAAAGACAGGAATAAGTCATTGCACGACTGGCGGAGTCAGTAATCGGTTGACTGAAATAGCACTTCTTTTGTGCGGTACTATCAATTATAGTAAGGTGTTCTTGCCCTGTCTACTGGTAACATACTTGTTTTTGAACACCTTGGGCGATACCTGCAAACAACCACACACTAACAACAGTGACAATACTGGCAATGATAACACGTTGACACTGTTATGTAATTTATACTGTAGGTGCGTAATAGTCTTTTCATGGAATAAGAAAAAAAAACAAAGCTGTTGTTCTTCTAGTTAAATGCAAAAAAGAACAAAATAATAGTCTAGAAAATACGGTACATACGTTCAGAAATGAAACTGGGTGAATCATTGTGAGAGAGATGATAGCTTTACAATATTTTTGTAGAGAAAAAAAAACTGTCGTTGAAGTGGGTTATGATGTCCAGTTCCCCTTCAGAGTGAATGTATGCTCTCCTGTTACTTGGATTTATATCACTGTCATAGTATTCTGTCATGTTCTGGCATGTCTTAATATTTATGTGTTATGAAAACGGGCACTGTGGATGCAAATGTTGACTTGTGACTCTCAAAGACGGTCAATAAGTAACTTGGCCATAGTTCTCGAAAGTATTCTGGAAAACTAGCTTTTCAAGCTGTGCATGCACCTCCTTTGTCATTTGTGTGCGTTCTCATTTGAGTTTCACAGGCAGCTGGATCCAGATCTCCACAAACATTCAACAATGCTTAAGGTTAGTTAGTATTTTTCCTCATTGGATTTCTTTAAATCATTGTAATTGAGATTTTTGTAAAAGAGAATTTGTTGTAATTTTTTACATAATTTTAATTGTCTGTGTTAGTAGACAGTGTAGATCTTTTGATCATAGATCATGATGTACATGCAATTAAATGACATTATTTTTCAACCACTTAATTTTCTGTTTCTGGTTGTTTGCTTTCAACAGAAAGAAGTCAAGCCATACTGGAATTTGTCAGTCAAAATCTTACATGCGAAGCTCCATCAGTCCTATGACTACTGTGAGACAATTTATCTCCTCAACAGCAGCCAAATATATTAATTTACAAATTTTCATTTTCCTTTTTAACAGAAGTGTAAAGTTAAAAACAAACATGTCTAAACCTAAAAAAAATGTGTGTTGCTTGAACTTGCTCTGCTAGGTACACATGCCTATAATTTTTTCAATCTCAAAGTCTGTGTCAGTATATTTAAGTATAATCATTTGCCTACTTAACAGATTTGTAAAGGCGTTTCTGGGCTTTCAAAAGCCTTCAGCCGTACAGTTACAGCTAATAAAACAGTAATCTCTCTGAGTGTGCATTTATACGAATAGATCAATGTTTAATTCTCTCAGCCAACTCACTAACTTTTCTAACCCCACCTCAATTTCTCTTTAGTGTCTCCATCTGACTGCTATGTCATCTTAAACTTACCCACAGCATCGGCCCGTACAAATCGCACCAAGACCATCTCAAATACAGAGAAACCTGAATGGAATGAAGTTTTCACCTTCAGGGTGCACAGCAACATCAAGGTAAACCACTCAATTATTTGTCTGATCTTAGAATGTTTTATTATGGTATATGCTGTTTCTAACCTCCCTTATTTATCCCTCCAGCAATATGAGCTCAAATATTTAATTAGTCGAGTTTTTGTATCATTTGATCCCTCATTAGAACCAAAAAATCGAATGCTACACTTACACGCCTTACTTTTGTTCTCTATACACACAGAACATTCTAGAGATCTTGATCTATGATGAGGATCCATTAATGAGAGACGACCAAATTGCCACTGTCCTATTTGACATCAATAACCTCACACCTGGGAAAAAGGAGACCAAATGCTTTATAATAAATGATAAGGTCAGTGCTGTATGGAGATGTCATATCTAAACAGACATTACAACATAAAATGGACACTTAGGCCTAGTTGACAAAGCACTTGATATTTGATTTGTGACTACTAGTACTTTCTTTCTCAGACCAAGGATGAACTGTGGGTAGAGTTTGAGATGACTAAGAGGTGAGTGAGACTGCCTTTAGCAGTTCTAGTGAGAATTTGCAAAAATAGATACAAGCAAGACAGTCGAATGTGCATGTTCGTACACACATATGATCTAAGTGTCTGTTTTGTGTGTGTCTGTGTGTTGCAGCTCTGAGACACCAAACCCATGTTTCTCTAATGGAGTTTTGGTGGTACGATCCTTTACTATAGCTTTCTTAACTGTATCATTGGTTATAGTCAGATGAGTTAAAATAATGATTTTATGATGTACAGTATAATAAGTTTAAGATTTTACTATAGGCTATATGCACTACAACTCGAACTAAACACTCACATAACCTTTATCGGATGAGCTTATACTTTCTCTTGAAATAGGCAGGTCCTTTTTGTGAGCTGAATGTGGATATAGACAGGCTTCTAAAGAGGACTGAAGGTAAATGCACATGCTTAGATATTAGATAGCTACTGGAAATTCCTGTGAAATTGCTCAATTCTATAAAAATAAACTCTGCAAAGAGTGATATAATCTTAGAATGAGTTTTGTTTTGCTTATTCTCTGTGTGTTCCAGCAACACAGACATTTTTTTTCAAACTGAAAGGGGCATACAAAGAGGATTTCATGATCTCAAATTCTGAGGAAAGCTCCAGCTTCCTGAAAACGTTATGTTACTACATCAACCGAGACCTGGAAACTGAACTCAATCTGACCTCCGAGACTGTTGTCAGCCCAGAAATTGTAGGTCATCCATGACAACAGGGATTCTTGACACACCTTGTTTATTAAAAATTGCTGTAAAATCTACCTCATAAATTTTACTACTTACTAATTTTTCATATTTTGTGCCATAAGGAACAGTATGTATACAGTACTTGTAGATTTATAAAGCACCTGAAACAAACAGAAAGTGTGGCTTTTCTTCAGGTTGGGACAGTAGTAGTGGATGCTGCTGTTTCAGACCCTGTAGACACTGGATTGACTTCTATCCCTTTAAAACCATTACCAGCCAAACAACAGATTACTGTCTCTTTGCCTCTGGGGGAGGTGAGTTATTGATTCATTAATCCATTACATTTTGAATTTGATGCTCCAAAAATGTTTTATTGATAATATAGTAACACATAATACACCAACTGAATAATATACTTTTCTTCCCATCTTTTCTCATAATTAATATATTAAACAATCCTGTATTTATATTGATATATTATATTCATGGGTGCATTTGATCTAAAATGACCTGTTTTTTTTTTTTTTTGGTCAAAGAATAAAGTTGATCTGCAACTGAAAACGGATGATCGGTAACAGTTCACATCTATCCTCAGTAGTAGTTTAATAATAAATTATAATTTGAATGTATAAAATGAAACGTTGTATTCTCAGAATAAAAATGGTTTTGTGTGTGTTCTGAAGCTCTGATGAAGAGCTGGATGTGCGTCTGGAGTTTGACATCCCAGTGGAAGAAAAGAATTTTATGGTGAAGAGAAAAAAAGTCGTGTCACAGGCTCTACAGACAGCTCTGAATCTCAGCTCTGCACCTGAGCCCAGCAAGGTGCTTTAGACACAAGCACAAATAACCCAGATATTCAGCAAAGAACTTAAGAGATTGTTATGTTTTCCTACTGTATATGCATAGTAGAATTTTGGATTATATTGTTTGTATAGAATACAAATACCCAATAACAAATGGAACAAAATTTGAACCTGTTTGATGTGACTCCTCAGGTCCCAGTGCTGGCTGTGGTGTGTTCTGGTGGTGGGAGCAGAGCATTAACAGGCACATATGGTAGCCTGAAGGGTCTGCAGAAGATCCAGCTTCTTGATGCAGTCAGCTACATCACAGGGGTTTCAGGTGCCACTTGGTGAGAATGAGGAGTCCTAATGCATTTTAAGTATGACTGATAAAAACCAAGAATGCATCAGACAGACAGCAAACAGATTATTACAATAATTACAATAAGTTAAAAATCAATAATTTGAGGGGTTGCATCTGAATGAACAGTTTGACCCTATGGTTGCCTCACTGTCATATGGAAACATAATTTTGAAAAATAATATTTTTGTTCAATCTTTGTATTTCAGGGCTCTTGGCTCTCTTTATGGAGACCCTAACTGGTCAAAGGGTGGCATTGATAAGTCTATGGAGTCTGTAAAGAAGGAGCTATCTAAAAAGGCGCTCAGTATGTTTTCCTCAGAGCAGCTACAGGAATACAAACAGAGGATGGAAGAGCGAGAGAAAGAAGGACTCCTTGTGTCTCTCATCGACATGTGGGGTCTGGCTTTAGAGTACCTTTTCCAAGGGAAGGTAAAAAAAAAAGGTTTTCCTGTCAGTTTTGGCTCTGTATTAAAAATGTGTACATGATATAATACTTTACTTTTATAGAAACACATGGGAACTCTATCTGGAATGCAGAGGACAGTGTCTGAAGGCCAGAACCCTCTACCCATATTCACAGCTGTTAACCTGAAGAATGGAAAAAAAGAAAATATAACAGATGCAGGTATGTACTAATAAAAATGTAATGGCCATTCAGCTTCTAGTCTCAAACTAAAACATATAAAGAAATGTACATAAAGTAAACAACCCATATGCGGTAATTTCATAATACTGCAGTGTCAGTCAGATAATGCTTAAGCGCACTTTCTATAATGACCATCATTTGTTTAGTATGGTATCTGATGCTACCTGCTATACTGGTCATACACGTTATTTGAGTCAAGGTGACATGAAATTATCGGGCGTTAACTGTATGTTCTGCTTTGTTTCAAGAGTTCATAGAATATGTACAGTTCTATACACATTACATAATACTTTTATATAATATGTAGAATAATAAATTGTTCATATCAAATTATAATGATTATTTTTTTTAGTTTACGTATTGTATACGTATTTTGCGAATAAAAGTGCATTAATCTCATGTTTCTTTGTTTTCTAATTAGAATGGTGTGAATTCACCCCATTTGAGGTTGGATTTCCCAAATATGGTGCCTTTATACCTGCGCAGAACTTTGGGAGTGAATATTACCTCGGTCACATGGTCAAGAAACTCCCTGAAACTGGGTTGTCTTTTCTTGTGGGTGAGTTTGAGTGTATGTGTTTGAGTCCATGCACATTATAAAAACATGGAACAGAATAAAAACTGAAGGCCATATTTAAGCGAAGGTGAAAGTGAAATGTTGCGAATTTGATTTTTTTTTGCTGATTATAGCCAGTAGGGGGAGTCTACATCTGTATCTGAAGCTGAACCTGATCCTGTGCTGTAAGCAAATGATGTAAACTTTAACCAGTCACATTAATAACTCCAATCCATGTGTGTGTTTATGAAGGAATGTGGAGCAGCATTTTCTCTATAAATCTGACAGAAATCTGGAGTATTGCTACAGGTGTCACCCCTTCTTGGATGCCTTGGGTTGGAGGAGGAGTGAGTAACACAGGTGAGAGTTTGTGAAGCATTTTAAATCCTATGTGTATACTTAACAGTTTTATAATTATTATAAGAAAGGTTTCATGAGCAGCAAAAAAAGCATATTGGAATGATTTCTGAAGGATCATGTGACACTGGAGTAATGATTGTAAAAATTCAGCTTAGCCTTCACAGGAATAAATTACATTTAAAAACATATTATTTACATTATTTAAAAATACAATGTTAAAGTTGAAATTGTAACAATATTTCACAATATTACAGTTTTTACTGTATTTTGATTAAATACATGCATTACATTATCATCAGACTTCTTTAAAAAAAAAACAAATCTTACCGACCCTGAACATCTGAAAGGTAGTTACATTTGTGTCTTTCATTATTATATATTGACATGAATGTAACTGTCTTCTTGTCTCCTTCTGTAAAGAGACTGATAGTAAACCAACAGCACTTGGCACATACCTGATCAGCCCTGTGACTGACTTTGCTAAAGTGCTGTGTGACTTTATGACCATCCGCCCCATTGTCAGTCAGGTTTACAACTTCCTGAGAGGCTTCAACCTGCACAACAGCTACAATGAGAACACGGGCTTCATCGCATGGAAAGGTCTAGGGCTCTATTTATTCCACTGTCTATTTCAAGTGTGCACTTTGTTTATTATATTATTTCTTCATATGGAATATATCTTAGTGTTATTTCATGTGTGTAGATGTAATTTGGTGATGTCTGTCATTGCATGAAATGTAATCAAGGCTTTTTACACCTAAATAGCTGATACTGTTGCAGTATTCCATAATATTCATGCTCTGTCTACAGACACACACCCAGATGCCTTTCCTAACACCATGACTCCAGCTGATCCTGTGCTGAGTTTAGTAGATGCTGGGTTTGCTGTAAATGCAGGATTCCCCCCTGTGGTGCACTCTCACAGACATGTGGATGTTATTCTGTCTCTAAACTACTCCTGGGAACCAGATCAGTTTAAGGTGAGGGAGACCTAGATTATGTAAAAAGTGATTGAAATGCAAATATTACAGACTTACAGGAAATAAACGTAAATAAAACATTATGCCTGTTTGTGTCCAACAGGTGATTAAGCAAACTCAGGAGTACTGCGCTGATCGCATGATTCCATTTCCGAAAATCGATTTCAAAAAGGTGGAGTCGGAGCCACCGAAGGAAGTTTATGTGTTTGAGGATAAAGAGAATCCAGATGTTCCCATAGTGCTTCACTTTCCCTTGGTCAATGTCTCATTCAAGCAGTTCAAGTCTCCTGGTGAGTACTACCATCACTCTTTACTTAACACTTTAACACTTAAAAAAATACAATTCTGTTGAAGATGGCATCCTATTTGAATTGTCATTGGTATTCTTTCTTACACTGTTTGCATATTGAATTATGACTGGTCTTATCTTCTTTGCATGTACAGTATTAACCCATTTATATTTTTATAAAACACAGACTGTCATGACAAAGCAGCTCAACAAGCCAAAGCTTACTTAAAACAATATTTAACAATACTTTTGCTACATTTAAAACACTTTTAATGGTTTAACTGCAGTATATTGTGTTTGTGTATATTACCATTACTTGGTACATCAGCACAAATAACCAAGAATGTACATTAAAAAGTTGCTAATGTAGAATCATGTGTGCATGTATGTGTGTGGTGTAGGAGTGAAGAGAGAGGGAGAGAAGGAGTGGAAGGAGGGAGCGGTTGATGTTGAATTTAACAGTAACACTTCCCCATATCTCACTCACAAACTGACCTACACCCCGGAGGACTTCCAGAGGCTCATCAACCTCACTTCCTACAACATCCAAAACAACAAAGATGTCATTTTGAATGCACTAAACAAAACATTTAACCGAAACAGACAAAGGCAGACAGGTGATGATAGCCACGCCAAAAAGAAGGCGGCGGCGGTAAGAAAGACCAGTTCAGCGTCAACACCAAATCCAAGACCACAAAAAACACGAAAGACTGAAGCACGGTGATCTGTAACACGATTATTGTGATGTAAAACTCAGCATAGGAAATCTCTATTTTTTTATGAAGTTTTGTCAATGTCACTATTAAAAAATTGTTTATGATACAATGAAAAAGCATATTCGTTTCTGTCAGTCATTTCTGTCGTTTCATCTCTATTTCTTCATCAGCAATCCACAGTGCAAAAAACTAATCATTTGTGATTGGCTAATTAAGCACAGAATTAATTTTTATTTTTTTAATTTATTTTTTATATGAACATCAAACAACCGCAGTAAGAATTTTCATCAAGCACGGTGAGTAATGGCTTCTCCTATCATTGTTTCTTGCACCTCTTGCCACATGTATAGTTTATCTATCTCTGTCGCTGATGAGGGATTCACATGTGATAAATGCAGGGAAATAGTTAGGCTGACAGAGAAGATTTCAGAATTAGAGACACGCATCCAAACTTTAATTGAGGACAGTAAGAATGTTAGGGCTCTAGATACGGCTTTGGATGCGTCTAGCTCAGGGATTCCTGTACATTGTTCGGTTCCGGAAACAGAGCCCCAGCAGCAGGGCAACTGGGTGACGGTGAGGCAGCGTAGTCGTGGGTCAAAACACCGCTCTTCTGTTCCGATCAAAACATTAAACAGGTTCTCCCCACTCAGTGATGCACCCACTGAGAAACCTGTTGAAAGTGCTCTAGTTATTGGTGATTCTATTGTACGGAACGTGAATATAGAGACACCAGCCACCATAGTCAAATGTTTACCGGGAGCCAGAGCGCCTGACATCTTGGCAAATTTAAAAGTGCTGGCTAATGCTAAACGTAAATACAGTAAGATTGTTATTCATGCCGGCGCTAATGATGTTCGACTTCGCCAGTCGGAGATCACTAAAAATAATATTAAAGAGGTGTGTGAACTTGCAAGCACGATGTCAGACACTGTAATATGCTCTGGTCCCCTCCCTGCTTACCGTGGTGATGAGATGCATAGCAGATTGTCATCACTCAATGGCTGGATGTCTAAGTGGTGCCCACAGAATAACATAGGTTTCATAGACAATTGGACGAGCTTTTGGGGCAGACCTGACCTGTTTAAAAGAGATGGTCTTCATCCCTCCTGGGGTGGCGCCACTCTTCTCTCTAGAAATATGGCAAATAGTCTTAGTGTTTATACTTGACTAACTGGGGCCCAGGTCAGGAAGCAGACAGACTGGCTAAACCGACCGTCTGCTAGCTGCCTCCCGTCAAAGAGGTCAGTTAATTCTCAGCACATAGAGACTTTTTCACCTAGATATCACACTATAGAGACTGTGTCTGTTCCCCGAACTAGAAAATACAAAAAACGTCCAAACCAAGTTAAGATTAACAATTTAATTGAGGTTCAACAAATAAAAAACAGAAGCAATATGGATAAACAAATGATAAAGCTTGGCTTATTTAATATCAGATCCCTTTCTACGAAAACACTTTTTGTAAATAATATGATCACTGATCATAATATAGATGTACTCTGTTTGACAGAAACCTGGCTAAAACCTGATGATTACATTATTTTAAATGAGTCCACCCCCCAAGATTACTGTTATAAACATGAGCCACGTCTAAAAGGCAAAGGTGGAGGTGTTGCTTCAATTTATAACAACGTTTTCAGGATTTCTCAGAGGGCAGGCTTCAAGTATAACTCATTTGAAGTAATGGTACTTCATATAACATTATCCAAAGAAACAAATGTTAATGATAAATCCCCTGTTATGTTTGTACTGGCTACTGTATACAGGCCACCAGGGCACCAAACAGACTTTATTAAAGAGTTTGGTGATTTTACATCCGAGTTAGTTCTGGCTGCAGATAAAGTTTTAATAGTTGGTGATTTTAATATCCATGTTGATAATGAAAACGATGCATTGGGATCAGCATTTATAGACATTCTGAACTCTATTGGTGTTAGACAACACGTTTCAGGACCTACTCATTGTCGAAATCATACTCTAGATTTAATACTGTCACATGGAATTGATGTTGATGGTGTTGAAATTATTCAGCCAAGTGATGATATCTCAGATCATTATTTAGTTCTTTGCAAAATTCATATAGCCAAAATTGTAAATTCTACTTCTTGTTACAAGTATGGAAGAACCATCACTTCTAACACAAAAGACTGCTTTTTAAGTTATCTTCCTGATGTATCCAAATTCCTTAGCATATCCAAAACCTCAGAACAACTTGATGATGTAACAGAAACTATGGACTCTCTCTTTTCTAGCACTTTAAATAAAGTTGCTCCTTTACGCTTAAGGAAGGTTAAGGAAAACAGTTTGACACCATGGTATAATGAGCATACTCGCACCCTAAAGAGAGCAGCCCCAAAAATGGAGCGCAGCTGGAGGAAAACAAAACTAGAGGTATTTCGTATTGCTTGGCGGGAAAGTAACATATCCTACAGAAAAGCATTAAAAACTGCTAGATCCGATTACTTTTCTTCTCTTTTAGAAGAAAACAAACATAACCCCAGGTATTTATTCAATACAGTGGCTAAATTAACGAAAAATAAAGCCTCAACAAGTGTTGACATTTCCCAACACCACAGCAGTAATGACTTTATGAACTACTTTACTTCTAAAATCAATACTATTAGAGATAAAATTGCAACCATTCAGCCGTCAGCTACAGTATCACATCAGACAGTGCACTATAGATCCCCTGAGGAACAGTTCCACTCATTCTCTACTATAGGAGAGGAAGAATTGTATAAACTTGTTAAATCATCTAAACCAACAACATGTATGTTAGACCCTATACCATCTAAGCTCCTGAAAGAGGTGCTTCCAGAAGTCATAGATCCTCTTCTGACTATTATTAATTCCTCATTGTCATTAGGACATGTCCCCAAAACCTTCAAACTGGCTGTTATTAAGCCTCTCATCAAAAAACCACAACTTGACCCCAAAGAACTAGTTAATTATAGACCAATCTCGAATCTCCCTTTTCTGTCCAAGATACTAGAAAAGGTGGTATCCACACAATTATATTCCTTCTTAGAGAAAAATGGTATATGTGAGGATTTCCAGTCAGGATTTAGACCGTATCATAGTACTGAGACTGCTCTTCTTAGAGTTACAAATGATCTGCTCTTATCATTTGATCGTGGGTGTATCTCTCTATTAGTTTTATTGGATCTTAGTGCTGCGTTTGACACAATTGACCACAACATTCTTTTGCATAGACTTGAATACTTTGTTGGCATCAGTGGAAGTGCATTAGCATGGTTTAAATCGTACTTATATGACCGCCATCAGTTCGTAGCAGTGAATGAAGATGTATCCTATCGATCACAAGTGCAGTATGGAGTACCTCAAGGCTCAGTACTAGGGCCGCTACTCTTCACGCTTTATATGTTACCCTTGGGAGATATCATCAGGAAACATGGTGTTAGCTTTCACTGTTATGCTGATGATACTCAGCTCTATATTTCTTCGCAGCCCGGTGAAACACACCAATTTGAAAAACTAATGGATTGCATAGTCGATATAAAAAACTGGATGACGAGTAATTTCTTACTGCTAAATTCTGAAAAAACAGAGGTGTTAATTATAGGACCTAAAAACTCTGCTTGTAATAACCTGGAACACTGTCTAAGACTTGATGGTTGCTCTGTCAATTCTTCATCATCAGTTAGGAACCTAGGTGTGCTACTTGATCGCAATCTTTCCTTAGAAAGCCACGTTTCTAGCATTTGTAAAACTGCATTTTTCCATCTCAAAAACATATCTAAATTACGGCCTATGCTCTCAATGTCAAATGCAGAAATGTTAATCCATGCATTTATGACCTCAAGGTTAGATTATTGTAATGCTTTATTGGGTGGTTGTTCTGCACGCTTAGTAAACAAACTACAGCTAGTCCAAAATGCAGCAGCAAGAGTTCTTACTAGAACCAGGAAGTATGACCATATTAGCCCGGTCCTGTCAACACTGCACTGGCTCCCTATCAAGCATCGCATAGATTTTAAAATATTGCTTATTACTTATAAAGCCCTGAATGGTTTAGCACCTCAGTATTTGAATGAGCTCCTTTTACATTATAATCCTCTACGTCCGCTACGTTCTCAAAACTCAGGCAATTTGATAATACCTAGAATATCAAAATCAACTGCAGGCGGCAGATCCTTTTCCTATTTGGCGCCCAAACTCTGGAATAACCTACCTAACATTGTTCGGGAGGCAGACACACTCTTGCAGTTTAAATCTAGATTAAAGACCCATCTCTTTAACCTGGCATACACATAACATACTAATATGCTTTTATTATCCAAATCCGTTAAAGGATTTTTAGGCTGCATTAATTAGGTAAACCGGAACCGGAAACACTTCCCATAACAACCTATGTACTTGCTACATCATTAGAAGAATGGCATCTACGCTAATATTTGTCTGTTTCTCTCTTGTTCCGAGGTCACCGTGGCCACCAGATCCAGTCTGTGTCCAGATCAGAGGGTCACTGCAGTCACCCGGATCCAGTACGTATCCAGACCAGATGGTGGATCAGCACCTAGAAAGGACCTCTACATCCCTGAAAGACAACGGGGACCAGGACAACTAGAGCCCCAGATACAGATCCCCTGTAAAGACCTTGTCTCAGAGGAGCACCAGGACAAGACCACAGGAAACAGATGATTCTTCTGCACAATCTGACTTTGCTGCAGCCTGGAATTGAACTACTGGTTTCGTCTGGTCAGAGGAGAACTGGCCCCCCAACTGAGCCTGGTTTCTCCCAAGGTTTTTTTCTCCATTCTGTCACCGATGGAGTTTCGGTTCCTTGCCGCTGTCGCCTCTGGCTTGCTTAGTTGGGGACCCTTCATCTACAGCGATATCGTTGACTTGATTGCAAATAAATGCACAGACACTATTTAACTGAACAGAGATGACATAACTGAATCCAATGATGAACTGCCTTTAACTCTCATTTTTGCATTATTGACACTGTTTTCCTAATGAATGTTGTTCAGTTGCTTTGACGCAATGTATTTTGTTTAAAGCGCTATATAAATAAAGGTGACAACACTCATGACAGAAATATTTTTACAATATCAGGTAGTGACATATTATGAGTGGTGTTCCAGACTTAAAATATGTGGCAGGTTCTTCTGGACAATATGACTTATTTACTGTGATTCCCTGTTGTTTCCCTTCAGAGTATTGTTGGGGTGTGTATTTTCACTATAAATAGTTAAATAGTTTCACTAGAGTTTCACTATAATCCTAGAGTCCTCCCTGGATTAAAAGCAGGCTTTGCAGGGGCATGAATGAATGTCAACTTTTCAAACAAACCACAATAATGAAAGCACCAGCGTCCAATAAATGAAAGTGTTACTATAGATACAGACAAAAGAGCATTCTTATGGAGTTGAATGATAGGGCCTTATATATATATAAGTAAAAAGAGAAGAAAAAAAGTCTAATGAGCTTCCAGGATGTCACCTTTACTTTTTCTAATTTAAAAGAGTCCACACCAAACAAAGTATGGAATGTTGTTGGCATGCAGCCATTGATAACAAATGTATTTTTAGCCAGAGTTTTGTTTTTGACATACTTACAGTTTTAAACACAAGGCACCAACAAATATTTTATCAGGGTGTGAAGGGCTGGAGATAAACAAGTTTCACAGGTTTACTGTGTTATATTTAAGAAAATATTTAACAAATTTAATATTAGTTTCTAATATTTGTTTCTGAGTTAAATTAAATCACATATTCCATATCATCTTACATAAAGTATGAATGTTGCTGTTTCAGATGAAAATACCAGTTCCATTTCAGTGTGCTTCACAGAAAGAGTTCATGTCCTACTGTAACCTCAGTCTCACAGTGCTTCAGGGAAAATTCAGTCCATCAGCCCTCAAAAACATTTTGACTTGTGGTGAAATATTGATAAAAACGCTTTTAAACAGGTGTTCTGGCTTTATTGTGTGTTTGTGTGCCTTTGCTGACTTTAATTTACTGCATACTCCATCTAACACATGCTCAGTGTCTTTTAATGGAAAAGAATGTGTTCTTTTTCTTGAATAAGTGATGAATGACACTAACAGTAAAATGCTGGTATAGCAGCAAAGCAATTCTATACAAATAAGAATAATTATTTAATTATTATATGATTACTTAATAATTACTTCACTTAACTAATCATAATAATTTTTCCCCAATGGCTACATTTGTTCCATAGCCCTGGGATATAAGAAATTCAGCATTTTTTGGGTTGTTGTTGTTGCATATTATCAGAACTGCTGCCATATTATAGGCCAGAATTCTAGAATTATTTTATTTGGTTGTTTTGCATTTCTAAAATAATTCACACTTGAGTAAAGGTGCTTGGTTGTGACGTGATATGATGGGTTTACAAAGCTGAATTTTGACCTTATTTGAGTCCTCTAGTGTAGAGCAAGCGAAAGCATTTGAGCTAAAATTAACTCACCACTATGTTATTGTCCCTTCAGAACATTCTAGAATTCCACATATTTGATGCTGACAAGTTAACGAAAGATGACTACTGCTCCACCATCCTATTCGACATCAGTAACCTCGCACCTGGACAAAAGCAAACAAAATGCTACATTATTGATGATGAGGTATATCATTTGATCATTTTATTTTATTTCATTTGTGCAAAGTCTTTGAAGTGGAAGAGTTTTGTGTCCATTACTTTAAATCAGTGTATGAAAGTCAAGCATTATAAATGTAGACCTAGTCCCTTTTTGTTTAAGATTTTACATAAATATTTTAAGATTTTATATAAATATGACCTTGTTCAATTGTAAAGGTGCTGCATTAAGAACTGTGAAAAATATGTGATATGTTTCTGTGTTTACTCCAGTGGAGAAGGACATGATGTTAAAACTGCAAGGCGCATATACGGAAGACTTTCAGAAGTGGATACTGATAAAATCTAATTTGAATGGTATGCATATATTTCTTCCAAAATTAAAAGAAAAGCTATCAACTAACTGGAATAATACACTCTTTTAGGGTGAAGTGGATCAGCAACTGATCACAGAGGGCCGGTAAACAATTTGAATGGCTTGTCTCTAATTGCAGAAACAGTTTAAAAAAAGTACTTTTGCATGTGATCCATCAGCCAAACCTGAATGATTTTAATTGTGTAATTGATTGTAGTTAAATGAGACAAAGCATTGTAAACCAGTCTGATTCCAGTCATCTCTCAAAATAATTGTGTGTGTGTGTGCGTTTTGAAGTTCTGTTGAAAAGTTGGATGTACGTCTGGTTTTGATATTCCAATGGAAGAAAAAAAAATTATTGTAAAGAGACAAAAAGTAATGTCACGAGCTTTTCAGTAAGCTTTGAATCTCAGCTCTGCACCTGAACCCAGAAAGGCAAGAAAACAAACACAAACTTGAGTATAAACACATTCAACAGAAACACTTCCTGGCAGTGTCACCTGACATATTTTTAATAATGTTCCCATCAATTTTAATTTCATTTATATATATATATATATATATTTTAAATAAATGTATTTATTTATATTTCTAGAATTTTGTTTATACAACACAGAAATATATTTTCTGTAATGTATGAGAATTCCAATACATTATGTAGAAGAATAACAAAATAAAACTATTTGCAGTACAAACCAGTTTTTATAATTGAAACAAGGATAAGAAATACCAGTTTGCAATATCAACCATTGTAACAGCTGAGAATAACTGGAAACAGATAGCACTATAAGATTTGCACATTCAACTTTCAAATTGCCCTCAGGTCTTACGATAAACATAAAGTGGATATGGCATGTCTTGTTCTGACAGATGCTTGTTTGATTCATTTATGAAATATATATACATATTGATATATAAGATTGATGTGACTTTCCAGGTCCCTTTGGTGGCTGTGGTGTGTTCTGGCTCGGGACCAGAGCGATGATGTGTGGCACATTTGGAGGCCTAAGAGCTCTGCGGACACTCCAACTTCTTGATACAGTCAACTACATCACAGGGATTTCTGGCTCCACCTGGTGAGTATAAGGAGCATATCTAAATCAGTGCTTCATCAGGCTTAGCTTCAAAACTCAGATTTTACATCAGATGTGTCATTAAACATCAAACCTTCTTTAATTGTCTCTTTATTGTGAGGTTAAGTAGTCAGAAAATGAGATCTCTAAAAGTGTGTTCAGCATATTTCCCCCTGAGCAGCTATGGCACTGCAAAGAGAAGAAGGAAGAGAGAAAGAAGGATAACTATCTCTTGTCAATATGTGGGGTCTGGCTATAGAATTTAACATCCAAGGGAAGGTACTGACCCATGACAGCACAGAGACATAATACATTTTTAAGCGTAAATAAATGCAGACAAGCTTCTCAATCAGAAACTTCATCAATTCTTCTCTTACTCAGAAAAAGAATGGGAATACTATCTGACCAGCAGATGGCACTGTCAAAAGGCCAGAAAGCTCTTCCCATCTACACAGCTCTCAACATGAAGAATGGCAAGACAGGATCCACCATAGAGACAGATAAGAATTGATTTTAATTGACTTTGGCTGGTTTAATTTGCCTGCTACTTCCTGTCTTACAAGATAAAGTTCCATTAGGGTTAATAAGCTAATTATAATTGTTCCTCAATGGATCAATTGTAGCTCTTTGTATTGAGAGCAACTAAAAGAGCTTACTGTAGACATGTTGTCCATGTTTCTCTTTACTCTTTTCTCATTCAGAATGGTTCATGAGTTCACCCCATAAGAGGTGGGATTTACCAAGTATGGTGCCTTTATACCTGCACAGAACTTTGAGAGTGAATATTACCTAGGTCATATTGTCAAGAAACTCCCACAATCTGGAATTGACTCTTTATTGGGTAAATATATTTTAATACTACAAAGGTTTTTTTGTGTTACATATAATGACTGGCAGTTTTATTCATATTATTCAACACATAACATGACATTAATTACATAAAAGAGCACTTAAGTTTCCTTAAAGATAGTAGACTTACATTACTTTCATAACACGCTTAAGTACACTGCACTCTGTAATGATCTCAAATTAAATGTTTTACTTTATATTTTAAATCTTTAATTTGTTTTATATTATATTGTCATGCTTTAGTACAACTGTTTTGAAGTGCTGACTAACAAGCACATGTAAAATACTTGATTATTTTAAATGAGCTGTTTTTATTTGATATTACTTTTAATATAATTTAAATGTTAAAAGTTTTAACATAATCATTATGTGTAAATATTAGATACATGACACAAGTGTCAGTAGAAATTACATTAAAGTATATTTAAATTTGTCATAAATGCTTGTCCGTAAATTTGGGATTACACTTTAACCATATTTTAAAGACAACAGTAGAAAAAAAATAAAACATGCAATCAAGTGTCTAAAAACATTAGTACCTTAAGGGTACATATTACTACTCTAAGATACTAATCATCAGAATAAAAGCAAGTTAAACATTTTTCTCAGTTTTTCAAATTGCAAATATTCAGTTTTTTTCTGTAGACACAGATGACAAACCATCAGCGTCATACACACTTCAGGTCAACCCTATGACTGTTTTGGCAAAATTTCATTCTGATTTGGCCCCATTATCAGCCGAGTGTTTAACTTCCTTAGAGGCTTCCACCTGCACAGGAACTACAGTGAGAACTGTGGATTCACCACATGGAAGGGTCAGAACATCATTTATGATGTGAAGTCGAGCCTAATTAATACCATTGATTCAGGTGTATCAACCTGGGAAAGGATTAATTATAAAGTGGACTTTCTGCAGACACACATCCAGATGTCTTCCCAAACTCCCTGACACCAACTGACACCACACCAGCTGAGTACAATTTTACCAATTAAAATGTTTTGTCAACTTTATTTCTACTAAAAGCAGTTGTGTTTGTCTGTTTGTGTGGCAGGAGTGAAGAGAGAAGGTAAGGCGGAGATGAAGGATGGAGATTTTGATTTTGACTTCCTTTTACACTGAAATGCTTTCCGTTTACACTGAAAATTCACGCACATCCACATATATATATATATATATATATATATATATATATATATATATGTGTGTGTGTGTGTGTGTGTGTGTGTACACAAATAATGCATGTTTTTCTCATCTGAACTTTATACGTTAGTAAATGTTATTGTTTATGTATGCGCGAGTGTTTCATGGATGTGTATGCGCGCATCGAGTTTATATGTATGTGCGAGTGTCTGTAGGTGTACAGTATGTATGATTTCATATTAGTTTTCACGTGTATTTAATGCATGTATTTTTGAACATCCAGTAGTATGCATGTATATGTGAGTAATTTATAGGTGTATATGAACGTGTTTTATGTATGTATTGATAAGCCAAGTTTGATTTAAATCCTACACGGCGCCTCATACATTTCAGCTGTTCTGTAAACAAAAACTCAGAGTTTCCCATCTCAGGGTAAGTCAACTCAGAGTTAAAGTTTAAACTCAGAGTTGGTTGAACCTCCTTAGTGAAATGGGCCCCAGAGCTGCATTTATTTCAAAATATATATAAATTTTAAATTTACTGATTAAAATAATTGTTTTCTATTATAATATATTTTAAAATGTAATTTATTTCTAGGATGGCAAAGCTGCAGTTTCAGTAGAGTCTTTAGTGCCACATGATCCTTCAGAAATCACTCTAATGCTGATTTGGTGCTCAAGAAACATTTATTATTATACATTTTTTGAAACAGTTGTGCTGCTCAATATTTTTGTGATAACTGTGATAGATTTTTTTCAGGATAATTTAATAGGAACAAAATGTCCCCACTTATGATCAATTTAATGCATCCACCTAATAAAGGTATATACTGTATGTATATATATATATATATATATATATATATATATATATATATATATATATATATATATATACTCACTAACCCCAAACTTTTGAACAGTAAGCTGATGAAGATGAACAGAGCAGCAGAACATTGGTCTAAGGTTCATGCTATGCTCGCTTACACTTTTGCCCTGATGGACCTGGCTGCCTTCATTGGTTCACTTAAGACCAGCACTTCCTCCAATGTCAATGACTGTTGTGCTATTGCAAGCCCCCCCCCCCCCCCCCCCCCTCCTGGTTTTAACACAGACAAAAGAGCATTCTTATGGAGTTGAATGATAGGGCCTTATATATATATAAGTAAAAAGAGAAGAAAAAAAGTCTAATGAGCTTCCAGGATGTCACCTTTACTTTTTCTAATTTAAAAGAGTCCACACCAAACAAAGTATGGAATGTTGTTGGCATGCAGCCATTGATAACAAATGTATTTTTAGCCAGAGTTTTGTTTTTGACATACTTACAGTTTTAAACACAAGGCACCAACAAATATTTTATCAGGGTGTGAAGGGCTGGAGATAAACAAGTTTCACAGGTTTACTGTGTTATATTTAAGAAAATATTTAACAAATTTAATATTAGTTTCTAATATTTGTTTCTGAGTTAAATTAAATCACATATTCCATATCATCTTACATAAAGTATGAATGTTGCTGTTTCAGATGAAAATACCAGTTCCATTTCAGTGTGCTTCACAGAAAGAGTTCATGTCCTACTGTAACCTCAGTCTCACAGTGCTTCAGGGAAAATTCAGTCCATCAGCCCTCAAAAACATTTTGACTTGTGGTGAAATATTGATAAAAACGCTTTTAAACAGGTGTTCTGGCTTTATTGTGTGTTTGTGTGCCTTTGCTGACTTTAATTTACTGCATACTCCATCTAACACATGCTCAGTGTCTTTTAATGGAAAAGAATGTGTTCTTTTTCTTGAATAAGTGATGAATGACACTAACAGTAAAATGCTGGTATAGCAGCAAAGCAATTCTATACAAATAAGAATAATTATTTAATTATTATATGATTACTTAATAATTACTTCACTTAACTAATCATAATAATTTTTCCCCAATGGCTACATTTGTTCCATAGCCCTGGGATATAAGAAATTCAGCATTTTTTGGGTTGTTGTTGTTGCATATTATCAGAACTGCTGCCATATTATAGGCCAGAATTCTAGAATTATTTTATTTGGTTGTTTTGCATTTCTAAAATAATTCACACTTGAGTAAAGGTGCTTGGTTGTGACGTGATATGATGGGTTTACAAAGCTGAATTTTGACCTTATTTGAGTCCTCTAGTGTAGAGCAAGAGAAAGCATTTGAGCTAAAATTAACTCACCACTATGTTATTGTCCCTTTAGAACATTCTAGAATTCCACATATTTGATGCTGACAAGTTAACGAAAGATGACTACTGCTCCACCATCCTATTCGACATCAGTAACCTCGCACCTGGACAAAAGCAAACAAAATGCTACATTATTGATGATGAGGTATATCATTTGATCATTTTATTTTATTTCATTTGTGCAAAGTCTTTGAAGTGGAAGAGTTTTGTGTCCATTACTTTAAATCAGTGTATGAAAGTCAAGCATTATAAATGTAGACCTAGTCCCTTTTTGTTTAAGATTTTACATAAATATTTTAAGATTTTATATAAATATGACCTTGTTCAATTGTAAAGGTGCTGCATTAAGAACTGTGAAAAATATGTGATATGTTTCTGTGTTTACTCCAGTGGAGAAGGACATGATGTTAAAACTGCAAGGCGCATATACGGAAGACTTTCAGAAGTGGATACTGATAAAATCTAATTTGAATGGTATGCATATATTTCTTCCAAAATTAAAAGAAAAGCTATCAACTAACTGGAATAATACACTCTTTTAGGGTGAAGTGGATCAGCAACTGATCACAGAGGGCCGGTAAACAATTTGAATGGCTTGTCTCTAATTGCAGAAACAGTTTAAAAAAAGTACTTTTGCATGTGATCCATCAGCCAAACCTGAATGATTTTAATTGTGTAATTGATTGTAGTTAAATGAGACAAAGCATTGTAAACCAGTCTGATTCCAGTCATCTCTCAAAATAATTGTGTGTGTGTGTGCGTTTTGAAGTTCTGTTGAAAAGTTGGATGTACGTCTGGTTTTGATATTCCAATGGAAGAAAAAAAAATTATTGTAAAGAGACAAAAAGTAATGTCACGAGCTTTTCAGTAAGCTTTGAATCTCAGCTCTGCACCTGAACCCAGAAAGGCAAGAAAACAAACACAAACTTGAGTATAAACACATTCAACAGAAACACTTCCTGGCAGTGTCACCTGACATATTTTTAATAATGTTCCCATCAATTTTAATTTCATTTATATATATATATATATATATTTTAAATAAATGTATTTATTTATATTTCTAGAATTTTGTTTATACAACACAGAAATATATTTTCTGTAATGTATGAGAATTCCAATACATTATGTAGAAGAATAACAAAATAAAACTATTTGCAGTACAAACCAGTTTTTATAATTGAAACAAGGATAAGAAATACCAGTTTGCAATATCAACCATTGTAACAGCTGAGAATAACTGGAAACAGATAGCACTATAAGATTTGCACATTCAACTTTCAAATTGCCCTCAGGTCTTACGATAAACATAAAGTGGATATGGCATGTCTTGTTCTGACAGATGCTTGTTTGATTCATTTATGAAATATATATACATATTGATATATAAGATTGATGTGACTTTCCAGGTCCCTTTGGTGGCTGTGGTGTGTTCTGGCTCGGGACCAGAGCGATGATGTGTGGCACATTTGGAGGCCTAAGAGCTCTGCGGACACTCCAACTTCTTGATACAGTCAACTACATCACAGGGATTTCTGGCTCCACCTGGTGAGTATAAGGAGCATATCTAAATCAGTGCTTCATCAGGCTTAGCTTCAAAACTCAGATTTTACATCAGATGTGTCATTAAACATCAAACCTTCTTTAATTGTCTCTTTATTGTGAGGTTAAGTAGTCAGAAAATGAGATCTCTAAAAGTGTGTTCAGCATATTTCCCCCTGAGCAGCTATGGCACTGCAAAGAGAAGAAGGAAGAGAGAAAGAAGGATAACTATCTCTTGTCAATATGTGGGGTCTGGCTATAGAATTTAACATCCAAGGGAAGGTACTGACCCATGACAGCACAGAGACATAATACATTTTTAAGCGTAAATAAATGCAGACAAGCTTCTCAATCAGAAACTTCATCAATTCTTCTCTTACTCAGAAAAAGAATGGGAATACTATCTGACCAGCAGATGGCACTGTCAAAAGGCCAGAAAGCTCTTCCCATCTACACAGCTCTCAACATGAAGAATGGCAAGACAGGATCCACCATAGAGACAGATAAGAATTGATTTTAATTGACTTTGGCTGGTTTAATTTGCCTGCTACTTCCTGTCTTACAAGATAAAGTTCCATTAGGGTTAATAAGCTAATTATAATTGTTCCTCAATGGATCAATTGTAGCTCTTTGTATTGAGAGCAACTAAAAGAGCTTACTGTAGACATGTTGTCCATGTTTCTCTTTACTCTTTTCTCATTCAGAATGGTTCATGAGTTCACCCCATAAGAGGTGGGATTTACCAAGTATGGTGCCTTTATACCTGCACAGAACTTTGAGAGTGAATATTACCTAGGTCATATTGTCAAGAAACTCCCACAATCTGGAATTGACTCTTTATTGGGTAAATATATTTTAATACTACAAAGGTTTTTTTGTGTTACATATAATGACTGGCAGTTTTATTCATATTATTCAACACATAACATGACATTAATTACATAAAAGAGCACTTAAGTTTCCTTAAAGATAGTAGACTTACATTACTTTCATAACACGCTTAAGTACACTGCACTCTGTAATGATCTCAAATTAAATGTTTTACTTTATATTTTAAATCTTTAATTTGTTTTATATTATATTGTCATGCTTTAGTACAACTGTTTTGAAGTGCTGACTAACAAGCACATGTAAAATACTTGATTATTTTAAATGAGCTGTTTTTATTTGATATTACTTTTAATATAATTTAAATGTTAAAAGTTTTAACATAATCATTATGTGTAAATATTAGATACATGACACAAGTGTCAGTAGAAATTACATTAAAGTATATTTAAATTTGTCATAAATGCTTGTCCGTAAATTTGGGATTACACTTTAACCATATTTTAAAGACAACAGTAGAAAAAAAATAAAACATGCAATCAAGTGTCTAAAAACATTAGTACCTTAAGGGTACATATTACTACTCTAAGATACTAATCATCAGAATAAAAGCAAGTTAAACATTTTTCTCAGTTTTTCAAATTGCAAATATTCAGTTTTTTTCTGTAGACACAGATGACAAACCATCAGCGTCATACACACTTCAGGTCAACCCTATGACTGTTTTGGCAAAATTTCATTCTGATTTGGCCCCATTATCAGCCGAGTGTTTAACTTCCTTAGAGGCTTCCACCTGCACAGGAACTACAGTGAGAACTGTGGATTCACCACATGGAAGGGTCAGAACATCATTTATGATGTGAAGTCGAGCCTAATTAATACCATTGATTCAGGTGTATCAACCTGGGAAAGGATTAATTATAAAGTGGACTTTCTGCAGACACACATCCAGATGTCTTCCCAAACTCCCTGACACCAACTGACACCACACCAGCTGAGTACAATTTTACCAATTAAAATGTTTTGTCAACTTTATTTCTACTAAAAGCAGTTGTGTTTGTCTGTTTGTGTGGCAGGAGTGAAGAGAGAAGGTAAGGCGGAGATGAAGGATGGAGATTTTGATTTTGACTTCCTTTTACACTGAAATGCTTTCCGTTTACACTGAAAATTCACGCACATCCACATATATATATATATATATATATATATATATATATATATATATATGTGTGTGTGTGTGTGTGTGTGTGTGTGTACACAAATAATGCATGTTTTTCTCATCTGAACTTTATACGTTAGTAAATGTTATTGTTTATGTATGCGCGAGTGTTTCATGGATGTGTATGCGCGCATCGAGTTTATATGTATGTGCGAGTGTCTGTAGGTGTACAGTATGTATGATTTCATATTAGTTTTCACGTGTATTTAATGCATGTATTTTTGAACATCCAGTAGTATGCATGTATATGTGAGTAATTTATAGGTGTATATGAACGTGTTTTATGTATGTATTGATAAGCCAAGTTTGATTTAAATCCTACACGGCGCCTCATACATTTCAGCTGTTCTGTAAACAAAAACTCAGAGTTTCCCATCTCAGGGTAAGTCAACTCAGAGTTAAAGTTTAAACTCAGAGTTGGTTGAACCTCCTTAGTGAAATGGGCCCCAGAGCTGCATTTATTTCAAAATATATATAAATTTTAAATTTACTGATTAAAATAATTGTTTTCTATTATAATATATTTTAAAATGTAATTTATTTCTAGGATGGCAAAGCTGCAGTTTCAGTAGAGTCTTTAGTGCCACATGATCCTTCAGAAATCACTCTAATGCTGATTTGGTGCTCAAGAAACATTTATTATTATACATTTTTTGAAACAGTTGTGCTGCTCAATATTTTTGTGATAACTGTGATAGATTTTTTTCAGGATAATTTAATAGGAACAAAATGTCCCCACTTATGATCAATTTAATGCATCCACCTAATAAAGGTATATACTGTATGTATATATATATATATATATATATATATATATATATATATATATATATATATATATATATATATACTCACTAACCCCAAACTTTTGAACAGTAAGCTGATGAAGATGAACAGAGCAGCAGAACATTGGTCTAAGGTTCATGCTATGCTCGCTTACACTTTTGCCCTGATGGACCTGGCTGCCTTCATTGGTTCACTTAAGACCAGCACTTCCTCCAATGTCAATGACTGTTGTGCTATTGCAAGCCCCCCCCCCCCCCCCCCCCCTCCTGGTTTTAACACTCCTCTGGTTTGTTTGACTGGAATTATTAGAGTCTCTCAGGACATTGCCGTTATCTGTCACAATTTGCTCAAAAGGAGTGACATTGACACACAATATGACTAAAAAGACATGTTTTATTAATCACCAATGGGAAAAGCACCTGTGTGTGCTGTTTTGTTACATAAATTTTTTTTTATTTGGATTTGTTTATTTATTAATTTTTTTGTACAAATATCAGTGAACTCTTGAAGTCTTTTGCCTCAGTTTGAACCGTAGACATTATATTGCATAAATACATTTAATATAAAATTTTACTTTTTATATTTCATTATTCATAAAGATTTTTAGGCTAAATTGTACTCTTTGGAGTAGAAAGATGAGACCAAAAGCAACTGAAATTGTGCTCACAACAGGCAATGCACTTTCTCACACATCAGCAGTATAAATTAATTTTTCACATTGCCAAATGAAATATGGACGATGGCTAAAAGTTGTTGAGTCATTTGGTTTCCATTACACATATTCTGACTCATGCTGAGATTCATTCTCTGTGCATGTGTGTTGCTGCAACGCCTTTTGCAAAAAAATAGAGGCCAAAGAGAAAATAATTCTGACATTATGTCAAGTCAGACTGACGATGCAGGGTGTAAATATGACTTTTCATCATTGTTTAACTCACATGATTTCACACCCAGAGCTGAGATATTTTTAGAGATATTTCTTTTTACATCTTTCATATAAACATCCACCACAGAAGAGTGTTGTGATATGTTTAATATTACACTTTCTAAACAAACACTAAAGCTGTGATCTATTTGAGCTATGAGACTGTAGTAAAATGTATTTTTAATGCTAAAATAATTAAATTAAAGAAAAACAATACAAAAGGCAAAGTTTAAGCAAATAGCAGAGGACAACAAAAACAACAACAACACTACAACAAAAAAACATTCTAAGCCATGAGATTTGTTTATTTTTTTCCTGTGGGAAAATTATGATCACAAAGTAGCTTTGATTGAACAGATCCTGAAAATCTCACACATGTCCAAGTTTGTTTTATGTTTAGATTAAAAGGAAATAGCAGACTATTTTCCCAAAAGCAATTTGTGATGATAAAAAACCATGTGAGAACTGAATGGATTTGAATTTGAGTTGGAGCATCATCTGAGTTTTGTGTTTGGAAACAGCAGTGGTGTTGCTATAAATTGCAGCAATCCAGCTTCATTACAAAAAAATATTTACTTAATCAGCATTTTTGCCTTGTATTTGAATAATATTCTCCCACTTTTAAAATTGCATAAGACATTACAAATTGTTTTCAGAGAACGTATCTTGAACTGTTAGTTTTTTTAATTCACACTAGCAATGTTTTCTTTCTTCATGACAAGACAAAACCAATAAAACCCATTACAAACGAGGCATTTTTTTGCATCCAGTGGGGACATAATTACAGATTATAATGACTTATACTGTCTTTTTATGCATTGTGTTGCGTATCGCGCCATGTAAACATAAAATCATGTCTGCATTTGTGATCTGAGAAACGACAAACAAGATACTCTACACTTCTCTCAACTCGAGTTTGAATCATCAGTGGCAAACTCTTTAAATATGTAATTGTACTTACAGACTGTACGTCAGAAGCGCCAGACTGTCCTTGCAAAGTTGGAATTGCCCCAATTTATAGAAACAGCCTTTGCACAGAAGTCTTGTAGGCTTCTGGTTCAGGAAACAGTCCTCATCCTTCATAAAAATGCACTGCACACATCTGAATATTTGGGTTGAACTGTTCTTGAAAAGTGTTGTAAATACAACTTAGCTATGGAAGCGTATGGGTAGCAATATTCAATTTGGGATGTAATATGCAAAATGACAATGCAATATATAAAATGACAATGCATTTCAGTATTTACATTTACATTTTACAATACATTTGTGCAACGTTTGGTGCAAAATGAAAATGAAAATTAAATTACATAATTTTCATTTGCCATTTCATACACCAGTTTTAATATGTAAAATGAAAACTAATTTTAACGCTTTATAAGTTGCAAAATGAAAATGAAAATGTATTACAGAAATTATTAGATATGTATAACATGTTCAAGCAAAAACTGTGGCAAAATTATCATTTAAATGCTATTTTTCTTAAATGCATTAACACTCACAGCCAAGACACATACGATTGCATTTTCATTCAGTGTCCCGCAATGAATGTAGCAAAATTCAATGTGCACATTGAAAATGCATTCCAAGCCGATCACGTGGATCAACATCCATTCATGACTTCAGGTTGCTGGATACATTATGGAAATGCATGCATGCATAATATTTTAAACAGCAGGGTTACCGTGCTCTGATAGTAATAATCAAGCATTTAATTTAATGTATAGGACTGAATAATTATACCATTATTAACCCATGACCCAGTTTTGTGGTTCCCTTTCAAGAGAGTTCAGAATTACACTGAGGTCAGTAAAGCTGATTTGTACACAAAAGGTGACAAAAAGAAAGAGTCTGAACAGAGGAAAGTATTGTGAAGTCATAAAATGCTGTGGATTTCTGACCCATGAACGGGGGTTCATTTTCTTTTCCACAACTCATCACTCTTTCACAGCGGTGGCGTTTTGTGTGGACAGGAAAAAGTGATTTTGGTTTGAGATGAGCATTTGGCCTCCTGGCCTTCTGGTTTGATGGAAAACTGCAGCAGTTATGATGACTGGGGAAACGAAAGCTAAGTCTCATCTGAGGATGGAACTACATAAATGAAGAAAGAATGGAAATTAAGATGAGACTATGAGGTGGTGGATGTCGGGTTGGGTGAAAGAAATGAGGGTAGTGGGATGCTAAACAATTATTTAAAAAAAAAAGAAGATGGGGAAGGGAATGGAGACCTCAAAAGAGGGAGGGTCAAAAGATAATGTGTGGTGTCAGTGTAAAGCTTATCAGTTTTTGAACTGACAGTCAAAGCCAGAGGGGTTATTTCTCTCTAGAACACAGACATCTCTGTGACCTTTCAACTTCTCATTGCTCAGTGAACTGTTCTTTCATATATTCCCCTAATATGGACATTTCATGCTTAGCAGAAATGTGGTATCTGACATCTCACAGATGGGATGCATCCTGGTATAGCCTGTGTTTATCAAAATGTGAGACTAAAAATCCAAATCATAAACAGCGACAATTAGCTGTGTTAAAGACGATAGATTGTTTTATGTTTTTACTAACTGATCATTTAATGTCCCCTCTCTGTCTTTCTCTGAAAGGACATTATTTTTTACCTTTCTGAAGCAAAAGGTTTTGTGCCAACTCTTTGCTCTTCCCATAGACAAATATAAACATATATTACATTTCTAAATTGGCATATGTAGGCATGGGCGACATGAGGAAACACCCAAGTCAGCATCTTGCTGGTGGCGGCACAGTGCCCGGACAAGAAGAAAAATGGAATGAGGGATTGGCTTTTTATACTGCTCATATGCACGTCAATATTATGTCACCTTGTAGGTCAGTTAACCTGGGGTACTGATTGAACTGCTTTAGTAGTTTTAATAATAATGTATTTGCAATGACTACACTAAAGTGATTTTTACATTTGATTAGGTACTATTTGTTTTTCTTACTATTTGTTTTTCTTAATGTACTTATTCTTATATTATATTTGTTCTATACTGTTTATTTGCATCTTTGTTACAATTTTAATAGAATTGTTCTCAAAATTGACTTTGCTGACTCTATGCACTTTAAACAGGTGTAGCACAGTCCTTTATTGGTCGATTCCAAAAAATCACACATCATTTTGAATTTTTATTTTTATTATTTTTATATAAAACTCATTTTTGGAAAATGTGCTCGTTGCGACTCATTTTGCCAGCACAGGTCACATATAAACATAGAGATTTATTGTATATACTGTATATTGTATATTGATAAATAATGTGCAAAGCAGTTTCTATTCTTGCTATTGCTGAGTGCATCTATTTTAGAAATCTTATTTTGCTCATCCTTTATCCACTGCATACTTAAGATCTCCTTATAGATTCCCAATAATAGTGCCACTGTTATGATCTTTCATTTTGTGAGGTACTTCATTGGAGTATGTTTTGGATTTTTTGTCTTATTTCTTTCTTATCAGTTTCTGAATATGTTGATGGAGAATCCATTCATTCTTTCCTCCTCTCATATACAGAGGCTAGCATATAACTCCAAAGCATAACCAAACTTTCCCCATTCTTAGTTATTGGCATTTGGTTTTCTTCACATTCTTTTCCTTTTCATAAACCCCTAAACCTTCCTGCATATCCTTTGTATTGATGTGGGGATTACACAGTCCTGTTCTTGATAAGAAGTTCTACTTCCTCTGCCATATTTTATGTTGACTTGAAAATTTCCCTTTTAAAGACCCTTACTTTAATTACATTACAAACCGTAAAAACTGCAGGCAGGAAGCATATAGATGGGCTTTCTCTGCTTTGTACAAGTCTGTTTTTGCTCCTTAGAGGAGCCCATGGTTTTTGAGCATATCCGAAACCCCTGAAGGGACTCAAACTTACAGTATCCATTAAGCTCTGGAATTGTCATCACCTGACTTAGATCAAGGGCAAAAAAAAGTCAATTAAGTTCTGAGACCTTGCAAAAAAAAAAAAAAAAAAGGAACAAAGAAAAAGAATGGCCGACTTTTAACACATAATATAATGTTTACTGAACAATATAAAATGTATAAAGTTTGTATTTTAAGTTTGTCATTTGAAGAAGTTAACAGTTTCACCTAAAACATGACCATAAAATAGGAAAAAAATATAATATTAATCAAAAATAAATAGAATAGAAATAATAAAATAAATTACACAAACACACAGATATATATATATAACATTTATTTCATATTAATTAACCACTGATGAAGTATAGTATGACTGAAGTTATATTCTTGCTTTATGTAGTGCTTATATAGTGTATTTGCCTGCATATTGGTCCTTGAAACATTTTAACCCTTACCTTTTCTTTACTCCTTCGTAGTGACAGCACACAGGAATGTTTTCTGGAATATCGATGAACTGTTCCACTCCAGCTGTGCATACATTCTCAGCTCTTTGTCTTCACCATGCCCTGAAAAATGAAGAGAGGATGGCGCAGGGTTATCTTTAAAAACACACTTCTGCTAATGTTCTATGGCATCTGTCACTGCTGTGACCAAACAAAACTATTTTTTCAAAAGGAAAGAAAGTATAATTGTTGTATGGAAGAACATATAATTTTTGCATTTTATTATATGGCTCTCTAGAATAGTTGACTCTGATTAGTCAGATGCAGCATTCAGTGGTTAAATATTTCATAATCTGTCATCCACAGCAAAGTATACAGACAATCAGTTACTAGAGAGAAGTGAAACAGTATTTTCAACACTAGACTGAGATTTTACGAAATGCTGTAATATGGTGTATAGTTTTTGAAACAAAGAGCTTTCTGCTTTTCAAGCTCCCAGACAAATCTTCCATCTGAGATCTGTAAGACTCACCAGAAACAATGGATGAATGATAAATAAAACACTTTTTTATTGAAATTAACCTCTTTTGTACATATAAACAGTGATTTGGTAAGGAAATAGTATGGGTAACTTAACTGAATGTACAGTATACAGTATGTTGCAGTCTTTGAATGATGCAGGAAACATGTAGAATGCTAAAACAATATTATGGTCATGCATTTACAGGAGTAAAAATATAGGCTGGTTTGTTCAGGTAACATTTGAAAAGAGTGGGCTGCCTGCCTGATGAAAAATGAGAGAGAGAAGACCTGAATGAAATATCAAAGTTAATTGACTTGATTAACATCATCAACTTCATCAAGGCATGCAGGTTTTCCCAGAGTAGAGTGGCGAGTTGATCAGCATTCAGATGAGATGTTTATATACACAACTCACCCATCCATGAAATTACACATGCCTCCGTCATAAATATGGATGAAGAGCATTTGGCTTATTCAAAGAACATTTTCAATCAAAAAAGAAAGAAAGAAAAAAATCTTCTTTCTTAGAGACAAGCGCTTTGGTAGTGATCCCATGATATAGTTCAGACAAAAACGATTGCTTGCTTTAGATTTGTTGTGTTGCTTTCCCAGTGCTAAATCTCCCACAGTCCCTTAGGGTTTCAAACATATCAAGTGATTTAGACTGAATGTGGAAAGAATTTCATAGATATCAAGCCTTGGACAACAGCCCTCTTTTATCTTATCACAAAATTACCAAGAGCAACGTTTAAAAGCAGTTAAAAACATCTTTATTTAATCATTATCATAATTTTGCTATACTATCCTGTATTTTATTAACCACTTGAGGATGCTTGAAAGAATCTGTTCTTTTGTTCTTTGCTGAAACCCTGCAGTTTGTTTCAATGTGTCTTAAGAGATTTTACTCAGCATGTTTTCAGAAGAAAGGGAGAGAAGGGGAGAATCTATGTGAAAACATCTCCACAGTCTCTTAAACAGATGTCCATCAAGTGCATAGTGAGTATAAAGTCCACACTCTTATAAATAATGGTCCTTTACTGGCATCTGTGCTTCTGTGAAGAGACTTTAGCATCCATGGAAACTTTCCACTGCATTAAAGCTTCTTTATAGTGGAATTTTTTATTATTATTATTATTATTAAAATGCTCTTCACATTATGAAAAAATATGGTTCTTGTCTATCTCTCTATGACAAATCATTTTATTTGCTTTGACCACCATTATCCAACACATACCCTGTAATCAATTTCATCTGTTTCTGCATCAAGACAAGACCCAGTAGTTCAATCTCTGATTCTGAGTTGAGAACAGACCATTGAACAAACATGCGGATGTGACAGTGTTAGTCAAATCCCATTTGTTATAGTGAATTCAATTTTGATTACCCAGAGGGCAGCTCTCTTTGAAGAGGTGGGCTGCTGGCACTGATGGCGACACGGAGAGATAGACAGAGAGCAAGAGAGAGAGCGATTAGCTCTGAGACATGGCATCGGAATCTAGAGCATCCTGCTGCAACAAACACACCAAGTGTAGCAAGTTTCTGAAATATGAGAAAGCTAAGCCTACAGAGCAGTGTTCAAAATATATACAAATAATTCTGAGGTTCTCAAAAAGTAGAAATTTTATGGAAATTATAGATAGTTGCATCACAGGAGTAATGGTCTGTTTTAGGATTTAAGTTTGAACTCCTGACTCATTTTCCAGTCTTTGTCACAGCAGCACACTGTTGTGCTATTGCTACACATTCACTCTATTGCAAAATATCAGGGGACTGATGGAAAGAGAATCCTGTTAGTGTCTATACACATATTTGAAAATGATTGCTACATACATTATGTATCATGCTTTCATAGAAACAAGCTAGTCAACGATTGGCCAATTTTAGAAAAAATTACTTAATTTCTCTAGAATTTCTAGCATTGAGTGAATATATCGAGGGTGTTTCCTGACACAGCATTGTACCATTCCAGTGAAAAAAGAAGTTTCTTGCTAAATAAGCAATTTGACAACTTATGTGTTGGTGAATTTGTCAATGATGAATTTGTTAATGAGTCAATAACATGATCCAAGGTCCCATATCAAAGGTCCATCATTCAAACTCAACAGATTAATTGATTTTAAAATGATGTTTCTTGTCAAATTAATTTATTTGATTAGTAATTTAATATGCAGGATAACACTCTACGTCACAGTCATTATCAAACATCTGGTCATTATCTGCTCATATAAATAACTAAATAAATAAATAAACCCTGATAAAATTCTAATTGCCCTAACAGGGTTTATTTTTTGAGCTGAAACTTAGACTTTATAGGCTTTTTATGTAAATAATGTAAAATATTTTTTTAACATCTTATTAAAAACATCCATCCTATAAATACCACTCAAACCACTATAACACATTTTTAACATCCTTCAAATTGAGGTTTATATAATTGTAAATACAATACAGCTAAATATATTTTGTGGAGACTGACTCTTGGTTAATGTCTTACCTGACAAACTGCAAAGCCTGCTGTCTGAGTGCTAGAAAACCAATTAATCAATTTTGAACCAATCAATAACAACTATGTAATGACTTCTGTTCAAACTGCTCTTGCTTATTTTCACCACTGATTTATTCTGGCAGCTCTACTGCAGTGAATTCATCTTGTATAATCATTCAGTTTATTTCCCATTGGAAAAAGTATCTTTGGTCTGCCGATATGGTTTTACGTTTTTGGTTTTACCATGTGCACAACCACACACAGGCTATCAATCTAAAAGCTCATGGTCCTTTGTGAATCCATCAAAGGGAAGATGAGCAAGGGGGATGTTTATTTTATGTGAATGCATACACACCATCTTGCAGATATATAAAAACAACTAGTGCAATGCAAAGCTGGTTTTCTTTGCCAAAAGCACTTTTCAGATTAACTGAGACTAAACATGACCATCAATTAGAACAAACATGAGGGAGTTTAGACATGATTACTGAAAGGTTTATGTTAAAACACAATAACCATAAATACTAATGAGAGGCAACTATGCCTATATCAGCATTCTCAAGAAATTAAACAATTTTAAAATTTGCTTATACTTCTAATATGAGGTATCTATAGGCTACACATAGTAGCCTACTTAGGCAGATTGTTTAGCGAAATTATCACAATATTCACATTTCAATGGATTCATTGCTATAAAAGAATGCACTGTAAACGATTTCTGTTGTTTTCACAGTATTATTGCTGTATTATCAGAGAAAGCTTACTGTAGAAACAGTTTACAGTAAGTTGCTGTCAATTTTAGAACTTTTGCAGTATTATTGCTGTATTTCCAGCTTTGTCTTACTGTAGAAACTATTTACAGGACAGTTGCTGTCAATTTATGCTATTCTTTGAAAAAAACAATAGAGTGGGAAAATAATTACAGTAATCCTTATATTACTGTTAAATTGATGACAGTAATAATCCAACAGACAAGGAATTTTATTTATTAATTATATATTTATTTATAATGAATTTTATAATACATCGTTTCATAAGGTAACCCATATATTAAAGCATTTAGCATATAGTTAAAAAAAGTTTAATGTTTTATGTGGGTGTTTTTTAATTGCGTATCTTTATGGTTGCCAGATTTTGACACAAAACCAACTAATCTCATAGGTTATAGCCAACAATTTTGTGGGTGGGAGGTAGTTGTACAGATGTAGATGTCAATAATATAGGCTAGGTAAATAGATATAATCGATTCCCATGATTTTTTTATTATTATTATTTTGCTTTCTATTAAACACACTAATTACATAAAGAGCGGAATTGCCTGGCAACCAATCATCTAAACCGTCAGTCCGCACTCATTTTCCAATTCATTTTCTGAGCCTTTGAGGATGAGCAAGACCAACAAGAACCAGTCAGGTGAGATATACAATTTTATTCAATATCTTAAAGATGTGTATTTGTAAAAGTTTCACCCCAAATGTTAAATAATCGGAGGTGAGTTTGATAGTAGTTTGTAACACAAACATTCTAACGTTAACGTTAGACAGTTAATGTTAGCCAAATGCTAATTATCACAAGGTTTGGTGTTAATGTTAGTTAATAATTTCAAGTTTAGAACAAAGTAATCGAAATGTTATATTATACATTTATTAGTATGTGAGTACAACCGATGTAAGTTACACATAAAGTCTGATAGTCCTTCTTCAGACCAGACGTTCACAGGATTTTGCTCACTCGTTTTCATTAACTTCTTCAAGTGCACTAGTTTATTAATATCTGGATACAGCCACTGCCAATGGACTGCGGATAATTTAGTTGTATATTTGATATTGTTTGATAATCATGATAATGGCTATTATAATCCCTGTTTTTTGTCACTTTGGGTGCCAGAGAACACAAAATGCAAATCCAAATTTCAGCAGAGCCATAACAGTGGCAGGATGGTGCAATGTAGAAACAGGGCCCTGAATCCACATGTTGCCAGCTTCATCAAGGAATTCACCAATTATGACTGGCTGAATTATTAGAGTTAGGTAAGACTTTTAAGAACTGATTTAGTAAAGAGGAAATATTAGTCAGTGTAGTTAAAAGTATCAACAAACAAAAATCTAATTTCAATATTTGTTTTTTGCTTTTAATGGGAAATACAAACATTACATTTAAATGTAATCAGGAGAATTTTTACATTAATTGTATCAAGGAAATTCAGAAAGGGGATGCATTGTGAAACGAATATCTCTGTAGGTCTATGCAGTGTTGAATGTTTTTCATTTCTTTCAGCATGTGTGTTGTTCGACATTACAGCGTGCTGATGAGTTAATAAAGAGGTAAGTCATTTTCAGCTATTGAAGAATGCAGTAAAATTCATAAAATTAGAGCGGTTTTAGCTTTGTAACGGATCGAAGATGTCTATGCAGTGTCGAATTTGTTTTTCATTTCTTTCAGCGTGTATGTTGTTCGACATAACAGCGTGCTGATGAGTATCGCTCTTCGGTTAATAAAGAGGTAAGTCATTTTCAAGTCTGTTTATCACATTGATGTCTGTCAAGCTGTTGTGCAACTAAATTTTTGTGTTTTGTTCTCTATAGGGAGCAAAAACCTGGGATCTGCATTGGCCCTGTCAAGTCTGGAGAGTGTTTTTGCCGTTTAATGAATTAAATTGTAATAAAAGTTACTCATTCATGTTTTATGTTTTAGACCAACATTTCGCTCTACTAGGCTATTCTGTTTTATTTTTAATCTCAAGTAGATCTAGTTCATATACAGCTGCGATTGGTGGGAGTAGGCTACATCACATCAGCTATAGCTATATTCCCACCCCCTCCACTGACTGAACCCCTGCTGAACGAGAGAGAGAGAGAGCGAGAGAGAGAGAGAGAGAGAGAGAGAGAGAGAGAGAGAGAGAGAGAGAGAGAGAGAGACATTGTGATTGAACAGAGACAGAAAGGCTTTCATCAACTCAGTCGCTCAAAGTTCTCTGTATCGCGGTCCTCTTTTACCGTTATCAAATCCCAACAGAAGCGTTCATTGGAATATTAAAACTGGACAAGTTGTCAAGGTAAGTTTTATACACCAGTAATATGAAGGTTTATTTGATAAGAATGTTCGAGGGTTTACACTGATCAGGCTAATTGGATGTACCACATTAGATGACAGAGGGGTTTTATATAGCGACGCTCCGCCTGACACTGACTGGATGTTAAAGCGTCAAAAAGATGATTTCTAAAACTAGTGCATTGAGAAGCGCTTCATAAATAGCGTCTCTCATCAGGATTTTCACACGCACAATGTTTCATTCAGATCGATGGGATGCTGCTGTGACAGAAGCTCTGTGCCTCAGTTCATCGGCATTATTACCCTTACAAACATTTACCATGGTAACCACAGTTTACGCAGAGATAACCTTAGTTAAAAAAGCACTAATCGGTTGGTACACTCACTCACTCTTTGCTGAACATCTCTTGTGAAACAAACAGAACCTTGCAAACAACATATAAATTAATGTCAAAATATTTAGGCTCTTAACTTTTGTTAATCAATGACCAAAGTTATGTTGTGCATTTATGACTCATCTCAACCATTTTCACAGTCTGTGAAAAAAAAGAAGCTTCTAAGCCTTACATTAAAATATAGCTAATCTCCATAACTTACATTCATATATTTTAAACATCTTTCTCCAAATTATTTTTTTTAAATAACATTTGTAACTGAAGGGGTTAATTTTGTAAAAAATAAAAAAGAAAAAGAGTGTGGTGACATAGACAGGTTATAATCTTTGAACATCTTAAATTAATATGAATATGAATAAAGAGAGCTAACATTTTGAGAGAGCATCAAATGGTCTAGAAATTAACCCTGATCAACCAAACCCTCTTTAATAATTTCTTTTTGTTTAATAGGCAAAAAAAAAGTTTTGATTTTTTTTGTGTGGCTAGCACCAAGTTACCACTCATAGACACAAGTATATTTGTGATTGCTAGGGTTTCCATGGAAATTTTTTGCAAGGTTTGACTATTGCTCTTGAACTATTTTAGGTACCTGCAATACAGCACACTAAACACAGTTGTGTTTTTATAATTAATCACAGAACGTTTAATGCTATTTACCCATGTATAATGAAATACATATTTCATGACCAGGGGTGCCTTAAGATATCCTCGAGGCCCCTGGGCTACAGCATTACAGTACGCCTTTGCATGTTTGCATTTATATGTTTGGCAATTATATGTCCAATTTAGTTTTTTTCCCCTCATTGACATGCTAGTTAACATTTAAAACACTGTTCTGCGTAAAATGTGAACATAAGTGAATATGCAAATTCACTCTTTGCCAGAAGGTGGCACTTGTGGAACAGCACGATTATAGCCATTACATAAAGTAAACAATACGAGAAGAAAATGGCATCAAAACTTTCCTGGCCGAAATGTGAGTTTACATGTATGATTTAAACACCATAAATTACACAAATTATTAATAATTCATCATCAGTAGATCGAAACAACACTTGGCAAGTTGGTAAACTATTTGGTGATTGCTGTGTTTTATTTTCTATTTTAAAACATGGCGTGTTCAATTAAATAAAATTAATTATAGCCATTTATTTATTTATTATTCACAGTTAAGCAATGAGGTTGAAGCAGCACCTTTGATGGAACACAGCGACTAGGGTCGGGTATCTTTGAATTTTATTAATTTCGATTTCGATTCCGATTTTGCTTATCGATTCCCAGTTTAGATTCCAGTGTGGTTAAAACAACAACAACACATTTTCAAACATTTAGATATCAAACATATTTATTCTGTCTCTTTTTGCAAAAAATTTAGTTGCAACTGAATATCATGAACACAAATCAGCAGGCTACATAAAAACTGGACTTGATTAAGAGCTGTTTGTGTGCAAAATAGAGCTGCATCAATATAGCGTAATTTTTCTCACACTGTACAACAATAATTACTGTTTTTTTTTCATTATTGTAAGGGGTAGGTTTAGGGTTGGGGTAGGTATAGACGTTAAACTTTATCCAATAGGGTATGTGCAGCAGACTTCTGTATTCTGTTAAGCTGGTCTTGCCGCTTCCCATTCAAGCATTTTGCATATGCTTCGTTAAATATGAAGCAGTTTTACTCAAGATGCATTCAAAGTAGATTCCAAAGATTATCATAACCAATGTCCATTACATATGCAGAATGATATCTAAAAGTTTTTTATTTGTACTATTTTCAATAACATTTATATAAAAAGTTTAATAAAAAGTCAACAATAAAAACAGTCCATAGATAAATATTCCATAGATTTTTTTAAAAGTCCAACAATAAAAAACCATGGATATCGCTATTATTTATTACAGTTGTTAGCTTGTTCTCCGACTAGAGGAAGCAATGAGACCTGTTTTCTGGGTTTGGTCAGGTGATATTCGACATATACCCTATTTCAAAAGCTTGCACCGAACTCAGGCTTTCCCACTTTCCACAATCCATTAAGCTCTGCCCCTGACTATGATTTTAAGAACGTGGTTTTAGGTGTGGGATAGAGACTGCTAGGAATGTTGTCCTATAGGAACAGCAATGGATGTTGATAGAGGAACATGTCTCACTTGGTTATCATATTGTGTGTATTTCCCCTGTGGAATATGTCAACTGCTATATAAGAGAAAATAACAGATGGATCCAGTCTTACATTGTTCAATGGCATCAGGTGGCATCTACGAAATCCATGTTGAAACATGTTGAAATACACACTGTACCATGAAGCACCTGCTTATCAGGCTGTAGCTGGTTAATTCTAACCATCAGTGAATTCAGAGCAATTTAAAGTGAAGTTTAAGGATAATTTAGAGAATTTAACTTGCCGTAATGATTGTTATTTTTTGTAGTAGATATGTTAGAAAGGAAAGTGTTGCTCTGTTACCTAAGGAAATTGCCATTGAGTGCTTTCATGTTTATCATGGCTACTGCACTCTGGAGTGTCTACAAGGCTGTGATGTATTAGTAATTGTTGGCACAAGGAGTGTGTATTGGATGGCCGGAGAGTCTCTTCCTTAGAAAGACATTCACCAGGCTAAGATCTTAACAGCTGCAGAATATGAAACTCAACATGCTATCCATACCAACAACCAAAAACTTTATTGCTTTGATCCACTGTCTGCCTACACACACACACACACATACATACACACACTCACCCACACACACAGTCTGACTCTTTGCCTGCATGTGCACTTATACACCCATAATCTGACATACATACATATATACACACACACTCAGACAAACACACACACACACACACACACACACACACACACACACACACACACACAGACAGACACAGATTTCCTTTTCACATGACTTATAAGATTTATAGTATGAAAGGTCTAGTTTGTGTTTCCTATGAAATCAATCATATTTTACCACAAAATATTGCACCTGTGTCAAGAAAAATAAAAATTTTAGCTCTTACCTTCAGAATTTTCATCAGAATTTTCATTGGCATTGTAGTAGGTTTCAACAAGATTTGCAACTTTGTTTTTTGATATACTGTAAATGAACAATTCTGTTTAAAATACCATAAAGAAAATAGTGTTTTCTACTATGTTAAATTGCATCTATTCACTTTGCGTTATTTTCTATTTGAACGTTCATATCAAAAAACTCCCAACGTAATTTTCTTATTACATGTCAGATTTAATGTCATGGTCATTGGGCTTTTTTTTATTTAATGGTCTGCTTGGCCTGCAATAAGACAAAACAACAGAAACACATCATTTCATAATCATAACGTTACATAAAAATATGCAATTTCTTCTGGAAAGCCACACAGCAAAAATTGGAGAGTTGAAATTTCAGTGTTAAACATTTCCGAGTTGATTTCAACACCCAAAGAGTAATTTGAACACATTCAGAGTAAAATGGTGTTTGGTGTTGGAGTTATTTCACAGAGTTGATCATCAGTGTTAAACAAGCTCCATAGAGACGTAATTAGACTCCGCCCACGCATTTCCAATCGTCGCTGCTGAAAATCCATGAAGACGTCGCCATTATCCTCGTGTGGCTTTGAAAGGTAAGTTAAATTTAATCATACTTTTACATTTATGATTGGTGCTTATTCAGTAGAGAATGTACAACATAATGTGCTATGGAGCACTGCGCATAAACGTATATTAAAATGTGAAGGCGAACGCACACACACAGCCTAAGTTATGTTAACTTACATCGTGGCAACGGTTTATTACGCTTTTAGATTTAACTAAAAATAGGAATCAAATTATTACAGCGTGGCCGAATTAATTAAAATGATTTACCGAATTAATAAAACGAACGATCTTTTACAAAGCCTCGTTTATTGCCACAATTGCCCTCGTCGACGTGATTAGCTTCGTTAGCTAGCTATTAAGTTACTGAAGTTATGTAAAAAAAAAAAAAAGTTACTAAAGCTATGTAACTTAAATCTTAGCGGTGTGTGTGTGTGATGCGATGTGTGTGTCGCTTTAGGTCACATTTAAAAATAAATAAATAATAATGTATTAATAATAATTTAATAATTCTTAAAATAAATGTGTGATTAAATAACTGGCACTGGTAGAAAAAGTACGGTGCATCAAATCTGTAAATTGTGATATTACAAAGGAAACGATGTGACGTGCATCTATCCATAAAGTATTTTTTTTTCTTCTTTTTTTTACAACGATTTACAAGGCCAAACACTTTTGCATGTTCCAGGTAAAATGTTGGTCCAGATCAAGTACAACGAACAGCAGAAGTATGTGAAGCTGGATTGCATTGAAGGGAGGTTTGACTTCATGCAATTTCACGTCAAAGGTTTCTTTTTTTTCTTACTCATTTAAAATAACTAAGAATTTGATTAAAATCTGATAAATTCTGTGTATTGTGTTGTTGCCTCATTTTTGTATTTGCCTTTATCATATAATATTCTGTAGAAGGGTATACATTGGAAAAAAGAAAAATAATGCATATTTACATTTTGCTTGCATCATAAAAGATATATGTATTCAAATCAGTTATTTGTTGTGACGCAAGAAAGGTTGTCAACTTAAAAATCTTTTTTTTCAGTCATTGAGAGATTTTGCTTGCCACCTGATGCAAAAGTAACATACAGGGATGCAACAGGGACAGAAGTCGATGAAGAAATATTCAGTGACCTCATTGGACAAGGCAATGTGGTGCTGACTGTTTTCTCAAATGACGGTGAGCTTTATTGAATGTTTAAGAAGTCGAGTTATCAAGCAACTTAGGATAAATATGATACATTGGCTGTTTCTGATTCTTGTGCTGGTCATCACAATATTTGTAATATTTTAATACTTTATTTAGAATTTTCAGATTCTTTGTCTTCCATATCTGAGAAGTCTGACAAAAGCAACATTTCAAGTGCATCGACTGTAATCTTAGATGAGGTCCCTAACAAGAGACAAAGAAAAGAGGACACATCTGCACTGTCTGCAAAGCAGGTTAGAACAAAGTTTTTATGTGATTCTCCTTAAGGTTATGTTCACCCAGAAATGAAAATTATCCAAAATATAGAAATAGTTTTTTTAACCCTTCTGAGGCTGTGGTAATTAGTGAATCACCAAGGTCGTTTTTTTTTATTTTTAGTTGGTCGAGGATGTTCTTAAATTGAAGTCTGGTGGTGAAGCAGTACTACAGGAGTATCAAGAAATCGAAACCCTTACAGATGCCACAAGAAGACAAATGATCAACATTCTGGTGGCTCACATGATTGATACACATGGGTATTTTTATTTAATTTTTATAAAACATAACTGCATGACCATTGTATAAATTAAAACTAATTTGATATCTTCTCTTAGGCAACTCCCTACTAAAGCCATCAGAGAACAGTATGCTCTTGGCATAGTGATGCTGTTCCCTTCCCTCAGAGATCCTTATTCCAAGAAAGGCTATGTAAGTCATCGTCTGCATGACCCTTTCATGTTATAATTGCAATGTTATGACATAGAAATTTTATTCTTTTAAGGAACACTTTTATGACGCTGCAAGCAACACAGGATACATTGCTTGGCGTATGAAAACAGTCCACAGAAAGATTAGACGAGGATCTTTGCCACTAGACAGCCCTCATGATGTTTCTCCAGGAGGCCCAAAATGCAAAAGGGCTACTAATTTTGAAGGGCAACTTGATGGGGATGCTTGCAGAGAGGCCATTTCTTTGCTCAGCCACACTACAGAGAAGTCCCTAATATTCCAAAAGATGAGAGAGACCTTTCAGCATCGGCAGAAGCTTGTTAAAGATCCAGGCTCTAGTGTTGATATCCTCTTCACCTTCCCAAGATTCCTAGATACAAAAGGCCTGGTAAGTTTGGAATAACATTTTTTCAAAAGCATGTAATTTGAGAATATTGTTTATAGTTTAATATCATCTTAAAGGTTGATCAAGACTTCACTCTCCTGTTTGACACCGAGACATCCTCCAGGCTGCTTCAGAAGTGGGACACGTTCTTCAGGCCAAATGTCATTAGAGAGGCCAAGCAACTTACTTCAACAGCAGAGCTGAGTCAGTTGTTGCTCTCAGCAGAATGTCCTAAAGGAAGTGACCTTCATGAAACAAGTAAGTTGTATTTGATTTGCTTGTTTTTACAAATCTGCTATATTTGCAGTTACAGTTTGCAGTAACAATATATTTGTTTTGATGACAAAAAATATTAAAATGAGTAAACTTCATAATCTATGAGATTGGATGTTTTCCGGATTAATAAAAAATAAATAACTTGCACTACATAAAATCTTTAAAAAGACTACATTAACCAGGTGAATGTTTAAAATGCTTTGTATTTTTAAACTTAAAATATTTCATTTGAAGGTTTAGATTAATTAATAAAAAATTTCATGTGAATTTCATCTCTAGTCTACGACCATGAAATGGCATCCCTTCTTTTACTGATACATCTCCTTCCACCATCACCAGGAGGACTGAAGTCTCCAAAAATCAGTGCATGTGATGCTGCTGAAAGACTTGTAATCTTTCATAAGGTATTGACATTTTAATATTGTGTTTTTGGAAGCTCTAACATGGAGATTTAAAATCATTCATATGCATTATCATATTGCACTAGCCATTGAGTTCTTTGAACAGTCTCTTTTATACAGTTGTTTTCCCTGACTGGACATTATGTTTGTGTCTAATATTCAATGTTAATTTCAACTTTAGTCATGCTGCAGTTTGGAGGAGCACCTCAACAACATCCAGCATCAGCATCCGTACCTCCTTGCTGTTGGACGCCAGAAAAGCAAGATTGAGGGCTTCTACATCATCTTGGATAAGCATCTCATCCCATGCCAGGCAAACCGCTCCCTTGGAGCATTTGATGAACTTTTCAAGGCACATTTTGTGTTCAATTTGTCCTATGATAGTGCACTTCTAAACTTTTACACATTCCTGCAGACAACAGTGTATAACATTGATGTAGGTCAAATGAAGGAGTCTCCCAGGGTTAGAGATTTGAGAGCCAGACTGCTCAACCAGACCGTAACCTTAACTTAAAGTCGGGTAGTATGATGTTGACAGAATGCTGATCTGTTTTATTTGTCAAAAAGAGCACCCAGACAGTCAACAGTTGATTTCCCATTTAAGAGGTGAACATAGTTATTATCCTGGATCTAAGTTCAAATTAATTTGTTCTCAGCAAGGTTGTAGGCATCAGTTCCAAACATATGCAGGTTTTCGTAAGCACCTTAATAGTGTTCATAGCAGCATTCAGCTGATTGCTCCAACTTCAACTGTTGGATGTTCCTCAAGTGAGCCAGTTGCAAGCTCATCTCATGCTTTGGAGGACCTTATGAATCCCCAGCATTTATCTCCTTGTTCCAGTGGTTTATCTGATAACAATGATTCAGGGCTTACTAAAAATTCAACTAAAGAATTGTGTGATTCCATTGTGGCCAAAATACAAGCAAGTGGGATTCCAAACAGTTTGGTGTCCTCAATTGTGGGAGATTTAGAGGAGCTAACAGATGAGCTTAACTCTCAGGCTAAGCATAACATACTTTCTGCTTTGCCTACAAATGACCCCTACAAAACTGTAATAAATGAATCTTTTGAAAAATTAGAAAACCCATTCACAAATCTGAATACAGAATGGAAACGTAATAAATACTTTAAAGAAAAATGGGGAGTTGTAGAGCCCATTGAGATAACACTAGGTGTGCGGTATGACAACAAATTGAATAAGAAATCTGGTACTTATGACCAAGTTCCAGTGAATGATACTTTTATATATGTGCCAATTTTAGAAACGTTGAAATTCATGTGCAGAAATCCAGACATTTGTGACCTCCTAAGGAAAGATTGTAGATCAGAGCCTGACACTTTTACAGATTTTAGCGATGGAAGTTATTTTAAATCCCACCCTTTATTTACAACAAAAAGACATGCATTACAAATTCAAATATACTATGATGATTTTGAAACCGCTAACCCCCTTGGCTCCAAACGTAGTATCCACAAAATTGGCTGCCTTTATTTTATTGTAAGAAACTTGCCCCCAAAATTTAACTCAGTTCTGATGAACATTCATTTGTTAGCACTTTTTCACACACAAGACGTAAGCAAGTACGGTTTTGATGTTATACTGGATCCGTTGATAAATGATATAAAGATACTTGAAAGCCAAGGATTAAGTCTCCCATTCTCAGATGAGCAGATATACGGCACCATCGCACAAATCACTGGTGATAATCTAGGAATGCATTCAATTCTTGGTTTTAATGAGTCATTTAATAGCCATCATTTCTGTCGCCTTTGTTTAATTGAAAAGAATGATTCTCAAACAGTATACAGTGAGGATGATCCTAAGGTGGTCCTTCGTGCACAAGAAATCTTTGAAATACATTGCAAGTCTCTCCAGGAAAACCCACAATTGAGGTCACTATATGGTTTGAAAAAAAAATCCATAATTAATACACTGAAATACTTTCATGTTAGCAATAACTACTCATTTGATATAATGCATGACCTTCTTGAGGGCGTGGTTCAATATGAAATCAAATTGCTTTTTGGACATCTCAAACAAAACTTTATATCTGAAGAGGATTTACTTTCAAGGATTTATTCTTTTGATTATGGATTTTTAGAACGAAAAAATCGTCCCACAAAGGTTATTTTGGATAGTGCTGGTAATAGCATTGGTTTAAATTCCATTCAGACATTATGTCTTGTGAAAAATCTCCCACTTTTGTTTGGAGACATTGTTCCTCCAGGACACAAACACTGGAGTTTGTTGCTTATGTTACTTCAAATAATGAACATTGTGTTTTCACCTTGTCTCACTTCAGGTTTGACAGTGTATTTGAAGCACTTGATTGCTGACCATCACAAACTATTCAAGTACTTGTATCCTCATAAAAATTTGATTCCTAAACATCATTACATGATACATTACCCTTCTTCTATAAGGAAAATTGGCCCCTTGTTATATATGTGGTCAATGAGGTTCGAAGCCAAACATAAGATGTTCAAAGATTTTTTTAAAAATTTCAAAAACATAACAAAATCATTAGCTAAAAAGCATCAGATGGCCATTGCGTACCATTGGGAAACATTCACCCTCAAACATAATGAGTTTGGGCCAATTAAACCATTTTCCATAGGGAATGAGGTCAGCAATCAAATGCTTGAAATGTTCATATCAAAAGATGTTTTCTCAACCAGTTGGGTTAAAGTTGATGGTGTAGAATATAGAGCTGGACTTGTGGTGTGCAGTGCTATAGAAAGTGAAATGCCAGTCTTCTGTCAAATAAGTGCTGTACTTTTGGTTGAAAGTTACATTTATCTGTTGGTAAACAAACTATTCACAGAGAATTTTGATGAACATTATCATGCATTCAGAGTAGTACGAAGTGAGGAAAGGTGTATTATCAAAATGTCAGAGATTAAATTTTATAAGCCATTTGATATTCAAAGTTCATACAGTGTTGTGGATGAAAGTTTGTATATCATACCTTCTTTTGTAATGTTTTAATTCGACTTCAAAATGCACTACAAGTGAGAAATACAAATAAACAAGTCACTGGCAAATATTTTGTGTGCTGTTGTTTATTTAACATTATTTTGTAGATCTTTGAGACCATACAGATTTAACCACCTAAAACATGCAACTCTGAACAGTGTTGTTTTTCTGTATCCCTTCTAGTGTTATTTTAACACTTTATTTGGAGTCAAATTAGGAACTCTGGCATTGTGTTAAATATTTAACTATTTTGAAAGTGTTATTTTAACTCTGGAGAGTGTGGAGCTATATAAACTCTCAAAAAGTGTTGAAATCAACTCTTTGAGAGTTAATTTAACACTGGACTTTTTGCTGTGCATAATAGCACATTTCAGATTATGGGGGCTTTTCATATAGTGTTCATATTGCTTTCAGCAGTGAGATGAAACTCAGCATGGGAGACAGCAGGGTCTCTCAAACCTCACACTATAGGGCTCAAAGCCTTTATTAACATTTCGCTTCTTCTGGGAGTCACAAAACCTGGCCTGACAGGTAGACAGATGCCCTTTGGCTTCTGACATGGAGCTGTGTTTGTGTTTGTGTTGTGTGTGTTTTATTTATGTGAATGTCTCATTCTTCATACCTAGGATTGACTTTGCCCAGCCCCTGGCAAACCCCCTTTTCTTTTTTTTTTCAGCTAGAAAATGAAAGCTGCCTCCCATAACTTTTGAGGAAAATAAAAGAGGATGAAAGTGGGAAAAAAGCGAATGAGAGTTATTTATATCAGTTATTTATGGCTCATGTCATTTTTTTCACTGGCACGATTTATGCTCTATAAAGGCTCTCCATTCTCTCTTTTTGCAATTTCATACCCCAGCAAATCAGATATTACACAGCTTTGAATTTTTAATTTTGTGTGTTCTGTGCAAGACAGAAAGAGAGATCTTTTAAAAACTTTGACAGTAGTTTAAATCAAGCAACGTAACTTTCATTTTACAAGAGAGAGAACAGGGCTAGTAGTCACAAGGGCTAGATATCTCAAGAATAAGGTTTTGAGTCAAAATTCCAAATGGTTGGTTCTAAACAGTTCAAAACTCTTTAAATTAGAATAGTGTTCCTGTAGCTCAAGTGGTAAAGCATTGCGTTATCAAGATTGGGGATTCGATTCCCCGGGAACACATGATAGGTAAAAATTGATAGCCTGAGTGCACTGTAAGTCGCTTTGGATAAAAGTGTCTGCTAAATGCATAAATTAATTAAATTAATTAATTAATGAATTAAATTATATATATTTTAGGGGTGCTCCGATCACGATCGGCCGATCGTTAATGCGCATATCGTCAGTAAAGCCGGTTCTCTAATCAGCGGTAAATTCCATCAGGTGCGTGATTTCACATAGAGCCTCTGTGTAGTAACAGCTGCTCTATGTGAAATCACGCACCTGATGGAATTTACCGCTGATTAGAGAACCGGCTTAACTGACCAGATAGGCATAACGATCGGCCGATTGTGATTGGAGCACCCCTAATATATATATATATATATATATATATATATATATATATATATATAATAAATGCTGTTCTTTTGAACAGTCTATTAATCAAAAAATGTGTCATTGTTTTCACATAAAGAAAAAAAAAGAAAAAGTACAACTGTTTTTAATAATTATAAATGTTTATTAATGCCAGTATATTAAAATGATTTCTAAAGTATCATGTGACAATGAAGACTGGAGTAATGACTGCTGAAAATTTAGCTTTGTCATCACTGGAGTACATTACATTTTAAAACATATTAAAATAGTTATTTCAAACTATGTTTTTACCGTAATTTTTGTCAAATAAATGACACATGAGACTTTGGAACGGTAGTATGTATAGTAAATAAACATTTGTTTTAATGTAAATATATTAAAAAATATATAAAAATTAGCAAATATATAAAGAATTAAACACAAAAATATATTCATTTAAAAATGACAGCATTCAAATCATGTGGAAACCTCCATCCTGTGGAGTTCATGCACAAACTTCATCCAAATAACAAACTTGACCTTAAACTCTTAAACTTGAATCATTCATTGCCCAGCTGGACACACATCCACTGCAGAGTTAAAGTAAACACCATAGCAATGACGAAGATGCTACCCTAAAATATTTCACTCCAAACTTAACCAATTGTTAACATCAGCCAAGTCAATGATTTATTTTGCCATCTGTGGGAATATAAACCGACGTTGCCTCGAGCAATTTTGTGTATTTCAGACATGTTAACAGAATATCCTACAAGTACAGAAGACATTGAGTGCCGTTGTAGTCATTTGTATGCAGCAGTTAGTTACATGAGTTCTTTTTGCTAGTCTTAATGGTGTTGGTATTAATCTCGTGTTGTTTTAGCCAGTGTAAGCCTGTCTAAAATGGCCAAATAGGGAGATGTGTCTGCTTGCCATAGTGAGCTTATGTTAATGGTCTGGTGAGTTCAGTCATAAATTATTTCTGGTGATTCTTCAGTGACCTTTTGACATTTACTATAATGGATGTGCTACTCACTCCATGCAATACTTGCTTCCTGTTTATCGCCGAATTGCTTAATTTGGGTTTTAAACTAACTGAATGCTTCAAACCTTTGATTATATGGATTCTCGCCAGAGAAAGGAGAAGAAATAGAGTACGAGGGAGAGACAGAGTGAATTTAAGGATGATGGCCCATTCCACCAGGATGATTCATCATGCGGGGCACCTCTAGGGTTATGTTGCTTTACTTTTTGAAAATATAAACACACATTTACCACTTATATTACACTTAGTCTGTTTCTGTAATATATATATATATATATATATATATATATATATATATATATATATATATATAATGTTATGAGCTTACACAAGCCTAGTCTGACTTATGCTTTATATAAATGAATGTACTGACTGTAAAATATGAACTTTAGAGAGTTGCTGTAATGCACTTCCTTGCTGTATCACTCTATAGCTATAAGACTAAATCTGAAAGAAGTATATCATTTATACATATTGTTGGCTAGTGTGTTGGCTCAGTAACTTAAATGCCCATCTTTATTTCATTCCAAGCAAAGAGAGAACTCAATTTAGCAGTTTGTTATCCTAAACATAGTCACAGCCAGATGGCACACCCACGGAACGCCCACAGTCCACTCACTGACCGTCTGATGCATATTGAACATAAAACTGAAATGTACTTTCACAACCTTGCAAGCTACTATCTAATTGGATGCCTTTGTGCAGCTTTAACTCAGTCCGCAAGCAAAATTATGTTTACAAGTTAATGGATTCAGCAAGTGCTTTAGGGATAAAAAAACACTGGCAAGTCAAGTAACATTTATATGGCACTTACAAATCAGCTTCACAGTAATAAACAGGAAAATAACAATCTACCGGTTTTTTGCAAAGTCCATTGAGTATGAAACAATTTCAGCTGTAAAATAGGTCTACAGAAGACAGGGGTAAGTTTAGTATAATTAATATTAAGAAACTAAAATAGTTATATTTAAATATTTAAGTTAAATGTGGAGTGTCACACAGGTAATTTTGGGGAATCAGTTTACAGTTTTTGACTGTAAATTATATGATTGAATTGTTCTTTGTACAGTTAACTGCTTTTTACTGTAAAATTACATAAAATTTCTGGTTAGATATTTTCCTTTTTTACCTATATATATTATATGGGAAGGTACTAGTAATCTATAAAAACAAATTCTGTAGTGTCTGTACAATATCTTACAGGTAAAATTACAGTGCAAGCATTACATGATGGCAATGGTAAACTAAATGAAAAAATGTACATGATCATGTATTTACACATATTTACACAAATACACACACATACGTGTTTGTTTTTGTGAAAAGAGGGACATCCCATAGTCGTAATGGTTTTTATACTGTACAAACTGTATATTCTATGGCCCTACACCAACCCTACACCTAACCCTAACCCTCACAGGAAACTTTGTGCATTTTTACTTTCTCAAAAAAAAACCTCATTCTGTATGGTTTATAAGTGTTTTGAAAAATGGGGACATGGGTTATGTCCTCATAAGTCACCCTCTCCTTGTAATACCTGTGTCATACCCATGTCAATATACAAAGTTGTGTCCTGATATGTCACAAAAACATGCACACACACACACACACACACACTGGGAAACAGGGAAACATTGGCCTTCCCCATGCCCCCTTCCACCAATAAAGGGTATTTATAGCACCTGCTCTCGGCAGTGAATAGGTATTATTAACAGGCACAGAATTGGATCAGATTAAATCCTAATATGATTTTACTTGAAGTGTCAAGGCCCCTGAAGCTCAGTTCTGCACTCAGTCTTTCATGCCTATTTGGAGCAGAAACATAAATATTGTACAGCGGTATCAATGGAGGGAAGACAGCCTCTGAGAGAGTTCACTTCTCCCCCTTCTCTCTTCTGGTCATCAGTGCCAGGAGCTTTGGTCTGCTGCCCTCTTTAATGATTCATGGAACATTAGCCAGTCACTATCCCAAGATAGGACGAGGCAGATGGCATTCTCTGGTCAAAGAGGTTGAATTGTTTGGGTTCAGAATAGCATGTCCTACTGAGAAAAGGGAGAACAAAGTGTGCTGTCTGTCGAGTTTGTTTTCTAAAATTGTTACTACAATCATAATGTGTGATTGCTGAAAATTTCATATTCAATTTTCATATTCAAGCACATTTCTGCTAAGCACAGAGCGTTTAATTATGTTACACTTCACTGTGAAAGATCAGATTCACTATTGTCTTCATTTTATCCAAGGGTTTTCCAGCTGGGGTCAAACTTTGTAATTATGGAAGCTTGTTTTTGCCATGCAATAAAAATATAAACTTTTTTTTGTTAGATATATAGTAAGAATTGCAAGATATAAACATATCCTTGGCGGACCTCCCCTGAGGAGGGACATTCTCTCCAATATGGGCACAATCTAGCACCCACGCCCAGATCTCTGGAACCTCTGTGTTTTGTCCCTAGACGTGACAAGGAGGAACTCAGAGGTCTGTCACCTGCAGTGGTGCATATCATTATGCAGGCTAGATCTGAAATGGCACATTGTGTACATGTGTACATGGCCTCTATTGCAGCTAACTATGCCCAGAGGTTGAATCCTTTGTCTGCTTCGGATGTGAGCAGAAGGGGAATGCTGTCTCCAAACAAAGGATGTCCCACTGGATTGTCGATGTGATCCTTACGGCCTATCAGACCAGAGGCTTACCATGTCCACTGGGAGTGAGGGCACACTCAACCAGGGATGTTTCTGCTTCATCAGCTTTAGCCAAGTGTACCTCATTAGTGGACATTTGCAGAGCTGCAGGTTGGGCTACACCTAATGTATTTGCCAGATCCCTCATTCTGCAAATTGGACCAGTTTCATCCAGAGTTTTGAGCACTAGCTCTTTAACTCCGGTGGTTGGTAGGGTATATAGCTTGCATTTAGTGCCTTCCCCTTTCTGAGGTCATAATGTGGGCTTATTTAGTCCAGTCTAGTTCATTCTTAAGAACCCTGGACTACCCTTCCATCACTCAAGCACTCAAGATTTGTTTGAGCCCCTTCAGTCAGTTGGACTTATTGCCCTCTCTATGAAGATGGCCTTTCTGACTGTGCTCACTTCTCTCTCCGTTAACAAATCAAGCCTAGAATTTGGACCGGCAGACTCTCACGTTTCCTGGACTCCAGCCTGGATATGTGCCCAAGGTTCTCACCACTCCTTTTAGAGATCAGGTGTTAACCTTGCTAGCCATCCCCCCTCAGGAGGGGGACCCAGACCTGTCTCTGTTGTGGCTGGTTCAAGCCCTATGCATCTATTTGGAACACACACAGAGTTTCAGACTGTCTGAACAGCTCATTGTCTGCTTCGGAGGTCAGCACAAGGGGAATGTTGTCTCCAAACAAAGGATCTACCACAGGACTGTGGAAGCGATCCTTACGGTCTATCAGGCCAGAGACTTACCATGCCCACTGAGAGTGAGGGCACACTCAACCAGGGGTGTTGCTACTTTGTCAGCTTTAGCAAATGGTACCTCATTAGGAGACATTTTTAGAGCTGCAGGTTGGGCTACACCTAATGCATTTGCCAGATTCTCCATGCTGCAAATGGAACCAGTTTCATCCAGAGTTTTGAGCACTAGCTCTTTAACTCAGGTGGTTGGTAGAGTGTAGAGCTTACATTTAGTGCCTTCTCCTCTCTGAGGTGATAATGTGTGCTTATTGAATCAGTCCTTCTTATGAACCCTGGACTACCCTTTCATCATTCAAGCACAAAAACTGATCTCTCATAATGGATTAGTGCTCCAAACTGTATGCTGTGGCTCCTTTGGCAGCCCCATATGTGTATTAATCCACTTCTCTATTCCGAATAGGATTCAGTGTTTCCCCTAGGTAGACAGTTGATCTTGTTTATGTGTCTGGTACAGAAACCTTTGATATGTAGTACTCACTTTTAGTAAGTCCATAGGATGTATCTCGACATGTTACCTCCCATTTGGGTAGACTGTGGTCTCTGTAGTGTTTTTTCCCCACTTGAGAAAATGAAAACTTCCCCAACATTGCAACAAGGACTTTTCAACCACTATTTATTCTTGTATTAATCAGAATTTGAAATGGCTTCAGCTGGAGGTGACCTCTGCTTTATATGGATCTTGGAGAGTGAGATCATAAGTCTTGGACGTTGTGGAGGTGAGGTGCATTTGGTCATCATGGCACACTGGACTTGTCAACATCTGTGCCCCCATGGACTCGTAACATGGTTCAGCAGCTGTGACATTTAGTAAACCCCTAGTGTTGGAATTTCGGCACAAGGTTGAAGTGACCGACTGAAAGGAAACATCTCTGTTGTGTATGGTAACCTTCATATCCTGATGGTGGGGTAGGAGATGTTGTGTCCCTTATGACACAACTCTGAACTGCTTCTGAGGGTTGAGATGCTTCTCGAAACCTAAGAACAAAATGATTGAACAAATGCCATGCTGATCTATAAATAGAGGATGTCTGGATACCAGAATGTCTGGTGCGTGGCCAGCTAGGACAATTTTGCTCAGCAATTTCATTGGCCTTTTCTCAATAATGCCAGAGGTGCCTAGGCTCCCAAGTGTGACCCTTAGTATCGGAACTTCAACACAACATCTCCGTTCCCTATATCAGGGAATGAGGGGTACTATACAGTACAAGATGTTCTTTGGCAAACAAAAGGTTTGAAGAACCCTGGTTTAATGAGTGAAGTTCTGACTAAACTACAAAAATACAAAAAGATTAGTAAAAACATAACAAAGAGAAGAAAAAAACAATGTTAAAATATATTGTGAAATATTTTGTTATAGGTAAAACCTTGATTTTACAGAAAATTAAAGCTGCCTTCCATAACCTGCATTCGGGGTGGAGAAAAATAAAAGAATAGAATGAGAGAGAGAAAAAATAAAGCAAATGAGAAAAGATTCTTAGAGTTATTTGTAGGTCACGTCTGTTCATTCACACAACGGATGCTCTATAATGAATCTCCCATCCCTCTGTTTTCAATTTGTATCTCAACTCTTTATATCTTAAGTCCCAGGTAGCAGATTTAATTAAGGATCCGGTCCAACACATTGTTTATTTATGAGATAAATTCAAGTGGCTGTTATCTGACGTTATAGGATCCTCGTGACTTCAGTTTTTTTTGCACTGCTGACATTTGCTACATATTGGATGGTAACAAAGAACAGGCTATTGATTAACTGGAAAGAGGTACTTGGATCTATTGTTGTACTGTGTGCATATCTGGGACATAAAAGGTCTAGGAAGAGGTGTCCTGAGATTCCCATCAAGCACACAATAGTGTTTCAACATTGCACTGTCAGGAAACACAACGGTTGAACACATGACCACAGAGCTGTTATTTATAGCGAAGTTAAAAACGTATAAAAATGTAAAAATAAATATAAAGCAATTTGAATAAGAATGTGAAATATACCATTGTATTAGGTTGCAATCATCTTAATAAAGATGGTTCAATCTATTTTTTTCCTTCATAACAGAGAAGTGTTTAGTCACATATAGGCTGCTGAATGAAGCACCTGAGGGAACGTCTCTTCTCTCATCTCTGTTGTTTAATTACACTTCTTTTCTTCTGCACTACTGATCTTTTCAGTGTGGATTACATGAACAGTTCTCCCCAGCTTCCCTGCTCTGGTGCCACACACGCTGCACAGCATAACAAAATAAAGCCTTCCATCACGCTGACAGTCTGAAATCAACAGCAAACCACATGCCTCTTGTTTCAAACGTTGAGACACAAACATCTTCTTCAAACTGCAAAACAAATCTACCAGACAGAACATGAGCCTGTCATCATACATATGCATGCTGGAGTATCAAAGTGAGGAATAAAGGGGCATTTAAAAAGGCTATTCCAGCAAAAGTTCACATAACATCACTCATAAGCACACCTGTCTGCCAGATGGGTTCCAAATTACACAATATGTCACTAATAATAACAGCAGTATTATTTATGCCCTTGTATTTATCTGCTTAGGAAACCGCAAGTAACATTTTAATTAGAAAAGTTCAGGCTTTAATGACCTACAGCAATAATAAATACCAAGTGTTACAATTTATAGTGTCACATGGCCTTGTAGTGACAAATAATAATAATTAAGTCATTGATTTAGTAAGGTTTTGCATGTTAACTTAAAATAGTCTAATAGGATATCTTGTCAGTTATTGTGGACTTTGAAGATGTTTTTTGGCATGTCTCCATAAAAGTGCACAATAAAGGGGAATGTCAATGCAAATAGATTGCATTGCATCACAAAGTGATTTGTCAAGCCTGAAAGTAATTTTGGAAACTGAAAATAAATTATGAATGAATGAAAAATTATTGACTGAATGGCAGGAATTAACCTGTTAGCGTTCCACTGTACCGCCCACAGTACATTGCATGTTTTAACTCTTTGTTAACTTCGTGACATACAGCTCAAAAAATAAATAAAAAGAAGCTAAACATGTTCTGTCTTTGGACAGCTCAGATTCTTGTGATTCAAATGTTGCAAACCCTTTTAAGATACAATCAACACAGGTACAAAGCAGGTACAATCAGTGTCTTTGTCAGAGCGCCATTGTGCTTTCCAGCTAATAGCTCCCAGCAATAGTCATCTGCAGGCATCTGTTTACAAAAAAAGTAGGCTGAATGTTTTTTTTATCTTTTTCAGTGTGTTCAAAGTTCTATTAATCAATACCAGTAATAGATTACTGTAATATACTTGCAGTGATTCTGAGGTTTGAGGAGTGTCGTCTTTCAAAAGAGACCAAAAGCATGCATACTCCAAATGATTCAAGAACAGCATGCAGTTTACTTTGGGTATGCCTATTTTAGGAATTTTGGGCACATTTTACAGCAATGCTTAGGGGTTAATCTGATTTGGGCTGTGCACTGGCTGCTGAGAGAGCACATAGATGTATACTGCTTGATTGCAAATTAATTTCTTTTGAGATTCTGGTATGCAGTTGTTTTATTAATAATTACATTCATCAGGAAAATAATAATAAAAAAAATTATTGCTGAATGGAATGCATTATATTCAGCACCCTATAACTCAATTTGTTTTTCCAGATTCCATACAGTACTTCCTACTGACCAGTCAGCCTTGTTTACTCAAACTTGTCAAATGTTTTCCAGCACTACAGTGATAGATGGTGTGGTGTGCTGCGCACAGAACCAGTTTTTGCAAACCTGCTAGTGCATTGATATTAAAGGGATAGTTCACCCCAAAACAAAATACATATGAGGATATTTTGAACAACACTGTTTCAACTGTTTTTACCCATACAGTCAGTTTTACTATATGTGCAAACAAAACAGCATTTTTCACAGTAGCTTCTTTTGTGCTAGATTTGGAACAAGATCACTTTAGGGTAAACTGTCTCTGTCATTAAGGATGAATGTAATTTATGTATCTTTGTCTATTTTACCATTCTCTTCAGGGAGAGACATTTTCATATGCTCTCTAGTGTTGGGAAGGGAACTGGAGCATCTGAGGTTTTTCATATGAAATTAATTGAACTGTCATTCTCTAGGCTTTTTCTGGGTTGTGTTTGTCAGACATCATATCACATCCTTCTACCCAGAGCCTTCAATCATAATGTCAGTCGTTTTATTTTCAGTTCGTTTGCAGGACATTTAATCAGCACAGTCAGGAAACAAGAAAACAGAAAAAATGTATGCATTAACATTGAAGACATGCAACAAATGATACATGTCACAGATTTGAAATGATTATTTAGGAGTTTTTGCTGTTCTCTAAAGGGGAACTACTATACTGTAGTTCACCCAAAAATGTAACTTATTTGCAACTGTTCTGACAATGTATTCCTAGAAGCAAAATAAATAAACGAAAAACAGGCAAACTAAATACTAAGTTTTCATATCAACTTTTTGCTCAGTTTATTATGCTTATTAAATTGATTAAATATTTTATTTAAATAAAAGTATTTTGACCTCTGAGAGTATGAGTGAGAGTAAAACAGAGATGTGACAACACTTTGAATACAGAGATGTCACAGCACTTTGAATAGGTGACTTCAATGAATATATAACCAAGTGCATTAAGCAAAGATTATTCAGTTTGATCTAATAAGTATTTATTAATATAACTGACTGATGCCATTTCAGACTCGTCTCCACCTAGCTTCATTATCCATCTCTATTGGCTGCTGCATTCGTTCATTTCCTCTCACTTGTACTGACTGTGGAATAGATTTTATCCCTGCGTGTTTTCCATCTATTGACACTGCACAAATGGTATGTGTACTTGTTAGTCTATATGTGTGTGTGTTTGAGCTTGTGTGTATTAGAGGAGAATTTAGATTAAATCGGAAAAAGATGATAGCGAGCGTTTTGCTTTCTGTGCTTTTTTTGAGCTTGAGAGCTGGATTGTAATTTCACAAACAGATTCACCCACATATAAATAATTTTTTAAATAAAATCCTCTGACCTCTGTCCATGGATGGGTGGATAGATACTTACATCAGACTTTAAAACGTTAAATTCCATTGCCTTGTATACAATTATTAAACCATTTGGCATCTGAATGGATGGATACATAGACTCATATTTATTGTAATTATATTAAAAACTATATTCTTTCTTGAAAAATGTGATTGTGCTATGAAAATGTAACATTTCTGGATATTTTATATTTACTGTACTGTAGTGACATCCATACTTTTTAAAGTGTTGCTTAATTGTCCAGATACTTTTATGGCCACTGTACTGTATATGCAAAGGCATCCACAATAATATTGTAACGTGCCCCTACTGCTACTTTGCCGTTCCTCCTGTAAGTATCAGATTTTCTCTCTGTGGTATATTTTGGGCTCCAACTTGAGCTACTACTTTATCCCCAAAATTCTTGGCATTCCCTTCCATCCACCCAGATCCATTACTGCATACTCTGATCAGTTAGTCATGGCATTGACTGGCACGGACAGCGCAGCCACTGTGCTCGGAGGCAGTGTTCCTGACAGCCATGCAACCCTCTTTATATGATTATGGAAATGGTTGAGGGAGGTGGTATAGAGAGATGTATGGGAAAGATGTTCTGCAGCACTCTCATAAAGGAACATCATAGCATCTTTGCGTTTTCCATCGACCAACCTTACACTGCAACATTGCCTCAGTCAGTGGTCAAAAGTACATACTTATGGCTTTAAAATTAAGTAAAAAAAAATTATATATAATAAACTGAAACTAGAACACGACAGCTAAACTAAAATTAACAATGATATGGTGACAAAGACAAATTGATCAGCTTTAAATAAACAACATCAGAAGCATCAATAGGCACATACTTTGTAGAGCTCCTCAAGTGTCATTTTGATTGACAGGTATAATGATGGAGCTTCTTAGTAACGAATCATTAAGCGGTGGACTGCTGTGGCATTCCCGCAGTGTGTGCTCATTTCAACAACTAATGCGTCCTCTCTCTGTCCCGGACTGCTCCTCTACATCAGTCAGATCTGTAATGAAAACATGCTCACAGATGCCTCACCTCTCCACACTTAGAGCTGGGTTTTGTTATTCTGAAATATATTTAAAGTGACAGCACATGTCAGCCCAACTCAGTGCTAAAGTCATCAGAAATTTAACGCTCATGATTAAAATAGACACCCACGCTAACAGCGATGGAGGTCCTCTTTGCTATGGTTTACCTCAAACTCATATTTTCGACACAGGTAGCAAGACCTCACTTATTGCTGATCTGTCACTGGAATGTCATTTAAGGTCAGCGTACAAATACAAACACTCCCAGAGTCTATTTTCCATAGCAACACAGATCAATGACACCTGCCTTCATCTCCATGGGAACACACATGTCCTGCTTTGACTACCTTCCCTCTCTTTATCTTTCATCACTCTCCCTATTTCTCTGTCTCTCACTCTCTCTATTTGAGCATTATACAAACCATTTATTTCCCGAAAAAAAATAGGAAATTATCAATAATTTATTAACCCTCACATTTATTTATTAGTTCAGCATGGATTAATGTGGTATGTGTGGGCTAAACAAATATATTTTTTAGGTTTTCAGAAGCCTTGCTCTAGAATTTCCAACCCTGCACATTCAGCAATAACAAGTCATTAGGTCTGCATTGAGGAGAAATGTTTTGTTGTAAATGTTTGTGTTTTGTTTCCCAACTTGACATTTGTAGGAAGAGATAGGTAGGAAGCACCCTTGAGTTTAATATAAACACACCATTAAAAGGAAAATAATAATTAAAACATACTTGTCCATTATTTATCAAAAATGAAGCCATTAGTTTTACCAAACACGAACAAACCAGAATCTCCACTGGATACAGAAAACTGTCTCAGGTTACGTATGTAACCATAGTTCCCTGAGTAGGGAACGAGACACTACGTCCTCTAGGGGCCGCTTTGGGGAACACCTCGTCGTGACCCATGTCTGAAGCATACATTGAAAAAACACCAACTTGTTGGCCGGCGACAGCCTCCGACGTCACTACCGGCGCGACTATAAATAAGCACCGGGAGAGCACGTCATTATCTTCTTCATCTGAAGCTTGCGTCCGAAGCATGGCAGGGAGCTAGAGGACGCAGTGTCTCGTTCCCTACTCAGGGAACTATGGTTACATACGTAACCTGAGACAGTTCCCTTTCAAGGGAACTTCGAACTGCATCCTCTAGGGGCCGCTTTGGGGAACAGTATACCCACGCCGCCATGCTGAGGGGAGTGCAGGCCACAATCATGGCGAGCACTAAGTACCAGCTCTACCATTTCCATGGGAGTTGCCCCTGGGACGTTAGACGGCTATCTGTGACAGTACCCCTTATGGCCAAAAGGCCTAAGCTACATACCCAACTTAATTGTTAGGGCCTCGGCCCAGGGTAGAGCTGAAGGCTTGGAATCAGGAAAGATTCCTTTAAAGGGATACGGCTAAGAACCTAGCATTTCTACCAAGTCTTGCCTGTCACACAGGGGCTACCGCTAGCTTATGCATAAGCTTGCTGAAAGAGCTGTCTTGACAGTTCTCTAGTAGCAACAGGGATACCGAGGATACATAGGTGGAGTGGCGCCCAAGATGAACGGGGCTTTTACCAACTCAAGAAAGGGCACAAAGCAACCGCGCGAAGCCCTCACCATATAGGATTTTAGAAAGAACGCAGAATACTAGCGTGCGAACTTACCACAGTGTGGATTTCAGAAAGTGTGCAAAGACTTGTGCACACTTACCATAACATGGATTTTCAAATACTGTTCTAAGGAGGGGCTCTCGTGGCACTCTGATAGAGCAGCTCACAGATGGAATGTTGCATCTCAAAACAGTATGATTGAGAGTCATCAACTCGATCTATGGAAACAATACTGGAGCGCTTTGGGGAAAATAACAGAGAACTCAGTCTCATATGAGAGGAGAACTCCGAGCTCAGAGTAGCGCGCTCATAGGCGACCCTTTTTTGGAAAAAGGGGAGTGCTGCTAAGTTACCACGAGAATCACCCAAATAGCCCCTCATGTTGAGGGAAGCAATGCTTGAGGTGTATAAACAAATACACACTGGCTGAATGGAGCCCAAAGAACCAAGGTCTAATCATCTCAAGAAAGGGAACGAAGCGGAGCGCGTAACCCTTATCGTACAAGATTTCAGAAAGTTTGCAGAGTCTTGCGTGCAAACTTACCACTTGTGGATTTTTAGAAAGTGCGCAAAGTGTTCACGTGCACACTGACCACCATGTGGTTTTGAGAAAGTACACAAAGCTTAGCATGTGTACTTAAAGGTTCCTAAGCATCGCAGAGGCGCTGAATCTCACGGAAGAGGCAAGCTCAATTTTACAAACCTCGGGCGAGGGGAGCATCACCTGAGGCAGCATATACAAGAAGACTTCTGTAACTGCCACCTCCACTTCCCGCTAGATGCGACAGCACCCCTAAGCGGCCAGGAAACCCCTCGGGGTGACCTGGCCGGACATCCATGAAATTCCCTGCAGTGCTGTGCCAGGCCTGATGATCAAGGAGGGTCCCTCAGAAACCTGTGATCTCAGCAGCCTAATACCGGAACATGAAGCCGGATGGCTGGTGCTGGCAAGTGTTTAGTAAACACTGTAACTGAGCACTGCAAAAGGAAACTCACAGAGTTTATTAGTAGACACGTAACCACCAGCAATTAAATACACATAAGTATATACAGAGAGGGTTACATTTACTCACCCACCCTCCTGCGCTGGAGCACCGCTCAAGGGGCGCCTCCTTTTAGTCTGGACCATCAGTCAGGTGGTTGCTATGAACATTGAACCATAAAAACATTATAGGTCCAGCATAGGAGACTGTTATGCAAGAGGTTTCCACCTAACCTCGATCAGGTGGAGAGCTGGTGGTTACAGGGGAATTAGGAAGGGGAGGATAAAAGCAGAAGTTAACCCTCTGAAGTCGATTAACGCATATACGCGTCATGAGGCTATTTTTTCCTGATAACCTCTTAGACTCAAGAGGGTTAAATATCCCCAAAGGCAATGAGTAGATACCTCAGTATCACTCCGATTCGGATTGAACGTTGCCTCGTCTAGATCATACCCCTTAGGTTCTGCTTACCTCATCGTGACCCCTGCCCGCAGGTGGGGGAGGAGCGTGAGTTGCGACACTAGCCTTCTGTGCCCGTCTTTGAACCTCAGATCGAGACAGGCCAGGACCCCTATGTTGTTCGGGCTCAGACCTGGACCTTCGCAGAACGAAGGATCTGAAAGCAGCAGAGTGCGCCTTCGTCTCCCTGAACTTCTCAAATCGCCGTCTCAACGGAAATACCGAAAAGCTCAGAAGGCGAAACCTGAGCATCGAGAAGAAAGCATTTTCTTTCCTCCTGATGTCTGCCAGGTTCATCCACAGATGTCTCTCCGCTGCCACCATGGCCACCATAGTCCGGCCCATGGCAGAGGCGGCCTGCTTGGTAGCACGGAGAGAGATCCGTGGTGCGGCGCAGCTCAGCTATCTGATCAGAAAAAGGCCCCTGCCTCTATCCAGGTCTCATAGCAGATCTGTCTGATATGCTTGAAGCACCAGCATTGTGTGTAATAAAGCCACAGCCTGACCTGCTACTGCGTATGCCTTGCCATTTAAGCGAGATGATTTTCTGAAGGGGCTTAAATGGCAAGGATGGAGATTAAGAGAGGATGTTTCCCCTGCAGAAAGAAAAAATTTTCACAGATAAAAATTATTTATAAATTATTTATAAAATATTTTGCTCTTTCTACAGGGGGCATTCCCTCATAGCCGCTTTCGCGCATCACCTCGATGCCGGCAGATTACTTTCATGCCGAAACCGATGGATGCAAGAAGAAAACGGCCTCTTTCATTTCTTTTTAATCTCTTTATGGAGATCATGCAGAAATAAAGGGCTCACCTGAACTGGAGGGTTATGGTCAAAAGGTAATTTTTCCTCAATAACCTCCAACAGCTCTACATATAGGAGAATTGAGAAGGCTCAGCCTCAGCTTTTTTCACCATCCTCAAATATATCCTGCTTTTCCTGGGTAAAAACCCAGCAGAGCACTAACCTCAGTATCAGAAAGTGTTAAAGATATAACATCACCCTCCTGAGGCTCTCTCTCTCGTCCGCCACCCTTCTATCTTTTTTTTTTTTTTTTTAACGAGCGCAAAAGGGAAAGTTTCCGTCTTTAAACCATTCAGACACATCCACCTGTATTCTCACGAGCTCATTCTCTTCCACGCCTCAACGCGGACAGGTCCTGAACCGCGGGAAGCAGATGGCTGCCTTTTTTCCTCCTTTTCTTTCAGAAGAGAGACGAACGAGAGCGGAGCTTTTTCCATTGAATAAACGCTCACAATGCACGCAGATTGCCTCCTCAAAGACATCGCGTGCGTGCTCTTCACCCAAACAAATGACGCAAAGATCGCGTGTGTCATCGAGTGTCAAATAACGCCGACACGGATGCACACATCGTCTAAACGCTTGCTAGTTGTCGCCATGATAAGATCACCCTTACCGGTTCTTTCAGATGCCTGCTTCAAACAAAACAGTCAGTGAAGATGAAGAAGATAATGACGTGCTCTCCCGGTGCTTATTTATAGTCGCGCCGGTAGTGACGTCGGAGGCTGTCGCCGGCCAACAAGTTGGTGTTTTTTCAATGTATGCTTCAGACACAGGTCACGACGAGGTGTTCCCCAAAGCGGCCCCTAGAGGACGCAGTTCGAAGTTCCCTACTACTACTATTACTACTACTATTATTATTATTATTAATTATAAGATAAATTAACATGAATATAGTATGATATAGATTTTTTTATTTTATAATTATAATTTTTGTCTAATTAATTTTATATATTTGTGATATGTAAACCAATAAAAAAAAAAATATATATATATATATATATATATATACTGCAATAATATTTCACAATATTCAAGATTTTTATTCAAGAAGTTTATTTGTATATTATGATACAAATCATTGCAAAACAACTTTACAGAAAATGAAGTTTCTACAATATCTAGTAGTAGCAGCTTATCAGTGGTGACTGTCGGTTTATGTGCATATGGCAGAAATTTTCTGAAAAATCAATTAATGATATAAAAAATCAATTAATGAATAAATGCAGCATAAGAAACTTATTTAGTAACTACTTACTTATTTAGGCCTTGATTAGTCCCCGTAAATCTTCCCTACCTTTCCATTTTCACATCAGTTGTTTTGATCATTGATCTTTGCTCTGATTTCTGCTTTAATATTAAAGTTTTAATCTTGCAACATCATCATCATCATCAACATTTATTGGCCAGGTTTGCATAACATACAAGGAATTTTCTGCCGGTATGAGGTGCCAACCCCCACAATAGAAATAAAAACAATTATGAAATTTGGTAGTTCTTGTTTGAACCAGACTATAACGCCTTCCAGAAGATAAAAGTCTGAAAAGATTGAATGCAGTATGTAAAGGATCATGGACAATCCTCAGAGTCCATTTCTTAACCCGTGAAAAGTGCAGATCTTGAAGGGTAGGTAGATCAGTCCCAATAATGCGTTCTTCCATTTTCACTACTCTCTGAAGCCTAAATTATCCCTCTGAGTAGCAGAGCTGTACCAAACAGTAAATGGAGAACACAGGACAGATTCAATCATAGTCCTGTAGAATTTGCACATAGTTCCACTAGACAGATTTCCATTTACATATGTATAATTTCCAAGAACAACAAAAAACAGTAAGTAAGAAAGACAAAGAGAGATTAGGACAGAGAGGGAGAAAGAAGGAGTGGAGGTTGTCAAATAAAAAATGTATCTATTAGCTTGCAACTGGACTACTGTGTTCTTAATTAGGCATGTCCTGAGGCTATCATGTCTGAATGGATTATGCCCTAACTTCTCCAAAACACACAAACACATACTGTACATACCCTCACCCACCATATGCCACACTGTCTGTGTGATCTTCCTGCCATCCTTTCTCTGATGCTTATCCAAACCCCATCACAGAGTTATTGGCATGTGTGAGAGACAGAAACAGAGTACTACCACCATCCTCTGCCTCCTAGACTCAAATAAATGAACCGTCTTTGAGTATTTATGGTTTATTACTATTTTTTTGTCTTGCAGGAATAGACCTTGCTGTTATCTAAGCTGCTGTTTGAGCGTTTGTGACCTTGACAACCAAATCTGCACTGTTTGTGCTGGTGCACTGTCAACCCTGCTGCCGCTGTGTCATTTGTGGCAGCTAAATTGAAGGAATGCTCTAATCGTCTCCCACACGTCTTGCCCCTTGCCACGTGTGCGGGAAGCCTCGGGCGCCCAGCCCACTCATTCCACTGTCTGTCTTCCTGCCCACAAACATCCAATATAAACAATGACCTGAAGCCACACGGCATCTGCTGCATGAAAGATGTTGATTTTATTGGAAAAACACAGCTCTTTTGGGTTATTGTCCATTTCATGAGAGCAGTATGATGAAGACCACATACTATAACTCACATCGATGGGATTCACTTCATATGTGAAGAAAACACAACTAACGCAACACACAAAAATGGGCCACAGGCATGGGATACTCAACGGCCTGGATGAAAAATTGGAGTACTCCAAAAACAAGCCAGCATTTTTACACCCTAGCAACAGGTGGACGAGTGTACTGACTGTCAAAGAGAACAACAGAGCACAACATCAAGCATGGAGCCTGTGGACACTCGGGTCTGTACGGAAAATCAAAATCTTAAGCTTCCTTTTCGGACTTATTGTCACCGTTCTCATCATGGCATCCTACATCTTGACGAGGGAACAGAAAGGGCTCTATTTGACGGCATCCCCATATCACCTTACTGTAGAGTCTCATCCGGCACAGCTGCCCCCTAATCTTTCCTTCACTACAGACTACACAGTTGTAAGAGAGGTGGTGAGGAGTATTGTGGCCAAAGTGGATTTCAGTCAAAGAAAAGTGCCTGACCTGAGAGAAGTGAGAGAGAAAGAGCCAGACGTATGTGGATTTAAATTATATTGCTAACAACACAAAACATATTTAATTTTTTTAACAGTTAAAAACATTATATACATAAAAAATGGCATATTTGATTGTTTCCGTGAATTTTAAGATTAAGATCATTATCTAGAATTACATATGATCAGTCATTACATTAGTCTGTAATGTTTTACATGTTTTACAGAATAGAACTTCAATATTGGTGATAGTGCCATATAATTTTTATTTATTTATTTTTATAAAAATGGATGGCTAAAATAATTTACATAAAGAGTATGTCAGTAATTCTACTCACCAGGGTTGTGCAAAATTCATAATAGAAGAATTTGCTACCTTTCGATTCATGAGTTTAACTTGAATGACAGGAAATTATAATGGGTTTTACAGTTCAACAATTACAATAGCTATTCAACAGGTAAAGGCATTGTCAAAAATAAAGTGTTCTTTCACCCTGGTCCACAACATTAATACAAAATAAATACAAAGAAGCACATACTCTTCCTTCAAAAGTTTGGGTGGGCAAAATTTTTAAATGCAAGAAATTTTGCAGTATGCTCACCACACCTGCATTTATTTGATAAATATTAAAATTGTTAACATTTTGAAATCGTATTACAATTTAAATTTTCAAATAACGGGTTTCTATTTTAATATATTTTAAAATATATTTTATTCCTATATTGGTATAATGTTATTTAAGTTCAGCATTTATTTAAAATATACATATTTTGTAATATTATAAATCTTTGTCACTTTTAATCAATTTTATGCATCCTTTTTAAATACAATGATTAATTTCTAAAATAAATAATACATCTTACTGACCCCCAAACTTTGTTCATAAACTTTGTACATACTACAAGCTACTGTACACTCTGTCACGTCTGTCAAGACTTCTGGTCTTTATTATCCACAGATATTCTCTGCAATTCCTCACAAATATCTTCCCCATCTCAAGAACCCCTGCTGGTATGAAGAATTCTTTGGGAATATCACCGCTGATCCATATGGGAAAAACCTGTATGCTCTTTATTCAAAGCGCTTCCAAGCAATATACGACTACCTGTGCAGAGCATTTCCGGCTCACCTTCATCAGCATGCAGGTAGACTGTATCGCCTGCGCTGTCTGCCCTTCTTTTATATCATCGGCCAGCCCAAGTGTGGCACCACAGATCTCTACGACCGGTTACGGCTGCATCCGGAGGTCCATTTCACCACTATGAAGGAACCACACTGGTGGACACGAAAGAGATTTGGTGAGTTCCGCGTAAGAGATAAATCACAGGGTTTAAAATGTGAATTCATGATGCTTGATGTTCTTCTTTTGAAAGTTGGCAAAATGTTCATTACTCCCCTTTTCTTGTAATGCAAAGCATCTGCTTAATGTTAGACAGATCACTGAGTTTTATTACACTCAGTTTTATTCCTCAAATTTAACAGCTACAGAACAGCTGCCATGCAATTCTGTTTGCTATTTTACAACTGAAATAAATGTACTCTGTTTTCCCCTGGTTTAAGGTATCATCAGGCTGAGTAACGGTTTCCATAAGCCCTATCCACTGAATGACTACCTGGATCTTTTTGACCAAGCAGCAAATCAGATTCGAGATCATTTGACAAGCAACTCCTCCAAAAGCCTCAAAAAAGTTAACATCATAATCGGTAAGCTTTTTTTTTTTCAGTTGTATTTTATGTGTGGTTTTGTCAGCCAAACTTCTTTGACCTCTTTGAAGGAAATGTAAATTTTTTTGTGATGATGAAAGAGCTCAAATTAAATACACATCATCTAGACTTTCTAATTAGATGTGCCAGATGCTGTGGTCAAGGTCTGTCCTCTTGCTATGACTCATAACAATAAATAATATTAGAAATTTCAGTCTTTGTCTACTGAGGCCTAAGAAATTAAATCAACTAAATCAAAAACAAAAAACAACCCAGCCATAAATAATCACTAATGTCATTAATCTGATTTACACTATCCTCAATTAAAATATAAAAATTGTTAGGATCAAGCATGATTGTAAACTTTTACTAATATTTTAATAAACATTTTATGATTGACAGGTGAGGCAAGTGCATCTACAATGTGGGACAATAATGCTTGGGTCCATTTCTACGACAACGGAACGGACGTGGAACCTCCTTTCCTGGTCCAAGACTTCATTCATGCTGTCCAACCAGATGCCAGATTCATTGTGATGCTCCGAGACCCAGTAGAGAGGTACTACTCAAATAATATTCAAATAAGATATAATGATGATTTATTATTATGGTTCAGATATCATGTGAGAGATGCTTTTTAGATTGTCCTCTTACCTCTTGTACTGTGTGTGTGTATTTGCGTGTGAGAGAGCAGGCTTTACTCAGACTATCTGTACTTTGGCATGGCTAATAAATCTGTGGAGGACTTTCATGAGCGAGTATCAGAGTCGTTGGACCTGTTTGAGGGCTGCTTAGCCGAGAGGTCCATCCGCTCCTGCATTTACAATACCACCCTCAACAACCTGATGCCTGTGAGTGCAGTATGAATCATGATCATATCAAATGTGAATATTTAATTTGCTGTTGCTATCTGAAAGGAAAAGTACACCCAAAAAAGAAAATTCCATTATCATTTATTCAAATCTTATGTCATTCTGAACCTGTGTGATTTAAAAACAGATGTTAGGTGATCTAGTAATGATGCATTGAAAGTGAATGGGGACCAAGTGCTGTCAAGTTGCAAAAACGATTCTTTCAATTCATTAAAATGTTATAAGATCTTCTAAACGTTAGATGTAATTGGTTCAGCCACCAGGTGCAGTCGTGTAGATAAGATATACCCACCAGAGTATGAACTGTTCTGGCTGTTTCCCAAAGCTGTGCAGCTAGTAGATGATCTTCACCTCTGGAGAAAGCTGTTGGAAGCTGAAATGAAATCAATTTTACAGAAATCTAAATGTGTTGTGAAGTATACATTGTTTTGCTGCTCTGACATGGAGATTAAAGTCATGAATGTTTGATTTATGGCTTTGAAGCTGTTTAATCTAGTTGATGAACCAGCAAAAGTCTGGATTGCAGAATCATTGCTGCTTAGTCTGGTAAACTGGATGTAATATAATACAAATAGAGGCTTTTGTACCGTCCAGAAATGAAATGAATTTTATTAAATGAACTGAATTTGAACTGAGGTAACAGAATGCAGTATTGTTATTTTGATATAATTAAATCAAATGTCATTTTGTGAACCATAGTATGCCATTTAGCATACATACCTGTACCATAATTCTCAGATTTTATCTAGCCTATACTCTTCAAAATGGAGCCAAACATCAACATATAATCAATAAATGTAAATATTTATTGGTTCAAAGTTATCTGAGAACAATGTGGTGGACATTTTTTTTAAATTTGATGGTTGTAAAAATGTTTTCTACATTTCAATAAATAAATAAAATTTGTCAAAATTATTTATATATTATAATTTGTACAAAACTTCTGAATGAGAGGAACTGTTTTCTTGGAATGATAATACAGTACTTTAAATAGATATTATACCAGATGTTTACATCAGAAGTTAGTTTTTAAATATGGTATAGTCATCATATTTTATAGCAGTGCATAAAATTCTGTTATAAATCTGAAAAAAAAAAAAAAATACAAAAATAATAAATACACTGCTAAATGTTATATTGGTCCTTTGGATCCCTCTGTTGGTGAACACATGAAATGAATGCATTATTTTAAGATGTTCTGTGCTTCTCAACCAGGGAATCGAGAGCAACTTCCAGGAGGCCAAAATAGTTTTATTATTATTATTATTATTATTATTTATTTATTTATATATAAAATACAACATTTTTAAAAGTTTTCACAATTTCATCAGAAATACCAGAAAAAGCTTAGCCAATACTGAATACTGATGCTATGCAGTGTTAGGTCTATGCTAGGTACTTTCTGAATCTCTTTAGAATGAGGTTGCTTGTCAATGACCACCTTGTGCTGTTTAAAAATGTCTGTTATTAATGACAAAGAGGGTGGCACTGTGGTTCTCTGTTTTCGTAGGTGAGGCTTCAGGTGGGTCTATATGTAATATACCTACTGGACTGGCTGAGTGTTTTCAGTAGAGAGCAGATACTCATCCTTCGACTTGAGGATCATGCTGCCAACCGGAAAATCACTATGCGAAGAGTCTTTGAATTCCTACAGTTGGGTAAGTTAGTTTCATGCTTCCGCATACATGTTACAATAATGTGTGTCTGTTTGTTTAACCTCTCATCTCTTGAAAAATGTGTTATTTTGTGCAAATAAGTGCACACATCTGTTATATTACTGATCAAGTTTGTGCTCCATCAACTCTACAGGACCTCTTACTCTGCAGAAGGAAGCAGACATCACAAAGAGCCCTGCCTCCAATACCAGGCGACCAGCCAATCGAAATCTTGGCCCAATGCTGCCTATAACAAAGGAGATCCTGCAGAGTTTCTATGAGCCTTTTAACCAGCGGCTGGCCCAAGTGCTAAGGGACCCTGCCTTTTTGTGGACGTAGCCCTGAGGAAGAGGGAATGAACAGACATGTATTATTGAAATAGATAAAAGTGACACAAATTAAACTTAGATTTAAATCTAAATTAGATTTGTTAGGCCAATGCTGGGTGGCTGGTATCACCTTTGGCCAGAATTCCAAGTTATATTCAGTTATAGTCAATTATATAGTGATACCACTGACTTTATTTTTTATAGTTTTTTCGTTGGTTATTTGGTGCTGGACATGTTCATTATTGCACTTTGATACTGTGAGAGTATTTGGTCATAATGACCACTGAGAAATTAATAAACAATTTATTTATTTGTTATAAGGACCTGGAAGCCAAGGTGTTTCAACAAAATGAAAGGATACAGAAACAGAAAAGATGGCAGTAAAAAAAATAACATACATTCAAAAAAACTAATAATCTAAAAATGTTTTGGATTTTAGCTCTAAGAATGTGAGAGGGCCCAGTGTTGCCGGCAAATCAGACATGGACATATAATACAAAGGACAATATAATGGGTTGTGTAAAAAGAGCACAAAAGCCATCCTGGACACTGAAGCGAGTGAATGAATCCTGATGTCACTATAGTCTACTTGTAATGATTTAATCTGTTATTCTGACTGTACAGAGATATGGGCAAGAGTAGATTAATTCCAATTTAATACAACTTTGATATCTTCTGACAGAATTGTAATGAATATATATTTTTCTCTCTCTAAAACTCTATAATAGTGATGGTAAGTAAAAAATAAACAGATAAATAGATTTTAAAAATTATTTTTATATTTGAATAGGTATCTCAATAAGTCACTGATAATATACATGTATAATATATATATATACACACACACACACACACACACATTACAGCAGAACTGTTTCCAACACTCATAATAAATCATATTAGAATGATTTCTAAAGGATCATGTGATAGACCGGATGTCACATGTGACACTGAAGAATGGAGTAATGATGCTGAAAATTCAGCTTTGCATCACAGAAATAAATGATAATTTAAAGTATAATAAATTGAAAACAAATTATTTTAAATTGTAATAATATATCGCAATATTACATTTTTTCTGTATTTTTGATCAAATAAATGCAGGCTTGATGAGCAGAAGAAACTTCTTTCAAAAACATTAAAAATAGTAATGTTTCCAAACTTTTGGCCTGTACTGTATCCCCCCAAAACTGCACAACTGTAGAGTAAAACATGATAATGACAACAAAAAGTGATAATAAAAAATGCGTCTTAAAACTGACATGATTGTACAAAATCACAGTCTGGGGACTCAGAACTCAGAACAACTGCTAACATTAAGTTTAAGGTAAAAATAACTGCCATGAAATTATAGTATCTTACTCCTATGCAATAAATTGTTCTTTCACTACATCTCTTTACCTCTGTCTTTATCCTCTTCTCTTCTTTTTGGCACTGTATCTATCGCAGACTATGCTCATTTATAATGTGTCATGTAAATTCGGCCTTCCGTCACAATCAAGAAACTTTCACCGTGTCTAGAACTGGCACGAGCTGCCAGGCCCATTTCTACGAGCTGTGTGTTAACAAAAGCAGTGCTGTCTACATTGGATGCAGCGTCGGGCACGCTACACAACAAATTACCAACAACTGATCGTGCGCGCGCTCTGTTTCTGACGCACTTCAAGCACTCGATGGGCGGGGGAAGATTGAAGAGACTTTTTTTTAGCTTTATTTGGTAGAATTTCGAATTAATGGTTTTTAAATAGTAGCCTATTATAAAAAAAAATATGTTAAAAAAAAAGAAAAAAAAAATCACTCGTTCACTCATTCTGGCGCCCCTATGGATGAGTGGCGCCCTTAGCATTTGCCTATACCGCCTATGCCGCGGGCCGGCCCTGGTATAATATAATATTTTGACTAATAATTTTTTTTTCTAAGGCTGTCAAGTCAATAATTACAATATTTTATCACTCATATACTATATGTTTTTTAGTATAATATAGTCTTTACTTTCGAATTGCAACAAACCAAAAGAGAAACATGACGTTTTTCAACTTTAAAGAACTAATATGTCCTTCATGAACGAAGCTTTTGTGGGTTTGGAACGAGATAGGGGAAAGTGATTAATGACAAAATTTTCATTTTGGGGTGGAGTAACCCTTTAAGGTTTATAAAGTTGTAAATATGGATATTGTTCTTGCACAAGCACATTGTGTCGCTTCAGAAGGCCTTTAACTCCCCGGAGCCATGGGAACTTCTTTTAAAATGGATGGGTGCAATTTTTTGGACTTCAAATTTTGGCCAGACCAAGGACACACTGGAGAGACTATGTCTCTCGGCTGGCCTAGGAATGACTCTGTATCCCCCCGGAAGAGCTGGAGGAAGTGTCTAGTGAGAGGGAAGTCTGGGCCTCTCTGCTTAGACTTCTACCCCCGCGACCCGGCCCCGTATAAGCGGAAGAAGATGGATGGATGGATTTTAATTTTCTGGTGAACTGTCCCTTTAAGCCCTGTCCCAAATATCCCATCTTGCCGTTCTTTTTCCAAATCCACTTGTAACGCAATGCCGCATAGACTGTCGGGTATCATCGCGAAAACGGCAAAAGTGACATCTGGGCCGCAAGTGCGGCGCTCGTGAATAATCGTGGATTTAACAGACATTCGACGCATAGATAAAAACAGATTCGGTGGCTATGATAACTAGAAAACTGTATTCGCAAGTACCTATTTCTCAGACTTCCTACTCATTTGACCTTTAGCTTTTAGCATACCTTACAGTAGTAAACATAGGCTACGTTTTCACGCGCCAAATATGCGACGTGCGCGCGGCGTGAGTAAGATTAGATTTCTCAAGGTTTTAAGTTAACAACTTAAATTACAGTCAGTTGCTCACACGTGGCTTTAGAAGTTTTGGAATAGTTTATAAATCACATGGATTACTCCTAAGGACGCTAACTTTCTGCTCCATCGCCTTCCCAAGAAGAAACTGTCAGGTGAGCATTTTTCCCTTTCACTTTTATGGAAGTTTTACACTTTATAGCTAGTTTTAAAAACGGTAGGCTTATTCTAGGTTGTATATTTATTAGTATGTCTGTTTTTTCTTCTTCTTTTTTTCTTTATTTCTCAGTATTTTTTACCCAGAATCCTAGTTCTTATTCTAGTAAATTCAGACCCCAATCTGTATTTTTTTCTGGTGGGATTTTACGGTTTAAAACATAACTTTAGTTATGCAATATCTTCACTAGAGGGCAGAAAAGGCCAATTAAAAAATTGTGAGATCTCTGCAACAGAACTTGAAAACAAAAAAGTTAACTCCAAGAATCATATTCGCAATCAAACACGGACAGAAGACGGCACGGCATGATAAATAATACATTAATGAAAATGTAAAAATGAAGATTGATGTTAGTATTAGCTTAAGAGTTAAGAGACAATATCATATTAGCTCAGTATAAAAACAATGTAAGTCAATTGGAAGTCCCCATAATAGAAATACAGTACATATGTACTGTGTCAGTGTAAAATAATGCTTTTGACAATAAGAGAATACAATCATAAGTTAATTAATCAAAGAGCTAGCATGACAAACTGTGTTAAATCCACCGTTTATGTAGCCTAATAAATCAATATAAATGACATGAATTATAAGAAGGCTCTTAGAAGGTTGAATTGTTTTTGGACATAAGATGTTCGAGATATTAGTATGTTGTTTTTGTACGTGCCAAATAGAAAAACAAAGCAGACTTTGATCACTGTAATAAGCTTATTTAAAGCATCTGTATCCTTTTGTCTCTCTTCCTTTTTTGCTCTTTTATGACCCTTGCCTCAGATCACATTGCCCACTCCAATTGGTGATTATATTTTTTGCAGCCGTTTTCCCCACAGTCTAACCATTATTGATAACATTGAGCATTGGTAACCAACAAATTTGCGTAAAATATACTGGCTTAATTTTATCTATTCAAATGCAGCTGGTGAGAAAACAAAATATTGACTGTTATGTTAATTATTATTATTATTATTTGTTTTGTGACAAGCAGTTTAAATCAGCATTTGCACTGTCCTTTTATATCTGTGAAAGGTTGAGATCGGTTAAGATATCAGTCTGGAAAAGTTTATAAAGCATTTCATTGTGTTTGCTTCGAAATAGAGAAGAGACTCAGATTTAATTAGGAAAGAGGCAATAATAAAGAATATCATCGGGGCAAATACTTTTTCACAGATCTGTAGCTTTGTGAACCATTAAGAAAATGAACTCTTAAATGTCACTGTGTAAGACAGGAATCGTTATACATGTAATTACTGAGATGGAGAAACAAATGTCAATTTTAATATTTGGGTGCAGTAAGGTGTTTGTGCAACCAATTTTATGTTCACAATAAAGCAAACATTTACACAACACAGCAATATCTGAGGATCAGATAAGGCTGTTTATGAATTATATTTTTGATAGTGAACAATTCAACTGACACAGATACTGTGGTTCAGTATAGACAAAGAACAAAATCAAATCAAATCTTAACATCTTTACTGGGTCAGAAGCATTGTAAGCTTACACGTTCCTCTGCAATAATGCAGCCCAGCACCTTGTAAATTCATCATTGCTATGCTGAGGCTTTTAATGTTCAGTCAGTTGACCTAAAAATGTCAGGCAATTCTTACATGGAGCTCTTTTCTCCTTTTGGTTTTCGTATGCCGAGGAAATTAGGACACCTGAAGATACACATCAGCTGTGTTCACACCTTACCAAGATGTTTTTGACCGCCTCTTGCTACATTGTGGGAGAGATTTTCTAATCAAAACAGCACAAAACCTTCTCAATTTGTTACTGAAAAATGACTATATATATATAAATATTTCTTTAAACCTTTTAAACCTTTCTTTATATGACATATCAATATAGTTCACAGAGATTTGACTCACGATGAGCTGGCTACACTCTGATGGAGTATGACATTGCAGACACACACACATTATTCATGGCTCTCTGCTCCATTTCCTCAAACACATTTCTCACTATGTCTGCCTCCTTTTCACCTGCTCTACGTAGAATCCTCAGAGAAATACAGGGGTGCCATATTTCCGTGGGTGGATGGAGAGACAAGCGTGCGCATGACTCATCTGTTGTTTGTCTTTAGCTGGAATCTCTCTGAGGGAAAAACATATTGTTTTAGGGAGATGGATTTCAGGTCTGGGCTTATATCTGGTTGACCAAAGTAATGTAGATAAAAGTGATGTTTGATTGGCTGCCTGGTGCTGTTATGGGGTTTTCTGTTGCAATTCTGTTTTTGGTGATAAAAGAAGCTCAAAATGAGGCATTTTGGGGATTTTGACATCTTGCGGTGCCTGTATGTGGCATTTGGCTTTGGAGTGGAATGTGGATATACACTCTCAGGACAAAAACTGTCACTGGGGTGGTATACTTTCCAAAAACTACTAATATGTAAGTCTTTACGTAATAATATGTACCATTTAGGGGTAAATAAGGTACAAAGATGTAAAATTTCGACAAAATAGTGTATAACTTTCAATAAATAATACATAATTAGTTTCAATAAATTTTAAATATTTGCATGGGTTAGAGATGCACAGTTTATTTATTTAAATGTATCAATAATGACCAATTAATTTAATTGTGCATGCTCATTTTCACTTTTAAATTACCCTACCTTTGCTGTCATCTAACACTCACTTAATCTTTAAAAGGCTAATAATTTAATAACTCCGTCTCTGTTTAATTTTTCATTTCTAAATGCAAATCTCAAAATTATTATGCATTTTTTTCATACTGTTGTTTCTTTATAATGTTGTGATAGTTAAATCTCAGTTTATTTTGACAAAATAGTATTTTAATGATTCCCAAATGTAGAATGTTAATTAATAATAAATGGTTTGCATGTTTATATTATTATTTTCTTTTAAAGTTCTAACATATACCTTTAATGTACAAATTTGTACCAGTTAGGGGGAAAGATGTTTTTTTTTTTTAGCTTTGGTACTGCCCTAGTGTTGTACACATTCCTAAATTCAGAGTTAAATGGGGCTGAAAAGGCTTGTGAAGTTTTCAGCACCTCTTTCCTGATTTCAATGTGCCAGCATGCATCGAAAAGCACACAGACACTCACACATCGACACATACATAAATACCACTTTCACACTCCCCACAGTGTAATTTAGGCTTGATAGAGAGGGCTTCAGGCTGCAGAGCATCCTCAGACGAATGATTGTGTGATCCATTCAGACAATAATGAGTATGAATTTGCTGCTTTGGCCACTGTGGGGGAGAGAAGACAGCTGCAGTGGTTCAAAATCACTCTTTGACTTCATGAGACATGATGTTTTTCAATCCTGTTCAATTTACTAAAGGACACCTATTCCCAAAGATGCTATTGACTTAAAGGCTTTCCATTAAACAATGATTAAAGATCTGAAAATGTAGACGTGAGAAGCATGCAAATAAATTTATATATAAAATGCTGAAAATCCTGGAAATGCTTCTTTAGCATTGGTTATAATGCATTTCTGTCAGGTGTATTCCCTGTGTATGTTCACTGGCCATGACCTGTTATTGAGTCTTTTGCATTATATTATATTATATTATATTATATTATATTATATTATATTATATTATATTATATTATATTATATTATATTATATTATATTATATTATATTATATTATATTATATTATATTATATTATATTATATTATATATTAAACTGATGTTATCTATATGTTTCCATAGCAACTTAATTGAGTGGTTTGCACTAATTTAAATAGCACATGTATTAAGATCCTTAAATTAAAGCTCTGCCAGTGTAGATTAGCATTTGTTTCTTTAAAGGCCAGCCCTGGTGATGTCATGACACATTAATCAAAACTTTTATTTTCATCTGAATCTTTTTTTTCTAATTATTCAAATGTGCTCCAAGAAGTTAAAGTTGATGATTGAAAAATTGTGTTTAGAAATCGCATAGGAATTGTATTAATTATTCATGCAATTGTTCAGCCTAAGAGGGAAGAAAAAAAAAACATTGGACAATAAGTTTGTAGCTCACATGAAAGATATCTGAAGGCTTGCTGATTACATTGGGTTATACAGAAACATCTTAACTTAGAATCATATCCTATCTTTGGAACCATAGTAATTTCACTTAGGAAAATCTTAATATCTGTTAAGGGTGTGTTTACACTTGGTTCTTTTGGTCCAGACCAAAAAAGTATATTGATTTAGTCCTGATTCGCTTAATTCACATTGGCTATATTTACATGCAACCAAATAATCTGTTAGTAATCGGATTGATGGCTCCATGAGACTGAAGGGGTGGTGTAGACCTTTTCTAATCTGATCGAGAGGACATCTTAACTCTTGATTTGATTGAAAACTGAAACGGGAAAGTACTGCACTTGTGCAATGACACAGAAATGGTAATAATAATGTATACTGCGAGGAGTGAGCTGTTGTTTGTTTTTGTAGAATGAAGTGTCTTAAATGTCATGTTATTCTAAAATTCGCCTTCCACTTAATCGTCTGTGAAGTAGAGCAGAACAGCACTCCATCAGTCCTCACTTTATACTCTCAACAACAGACACCTTGTTTTGTCCACAGGAATGATAGGCTTTACTGCTTGATAAAAATAAGCAGCACAACACAAAACTTATTTGCTTGTCATCTCCTATTTAGTACCCAAAATAGATACATTTTAAATCTGCTCTTTAAAACAAAGAAAAGAAGCAATATTAGGAGAAGATAAACTCTGTATGTGCAGCGTGTGATGCAAGGAGACGTCTGTACTGAACTGTAATGGGCAACATAGCTTGAGCGTTTTGTCTTTTAGGGTCACATCTTGTATAGACACAGTATAGACAAAACAACTACAATATGTGCACTTTTTCCACATTTTTTTTTTTTGTACACTGCTAATATGTTAAATCTCTCAGGACATAAATGGATCTCATCTAAGCTGCACTTTAAAAAAGGGAGAGCATCAGTGAAGTTGCATCTCTTAGTAATTAGAATCCACATTGATTATTAAAACTGCACCATGACCAACTACTTCAGACAGACCCTTTTGATGTATGAAGAAGAGCTTGTCTTTGCATTGCTGTAAGTTTTATACAGCAGATCTTGTTGATGTCATAAAGTGATTGGGGAGCCTTAAGGGCAGTCATTATGAATAACTAAAAATTATTTTGTAAAAAAATGTACATTTGTATTACATAGTAAATCTGAGATTTTGTGAAAGCACATGTGGAAATGGTAGATGATTGAGCAGTGACTCTAGTTGTGAGAGACAAATCTGTGAAAGTCCATTTGAGCCACAAAATTTCTTGTTGTATGTTTGAGATAATAAGATGTTTTTTTTAGAAGATGTGTCAGAAGAACGAGACACTCCCTCATTATTTGTCATCTTGATAGATAGCGACCTTTAGTCTTTAAAATGTCATCACAAAACTTTAATGATGCTAACTTTTTTTTTTTATTATATAAATATATAATTAGATTTTTTATTCACAGCTGAGAAGTTAATTTAAGCATTTAAGAAATAATCCAGGCTGGTCAGACATTTGGTACATTTTCCTGTTTTGACACTTGTGGTTTTTAAATAACTGGAGTCTTCCAGATGATCATGCATCTCCAGATGGTCTATTCTCATTTGTGTTGGGTTTCCTGAGGTTTGCAAAGAGAGAAAGAGAGACACATAAGAAGCAAACATCTGTATGAGAAATATTTGTCATCGTCATATATTGCAAAGTAGATCCTTTGCCCCTCTCCAAACATTTTTTTTTATTCTCATTGAAATCTAATCCTTACATATGAATTCAGTTAAGAAAACTTTGTTTCCTTGGAAAATATTTTATTTTTCACTACTGTTTTATAAAATTTATAGCTTGAAATAATTCAAATACTTCAAATTAGTGAAACAGCTTTAATATTTAGCTATAAAGAAACAAGAAAAATGATTTTTTTTTGTAGCTAGTTTTGGGGTCCTTGAAATATAAATGCATGATGATATTGCAGCTGCTCCCTCTGCCAAATAAAGACCTCAGCCCATTTGCATTCTTTTCTTCTTGTTTTTGCCCTTCTTCTACTAAATCTTTTTTAAATTGCATCAACATTTTAAGAGAGCATTTCTATTTCTATAACAGGTCAGTGCAGTTACTGAGTGGATTATTAGCCTTTTTATTTCACATAATTGAGACATTATATCTCACAAATAATACTTTTTTTCAGAATTGTCAATTGTTCGATAAATCTGACTCAAGTTAGATTTATCACATACATTTATTTTCTCAAAAATTCAGCTTTATATCTTATAATTGCAACTTTCTTGTAATTGTGACTTTTTTTCTTGTAATTGTGACTTTATATCTCACAATTACATTTTTTTCTAACATTTACTATGTTTTGTATGTAGCTGCAAATCTTACCTTGCAATTTGTGTCTTAACTTTATTCAGAATTCAAGGGTACAACATCATGATATATATATTGTGGAAAGAAAAATAGTTACTACTTTTAAAGTAATATTAGACCTTATTTTACTCATATATCTATTACTCATCTCTTCTGGTTTCAGGACTACAAACTGAACCACTAACTGAGCTTTACTCATTTAATGAGAGCTGGTGGAATAAAGATAGAGGAAGCCAAGAATATGTTTCTGATGCTTGCACACACGCTTGTAATGATGCCTGGCCGTTAGAATGTCTACCTACACATGTGGCCTGTGATAAAACTATGAGTCATTCATCATTGTCTTCTTGGAATTTAATCTCTGTCATAACCCCTGTATTCCCTCTTCATGCTGACGGGAGCTGAAAGGATAAAAACAGAGTGATATTTTAACCTCTCAGTAATAGACTGTTGTGTGGAGTCCTTGACATTAACGTCCATAACATAAATGTCAATTGAAAATGACACATTAAGGCTTTATCAAAGCTAATGCACTTCTGAGAACACCAGCATACCTGAGATGACCTCATACTAAGAAAAAGCTATTATGGGTTGGGGGTTACTGAAATTCATAAAGGTAAAAAGTTTTTTTCTTGATTTTGCAAGCTCTAATTTTGGTTGCTTTATTCATCCTGTGTAAAAATAACTTTATAATTTTAAGTTTTTATTTTTTTTTATTTTTTATTTATGTATTTTTTATTTTCTTTTTTATTGTAGAATATGTATAGTTTCGTTAAATGCTCTTAGGGGCAAATTTGATAAATATCCACATGTGGAAGTGTACTGTACAGCTGTATATTTTTTTCTGAAATATCTCTAAAATAGTCAGTACTTTTGGATGAGAAAATCTGATCACACATTTTCTACTATTTTTCATACCACTGTTGAAATGCATTTTTCATATTGCTCTGTTAGTGTGGTTAAAGGAATAGTTAACCCAAAGTGAATGGGGTGCTATCAAACTGAGAGTCCAAACAGCTCATAAATCAGAATAACATTAACATCTTGTAAAATGAAAAGATGTGTTTGAAATGCATCAAGCTGTTTTAAACTTCAAGTCATTGCTCCCAGTAATAATGAGCCTTCTATTCACAATATTGCTTTTTAAGGTAAAAAAGTAATATGATCTAAATCAGCAGAGAAATATGCACAGATCAAGCATCGTTTACAAGCATAAACAGCCCAAAACATGTTGGTGGATTTTGATGTGAGAGTACAACAGGGGATGGACTTTTTCTTGGGATTATTGAGGATTATTAATCCATATTTTTCCCAGAAGTGTAGGATTGATGTTGAAATGGCTTAATAATTTTCTTTTATACAAACACAGTTTTTCACTTCACAATGCATGAATTGATGAACAGGAGTTGTGTTTTCTCCAAATTTGTTCAGATGACAAATCAAACCTATCTACATCTTGGATGGACTGAGGATGAGTAAATTTACAGCAAATTAAATTTTTTGGGTGAACTATTCCTTTAATCTATTTTACTCTCACAGCAAACAGCAGTCTGCAAACTAATAAAGTTTCTGCAGCAGAGTCGCCTTCTAGAAACCAACATCATCACAATACTGAATTGCTATTACACTGACAACAAAAAATGTAAAAGTAAATTTAAGTGAACAGAATAAGTCAAGTGGATAGCTTTTGAGTATGAATAGCTAATTTATGAACCCCAGATGTCACAAAAAAAGCAAGTTACTAAATATAACAACAAAAGATGAAATGAACCTCAAAAACAGTGAAAAATTCAACCTTATATTAATTATTCATGCCACACTGCATGATGGGAACACTAAAAGTTCAAACTTTAATTTCTATAAGCTTTGAGTACTTATATAAAATTCACTCTTTTTTAATTCTTGTCTGAACTACATTATTTAATGCAGAAATTACTTTTTTTTGTCGTAGTATTTACTTTACCACAGAATCATTTTAATTAGTGTAATAATTTTTATTAGTGTAGGGTTCATAGAGCTTCAGTAGGCATCAGTTTTTTTTTACCAATGTGGAAAAGACTTTTTGCCATTTAGCTAAAGATGTGACTATATGAGACAGCAGGCTAAAGAAAGAAGTGAAGACACAATAACTAACCTTCATTAGAGTTTGAGCAAATGCAATCTGTTGAAGTTGAGCTGAGGTACGACTTCATTTCTGAGTTCATTCCCACGGCATCACTTTAATTAACCTGTTCCATTCTCATTTTCTGAGAGGCTTTGCAAAATTAAAATTAACCTCTCTGGAAATAAGAGACTGTGCACATATTAATTAACTAATCAATGTGACATCATCAGGCATCTGTTTAGAAAGCATGGGATGGAGACGTTGTACTTCTCATAACCTGACACTAATATTTAAAGCGGAAATTTAGTTTGTATGGCAGTGTCATTAAATGTTTTATTAATTTTAGTGTTACTTCTTACATTTAATGTGATTAAAAGCAGATTAATTTGTGCAATATCAAAAAAAGAAAAAAAAATGCACTCCAAAGGTTGCTTTTAGAAAATAAATATAACTCGTCTTTCAGTAAGTCTAAATATTAAAAAAAGAAAGTTGAAGAAAAGAACTACGAAAAACTTGCTGTCTGCTTTAAATATTTTTACCATAGCAACTGTCAGTATATACCCACATCCACCTCTTTTGTATATCTTTCACTTCGATTTCTCACCAAGCTCTAACTTTTAATGGTAACTGAACCAGATGACTGTGGTTGTTCAGTCATGAGATTTACTCACTGTTCCACCTTGATTTCATTTATTTACTAAAACCACACAACCATTATTTTTTGTTAACAATCTGAATGCCAACCTACTATGAGCATTGAGATAGAGCTGGCCGTCTGTTAGCATCTCAGCTCAGACATCAAACTGCTTCTCAGTTAATCACACAGGCGTATGACTCCTCAAATAACCTTATTAATGATCCGGTTAAAATAAACTCCGAGTTTTCTTCTTTCTATTCTAATCTTTACAAATCAGAAGCTAACGTAGACATTGCTGTTATTCTGTCTTTCCTTTCCCAATTAGAGATACCTAAGATAAGTCCTGATATAACCAACAGCCTCGATGAGCCTATTAGTCTGGAAGAGATAGCCTCTTGTATCCTAACCATGAAAAATAACAAAGCCCCTGGCCCTGACGGCTTCCCAGCTGAATTTTTAAAAAAGTTTTCCACTCAGTTATCCCCCTTATTATTAGATCTGTACAACCACTCCCTAGAACAAGGCTTCCTATCATCATCCTTAAACCAAGCTTTGATTTCCTTAATATTAAAGAAAGACAAAGATGCAAAATTTTGTGGCAGTTGCAGACCTATTAGCCTAATTAATAATGACATTAAATTACTAGCTAAAATATTGGCCAAACGTTTGGAAGCTCATCTCCAGTCAATTATATCAGATGACCAAACTGGTTTTATACTTGGTCGTCAGTTGTCTTCTAATATACGTAGACTCCTAAATGTTGTCTTTACTCCATCTAAGTCATCAAAGCCAGAAATGGTTATTTCGCTAGATGCGGAGAAGGCTTTTGACCGGGTGGAGTGTGATTATTTATTCATGGTTTTACAAAAATTTGGGTTTGGACCTAAAATAATTTAATGGATTCGTCTATTATATTCCACTCCATCAGCTTGTGTGAAAACTAATTCTGAAACGTCCCCTTATTTCTCTCTTTCTCGTGGCACCCGTCAGGGTTGCCCACTTTCGCCTCTCCTCTTTGCCTTCGCTATAGAGCCTCTCTCTATAGCATTAAAATCGTCTTCAGTGTTTTCAGGTATTTATAGAGGAGGAAGGGAGCATTGTGTATCACTGTATGCAGACAACCTCCTGTTATATGTCTCAAACCCTCTTAACTGCATAGATAGTATAATGCACCTGCTGAATGAGTTCGGTTTAATTTCAGGTTATAAGTTGAATTATGCTAAAAGTGAGTGTTTTCCCATAGGTGATTTGGCGAAACAAATTCCTCCAGCTATGCTCCCTTTTCACATGTCCTCTACAGGTTTCCGTTATCTAGGGGTTCATATTTCAAACTCATTCAAGTCATTGCGCAAAGAAAATTTTACTAAATTAGTGGACCGTATTAAAGTAGATCTTCAGCGTTGGAACAATCTTCCACTTTCTTTAGTAGGCAGGATTGAATCAATTAAAATGAATATTCTACCAAGAATACTTTTTTTATTTCAGACTATTCCTGTTTTTCTTCCTAAATATTTTTTTAAATCATTCGACTCCATTATATCCTCATATATTTGGGCTGGTAAGCCTCCGCGTGTACACAAGTCAACTCTTCAAAGAACTAAACAGGATGGGGGTCTCGCTCTTCCAAATTTTCTTTTCTATTATTGGGCAGCTAATATTCAGAAATTATATGCATGGTGTAATTCTCTGAATATTGATTGGTGTATAATAGAAACTAACTCCTGCTTATCATCCTCATTATTGGCATTAGTTTTTGACCCCAATTTGAAACGCCCTTCTAAATACACCACCAACCCAATTGTGCTCTCATCACTCAAAATTTGGAAACAATTTTGTCGTCACTTTAAATTAAACGCATTGTCCACCTTAATGCCTATTTGCAGTAACCATCTTTTTGTTCCTTCTACTAGGGATGGGCGTTTTCCACAAATATCACATTCGAATATTTGAGCTCACAAAAAACGAATATTCGAATATTCGTTTATTTGAATTAAGTTTGAGACAGACGTTGTTTTTCAGCAACATTTATTGTTTCCGTCATTTTGAACAAGCTTACACACAATAAGATTGAACATTACACATCGTGTTTTGTAGCTGAAAACCTTTAACAAAGCGTGCAAACAAACAAAAGTACAGATTAAAAGCAAAAAAAAAAAAAAAGTGAACCAAGAAAAAAAAAGTGAACACAGAAAAAACGTAAAGCAGCCTGCAGCAATTAGGCTATTGTAGAACGTAGCCTACACTTAACTTTGAAACTTTTAAACTGTCAGCAAATCTTTTTTGCTTTTTTCTATTGTTGTACATGTTCTTGTTAAGAAACACAGGCATGTAAACATGATCGGGGGAAAGTCGGCTCCTTAGTCCGTTAGCAATAAGGCCGGCCGCGGAGAAAACGCGCTCTGACGGCACAGACTTGGCGGGACTCACAAATAAAAGTGTGCTAAGCGAATATGTTTTGTGAAACACTTCGTGTTGTCGTTTCACCACTGAATGGGATCCTCATCTGGTGGAATACATGGCTCCAGCAAGAACTGTTCCCACTCGTCTCGGCTGGACTTTCTGTAATCATCGCTGAAGAACTGGCTCAGCCTTTTCCGATGAATGGGCACTGCATCCTCTTCATCGTTGGTGATGCACCACTCGCAACAAGGAAAATGTTCTAGGCTCTAAATGTTCAAGGGTCTAGGCTCTAGGGCAGACGTGAGAAGAGGAGTTTTCACTGCATTCTCCAAGTTAGCTGTGTTTATTCGTTACTGGAGAGATGCCGCAACAATGTTCTTGAATTCGGTCACTTTCTGTGATTTTCCACGGCATATCTGAAGTACTGTAGAAGACCGTAGTTCTTGGGGGCCGTTCACATATTGCGTCTTATGCGCGCTCAAGTTCGTTATTTGCAATGTAGGCGCGCGGTATGCACGCTCATAATGGAAGTGACGCGGTCGCGATGCGCACGCAGTGCGACACGCCCGTTTTTTCCAGGCGCGTCCGCACCGCATAGAGTTAAAAACATCTCAACTTTTCAGAATGGCGCAAGCGCACCGCGGGTCATGTGACAAGAACTAAACATTCAGCTTCATCCTTTCCTGTAACAACGTTGAAAGCTCAGCCAAGATGAAGGAACAGCTGATCATAGCTGTATATGGATTGCCATTTTGAAATAAATTTAGTAGCAGAGCTACTGAAAGCGATTTTTGTGCTGCAAATCCATTTATCCTTTGCTGAAATTTCCGCGTCTTCATGGAGAGAGCACGTCATTGTTACTTAGCAACGGCAGACGCCTCAGGAGTGCTTCTGCCCGAGCGCATTGGCAAGAAGGAGAAAGCGGCGCGCCTAGCGTTTTCCACGCGTTTTTAGGCGCGATATGTGAACGGCCCCTTATTCATTAATTAATTATTTTTTGCTTGCATATATCTTAAAATATGTCGTGGAGAATCACAGAAAGTGACCAAATTAGGTTTTATTGTGAACTTTTTTTTTTTTTGCGAAATTCGAATATCATTTTTATTTATCGAATTATTAGAGCAGAAGGAATATTCAAATGTTCGACTATCCATGCACACCCCTACCTTCTACTTTAGATTCAACTTTTGCACAGCTCAGAGAGAAGGGCCTAGTTCTATTTCATGATTTGTTTCTTGATGATCATGTATTTGCGTCATTCAACGATTTGATGAGTAGATTCAAAATATCTAGATCCAATTTGTTCCGCTACTTTCAATTGCGTGACTTTGCTAAAGCACACTATAACACCTTCCCTCACCAGCCAATGAAAACTTTAATTGAAGATATAATGTCTCTCCTGAAATTGCATAGTCATATCTCCTCAATTTATGACTTGTTACGATCTTCGCAATTCCCTCCTCTCTTTGCACTCAAGGGAACCTGGGAGAGAGAGCTGGGACTGGAGCTTGACGAGGAACTGTGGAATAAGGCTCTAGCTAAAATTAACTCTGTCTGCATTTGTGCTAGCTTGAATCTTATTCAGTTTAAAGTTGTTCACAGAATTCACTTCACCAAAGCTAAATTGAAGAAACTTTCTTTAATAGAAGATGATAGGTGCAATAGATGTTCACTTTCCCCAGCAGATCACACTCATACATTTTATACCTGTCCTAAATTGTATTCATTCTGGTCCTCTTTTTTTTCCTCATGCCCCCCTTCTAATTTTTCTTGGCTGAAAGACTTTAATGTCCTTTCTACACCTGGAAAAAATTAAACACTCCATCAGGGACTCTGTTAACTCATTTTATAAAGTGTGGAATCCTATTATCTCCTTTGTTGAGACAACACCTTCACTGGAGATTTGAATTATTATTATTATTTTTTTTTTTTCTCTCTCTCTTTTTTTTCTTTTTTTTCTTATTATTTTGTGTGTGTGTGTGTGTGTGTGTGTGTGTTTGGGATGTTTTGGGTTGGGTAGTGTTAAGAGTGTTCTGTATATTTGTATATTTGTATATTTTTTCTTTATTCATTTCTATTGATGTTAAAAAAGCAGATTGTGGTGTTTTTCATTTGTCATGCACATTGTCATTTAAAATTCTGCTTAATAATAAAAAATATATATAAAAAAAACAATCTGAATGCCAAAGAGAGCCTTTAAACTAAAAAAAAGCCCATCCATTTTTAATTCACTCCATTTATTTTTTATTTTTGTTGTATTTAGGAGCACCTGTCTAATTGACCATTATTCAGTGTATTAGTACCATGAGTCATGCAATGCAGGGGTTGGCTGTTGTCTTTTCAAGGCCAAGTGAAAGCATTTAAAGATGCGTTGTACAAAGGAAACTAAGAAATAGATATTGTTTTCTGGCTTCTTTAACTTATACCTTGTCATCGATGACTTTACAAACTTCAAAAACTAGTCAGTTGTCATAATGTTTGAATTCAGGGTTAAGGCCCGTTCACACCAAGAACGATAACCATAAAGATAACTATATTAGTATTTACACCAGCGGACGATGTTGTCTGTTTATTCTATAGCTGTGGTGTGGACTGTATACTTTTAAAAAATATATTTTTAAAACTATATCTATATCGTTATCTTTGTAATTATTGTCCTTGGTGTGAATAGGCCTATACTCATTTCTATTCCTTCCTGTGGAGTTCAGTTCTGTGCTGCAAAATAACTGGCAGCTAATTTCAAGTAAACCTTGTCTGTTTGGGTGCGTTTAATTAGTGGAACTAAACTCTGCAGAAAAGTCACTCTCCTAGAGCAACCCTGATTTAATCTGGTTCTCAATTATGATCCTGGGGTCCGTTCTTTGTACCTCGCTCAATACGTATGATATGATTTGACAGATGCCTAATATTTTAATCATGATAATTGATCTCTGGCTAATTTGTTTCTTCAAACAAGTTTGTGGATTTGATTAAAATATCTGGATTAAGTTTTCTAAGATTACTGCATGTTCTTGTGTTCATTATTTGTACACTTGAATCCATGATCAGCAATGCAGCGATTGGCTGGCGGCAAGATAGCAACGTGATGACATCATATAATTAAGCTCGAGAAAGCAAAATGACATTCAAGTCCTAGCTAACAGATAAATCTAATGTGTAACTGTTTGTTACATGATGTCCAATTTTTATTTTTCAGGATTTTTAGTATTGTGTATAGTATTTTTAGTGTCTTTATACTTTTCAGTGTAAAAAGTATTGTAATTATCAATTCATTTCATTTTGCCTTTGAAGTGGATTTGCTACTCGACATCATTAAATTATTAAGTTTCTTTTCCCCGTAAGACATAAATGACTATTCATATTAATTTCATATCATAAAAGCATTTTGAGATTTGAGAAGTCGTCTGCATTTTCCTGCGCTGCATCAAGCCACCCGCATAATAACTGTCACCATTTAAATTGATGCACTTCTCAGACAAGTTGTACGTGATTGTATGTATGACTCCAATACAATTATGAGATAATTGTTCCATCAAGGATAAATTCCTCAATGAGTAAAACTGTCCATGTCTACTATTACAGATTACACAACATTTTAATTGTTCTAAAAATTCATTTTAATCTTTTTTTTATTGTTATTATTATTATTTTTTTTTTTTTATTCAGTAGGGGTACACTTGTAAATAAATAGCAGTGGCTGGGACAGACTTGCAGCATCAACTTCACTTAAAATGATACAATATAATCCTGTGTTTGTGAAATATCTTATGGACAAATCATCAAATCGTCAACAATAAATCCAACTAACTAGGTATTCAATGTACGAAGAATTTTGCATATGTCCCTTATTTAACACACCTGATTCAGATCATCAGCTTATTAAAAGAGCAATCCATGAACTGAACCAAGTGTATCAGATAAGAGAGACATACAAAATGTACCCAGGACTGGAATTGGGAACCACTTAAATTTATTTTTTTATTTTTTTGAGCAGAGAACTTGTCTTGTCTACATTTGTCCTTGAGTTTTTTTTTATCAGTTAGCAGACTCTTTATCCAAAATACACCTATTATGGGGACATATTTGCTAATTTGCTGTTTGAAAGCCTCAGATTTATTTATTGACCGGAGAAAAAATTACTGTCTGAATGGTGTTAACGTCTGCAGGGTTTGACACAGCACATTCTTATGTGAAGAACTGCCTCGATCATTTTTATGCTGAAGGTCACAAACACATAACCACAAGCTCCATTCTCCTATGGGAGCCTTGTTGTGACATTTATAAAAATGAACAGCAGACTGTTATTCAGAAAACAGAGAGAACATTTTTATCCTCAGCAATGCAACAGTTCTTCATAAATTGATGTGTCTTTAATTGATGCGCAAGCATTCATCTGAGAATGATGGGAATTGCACCTGGGCAGGATGAGGGGACTGGGGTTAATTGATTTTAGGGGGCAGTTAGATAATTCCTGGCTTCTCTCGTTGGCATTCAGGAGTCGTGAATTTCAGCATTGAGTGAAAGAGTGATTCAGAGCCTTTGTTTGAACTCAGCATACAGATCTGAATAAGACTTTAACAAAAGCCAAACGGATCGTATAAAAAATAATGAAATTGTGATGGGTCTGAGCATAATTATAGTACAATCTTGATTAGTAGAATTTAGCCAATATATTTCAATACTGATTAAGTAACTCAAATGAGCGGTAAAACATTCTTCAACAATCCAGTTGCTATATGGAAGCTTGTTTCTGACAGTAAACTCTATCGGTTTATAGCTGTCTGCCTGTTTGGCTACGTTCACACTACAGGCAAATGTGGCCCAAAAAATCTTTTTGCTCACATTTGATGTGACTCGGATCTGTTTTTCTCATGACAGTGTGAACAGCACAAACCACGTGGAATGTGATCTTTTTAATTCTGATTTGTGCCACTTCCATGTGTGGTACTATATTGGATACAGGTCAGACATTTTGGAATAAGACCACAGTGTGAACACAGTGACTTTTACGTCACTATAGATCAATTTTTGTCACGATTCTGTGCTCATGGGAGTCACTTTAAAGGGACTGTAAGTAGGAATTACTCCCATCTAGTGGTGAAATTGTATTTTGCATTCAAACTAATTTTGCTCTCCAGCGCCTCGCTTTTTCAAATGCGCGTTGCATCTACGGTAGGCAATATGTACCAAAAAGCTTTGACAGGATGTCTTCTAATAGCACTTTAGTCGAGTTTTCCTTCAGGTGAACAGGTGTGTTATTTCAAACAAACTGCAACATGACAACTAACAAACGAATGTTACAGTATGAATTACTGACTGTGGAAAACATAAAATATTGTAATTAGTAGTTATGTCTTCTTTATTCGTTATATTTTCTGAATTATGTGCATTGTTAGATATCATCATCAGATGATTCAACAATAGGGAGAGGAAGAGGTAGAGGTAGAGGACAGAGAGGCAGTGGATCAGTGGATCTAGGCGAGGAGGTGGACGAGGAAGAGGAGAGCGAGAGTCAATACCACGACGACAAAGATGCCCGGCAGCTACGAGAGACGATCTTGATAGAATTGAAAGTTTACAAAGGCAGAGAAGAGAAGCGACCGAGGTTTGTACAATTTATGTCTAGCAATAGCAATGAATTTTCATTGTATGTACAGTTATATGCACGTAGCAAAATATTCACAACTTGAGCTAATGAATTGTTTTTGAAAAAGTAACACTGACTTACCTGTCGAGAAGAAAACAGGCCACTTCAGCGTCTCTTTTGAAATCTTTATCCAGCATTAGCTCTTTCCACCTAGAAAAAGCTTCCCCGACATTAAATCTTGTTTTCTGTAATCTACGGTCACGTTTCCTTTTACGTTCTATTTTTGACTGTTTTGGCGACGATGTTTTCTTCTCCTGTGGTGCGGCATATGTATGGTCCATAATAAGAATGCAATCCAGACTTTTAAACTTGCCGGTGCAGTTTCAAGCGCCTCTCACTGCTCTGCACCTGCGTTTCTGGCTCTGACCGAAAACGCGTTGTGGAAACGCGTTGGCTTAGTACTTTTTGTCCCTCTCTGCTATTATAGTTTTGCAAGATGGCGGAACTACATGGAAGCCTCCGTCGACCTACCCGTCCCATGTATATAAAGATAATAAATTTTTCATTTACGAGGATTAGTTGAAACATTGGCATAGGTATTTGTACACCATTGAGGGCATATTTATGAATAAAAATATTGATGTTAGATAATAAAATACCTAAAAAGTTACTTATTGTCCCTTTAAAGATTTTACATAGCCTTAAAGTTATCAAGACAGTTGCGTAAGGTATATACAAGCAAAACTCTGCTCTCTTCTGTCACTTCCTTGTCTTTATTTTTCATATTGCCTGCACATAATTTCGCTGGCTTCTGTGGCAGATCACACTATAAATAAACACATAATCACTCACTTTATGTCCTTTGTGTTTTCTTCCGAATGACAGCGAGCTGCACAAGTGTTGTCAAGTCCACAGTTTTCACACCGAATTGGGCTATTTTTTCATCGTTGTTGGGGGTTGTTTTTCAACTCTTTGGGTTAAAGCAACCCAACTAACGCGATATATAACCTCCAGAATGGGATTGGGCTAGTTTTGGACTAGTTTTGAGAAGCAATTGGGCAGTGGAAAATCTGGACAATGGAAATCTGATATTGGCCACATTTAAAACGACAATGTGAACAAAAAAAAAAAGAAAAAATCGGATCTGACCAAAAACTGAGCACTAAGGCTCGCAATGTGAATGTAAACAATTGTGTGTTGGTCGATCTATAGAGAAGAGTCAAAGAATGATTTAAAGCATATTTTAATAAATTGCTGTTAGTTAAATTCTATCAATCGGTTCTACCAAACAAATAAAGAGAAAATACTCATGCATATAGAGTACTAGGAAATATGAAGTAATTGCTACTGTTAAATGATACATTTTGTTTTTAGTGTCCATTTACAACTGTACACGGTTTAATTATTTAAAGCTTGCTGTCTTTGATACAACTCCAAATGTGTTTTTTCCAAAGAAACAAATTATATTTTCACATGTAAATCATGCAGGTTCCTGCTGCAAGTGAAAATGTCATTAGTCACCTTTATGGTATCTTGGCAGCTTATGACAGGAATGTTAAACAAGTCAATTATGCACAGATTTCCATTACTGCAGACCCTTAAGGCCCCTTACATAGTCAACGCGAGAAACGCGAGCAAGCAACGCGAGCGACGCGCTCCCTTTCATAGTCTAAACAGTGGATGCAAGCGTCACTGGCGATGCGTGTATGCAATACACCGTTCACGCAACAGGGGGTAGTAGAGTCAGGGTGATATTAGTAGAGTCGGGTCGCGTGATATTCAGATCACAATGGCAACTGAAGAGGAGTGTATTCTGTTGCTGATTTTACATCGGCGGCAACAAAGGCAACGCAGAGATAGGGCCGTTAAGTTCGCATAATGTTTCCTCTTCGCCCGCCATTGTATTCAAACCTTCTTCTTCTGTAAACACAATATACTTGAATTAATGTACTATACTTGCAATGTCGCCCCCACCGACAACACATAGTATTGCGTGCATCGGCGTGTCGCGTATCAAAAACTGGGACGACACTAAATGGCACTTTCCAACTCTTGTCGGAATATCTGCATATATGACAGATTCTTTTTGATTTGTAATCAGCAGTTTCCTCTTTTGTTCTCTCTCAGAGACCTGGTTCTGAGTCACTGGCCATATCTTAGATTAAATCTTCTGATGAGAGCTATTTCATTCAAAACTATGAAAATACTTTGTTCTTTCAGTGATGGTTATTTTATCAAGAGAGCTACATCAGCGGGTGTGCATGGTTCAGATGTAGTGGCTTCATCTAGTCTATACTGTCATGAGAATCAGCAAGTGCATGTCATTGCTTGAAACGTCATTGCTGACATGCTGCGGCAGATGCAATTATTTGCAAATTGGGATTCATATTTTCCTGTTTGATTAAGTGATTAAAGTGAGTGTTAATTAATATAGTCGCTCACACACACATCCACATTCACTTTCATGCACACACACACACACACAAACACACACACACACACACACACACACACACACACACACACACACACACACACACACATAAAACCTACAGTACACACACAGAAGGTTTAGTAATTATGAATCCTACAGGAGTCAGTCTAATGGCCACTGCTTTAGAATCTCTTCCTTTTCTTTTTCTTTCCTTTATATATCATTTAGCTAATTGCATATGTTTCACATTGGCTCTTTATGTTTCTTCTCTGATTTCTGTCACATTTTATCCTAAGTGAAAAACCCTTTTTGAGTTTTTAAATAAATTCTTATATGCCCACTACCTCTACAGATGCACAAATCACTTTTGAACCAAATATCTTGGGGCAAAAGGTAGAGCGCGAAACTTGTCACTTGAAAGCGAAAAACAGTGTTTGAGATTCATCTCAGCAGATTCAAGCAGCTGTAGTAATGTACTTGTGTTTGTGTTAGAAAAATATACAAGACATTTCTGAGAAAATATTCTACAAGTGTGCAACTCTCATTGGATGAATTCACGTACTGATTTGCGAATGTGCAAAATTTCTCCACGACTTCACATTTCTTGATGCAGGTGTGTAAATACGTTTTGCACCATATTCACTGCAGAAATTGTATCAAAAATGTGAGCGTACGAGTTTCTTAATTTGTGATTTGTAGAATAGGATTTGTGCACCTGCAATGAAGAATTTGAGAAGGTGTAACTGTTGTGTTGTGTTTGTGGGAGAGAAAAAAATAGTCTACAGGTTTGCAACTCTTAAAACATTTCTCTCTGTGACTTCAAATTTACTGATACACATGTGTGGCTTTTCTCTACAACTACAAATTGCACTGTCACAGGTGTTCAGTCGTTTTGAATCAAAAATACCTTCATAACCGGAGAATGAAGCCAAAATTTGTACAGTATGTGAGATATTTTGAAGAGAGGATTTTCAGACCTCAAAATGTTTTGTGCTCAAACATTTATTACTATCAATATTCAAATTAGTCTTTGCTGCTTAATATTGTTGTGGAAACCTTGTTACACTTTGTTTTCAGTATTATTAAAGTCCAGTAGTATTAAAGTCCAGGCTTATTGTAAAAGGTACTTTAAAACATCCTGTAGACCCTACTGAATCCTTAGAACAGTAGTTCATCTGTCATCTTTAAATATTTTAAGGTTTTGCCATACTGATCTTTATATGAATGAAAGTAGACAGTACAGTAAGTTAATAGATAAATAGTCTAAAATCCTCTTTCTCCAGTGAGTCTAACAAATGACTTAAAGGTGAAGTGTGTAATTTTTTTTTTGGATGCTACTATCTCCTCTCTTTGCTTAATATGAGACTGCTATACTGTCTGAAGCCTTTTTAATTTGATAGCCCCATAAAGTGCAAAGGCTTATAAAAGACATTAGAAAACCCTTCAAAGAGAATTGCACTGGTAAAATATCTACATTAATAAAATATTTGCCATTTTAAATTATGTTTGCAACATTCAAAAATATTCTGCACTAATTGATACTCACAAATAGAGAAAGCCTGATTGTGTGGATATGGCCAGCGCAATGCTACTGTACCTACTCAACTAAACTTTGTGCCTTAAATAGCATCTGGGATTAGATTTACTGTATCCCAAATCATATGTTAAAATGGGAATTTCAAGGTACTTGGTCTGCTCTTTTTGAAGGTTGGATCTGTGCATGTTTTTGATTTAATTAAATGTTATTGCCAAACCAGCCCTAATGATAGTGTAACCAAGCACAAAGGCTTTTCAGTTCCTATATTTTATTTACATTCTGTATTCAGTAATACAACCACTGGTCAGTAGTACTGAAGCTGAACAAAAACTCTGTAGAAAGATCCTCCAACCCAGTCTCACGATGGACATGGATTTGACCCAGTCAGACAGTCATGTGAATCTGAAGAGTGCAAGAGTGACCCTGCCTTAACCGACTCCTTAACCTCCATCATATCAAATTTCACCTCCCACGGGACTGTCAGGAAAATAATGGCTATGTGTGTGTCTGCAGATAATGAAAACAGGTTTTATGTGTTTTCAGAGCGTGTGTCACTGCAAGGCCGATTGTGAGTATGTTAGTGTGTTGTGATCCTTCCCTCAAGCTTCCTTCCAAGATTTAGGTGCTATTATTAGAGATTTTGACCGTATTTTCTGAACCCTTATCAAACATGGCAATCAAACACAATCATGCAAACAGCATCGCCACTATCACTTCCCTGCATGCATTATGTAATTCCCTCAGTCAGTGTGGATCATGGGGTTCATAAACTCCTCACTGCTGACCTCTGGATCTGGCCTGATGAAACTTTCATCCGCTTCACTGACTCTGACCATTTGGTGAGTCAATTATAATACCATTCCTGTATCTGTGTTTATTAAATGCAAAGTGATGAGCAGAATGACAGATGTTTCTATAACGACTCATACGAATAGATCATTAAAAGATGGATCAGATGTGTTTGTGACATGGTGCGACTTGTTAAGATTTGATCTAGTGGATGAACAAACACCTGTTCATCCTCATAGCTGAAATGTGTTGTTTGAGCTGCATAAGTTAACTTATTTCTCATATATTTACCTTAGGCATTACTTTCTTTTATAGTGCACTAGACATGTGCCAGTATTCGGTAATGCGATATATCTTAAATACTTAAAGATTTAGACTTAATAGGATATTTATTTTCAAACTTTTTAACATTTTAATCTAGACTACGACATACCGTAGATATTGTTTGAAAGTGTTTAGATTCTTTATTGTTCATTCACACTTTACATTAGGGCTTCATTACTTAACTTTAGTTAATTCATTAGTTAACATAAACTGCCAATGAAAAATTCTTCTGAACATACTTTAATCTTAGATATTCCAATATATAACACATTGTTAAAATCGAAAGTTGCAACTGTGTCATTTAATGAGCTAACATGAACTAAGAGTTGTATTTTTTTTTTTACAAAGATTTATAACTTCTGTAGCAAATGTAACTATTGTGAATGTTAATGCATTAACTAACTAATGAGATCTTATTGTAATGTGATACCTATTGCTCTTTATAGGTCTTTTGCATTAATCAGTGTTAAACTTTTAATTTTAAATATTTTTCTGTATTGCTTTATTGCATAGTTATTTTTGGTATAAGAAAAAAAGTTCTTAAACCTGTTATACTGTATTATGTAGTCTGTATTAAATTTGTAAAAATGTGAGTAAATTACTAAAGGTAATCATTAAATCTCAATTATCTGATTGGTCTTGTGGAAATGTGGTCTTTTTAAAGCATCTATAGATGCAAGCCACTACTATGTAGCTCGGTCCTACCCCTGGACATTTAAATTCATATGGTTTAGGTCCTTTTTCAGTCAAACATATAAAATGGCTAATCAGGGTCCTTGGTTTCACTTGAACAACTCAGCGGGAAGCTATTGGCAACTTGCATATCATTTCATAATGCGTACTTGTGAGGGAATGTACAGGGGAGGAAGGGAAAATCGCAATTATGGACCAAGTTTTGGCTCCTTCCTACTGGTCTTTTGGGTTGCTATGGAAACGATGAGCACTAATTGCTTGGATGCTGGGGATATCTCTTGAACAACCTATCAAGTTTCCGCGTAGGGGTGTGTGCGCGTTTGTGAACACTAAACTCCTGACAACTGGACACCACTTGCCAGAGCTATTTTAAACTAAAAGCAAAGTTGAGTAATGTTGGAAGAAGGTAAATTTTGTTAATTTGTATAGTGCATCTGATTGCAGCTTTAACTGTCGTGAGTAAATTACTTTCCTCAGATGACAAAACAAGTTCCTGCCAAAGTGGAACGAGAACCATGTGTTCATTTGCATTGACTGTACCTATATACTTGACTCAAAATCCACACTATTGCTATGAAAACATTTCCTTAAAGGATGTACAGGCTAGTACTCTACAGTACTATGTGGGAAGAAAACTTAATAAAACCTACATCAAATATGTAAAAGGCTATTATGAGCACACACAAACAGACGCTGCAATTTCTGTCTCTTTTGCAGAGTGTTTTCTCCCTGTGAGGAATTGGTATTTTTAGTCTCTTTTCTTCTGTCTGGATCTGTACTGTCCTTGGAGTGAATTGAGAGCAGCTTCTTTAAAAGACTTTTGGATTGTCTGTGCAGCAGACACTGATATAAGCTACAGTAGTACAAGAACATGTACTATGCAAGCTTTATTAAAATCTTAGTTTTCTTTGTTTCTAACAAACTTCACATAACATTTAAAAAAAAAACGGTTACAAACTTTAACTGAAAAAAAAGGATGCATAATGTTTCAGTGTCTTATTGGGCTATTTATTTATTTTTAATCGGTACAGGTTAGATTGACCAGTATTTAATTGTTAATTCTCATTTTCTCCTAATTTTACATTTACATCATCATACCCTTATTTTAATTAAATGTTTAAAAACACAAATAATTACGTTATCTGAAATCTGTTAAGTATAATCTTAAGCAAACCTCAAAATGCTGTACATTATTCTACATTATGTACTGTATGTGTAATGTAGTAACTTTATAGAATTTAAAATGATTAATTATAATTTTTAATTTTTAAAGTTTATTTGGACACTTTATTATTGTATTCTAATTTCAGCCATAAGATGAAAATAATTATGAGCTCATAGGTATTGGCCAGACATTTAATATCAGTGAATCCATATTAAAGTACTAAATTCTAGTATTAAGCATAGAATTACAACTTGGTAATACATTTTATCTGCATACTTTCTGATATAATTATAAATCTGTTAAATGTAATATTTAGCAAATCTCAAAATGAATTCATTTATATAAATACTGTACATTACTGTTATGTATAATTTAATCAATTCATTTATAGTATTTATTTATTTTAGTTCTGAGGTGTTTTGTTTTTAACTTTTAGACAAACTATTATAGAATTTTAAGGTGTATTCACACCTGTCTTGTTTGGTTTGATTGAATTGAACTCAAGTTCGTTTACCCTCTTGGTTCGCATCTTTTAGGCGGGTGTGAATACAGCAATCGCACTCGGCCGAAGCTGAAGAGGTGGTCTCGGCCCAGTTCAAAATGAACTCTGGTATGCTTGAGAATTTCTGTCCAATGAATGGATGACCTTAGCACACATGGTTTTGTTTACAAATTTCTGGTTTACTTCCAAAAAGGACAGTGTGAAAACGAACCACAGCAAACATAAGAAATCCACATTGTATTTGGTCTGGACCAAAGCAAGTGAACTAGTGGGCTTTCCTGGTGTGAATACACCCTTAATTTCAGCCATATGATGAAAATAATTATCACTTTATCTGTATCGGACAGAATTAAATCTCAGTGCAACCCAAAACAGAAGCGCCATCGTTCATGTTATTGCCCTAATTCAGATTTTCCTTTCATTTGTCCCGCTGTCTCCTGTTATCTCTTACAGACTCTTCACATTGGTTATTTCTCCAGGGATTTAGCTGTATTAGCTAAAAAAAAAACTTTAGCTCTGTTCATTTATAATGGAGCCCACAGCTGTCATTCTCAATATACCATAAGTCGGTGTATTTGTGTCTGCATTGATCACTCTAAATGCCCTTCTCATGTGGATGTTTCATGTTTCAGAGCCTTAAAAGATCCCAATTTCAGGTCCCAATTTCATTTTAGCAATTACAGCAAAGAAGATTGGTGGTCTGAGAACAAAGCATCACTGCATGATCTCCTGCTATCTCCAGACAATGATTTGATGTAGTCAGTAAGCAGAAACACAACATCATCTTTAAAAGATTGTGTTAACCACAAAAAAAATCAATCTTTAAATTGATTCCTTTTTGTTCTTTGAAGAACCATTATTGTGGTGTCAGAGGAGATGCACATCATTTAATCTTGACCATGTTGTGAAGCTGTGCAGTTCATGAGTGGAAATAAGACCACAAACTGACGTTGCTCTGTGTTTTCCTTCTCTTTTTTACCCCCCTCTGTCTGTCTGTCTGCTTGCTCAGTTTTTAATTGGGCTCACTGCGTGTGTCCCTAGAGAGTTCTGTGCTGTGTTTGTGTGGGTGAGTCTTGGAGCAAATTATAGTAATTTAGGAATTTCGACTTGTGTAACAGTTAAATGTTTGTACATGTATGTCCCTGAATTACTGTTTATAGTTTCAGTCTGCGTGAATGTATGTGTAGAATTGTGTGGTTTATTATTTCATCAAAGCTATAGCCCACATATACTGTTCATCAAAAGCTAATGGTGGGATTGAGGGTATTTTAGATGTATAACAGCAGGAACCTTTATGAAACAAGGAAACGTGTAATAACATGATGCTAAAGTGCCTTACAAATGAGGAACATCACAAGCAATTTATCATACTAGACCAAACAACACTTAGTATGAGACTCTAAGATGGAGCACAGAAACTAGAGAAGTGGTAAGTATAGAGAAAATTAAGTTTTTTTTCATATACAGAATTTATTTATTGCAAATGCTTTGGTTATGGTTTGTAATCTTGGGTTTAGTCATTATCATTTTCATGATAATATGTTGAACAATCTTTCAATTAAGCAGTGAAGAAACAAGTGTTTTTTTTTTTTTTTTTTTATTCCCAGTAAACTGTTAGAGACAACAGATTAGGTATTTTCTTTTGTGCCACTGGTTATCTTCGAATTAGACTACTCAAGTATTGTCAGTCTACTAAAGCTATAACTAGAGTATTGGCTGTTTATTAGTACTTATAAGAACATTAATTCCTTATTCTGCATAAACATATTATAGATCTCTTAACTCTTCTGCATACCTAAACATAACTACTACAACAGTTAACCTTACTTTATATCAATAAGCAGTAATTAGCAGTTTATTGAAGGAAAACTCTTGTTAATAGTGAATATGTGCTCCCTAATCTGAAGTGTTACTGAATATTAATATGTAATTCACACATAATATTTTAATGTTTTTTTTGTTGTTGTATTTTTTTTTTTTTTTTTTTTTTTTTTTTTTATTATAGTTACTAAGGCTGCATTTAATAAAAAAAAAATTTTGTCTGACATTTGAAATTGTTTGCTAAAACTGAACTAAATGTAACTGTATATGTCCTATAAGTGACCTACAATATACTGTATATATAAATCTATACACTATACAGTACATAAAAACTGTGATATTCTGAAATCTCCTTTTCTATTTGAATTATGTTTAAAATGTTATACACTGTGTGATGGCAAAGCAGACTTTTTTAGAAGTCATTACTCCGATCTTCAGGTTGACACCATAGACTGATTTCTGAAGGAACATGTCACATTCTAACCTTCTACATTGTCAACCTTCTACATTCTAATATGCTGAATTAGTGGTCATTAAACTTTATTATTATCCATGTTTAAAACAGTTGTGCTGCTTAATATTTTTTATAAAAACTGATATACCCCAACCAACACCAAATGCAGCAGATATGCAGAGCGTAAATTGGACTTTTTTGCTTGCATTTAATTTCTTCTGTGCTTTGTGCTCTGCAAAAATCTGTCAAACAAATAACAAAAAACACTGTGCTCTTTTCAAACGCACTGTTTATTGTCATCAGAGTCACAAAGATATTTATGTAGCAAAATTTAAAACGACATTATTTCCTGTTTAACAAAAATAGTTGTTTCTTCCCAAGGCTTTTCATTTGCACGAAAGAAAAACATACAAGTGTGATAATGTTCCCACTTCCAAATGTCATATATTCCCACACATATTCATACCGTACATACACACTACAAAAAATAAAACTACATATTTACTATAGAGTGACATTCAGATATAAATTACCCTGTAAAAATGATTTACTCTTTCAAAATACAAATGTATATGCATATATACAGTACATAGAAAAAAACTCAACAAAACGAATATGGAAAGAAAAATTTTGACTTTTTCCATTTTGCTCTTTTGCAAGTGGTTTTTTTTTTTTGTATCTTGTGGCCAGTGCTCCCACACAGAGAACATTAATTAAGTAAACCCATATGACAGCACTTCAGGCACTTGCACAATATTTTCACAGATAATTTTCAGAGGCAAGTACATCCAACATTTTCTTTTTAAGCTGCATTGTTACACTCTCAATAAATACGTTTTTTTTTTACCCTTTGGTTTACACAACACAATTTCTCTACAATTTTCTGCTGAAATGAGCTTGTTATCTTCATGAACTTCCTATAAAATTCAGCCTATGCAGGTTTGGTTTTAAATAAATAAATAAAAGGCACCATAAGACCCAAGGTCCACCCATTGCTTTTTAGCTTCATATCTAAACCCTGAAGAAACAATACATGCTACAAAAAAATCAAAACCACATGCCGTTGAGTTCCACTAAAACATCATCTAGAAAATATTGTTTCTTATTCTGTTTTGAAAAACTCACAATGCGATCTTGTTTTCTCACATTTGACCATGTTTTACAGTAAGTCAAAGCAGTCACCTATTCAAGTCTAAACCGCACTAAGTGCACTAACCGCACTAAGTCTAAACAGCACTTTATCACTATAACATAAGAGATAAATTAGACCAATATATATAAAAGGCCCTACAGATTCTCTTTGAATATTGGCTAACTAGCAGCTTTTGTGGATTGCAGCTTTACAGAAGTTTGATTTAAGAATCGATGAAAGAAAGAAAGAAAGAAAGAAAGAAAGAAAGAAAGAAAGAAAGAAAATAATTGAATAAATACTTTTATAAAAAGAATCTCTTTGCTACTAAATCTCTTGCTACAGTTACATCTTGAATTCTTTTTGAGTTGAGAAATGTCCCGCTGTTTCCTCTGTCTTCACTGATCTCTCTCTCTCTCTCCAGAGTCAGAGCTCTACCTTTGTGATCATTCATCTCTATAGCAACAGGAGTCCTCAGTTTGTAGGTCTGGTTTCGACTTCCCCATCTTTTATGATTTCCTTGGCCCTCCCAATCTTTCCATTTACCTGCTGATGCCCAGAGCCATTCGGGGAACTGCGTTTCAAGAGTCGATTGATGAGGTCACTGCAGGTCTTCCTGTACTGGTGTCGCAGAAGAGAGTAGACGAAGGGGTCACATGCAGCTTTGCTGTATGCCAGACACTTACACAGCACGCCCCAATATGGATTAAATGGCTCCGTCACAAATAGCTCCACAATCCTAAATGCATGACACACACATGGGCAAGATATGGAAGGTTATACATTTGTTTAGCAGAGGTATAGGGTGGGGGTGAGGGGACACTTAACAGAATGGGACACTAACAATCGATCATAAAAATGGCTTTTGATGGGGCACTGAGTAAGAAAAGCTGCAGCAAGAGTCAGGGATACACCAGTCTATCCTTCTATCTTCTCTGAGTTTATCCAGGTTATGTAACATGCCTGGTCAGAAGGCCCTTCTTCATTTTGGATTATGAGTCAGGTGGACATGCATGACCAGAGACATTACTACGAGAACTACAGGCTTCACATTTCATAACTTGTAGGATACTGTAGGGGAGACCAGGTTTTGAGAAATGTTTACAAAAAGAAAGTACTTGTAATCAGATTATATCACATTTTAAAATCCTTTATATATTTTTTATGTTCACATTTTTATGATTTTAGTTGATTAGCTTTTCATCAAACACAGCAGTTCCTTCACAAACCCCAGTTTGGGAAACCATTTTTATTTTTAAGCCAATATGGTACATAATAATTTTATTCAAATCTATGTGATAAACCAGTTAGGTCAAAATAAATCTAAATGTAATGAATAAGTAGACACATTATATTACCTAAAATGTGTAAACTAATAGATTTACATTATAGACTACAACTTTCATTAGGTACTTTGTAATCCGTCATGGTCGGCATTACTTATTATTTCAATCATTTAAATTATTACTATGTGTTTGATTTGATCTATATTACTGAAATTTTTCAATTTTGCTTTAAACACACATTGTTCATTATAGCTAAAAGAATTAGTACCATAAAAAGGTTTTAATTAAAAAAACTATTCAGTAATGTTCCATAACAAAATGTAAAATATGTTCTGAATGCCCCTGGTTTGCTTAAACAATACACAGTATCCTCCAGCTTATTAGTATTACATCAAGCATACAGCTAATAACCTCCAGGGATCTCAACCTGGCCAACAAATTAAAACTTTAATAACAGCATGACTGCACAGATGCTGAGTCTTCAGGAGCCCAGGGGAGAAAACAGATGGCTCACCTGGTAATGACATAAGGGGTGAAACAGACAACGAAGGTTCCAATGAAGGTACTAATTTTGCGGGTGGCTCTCTGTCTCCTCCTTTTCTGCTCTTCCAGATAGCGCTGACGAACACTGGACAAAAGTTATGACCTCAGTATTATGATATTATGCATATCAGACAAGCTCACTGGACTGAATTTTATCTAGCTTGAAACATATGTTAAATAAAACTTTATCCATGCACCAGATTTACATACTTTACCAATGACAACATTAGTAACCTTTTAAATATTCTGACAAAACATTCAAGAGCCCTAACAGCTGTTCCCACAAAGTGAGGATGTTTGCCCAGTCTGTTTCAGTGAATCATTGAAATGTCAGATTAACTTCATCACACCTGCAGTGGATTATTTAACACTTGCTCACATGGTCACATCAAACAGAAGTATGGTGTGATTGGTTGATTGCTATATCATTCTATAAAAAGCTTTTTGTTTATTTATTTACACAGCTGCCAGTCATTTTCCTTTCTCTTTGCATGTGTGGAGTGCTCTGATACATCCCCTGGCTGAACACCTGATGTGCTCATTACATGTGGTGTGTAGGGCTATTGTGATTTGTCATTGTTGGTTAATAAGTTATTGTAGACAACATGTTGCTATTGAAAGTCATCAAAGTGGTCATAATACAGTATAACAGGTTTAATAACTTTTTTCTTATAACAAAAATAACTATGCAATTAAGCAATACAGAAAAATATATTAAGTTAAATGTTTTACACCGATTAAGGTGCAAAAGAACTATGAAGACCAAGGTATCACTTTACAATAAGATCTCATTAGTTAACCTTAGTTAATGCATTAACATTTACAAAGAGAAATAGTTACTCTTAGTTCAATTACTCTTAGTTCATGTTAGCTCATTAAATGACACAGTTGCAACTTTCGATTTTAACAATGTGTTATATATTGGAATACCTAAAATTAATGAATGTTCTGAAGAATTTTTCATTGGCAGTTTGTTAACTAATGAATTAACTAATTTAAGCTAATGAAGCCCTAATTTCAAACAACATCTAGGGTATGTTGTAGTCCAGATTAAAATGTAAAAAAAAAAGTTTGAAAATAAATAGCCTATTAAGTTTAAATATTTAAGTATTTTACGCTGTGATGAACAACACAGAAAATCCACAAATCTTAATGGATATTTAAATACATTTTAGAAAGTAAAGCAGCTACTTTATATATGGGGTTTCCAGGGTAAGGTCTGCATTCTCTGCAGTTTAGCGCCATCTGCTGTCAGAGAGTGAATGTGCTTCTCTCACATGTTCCCCCATGTGCTTCTCATGCGTGCATGTTTACATCATCTTTTAAGCAGCATACAGCAGTGTTGTGCAGTTTTACCAGTTGATTGGGAAAAATATTCTTAAAATGCATTCCAAATTCGGAATAATTTGTAATATAGAATTATTCACGGTATTTAGATGTGTCCACGATAACAATATTGTGCATATTAATTAACGTGATATATCGCATTAACGAATACCTGCACATGTCTACTGACGAGCCTGTCCTCTAACAAAAAACGACCAAATAGGTTGTAGGTTTGTGCAAGCACCTTATTACCTATATTTACGTTTTAAAGTTAAGTGGCCTCTAGTGGGCGTAAAAATAATGACAGTATCACGTTGCATCTGTCGTCATGAAATGACTTATAACGTCATTACCAATCAAAACGCACGTTTATTTAAATGCAATGTGTGGGCTTTTTACACCAATCTCACAGTATTTCCTAAATATTATACTAGGTGGCTTATTCGTTCAAATGACCACACCTAACCCCACCCCTAAACCTAACCCTCACAGAAATCATGCTAAATTATGATTTATTGAGCATATACATTTTCGTGCACGTCCGTTCTCTGGGATCAAACCCATGATAGCATGATTACATATCAAGATATAACGCAATAATCTACCAACTGAGCTACACGAAACGCAAACCAGAGTGCAAATAAAAGAGTACAAAACATTAATATAAAAAAACTACCTTTTGCCGATAGGGGCGCAATTGTAGTATCGCTCTGATGGGTCTATTTCAGGGATTTGGACAGACGACCTATACGAGCGTATTGGTTGGAGGACAGGTTGCTAATGACGTATGTCTCTTGACTGTTGGCACGTGAGAGAGGTGTTTAACCACAATATTTGGTAAAAGAATACAAATGTCACATTGTATTATTTAAGGTCATCATTGATTGATTTAAAAGTAGGAATTGTTGATCACAGTCCTATTTGTTCTGTGTCATTGTACCAGTTACATTTGGGACAGTAATTTAGTTTGAGGGGTCCAGTTTGAGTTGCTGATGTATTTTTACAATCTGTCTTTATTTCATGTTGACATTTTTACATGGAAACTGTGAAAAGTCACATGACCGACCTGTTCAATTCTAGTTTGATCCATTAAAATATGATGCCTTTGTCAATGATCAGTCCGGTCTCTAAATCAAAGGACATGTAAAGTAATTGCAACATTTTTTTTCAGCTCTGTCTGCCACTATATGTTAAATTCATTAATTTATTTCGAATATGTAGTTTGTTTCTGTGATATATCCACAGAATAAAATACATGTTCACTTAGTTAAGAATTTAGGATTCAGTAGATTAAAATCCCTGTCAGATCAAGTAGTTTCTGTAGTTTAGTGGTAGAGCATTGCGTTAGCAACGCAAAAGGTTTTGGGTTCATTTCCCAGGGAACACACACACACACTGGTAAAAATAAATAAATAAATGCATAACCTGGATGCACTGTAAGTCGCCTTGGATAAATGTAAATGTACTCGGAGTAGAGGGCTGTGGACCAAAGTTGTGGTGCTGAAACCCAGCAGCTCTAGAGTTTCCCTGGGCTCTTGCATAATCGAGTGCTTAATATGTGATATAATATTTATTGATGCATACACTTAAAATGAAAAGCAACATTTGAAGGGAATATTAGAAAGTTTAACAATAAAAAAAAGTTAATTGTTATATATAAAGAAAAAGGATAACGGGTAATTAGGGAAAGGGGCAGTTTCCTGTACAAACATTACTGGTGTTGTTGGTTATGTACATTTGTTTGGTTTTTGTTGCATTTTAATGTTATTTATTTAGAGCTTACGTTTGCTAACATGATGTTTGTTGCAACATTTAAATTACTGACTACAGCTGTTGCATTTGACCATTTTTGATGAAATTATTATCAGCATGGTCTATGCATACATACGTGTGGTTACCAGTGCTTTGTTAATATATAAACTATTTAATTAAATAGCGTATTGACAGTTAACGTAGTCTGTGTAAAACAGGCCGTAGCCATTAATCCTTATCATAGTCACTGTATTTCTAAAAAAGTTATTAACTCTTTAACTGCTGCCAATATTAACTTTTTCTTTCTTTCTTTCTTTCTTTCTTTCTTTCTTTCTTTCTTTCTTTCTTTCTTTCTTTCTTTCTTTCTTTCTTTCTTTCTTTCTTTCTCTTTAACCGTAAAAATCTGAATATTCACATTCATTCTTACCTCGGGTGAATGTCCACTAGCAGTACGAGCGTTTGCATGGTTATCACGTCTATGCGCTTACAGTGAAAGCGCGCGACTTTGAGCACTTTTAGATACGTGAAACAGAGCACCACCGACACCAACAGGAATGTGAGCGAGTGCAGCACCATGGTGTAAATCGCGAACTGCGTCTTGGCATTGACCGCCCTGCCGTTACAGAGCGTGCACGAAGCATACAGCTGATGGTAGCCCACCCAGGAGAGGCACGCGGCAACCACAGAGAATGACAGCGAGTGCACCCACGTGTAAACCAGAGCGATTACAGCGTCCCGGTGACGGATCCTGGAATGGTAACTGAGAGGGAACACCACTGCAACCCAGCGGTCGATGCTCAGCGCTGCCATACTCAGCATGGAGTTGGTGGTCAGGAAAGTGTCAAGAAACCCGACCACCTGACAGAAAATTTGTCCTCCGGGATATGCTTTGCTCAACACCCCGAAAAGAGTCAACGGCATGCTGGAGGCGGACAGAAACAGATTGGAGAACGTCAGGTTGAGTATAAACAACCCAGGAACCTGCTTGCGAATTTCTGCATTGTACAAGAAGCAGATCAGCACTAGCACGTTGGACAGCAGCGACACACCGATGATCACGACAATTAGGAGAGAGAGCGCGAGCTCCGCTGTGTGCATGATGTTCCCCGCTCTTAAAGCCCCCAACTTTGAACTGCAGCTCCAGGACAGTTCATGACGAGGAACTAAATTGCATCAATACAACCTGTAGATCCCCCAACGCGGTATCCACTTGTACATACGCGCGAGATGCACGGCTTTCCATGACTCCGACCTCCGTTCAGTCAGCGAAGTGTTAGGGAAATCCATCTAAACGTTCTTGGAACGCGAAATCTCGAGAGAGGACGAATAATCCACTCTTCTTCTCAACCCTAAAGGAGTGCCTCGCGCAGGGTTTTGCGTGCACTGGTAATGCAGAATTCGCCCTTGAAACAGCTTTATATGTCAAAATGTCACCCTCCTCCCCCCACATACACTCACGAAATGCGCACACGTGACTAGCGTCAAAGGAATCGTCAGGGAATTAATTGTGTGGAGAGGACTAATTTTAGAAAGTGTTTATATTTATCGAAGGGAACATTTTCACGTCACGATGAGGCGAAAGCCCTGGGTCTCGTGGTACAATTTTGTAACTCGCTCGCGCGCACAGCTTTAGTTCCAGAAGATCTGGACGAGCAGTAGGTGCTTTCATGCCTTTAGAAACCCGGTGGTTTGTATAATTATGCGTCTCAAAGTATTATATAATCCACATTTCCCTGCTGCAAATGAAAGAAGTTTAGAAATCTACTGCTAATTGTTAAACAGTAAATGTCAAGTACAAAGTCCCCAGTAGTGTACACACTTTAAAAACATGGAGGTTTTAAATAAGCATGCATGAATTTATTGTGGTAAATTTTCACATATGCTTTTATTAAGATATTCATATCAGGCACATGTTGGTTTAATGTCTGAGTTTGGCTGAAGACATTTTGTCCTCAACATTTAACATGCTGAGATAAACCATGGAAACTCAGAACATTTAATTTTTTATTTCAATCTCTGACAATCAAATGTTTGATTCGTATCAAAGCATTACTAGATAGAGTGAAAAATAATCTGAACAGCTCTTTTCAACAGCAAATGGGATAGAGACAGACAAAGAGAAATAGAGTGAAGGAGGGATTTGAAGTCTTGTGACTTCTAATGAAAGCTTTATTAAAATAGTGATTTAAGTTACCTTGGGGAACAATAGGCTATATTTATTGTTCAGGCCAAATCATTTCCACCATACACATAATCTGTGTTTATAGCTAATTGAACAGGTAATCATGTTATTGTTGGATTCTATTAAAGTAGATTGCACCGTTTTGAGAGTTTAAAATTTGTGTGTACAGTAGTTCATAATGTTCACAATCACACATATATTTGAAGATTGTTTAATGGGTTATATTAAGGTATGTAAAACATGCCCTTTTTAACATGTTTTTAAAAGTGTGATCTCTCAATAATACAGATAGTCTACCTGTATTACTAATATGAACAGTCAATTCTGTGACTTGGCTCTGCATTTGAATACAAAAATAGAGAGAGAGTTGTAGAGGAGAGCCAGGCTTGATGCATTGGGCTCCTGTTTGGCTGGGGGATGTCAGATGAATTTCCAGTCACTTTGTCTACATGAATCTGTATGTGAATTTGTACATGTGGATGATTCTGTGCGAGTTCACGTGTGTATGTTTGCATGTCATCATGTAGAGCACTACTTCATTTAATAGTATTTATAATTATAGCACTATTTTGACTGGAATGAGAATGACATTTGAAATGTTTTCCTTTTACCCAGATACTTTACTAGGGAATTATTTTAGTTTTGGGTCCTCCTATTAAATTAGAAAGCAACCTTGATGTTTACTTTTACTGAACCAGAAGATCAGTACACACACACACCCAAGCCCAGATTCTAATGTTGGATGCATTTCTAACTGACCGCAGTGTCGCTCTTACAACATAAACCCCTGTTTGCACTGTACTGCACTTGCATGCATACACACTCTTACACTCGTTAGTGGCTCACTGAGGCTGTGTAGTGATCACTGCTGCCCTCTGTTACCACGGAAACGCCCACGCTGTCTGGGCAATGGGTGTGTGGTGGTCCATCCCATAATCCTTTGTGACAGCATGAACGATTCTGACCAATCAGTGGAGCAACTGCACACATCTCGTTATTCTTTTTGAGGGGGCGATATGGACACCTTGTCTTGATGTGAAACATCGTTTTTTTTCTGCATAATTCCCTTTTTTAGAGCTAATTTGTGTTTTAAAATATGAATAGTCAGGAATAATTAGACTTTAAGTGAAGGCTAAATCATTTTGGCATCTTTCATGTGTATTATGTGATTGTCGTGTATTATTATAATACTTATATTATTAAAACAATTATACTGAAGGTAATTGTGTAATTTGTTGATGCTATTGTTTCCATAGCCTGAAATATACAGCCTGAGATGTGTGTGTATGTGAATGATGTACACATGATCTGAACGGTAAATACCACGAAATGCTGCCCTGTGGACTAGATGCATTGCATTCTGGGTCCAGTGATTCTGATTCTGCCAGACTGATTATTGTGTTGCTTGTTCCATGTGATGAAAGGCTTGATTTCACAACCCAGTTTATGACATATGACACTTTCTATTTTGGCTAACTTAGGTTGTATTATTCCGGTCTGCTTTAAGTCCAAATTTTCAGAGAGAGAGAGAGAGAGAAAAAAGGGAATGAAAAGAAAGGAAAATGGCTGCGAATAATGCAATACATCGACCTATGAAGTGAGATGTTTGTTTTTGTCAGTTTTAAAGGGGTCTTTCTAAGGGTCTCCTCTGCAGCTGGGGCTCCACCTGGTGGTATAACTGGCTAAATGCTTGTCTGCAATCCTGCAATCAATGCAGTTGCTTGTTTTGGATTTGAGTTTGGTCAGAATGCTTTTAATTAATTTTATTCAGAATAACTTTTATTTCTTTATTATAATTTTCTGTCTGTTTAAGGGACTGTTTTATATCCTGTGATTGTCTCCTAGGCATTTTATCTTTACTTTGACACCTAATTTATTTTCAGCGGTGGAACTCCAACTAATCAAAGCTAGTCTTCATTTGAAAATATGTTGTTTTGAAACTAGATATGTGATTTTCATCCTAAAAGGATGAAAACCCCTGCTCTAGATATTTAAATGTGAGCTACTTGTTTTCACCACAAGAGGGAGCACTTAACCTTCACTAGGGAGTACACTACCTTCACTTCACCAATTCTTGTCCCACAAGTCTGTCATCACTTCTGAACAAACCTAATAAACACATCATCAGCATCCTAATAATACTAATACTCTTGTGCGTTGTCTGGGCACAGACCCAGGGGGCAGAGTATAAGTGCTGTTTGATCTGTCCTCAGAGGTCACGGTCAGAGTTAATCTGTAATGTTTAGCAGAATCATGAGGGCATTTTTGTTTTGAGTGTAAAGCAGTAGGTCACACAAAAATAAAAATTGTCATCATTTACTCACCATCATGGAGTTTCAAACTTAAGATTTTTTTTTATTCTGTAAAAAAAAAAAAAAAAAAAAAAAAAAAACAACAGAAGATATTTTGAAGAATGTCTCTTTTACTATCTATAATTGTCCATATTACTGTATGTGTTTAAAGTGAACGTGCAAAGAAAGTCAAATACACTTTACAAAAAAAAGGGGGTAAAACAACGATTTCAGATGATTTTGACGTTGGAGGAGAAAATGAGATGGGGGTTTTCACCCTACCTTTTCGAACCAGAATACACAGACGAAGACCTTTCCAACATGATTATGGACATTGAACCTATGTTGGCCACCATTTGTAAGTCCATTAAATGGAGAAAAATCCACAAAAACCTTAATTTCTTTCTTTGCGACTGAAAACAAAAATATATGAACATCTTGGATGACGTGTAGGGGAGTAAATTATCAGGACATTTTTATTCAGGAAGTGAACTATTCCTTTAAACCTTTGTGGTTTCTCTAGACAGCTGAAAATGTGGTTACTGTTTAATCAAAATTGTGACCATTCAAGTATTTGGAGATTATTTGTGTGTGTGTGTGTGTGCGTGCACGTGCAAAGAGATTACTTTTTTGTTTTTTATTGTTTTTAACATCAACCTGGCAAGGGACTATGGATGAAAATTCTGATATTTTTCACACATTGTGTGCCTTATTAATGTGCATTGTCCCTCGTTAAATAAAACAAATAATAATAATAATTTAGATTTTGGGTGAGATCTTTAATCACTATGCTGCACCATCTCAAAACAAAATTACTCCATTCAGACAGGAACCAGCAAAGAAAGATTTCAAAACGCATACTGTTTTAAAGAATCTATTTTAAAGAGTTTGCATTAGTTCTGCCAGCATTTTTTTTTTAAAATATAGTCAATGTACTTCTTGTTACAGTGTGAGCCGCTTGCAAGGGGAAGTGAGGCCTCTTAGCTAAACACTGATGACCTTTCAAGTGTTGCAAAGGAATGTAAGTAGATCAGGCAGGTATGTGAAAGAGATCGTTCTTGTGAAAACCGGGCTTGTTGGAACAATGAAGCTTCGAACGGAAATCTGTAATTTAACTATTGAGGAGGAAAAGACAAGATAGAAAGGTTGGCAACTCTTAAGCATCATAACTGTCCCAGATTTGAGTAGTATGTCCAAAACTGTTTCTATTGCCTTAATAATTTACTGTTAGCTGTGACTTGAGTTGTTTATGAGTAGACTTCACTGCTTAAGAGTTTTTTTCATCTTTTCTTCTGCCAAATGTATCTTTCTTTCTCTCTCTGTCTCTTTCCATCTCTGTTTATCTGTGCTCGGGTGAAACAGTTTGGTGAATGTGCCACTGGGTGTAAGATGATATTTTTTTCTCCTCTGTCTCCCTTCTCAGTGTCTTTATTAGCATATTACGTCCAAAAAGAGGATTAGAGGAGGAAAAAGAGAGACATGGTCCTGTGAATGGATGAATGGCATAGATAGGATGGTTAAAGGAGGAAAGGAAGGTTAAGGGAAGGAGAAGAGGAAAGAAGAGATCACACTGCTTGGGGATATTTGGGGGGATTTATCGTATTTGTCAGACGTATGTGTGTCAGACAGAAAACTCTGGCAAATACTTTCTATGAAAGTCAGGGTGTGAATTATGGTCAGAAGCTACAAAATAAAACTGGAATCCCCCCAAATGAAGACAAAACAAAAGGTTAGGGGATAATCCTATGTTTCTACAGGGTTTTCTGTGTTTTTATTTATTATATTATTTGAAATTGCACAGAACTTCATTTGAGCCCCGTACATGTCAAGAGAAAGAACAAATAGACATCATGGCCATAAATTAAGACTTAGTTTTTGCAATGTATTAATTTTAGTGAAATTGTGGACTAATTGATTTTTTATTATCAATTTAGTTAAATCATGGCTCTGTACAAAGGCACCACTGATTTAAATTAAAAAAAAAAAAGGATGCTCCACTTAAGACACTCTTTGATAAGACGTGCTCCAAAAAAATAACCAAATAGTCGAAGAACTGTATTAAAAGCTAGCCACTAAGGACTTCCTCTGACATGTAACATGCCCCTTGCTTCTTCTGATCGAGATTTTAAAAAGTTCACAGTTTCAATGCAGTTCGATCACGTTTATTTGTATAGTGCTTTTCATGATACAAAATCGTTGCAAAGCAGCTTCACAGAAAGTGAAAGTTTGAGGTCTTCGGAGGGGTTGGCATAATCTCTTCTCAGGTGTTTGGTCATCTCATATCTTCATAATGGCTGGATCCAGACTGAAACTTGTGTAATTCCTAGTTACCTCGGGATTCCCATCCTGTGGCAGAAACAGAGAAGCAAATAGAGAAAAAATTGCATAGCTGCTATTTAAACCAAGCAAAAAAATATGATGTGTTCAAACCAAGCAAAACATTAAAATGTGCATTTGATCAGATATAACTGGAGTAAAAGAGATGTGTCTTGAATCTAAATTTAAACAGAGAGTGAATCTGAACCACAAACATTATCAGGGAGGCTATTTCAGAGTTTGGGAGCCAAACATGAAAATGCTCTTCCTCCTTTAGGGAACTTTGCGATCCTAGATACTACCAAAAGTCCAGAGTTTTGTGACCTTAGGGAGTGGGATGGGTTGTAGTGTGATAGAAGACTGGTTAAGTATGCAGGAACTAAACCATTTAGGGCTTTATAAGTAAGTAGTAATATTTTGTAAATGATACGGAATTTAATAGGTAGCCAGTGTAGAGATGGTCAAATTACAGTAATATTTTCTTGACCTGGTAAGGACTCTAGCAGCTGCATTTTGGACTACCTCTAGCTTGTTTATTGAAAGTGCAGGACAACACCTAGCAGTGCATTATAACAGTCCAGGCTTTGTAAAGTCTTTCATTAATTGACATTAAAAGACATTAATTGGTGGACTGGAGTTATGTGGATTACTCGTGAATATTAAAGTCCATGTGAACTAGAAGTTGCTGCCTACTTTATTTCAATATGGTGACGTATTTCAGAAACAGAATATTGACTGAAGGACAGGGTTTTATTTTTGCGCTCCTCCTCTCATCCCTCACTCGCAGCAAACTAATGTTGGAGGGGCATGGTTAAGAATATTCTGGCCAAGTCATGGCTAAAACCATCAAACTGATGTCATCAGAGAAGGAATGCCATTCCAGAGCGGAAGCAAATGATCAGATTTTGTTTAAAGATTACTAAAACAAACCATTTTTTTTTCAGTGGATTAATTTGCACAGATTAATTGTTCACTTTAAGACTAGCAATGTGTACTAAGAAAATAAATACTGAACATTTTGATTTCATGCAGACTTTAAGAAACTTATGCATATTGTTGTGAACAGGTCCCGTAATGAAGGTCTTTAACCCAGGTGTACACCAGTTCTGGATAATTGAGGCTGTAAACTTAGCCATGGTATCAACTTATGGTCATAGCTCTCTGATATTTTCTTTTTTCTTGTTAACATGTTAGTGTGGCCACATTCAGAATATTACAATTTTTTGAAAAAGGCAGTTTACCTATTCACTAAAGAATGGCTCGCACTGTCAAAAGATAATTTCTTGTAAAAGCTCTTTTTTCATCACTTATTCCTAACTGAAGCTGGTTTGAAACTGATTCATTGTGGAAAACTATAAGTGTCTCTCCTCTGAACTCTCCACCTGCGGAAGTGTCTACAGCTTTAGTGTAACCTGCCCTTCTGGAGCTTAATGTGAGGGAAATCAGATTTGGGTAGGAGGCATCTCTAAGCCTTTGGAAAGTAGAGGAGCAGCGAGTAAGAAAGAGCTTTTTGTGTTGTGTGAAGACTGACCGCTATGCTATATGGCCAATTGACTTCTTCTCCAGTTCATCAAATGCACTGTTTACCTAATCTGCCATAGCATTTCAAAACGCATTAAACCCACTGGCAGATAAGCTCAGAATGCCTACTCCTGAGTCAGGATAGTCTTACCTACACCAAAAAGGTGAACCATTTCTCTCTCTCTCCCAGAGGATTAGCTCTTGTGTGAAATGCATACTGTAAAGTGCTACCACATCTTGCTTAAGGACAATTCCACCCACTCCTTCCAGATAAATAAAGTATTATTGTGCAGTTAAGGAAGATAAGAAGTTAGAGCAGGGGGTTGGTGCTTGTGGTTTGGGGATTGCGGATATCTGAAATTGAGTTTAATGCCACGCTTATCAGAATTCTTCCCGTCTCTAATAGTGCACACAGAGGAAGCGAGGAGACGGCGTCGTATTCTCTACAGTAGGGCGCAAGAAGGAAATTGTGAATTGAGTTGCATTAAAGCCTCTTTTTGTAAAACAAGACCAGCAGCAAAGGAAAGGGCCAGATGCAAGGTGTCGGTTGCACATTGAACTTGGACGGTAAGCGAGAGGCCCGTCAGGTGTTATACAAACTGCATTACACATTCATGTCACTAGGGAACAAGATAAATAAGGATGTGCTGTTGCACCATATTTCACTTATCCCTGTGATAGACATTTTCCAATGAAAAAGTGAATTCTGCCTTTATTTTCTCATAACTTCACATTGCTTCAACCTGTAAGACTTACTTCTGTGAAATACAAAAACTGTTGCCTGTTTAGAGCAGTTGTTATGTTGACTTTCACTGCATTGACAAAAACTATTTGGTCAAAATATTTTCCTTTGTGTTCTACATAAGAAAGAAAGTCATACAGGCTTGAAATTACATGAGGGTGAGCAAATAATGCCAGAATTTTAGGGGGAACTATCCCTTTAACAGCTCAATATGAGACTAAGTCATTGAAGTCAAAAGCCACTCAAACTGGCTTGAGGTCTGCAGTGTTATTCAGATGGTGACTCTCCACTATTTGTGATTTCTATGGGTTTCAACTTTGAACTTTTAATCAGATAATCTTCATTTCCTTTTGCTCTTTTCTGTGGCAAGCCAGTTAACATGGAAACAGAAGGCCAATGTGGCCAAGAAGGGCTTATACCCTGTGCCTGAGCTGTTTGGCCTGTTATCACAGAGCGCGCACACACACGTTTCCAGGTAGTGTTGATTGATTGGCTGATGATGAGAGGTAAGAATAATCTGAATATTTAGTTAAGGCCATCCGGATGCTATTTCCTTTCCCTGCAGGCATTTCTTCTGGAAAGGGAGGGGATAAAGTGCGCTCCTCTGAGGTTCATTTCAACAGGCACTTATTTAGGCGTGCAATGCTGCTTTCTGCATTCTCACTGTGCACTGTATAACTCCAGACTGAGCATAATATGAAAAAGAGGAGAGGAAGTACTTATGGATTTTCAGTACTCATGTTAAACAAACATTCAGGGCTATTGATTGAATTGTTTTGTTTTTATAAAGTCACCGCTAGTGTCATATAATACATTTAATTTGTGTTTGTAGGTCTTATATATGAGCGTAAGGGAGGTAAATATTTGTCATTCTTCAGGCCGAGAAGAGCAGGAAGATATGATACGAGTACAAAAGACTTACAGTGACCCTTCACCGCAAACAGACTGAAGCCGATGAGGGATATAATTAGGGAACGTTCATAAAATACCCATTTACGGTCTCGTACATGTAGCGACAGAATCAAAGCTGGAAAGAGATCAAAGAAGACTGGCATGATGCAGCAGATCTGATTAAAAACATAGCTCGATACTGAAATGTGCAAACTTTTTCATAGGTTCCTTCAAATGCATTTTTGAGACTTTTTCGTGGGCTTAGAAGTAAAAGAAAATGAAAAACGTGCCAACAATTAGTAATCCGAGCAAAGTTATCACTAAAAATTTCAATCTGCCATCCACTGCAACCTGGCAAGCAGCACAATCTGATCATACTGTCAACCAAGTTTATTAGAAGAATGTCCATGCACTGAAAGACTGACAGGGGCTCTCTTCCCCTGGCTGGGCTGAAACAGAGGTTAATTGACAAAAGAAACCATGTGTGTGTGTGTCAGTGCATGCATGTGGGTGGAAACGGCTGTGTGTCTGACAGGGTAATTGCCTTGTTAAAAGAGAAACGGAGGCAATATTTTGAAAGAACCACATCCCCATATAATCTGCCTTTGAGAATGATGAAAGAGTGAGGGATGCCTCTTAGATCAATTGTACAGTCATTTCAGTTATTTAGAACCAGCTAAATTCTGTTAGAAGAAGCCATTTTGAACCAGACAGAAATCCACTTTGTTCTTTCTGTCAAATCATTATTTTCTTTCTACATTTTCAAAAAGATTCATTACAAATATATGCATTGATAAATGTGATAAAATATCTCATTTAAATTTTTTATGCACCAAAATGGGCAGAAAATCTTAATTACCAGACATTAAAATTTTTACTTTTTTAACTTGTTCAAGTTATTGCAACTGTTTCCTTCTGTTATTCCACATATGACACATAGGTGGCACTGTAGTTATACACTTTTCTCATGTTTCTTAAATATTTAACTTATCTAACATGGCAAAAATATATTTGTAAGAATACACACCGTTTTAGTGCACCGTTCATTTAAGAGTTAAGTGGTGTTTCTTTGATCTGAATTAAGTAAATTCCATATTTATAATCTTGACAGGATCCCATTAGGGAATATGATTCCATCAATAAAAAAGAAACATTGAACTTGGATATAACAGTTAGTCAATTAACAAACCATCCATTTCTTTCTTTATCTTTACTTTATCATTCAACTCTGTAAAATGTGTTATTTCCATACAGTCTACCTCTGTAAAGTACCATGCATTCTGCTGTTGTTCTGTTTCCTTGAAAGTCAGATTATTATCAGCTGTTCAATCTATCTGTGCAAAACCCCAGTATTAGTCGATCTATTCATTCCTCGCTTCACATTCACGCAAGCTATTCACACTATTCAAATCTTTAAATAATTACAAAAGAGCGCAGAGGCTGAAACAGGTGGAGAAGATAGAGGATAAAATTAGAAAAATAAGTGCAAATGTACATGTTCATGAATCAGATGGCGCAGCGGTCACAGGGGTATCACTTTCTTTAAGCTGCAAAGACAATTAGGTCCTGGATTTACCGTGCGCCAACTCTACTGCGATCATAGTATGACAATGCACAGTATTCGTTGTGTAAATAAGCAAGACTCTTTTAGCATCTCTACTATTTGTAATTACCGCTTATTTGCATCTTACTGAGGAACCATAACCGGATATGCAAACAGAGAATGAATAAGACCATGTAATATATAATACTAATGTTTAAAACCAACTTCTGAAGAAAGCCACGAAACACTATATTCCAAAATTGACTCGTATCCAGCTTTACTATCCGTTCTGAAATGGTTTATCTTTTTCTCTTTTCAGAAGACCTGTGACCTAGTCACTTAAACCCTGACCCCTGGGAGCCGGTTGACAGAAAATGAGATTAACTCCCATTAGTTGGCTGCTCAGTGAGGTTTTGCGCTCCTCAGGCTGTAGTTCTTCAAAGTAAAATGCTTTTCATCGTTGGAGGCAGTCAATTGTAAAAAAATAAAGGTCAGGAGTCCACCATGTCAGTGTATTTCAGTTTGAAGAAACGATTCAGGTTATAAGCCGAAAGAAAATGGTCTTTGTGCTGTAATTCAAGGATGGAAATGTAAAGTGAAACGATCTTAATCTCAGCTCCTGAACTGGCCATTTGGCTTCTGTGATGTGGATGCATGTGATCAGTTCATAGGCAGATAGTTGCCGGTCAGAGGTGAGGTCAATACGTTCCCAGCCTTGGTAAAACAGGTGTACACACAGCCTAGGTTACATAAATAGGAGTGTGAGTGTGTGTGTCCCAGAGGACAATGTTTGACAAGGGGGGGACAGTGTGTTTCCTATACCCAAAAATGTCTTTGACTAGATTCAACCTAGTGAAACATGGCCCTCACTCTTGAAACCCTAACTACTCTTAACACATGCACACATGCGGATACAAATGCATGTGTCTCTTCTATTAACAGGTTCTTATGAATATATCAGTCAGTATGTGCACATAAATGCAAGTGTGTGCGTATAAAAAGGAAAGTTTGTTAGTGAGTGAAAAAAATAAAGCTCAAGTCACTAGATGCCAATGTGAACAGGCTCTTTCCCTTACCGTTTCACTCTGTGAATTCAAACAACACCGTTATTCATCCACCAAGTTCCCCCCGGCAATTCACCCACCCCTCATGCAACTCTTCCAAACCCAGGTTGGGCCGTAAGCATCGCTTCCATTCTCTCAGAATGTAGCCGCACCTGAACTGCTTCACCACAGGGGCTTGTTCAGAGCAGCATGAGGGGTGGCGAGGCCTGAAACCAATCCCTGTTAGGTATCCCACCACTTCCTCTCAATTGTTCCCAACAAAGCCGGACAGGCATAAATGGGCTGCTATCTGTGTCACAGAAAAGTGGAGAGCAGTTTGTTTCCTATTAAACTGGACTGTCAGTTCAGTTTCTCCTCTTGGTTTTCTCACTTGCTGTCTTCACTTGTGTTTTTGTTTTGTTTTCATTGTTTCTGCCAGGCCAAAGTGTCACTCCTGAGGTTTCCCCCCCACACCTAAGTGGCCCGGACCCCCTTTTAAACCTGGGAATGCACCTGTTTCACCCACACAGGTAATTGTAAGGATGTAGAAGGGAGACCTTAGGGGTAATGGATTCAGAATAGATGCCCGAACCAACACAAACACACACACAGCTTGAATATGGCACTGAAGAGGCCTGTTTTGCAGTTCTGTAGGCTGCACCTGCTAAGTGGGTGATCTGTCTACCCCCAGTTCATGTGAGGGTCACAACAGCTTAATGTGACCCCCATCCTCTCCCTTTCTTTCTCTCCCTCTCTCTCACACACACACACACACACACATACAGTCTCAGCACAGACCACATCTGCCGTTATTCTGCCTGAGGTGAACAGTTCAGTGCGCACAGACAGCCACAGTAGTTAATAATGGTTTAAATTGACATCTTCGCATCTGTCTTTACAGCACTGTTGTTATTTCATTCTAGTCTAGCATAGTACATTGTTTGTGACATCACCGTTCCCAACTAAATGAATGTCGCTTTATTCCATATCAAAGGGCAAACTAACTACGTTACTGTTCAAAAATGTTGAGGTTGGGAAGATTTTATGAATACTTTTATGCAAGGACACATTAAATTGCTCAAAAGTGAACTTTCTATTCATAAAATAATCCAGATTTTTTTTTTATTATGGCTTCCACAAAATATTACCTTTTTTTTAACGTTGATAATAAGAAGAAATGTTTCACCAAATCAGCATATTAAAATGATTTCTGAAGGATCATGTGACATTGAAGACTGGAGTAATATCTGCTGAAAATTTAGCTTTGCTATCACAGGAATAAGTTGTATTTTAAAATATATTAAAATAAAATAAATCCTATTACACTGTTTTAACTGTATTTTTGCATAATGCAGCCTTGGTGAGCATAAGAGACCATAAAAAACACGGTAGTGTAGTGTTTATGCACTATACAGGACAAAAACATTGTGGATGGATCAGAGAAATTGATTTCTGCTGAAATGTATGGAATTCCCCATTACTTAACATAACTGTGGGCCTGGCGACACGGAAACAAAGTCCGTAGCTTTGCTGAAGGTATGAAAGACTCTCACTGGTGTGATATTTGCATAGAGATATTATTGAGTCAATAAAATTGACTCGTATCCAGCTTTACTATCCGTTCTGAAATGGTTTATCTTTTTCTCTTTTCAGAAGACCTCTGACCTAGTCACTTAGGTGTAAAAAATAAAATAAAATAAAAAGATTAGAAAATAATCACCTATAAGTAGGTTTTTATGTTAAACAATAATAAAAACTGCAAAAAATGCAGCATATGTAAAGCCTTTTCTCACAGCCCGGGTTGCATGTTTGCATATACATATTGCCTGTGGAAATGCATGTAAATGGTTTTCTAACAATGATTTGTATTGTTACTTCAGACAAACACCTGACTTTTGGCTTCTACTGTATATATAAAGTATCTTAGTGGGTACCCTGCTCCATTCAACAGACGTTGTTTACTTTGTGATTTAAGACAAACACCTGACTTTTGCCTTGAGATTTACTTTAATTAAATATCTATGCAATGATTAACAATACTGATATCAATATTGTTTACATCTTTATACCATTACATGTATGTTTGTAATGGAAACTCCTGCCCCTTCCACCAGACTCCATGGCACTACATTAACTATTGAACACATATGGTTCAGTTCATTTGCCACTGAGCACCCTTAAAGAGGTACGATGGATGGAGGATTAAAAAAAAGGTTTGGGGAAAAAGGCTGAATGAAAAAATGACCCTCTCTCCACTCTCCTTTTGTGCGGGGAGTCTGAAACCCCATCTGTGCGAGAGGAGAGGCGTGAAATGTTCTGTAATTACTGATAATGATGTCCTAAGATCAGAGACTGAACCCAAACAAGGTAATTACATGATAAATGTGTGTATGAGCACACTGACCTGGAGTCAGCAGGGCCTTTGAGACAGGCGTATGATGGACAGCTAACAAAGATATCTGCTCAAAAGGCCCACTGAGACCTGCATAGATCTCTTTTGTCTGAAACACTGTCTCTTGGTAACATCATGTATCAGGGTTCAGCTAAGGAGGGGTGTGTGTGTGTTTGCGTATGTATGTTTGGATTTTCTTCTAAAAATACTTTAATATTTACAAAAGATGAGGTGGAGGTGTGTGTGTGTGTATTTAATTATTAGATTTTTTTGTTTTTCTTATATAAAAATATATAGAATTTAAATGGAGTACGGATAATTAGAATGATATTATTAAATATTACTATTTTATTTATTTAAAGTACGTAATGTTTTTTTCTGTACTAAAATACTTTCATATTTACAAAAGTGAAAAATTATTTTATTTTTTAATTAGATTTTTTTTTTCTTTTTGTCAGTTATTTTATATATATACATATATATTAGTGGTGGGCCGTTATCGGCGTTAACGTGCTGCGTTAACGTGAGACTCTTATCGGCGATAAAAAAAAAAATATCGCCGTTAATCTATTCTCAAAGTTGGGTTGGGAGCTGGGTCTATACTAGTCAAGCTATGATGACTTTCACCTTGATATTTTATATAACCGACTGGCTGAGGCCAGCCTAAAAAGATGCTCAGGACAGTTGATGGGCCATTGCTGCGCATCGTAACGAAAGCTTATCTTTTTCACGTGTTTTTAAGCCTTACCGCTTGTCGATTTAAACATTAAAGCATCCAAAAACAAGACGCGGAAAAGCTGAACAGAGTAGCTGGTTACTCGCGCGCTGTGTTCGGTGCACACGAGAGAGAGAGCCGCATATCACGGACAGCGACACTGAACCGAGCTCTCTTCTGCGAAGTTCTCCTCGAAGTCCCTCCTGCACCTGAACGAACAAATACAAATCGCAGTTTGAACAAACAAAAGGATGTGAAAGAGCCCAATTCAGTATCGTGGTTTTCAGGTGTTCAGGGCTCACGCAGAGAGAGGCATCTCAAAACACTTGAACATCGAATTTGCTTATTTTTGCTCTTGTGCAGACAAATACATACAAAATATGTCTAAATATCCAACTTGGAAATTATGCTCGAAAAAACTGTCAGTTATATCTTAAGTGAAAGTAAACAGTTGAGGAAAAAAATGGGATGTGTATTATATTGGACGCGTTCATCGTTTCTTAAAGTTACCGCGCCTAATTTAGCTTCTAGCTGCTGTAATGTTAATCCAAGAAAATGAAAATGAAAATCACTCACTGCTCTCGACTGAATTGCTTTGTAGTTTTAAGTCAAACCAAAAATTATTCAGATACCAGATATAATTTTTGATATATATACCAAAACTGTAATAATGTGAGAAATGTTGAAGGTGTCTGAATAAATGTAGGTTTGATTATATATTTCATTTTCACATTGAAGACTATCCAGTGCTATATTACATTTAATTATTTGGTTTCTGGACCTTGAAACCTACAAACTTGAAAAAACTTAAACATTGTGTAAATAGCACAAATAAATAAAAATAAACGAACATACAAATTAAAGAATTTCAAACAGGGCCCCCGCTGACCCCAGCTACAGTCCTGCTCACGCCTGTTTCACACATACTCCATCTGCAGTGCGTACGCAGTCTGTGTGCGTTACGTATGTGTTGCAGCACGGACTCGATGTGCTTTCACACAGGACGTGTTTGCAGTTCTTTACTCGGTACATAAACGATCGCTGCACTGCTGCAGACACAACGCTCCTGGAACGCAACTGGGATCCGTTAACATGGGAGCGTAAAAAAATATGCAACGCATACGCACTGCAGACGGAGTATGTGTGAAACAGGCGTAAGGTTGTTTGCACCTTGTCCAATGTGGAATTAGTTTACAGCTTTTTCAAGCACTTTGTGATGCATTTTTGAAACAGGAGATGAGCCCCTTTTCTAATGCACCACCTAGCTTGATCAACCCCTTCTCAAAGACTTACTGTTTGTCAATTTTATTTGGGTAACACACATATTTTGAATGCCTTCGGCAGAATTCGAATGAGTCATTTTAATCTAGATTAATCTAGATTAATTTCAAGATCACAGTGAGATTAATCTAGATTAAAAAAAAATTAATCTATGCCCACTATATATATATTCAATATTATTTATTATTATATAATGGGTTTAAATGTAATAAAATGTAATATTAAATGTTTTTTTTTTTTTTTTTTTACTATTTATGTTAGTAACTATTTTTATTTTTAGTTCTATACATAGGAAGATGTGGAGGGGGTGTGATTGTGCTGAGCAGATGTCAAGGGTTAAGTGCCTTACTCAAGAGCATAACATTAGTGGTCAGAGAAGGGAAGATCCTCAGGGATTTGAACTTGGATCTTCTAAGTTATAGTTTGCTATCTTTATTTAGCCACCGGTATATTGCTTTGGCACATTTCAGACTGCTGGGTTAAACTTTATACATTTACATTTAGTCATTTAGCAGATGCTTTTTAGAAGCTATATTGTATTGTAACATCATTCCTATAAGAGATGCACATCATTAACCTCTATCAAGTAGGTAAAGAGTGCACATTTATTTTCATTTCTAAATTTGAGTATTTTTGTTTGATTTTGATATTACTAAAGGACTTCTCAGGTTCTACGTGATTGGCCTTGTTTTCTTAAGTTAATGCAGAGATGAATTGCCAGCTTTACATTTCCATAGTCTACAGTACATGGTGTACCCTAATCGATGTAATGTTACCTAACTGTGTTTTCAGACCTGGATTTGACTAATTTGTCCATAAATATCCTTGTATTAAATGGATGTGGGGACAGAAAGCTCCAAAGAGACAGTTAGTCCATGATCACAGAGGCCATGGCAAATAACTGATCCTCTAGTGCTTCACTTTTTAAATGCAAATAAGGCCCTGCAGAGCAAACAGGTCACATGTTTTCTTTTGTCCTCTTTAGGTTTAGAGTTGTTTGTGACATATTACTCATCTGTTTTCGAGAACGGTTTCGGCGACTTTACAGAATGCATGGTAATAAGATCATTTAAATTCTAACACCTCGTTCATCAAAAATCTGATAGCCATGCAAAAAAAAAAAAAAAATTAGACTATTACGCTGACTTCAAATGAGGAATCATAGTCAAGAAAAACCGCCAGGATTTGCCTGAGATTTGCCTAACCTCTAAAAAAAAAAACCATGCCATCGATGAGTATTTTATGCTCCGTAAGCTTGGATGCCGTTATACAAATGACTGTTGTATTGCACTCTGGTCAACTTGAAAGAGGATTATCACATTTGATCTGTTTATTCATTAGCCCAATTCCATTCCAATATGCCTTGACATTTTTAGGGGGAAGCAGGCCTTCTTTTTGTCCTGGATTTTACATCTGCATTATTATTTACTTAATACAGAAAATGTCATGTATTTGTTTAATTTACTAGGATGTAATAATGCATAATGCAATGATAAATCTGTAACAAAGAGTGGAGATAACGATATAAAACCAAAAATATTATGTTTAGACATTTGGAGTTGACCCACCAATACCCCATGTCACCTATAGATGGCGAGAGTGCCTAATTATCTGTGCAATAGCTCCATAGGAAGGATAAGATTAAAAAGCCCTCTCACTATTCCTACAAATGATGGGACTCCAGTTCCATTGAATTACATGTATAGAGTACATTTTAATTTTTCTTTAGTTTTAATTATTATTATTTTTATTAATATACATATATTTTTCAATCAATTCATTTATTTATTTTTTGCAAGTATTTCTCGGAAAGGCTTTGCTCCCAAAGTGAATTTTATGGGCAAATAAATGTAAATAGGTAAAACAAGATATGGATACCATGTAAATTACCTGATTTGTATGGATGATAAACTCTCATATACTCTTCTAAACAAACACAAGCCTCGTAAAGGTTTATGTCTGTTAGTTTTATGCTGAGAGAGAGAGAGAAAAAGAGTAGTGGTGCCTCGTAAACAGATAAGATACCTGACATACTCATTAGGGAAATGACAGTACACACACACCACAAATCTTTGTGAGTATAAAGTCAAAAGAAAGGACAGCGACGAACAGAATAAGGCAGAAAATGAATGAGAGAGGGAGAAAAGGGACAATTTGTCGAAAAGTCACCCGTGTAAAGGCTGAGAAATGTGCGAAATGCAGTAATTGCGTAAAGCAGTCAGTGTGTACTGAATGGAAGCGCTGTGGAGTCGGATTCTGTTTCTGTGATGCGCGTGATCAGAGGCATCTTCAAGAGCGTTCGCGTGCATATGTTACTCATTACCGCGGGCAGATAAAAAGCCAGAGAATGCAGAGCGATTGTTCTGTAGTGCTGGAGAAAGACAGTCCTCCCCTCTTCATTAGTGCTGAAGAGAGATCAGGGAGCGAGTGTAATGTTTACCCGGCGACGCCGGTGAAGTTGACGGCATAGCGCGCGCGGTTTCCCGGCAACTGCATCTTGTGTGAAGCGACAGACAGAGACTCGTGTTTTTGGATAATGAAAAGAGAAGACAGTGACACAATGACTTAAGCCACTAAATGAGTTTCTGTGTCTGAATATGCTGTGAAAAATCACTGACAACTGAAGTGATTATTTTAAATGTACAAGAATCTCATCTCTAGTTAATGATTTACATTTTTTCATTCATATATACATACATACAGTACATACACAGAGAGGGGTAGGGTAAATCTTAATTTAGAGGTTTTTCTGCTGATGTGGAGAGTCAGTCACTCTTTAAATATATTTTTTTAATTGGCATTTCTTGTTCCATGAAGAACCTTTAACATCCATAGAACCTTGCCACTGCACAAAATATTATTTTAGTGTATAAAATATTTTTTTTTTACAGAATTTGCTGCAAAATCTCCCTTTTAGAACCTTTATTTTTAAGTGTACTTTGTTGAGAAAAAAAAAATCTTAAACCAGCCTAAGATACTTAATTAGATGCTTAGTTGGTCTCCTTGCCTGGTTAGATGGATCTCCTGGCTGGTTTTAGAGGGATTTTTAGTTTTTTGTCTATGTGACAATTTTAAACCAGCTAAGATCCATTTTAGTCTGTTTTAAGTGTATTTAAGTGTTGTAGGACAGTTGTATTGTGTGATGACAAGGTAAACATAGAGTTTTGCAAAACATAAATAGTAGTGTGACTGTGAATATCAATTAATCTTTAGCATATTTCCAGACTGGACACACCAACTAACCAGTTCATATAGTAAAGACATTTACAGTACTGGTCTGTAAGGGAAACCAACTCCTAGATTTGTGTTTATATGGGACGACAGAGGAGTTTATATTCCATTTTATGAGAATCAAAAAAGCATAAAGAAAAAGTGACCTTAGATGGAGATTTTGACTACACAAGCCCCCAGTAGCCCTCCTAATGGTGTGTATGACAATGACAGCATGTGTATGTGCGTTGCTTTATGGCCTCAATGACTTCAATCACTCCCTGGAAAAACAAATCTGATCTGGTCTACCTGCCTCCATCACGCCATCCTCCAGAACAATGATAGATAGATAAAAGCCAGTGTCTGTGGGTTTGTGTATTAAATAAAAAAGACGGATGTCCCCACGGCTTGCTGTTTGGCATTGCCTGATGCGAGTCATTTATCTAAATGTAGCCGTGGCAGCCAGGGCCCTGGGCTGACAGAAATGACCCATAATTTGCTGCTAACTGCAGTAGCGGGTTCTGTAATAAAAGCTTTTCATTAGGGCTGAGCAGCCTGCACCAAGCACAACTTAGCAAAAGGGCCCTTCCTCTAATTGCTAACCATTACAAATATGGTCCATTTGGTGGAGAGAAAGAAGAGGAGGAGAGAGAGAGAGCAGAGAGGAGAAGAGGGTGTGGGATAGGTCTGTGTTTCCCCTTCACAAAGCGCACCAATAATTGAACAATTAAACTTTAGCAATGTGATTACCAATCACCATAACTAAAAGCAGCTGTATGAACGGCACAAGGCCACAGTGGGTGGAAATGTGGAGTTTGTCTGAGAACGCCGAGCTTGGGATGGAAGAGGTGTCATCGCCGGAGTGTGATTACTTGCTGCTTTGAGCCTCAGAAATGCCAGCTGATTTGTGTGATTAACAAAAAAGTGGACATAAAATAGAGGCAAAGCCTTAATAACATAAAATAAATCTGCGGCCTGCACATAAAAAAAAACCATTAGATTATATGAGTGATGTTTCTCTTCCTTCTCCTTATTTTTGATTTCACATAAAGAAAGGACAGCCACTGCATCCCTCATCTCTCTTGTTGGAAAGCTGATGTTATTTAGAGATCTGAGCCACTTTCATTTTCTCCATAAATCCTCAGTGGCTTGATAACATACCAAGGGTACTGCTGCTGACACAGGCCTGATGAGGGTGTGAATGCAGCCTTTGTTTACACACGACACTGCAATCATAAATTAGCATATAACACAGAGATGTGAAAGCACATAAGTTTAATGTGCTAGAAATGCTTCTGTCCATGTCTGGTCTGTGGTCTCCACCAGAGATGCTCTTTTGTATGCATTTATGTGCATGTGCTGACCTTTTCTTTTACAGTTAATGAACCCCTCAATAATCTCCTCACACAAAATATAAACAGAGCGCAGCATCCTGCTGCCAGCGTTTGGTTAACAGGTTCTGATTAGAAACAGCAGGTGTTCCTCTCTGAGCTTTCTGCTGCAAGGAGCCATGAATGGTGGTATACAGTAAGGGCTGCGACCTCCTTATTCAAGTATACAAAGACACTGATACTGCCAAAGATCCTGTCATTACATCCCTTCCCTCCCTGCCAATTAAAAAACACTTGTTTGATGTCCCAATTAGCCTGGAGTTCAGCGTTCCAAATGCTGTGTGTACGTGTTTGTGTTCGTGCATACAAAAACAGAATATCTTTCAATTAGTAAATGCATGGTTAGATGAAATGAGAGAAACACTTGAATGCAGAATTACTGAGCTTGATAATGTTGCCATTTACGCTGTGCAAGGTATGTAGAAGTACAATTTGGTTTCTTGGTGCAGTATTTCATGTACGACTTTGCCAAAGCACCACAGCAAAAGAAGTCATGTTGTTTTGAATGTTAGTTTGTTCTCTATGTTGATTATGATGCAATAAAAATACTGAATACCTCGAAACATAGGAAAAAAAAACATCCTTCTATAGTCATCAACAACATCTACAGCATAACCAGTGTAACTTGATTACTGAAATAATTAGCTTTTCTGAGGTGGTTCTTATTATTGAATCTAAAACACAGAGTGCGGCTAGTGTAAACTGATTCCCGATCAAATGACTTATAACAGTTGGCTCTTTTTAGAAAATCAACAACATCTTATTCTGACTCTTATTGAGTTCTTTGTAGTAAATCACAAAATTATCGGAACGTTATCGGAACCAGCCGATAAAGGCTTAAAATGCAAACATTGACATTGGCAGATTTGAAAAAAAGTAATGCCGATATGCCTTGCAGGTAAGATGAATAGCACATGTGCTCAGGATGCGCTAGTGATAAGATCAGGTCAGCAGTGTGGTCATTTTTAAAACTAACTTTTGCCTGAATGAAGATTATATTCAGTGTTTTGGATCGCTGCATTGAATTTGAGAATGCACGTACAGAATGACGTGTCTGGTGTGCAATAGAGTCTGCAGTAACCAGCGCATGCTGCAACAGCAACAACAGCTTCCCCTGCCTCCTAACCAGTGTTGGGGAAAGTTACTTTTAAAAGTAATGCCTTACAATATTGCGTTACTCCCTAAAAAAGTAACTAAATACGTTACTTAGTTACTTTTTATGGAAAGTAATGTGTTACATTACTTTTGCGTTACTTTTTAAATATGAGCAGGGCTTGATTGTTTTTAATATAAGAAGTTCTATTTATAGCAAATGTAAAAGCCCTTTCACACTAAAAAGTGTAATGAATAAACCTCAGGCTGAAGGAAAAGTAAATTCACGTCTGTACAGTAGAACACAGGAGAAGAAGGTTCAACACTCTTCAGCAATAAAAAAAAAAACAATGAAGCACAATTGTTAGTTTATCTAAAGTCATTTTTTAATTATTAGTATGGTTGAACTGGATCATTAAAGGTCAGCAGGAAAGACACTGTTAATAAAATGGGAATAGATACATTTGTGTTATTTAATATATTTAGTTATTGCAGGTTTGCGTCATATTCTGAGTTTGCATTTCACTGTTTTGATTAATTTTGATGAATACTAAATCTGTTTTGTTTTTTGTGTTTTTGTGATTGGGATGAATTAATGCACATTCACATTTAGTCTAGAACTACAGTAACATGTTCACACAGCGCACACAACGCCTCCATACTTCCGATTTCTCCCAATATGGGAACAGGAGGCTTGTCAGTCAAAAAATGGGAATACAAAGTAACTGGCGTTACTTTTTTGAAAAAGTAACTCAGATATTTTCTTGTAAATTAAAAAGTAATGCGTTACTTTACTAGTTACTTGAAAAAAGTAATCTGATTACGTAACTCGCGTTACTTGTAATGCATTACCCCCAACACTGCTCCTAACGCTGTTCGGTAAGGTGCTGTAGGCCTATTTGTAATAAAATTTACGTAAAATAGTCCTACACAAATAACATTAAGATGCTTGTGTTTCTGAATAAATAAAGCGTAATTGATGTCATAAAATCACAAGTCTCTTTTGATTTAAAGGTCAGAAGCTATAGCTTAAGGGAATTAAAAATATATATTCATTTCTTACAGTTATTTTCAAAGCTTTCAATGTACTCTCATTAAAAAAAATAATAAAAAAATGTTAAATAAAAGTAAAAATGTTAAGTTCTAACAAATAAGTGTCTGTTCAAAAGTAAATAAAATTAAACAATTTGTTTAGCATTTCTGCTCAGGAGAGACTTGGTGTTGTTTCAAAACAACAGGAAATATAAATCGGCATCTGCTATTGGCCAAAATGATTAGAAGAATATCCGCATATCAGATATTGGCAAAAATCTAATATTGTGCATCCCTATCAAAAATATACAGCGCAAAAAGATTAGTCTAATTCTCAAACAAATTAATCTTCTGAGCAGCATCTTTTACTGAATAGTTTAAAAAGACGAGTTAGTGCTTTGAGTGGTTAGTGAATCAACACCTGACTCACTGAACTGTACCAGTTTTTAAAATCTTAAATAATTGTTTATATCATAAATATTATATTGAAATATTATATGGATTTTACCTATTTTTTTTCTTATATATTTTATATACTAAATGCATTAGAAATATTTCTTAATTTATTACAAAAAAACTTGCAAATGTTTATCCTTAACAACGTTGTCATATGGAAAATTACTCAGTAATGTAGTTTGAAAAAGGAACACCCCCTCCTAAAAATGACTTGTGAACTCAATCAGTTGTAGCTAATCACCTTCTCAATGGCACACAAAGCCATTTGAATTTTAATTGTAATTAGCTGTAGTCTTTATTAGCTGAGGATATAACACAGATGCTCGCTGGATTGGGACGTCACTCCAAACTGGATGAAAGAGCCAGGAGTAAACTGGATAAAGAGGCCTACAGCAACTCTGAAGCAGTTACAGGAATTTATGACAAATAGTGTTCATTGTGTATGTAACAATAATATCACAAATTCTGCACAAATGTGGCTTGTATGGGAGGGTTGCAAGAAAGAAGCCACTCCTCAAGAAAGGCCACATGCATTCATGACTGAGCTTTGACAGAACGCAACTTAAAGATTCTGAGGCAGATGAGACTGAAATGGAATTATTTTGCCTCAACACCAAACGATATGTCTGGTAAAAATCCAATCCAGCTCACCATCCAAATAACAGCATTAACAACGCATTAATAACTTTTTCCAACTCAGTGATTCATTTTTTTAAATATATATATATACTGTTCTGACATGTTGATGTTATATCTTTCACTCGGATGTTATAAGCTGCACTGAGTAAATACAGCTGAATAAAACAAAAACTGTCTTTATTTCAGGCTGCAAATCAACAAAATGTGATTATTTTAAAGGGTTATCCATTTCTATACTCACTGTGTGTATATATATACAGACACACACACTTAGAGAGAGAGAGAGAGAGAGAGAGCCATATTGTTAATAATAGTGCGCTTACATGAACAAGATTAGTGTTGTAATAGCAGTGTGAAATAATATTAAATGTATTTCATGTATACATGTACTATAATTATAAGTGTAAGACCAGCAGCTCAATGCGATTTCTTATGACCTGTGACTTGCAACACTGATCCATGTACTGTCATCCAGGCAATTCCTGGGACTCTGCAACAACTGTCATCACTCTAACCTGAACCGTGCTGAAGAGCGCTCTTAGACACATTTGCTGTAAATGGCAGTCATATCGGAGTCAGAGAAAGATAAAAATCACCATACCAACAAATTTGTTCTTGCATTTGCCTATCAGTAAAAGTTCTGGATAGCAGGGCTGCTCATATCACATAAAGTTTCAGTTAAATAGCTGATGGTTATTATTGTCGGGCTTTAGAGAGAACCATGCAGTTTTGCATTGCTGGGGCCTGACATACAAATACAGTTTATATATGCAAAGTTACTGGTGCTACATACAAAACAAAATCCCCTTCCCCAACACCAGGAAATTCAAACTTAGGCTGGATTAGACTAACTTTCCCCCTTAGAGCCATTTGACTATCACTGAAAGAGTCACTCAGGTATGGAACAAGCTAGCGATTGTTCACTTCATCTTCCCTCAAAAGAAATAAGAGAGAGCAAAAGAGAGAGGTTGATCATATACAGAAAATTGACTAAGACCGAGAATTCAATAATTCACAACAATTAAAAAAAAAAAAAATTGAGAAATGGACATTTATAGGAAACTTTAAGTATCTTTTTGACTTTATTTGATTGTAATCAAAGATAAAAAGGTGAAGGCTTTATAAAATCATCTTCTTGTAGGATTCAGTGAAGGAAACAATGGATCAGCAATGGATGTGAAAGTACGATACTCAACACTAGGTGTCCCTCCTTCTCTTCTGGACTGTGTAATCGTATGCCTTCATCTGAATGCCACCTTGTCTATTGGCAATACCTGTTGATGAGACATTAGTAATCTACTCTTGTAGCATAAATTAGTAGCTGTGGCAGATCATTCCAGATTGTTTTTTTTTAGATTGGATTTATAACACTTTATTAGCTTGAAACCCAAAGCCACAACCAAGGATAAACTATTGCTATACTTATTGCATTTTTTTAAACAAATTATATCTATAAAAGCTCTTATTTATCTGTTTTTAGAGAGAAATAAGACTAATGTTGTGCAAGATTAGATGTTGTAGCCCTGCATCTTTTTATATTGTTTTTAACACTTTACAATAAGGTATCATTAGTTAATTCATCAGCGTTAAATGGTTACTCCACTCCAAAATGAAAATTTTGTCATTAATCACTTATCCCCATGTCGTTCCAAACCTGTAAAAGCTTTGTTCGTCTTTAGAACACAATTTAAGATAATTTGGATGAAAACCGGGAGGCTTGAGACTGTCCCACTGACTGCCAAGTAAATAACAGTGTCAAGGTCCAGCAAAGTATGAAAAGGATTATCAGAATAGCCCATCTGCCATCAGTGGTTCAACCGTGACGTTATGAAGCGATGACAATACTTTTTACATGAACAAAAAAACAAAAATAATGACTTTATTCAACAATTCCTCTCCTCTGTCTCTCCCCACATCACTGTGGTACTATTTTGGAGAATCTGAGCAGTACGCAGGCTGCCTATGCTCTTCTGTGTCATACACGTTTTCTACATATATGTATGCTTTGGTTTGAAGGAAAACAGCGCATCAGTGCAGCGTGGCTGAAAAGAGGAATTGTTGAATAAAGTTATTTTTGATTTCTTTGTGTACAATAAGTGTTGTCGTCGCTTCATAATGTTACAGTTGAACCAATTTTAATTTTAGGGTGGAATATCCCTTTAACTAACAATACATTTGTTACAGTATTTAGTCATCTTTAATGTTAGTTAATAAAATACAACCATTTGGTATTAGTTCATGCTAGCTTGGATCCATTAAGTAATATAACAAATATAATTTTGATTGTAGTAATATATTAATAAATGTTAAAATGATACGATTAATAAATGCTTTGGATTTTTTTTTGTCATTGTTATTTCATGCAGTTAACTAATGGGACAAATGGGACATTTTTTGAAGTGATACTTTTTAGCATTTTATTTCAATTTTAATTAATCAAGTTTTTTTCGTTTTATCTTTTCATATTACGGTTCCCTTTTCTAGGGCTGCCCAGCGGGCCTCTGTGTCATGTCAAATCCCTTGGAGCCCAAGCTGTAATGCTCATTTTGTCTGATGCTCAATGATCAGTTTATGTGAGGTAAGAAACTTGCTTGCCAGTTGCCACATTCTTACTACAACATACTGTACTAAAAAAATGAAAATTCTATCATTATTTACCCTCTTGTTGTTGCAAACCTCTATAACTTTATTTATTCTGTGGAACACAAAAGAAGATATTTTTAATAATTGGTGACTAAACATTGACAGAATGTAAATTTTTGGGTGAACCTTTACCAAGCTTTATAATCTTGTTAAGTAATCAGGTGCCTAATACAGTAGGTTACTCAAAATAAGTTCAATCAGCCAATGGAATCACTTTGGGGTCAAGTGCAAGTGGTAAGGCAATCGATGAGGTATGATTTGGCATGGCACTGGCCCCCTGCTTGAGGAATTAAGAATTTATCTGAATCAGGTGTATAGTCTATATTACAGAGGAAAAAGATCCTCTTCCCCCCTCAGACGGCAGCTGGGAGTGTAATTACCCCACCTGATTTATATGTGATTAACACGCAGCTATAACTTACCCTTCACGCCAAAGCATGCCCATAAGTTTCCACTACTTTTCACCAAACAGGCATGATATCGGAGCAGAATGGATGTGCATGACTCTGGTGGGAGCATATGGTATATTTCTCCATCATCAATAATTCACGCGAAATGAGCAAAAATTAGTCGGCCCGGTTACTGCCGAGTTTGTTCCGCATTAATTTTGCCGACGTGTTCTAAATGGGGTCGTTAGGCTGAAAACAAAGTGCCTCTCTCAGTGTATTTAAAATAGAGAATTGCTTCGTAAGAGTCTTGTTCACGATCTTACACCTGCTCTCTTTGTAAATAAGAGTATTGTTTACAACCCATGCAGGCTATGAAGTTACATGACTGATTATCAAATCTGCCATGCAATCCTAACCGATTTTGCAGCACGATCGTTTTAATGATGGACTTGTCTGCACAGATACACACACACACACACACACACACACACACACACACACACACACACACACACACACACACACACAGAGTCATATACCTACAGTGCACAATCCTTAGTGCTTCTGCATATTGTTGGCTTAACCCTGCATGGCCCTAATCTTTCTGTGCACCGGCTGCTTTTCTAGTGGCACTCTGTCACTCACAGTCTGTGAGGTTCAGCTGAGCAAGAAAAGTAAAAGAAAAGAACAAGAACAATACTGTGAGAAAATGTTCCTCTCAGCCCAGCCTGGCTCAAGTGCCAGCCATGTGTGAGTGAAGAAGAGAGCTGGAGAAGTGGAGGACCATTAGACCACACAGATTGTTAGATTTTTAGAGGTGGTATGACCCCTCCTGTCATCTCCTCCGACACTCACACTCATTCATGCACACCTAACCTGCCATGCCAAATGTAATGAATAGACTCTGAGAAATGTCACAGAATTGGATGTTTGAAAAAAAACATCCAGAAAAAAAAAGAGAGAAAGAGCGGTTCGGGGAGCAAAGGTCTGGATGTCACCTTCTGTCATGATCCCTAGATGATTTCTAGAGAGGTATTATTGTTCAGAATGGAATTACTAGTTACTGAAGGAATATTGTGAAGTATACACTTGGGATGCACCAACATAAAAAAATGGGCCAATACTGATAAACCAATATTTATTAATTAATTGTTTATTTGATTTATTAATTCATTTTTGAAATATATTTTTAAATAATTTATTATTTAGGCCAATAATTTGGGCCAAAAATACAATTATTGATAATGCATCTATTGTATGTATTGAATAATTGTATTATATTATTCTATATTACTTAGCATGAATAAAACACTAAAACTCAAAAATGTCAAATGTAATTTATTTAGATTATATGAATAAGATTATATTTAAACTATTAAATTGCTATATTTAAAATAATAATAATAATAAAAACTTTAAATGGTATACTGTAGGTGACGGCAAAGGTAATCTAAATGTAAAATGATCATGAAAAATTAAATATCTAATATCAGCCTATAAATACTGATAAATTTAAGTCTCTGATATTGGCACATAACAAATATACAAATATATGTTGTTTCCTTAGTATACACTGTGTATTATTGCACAATAAACGCCATTGTTATTGTCACATTTCCTCATCACACTGCATGTGAGTCACATGTGACTATAATTGTGTGTGTGGGGGGGGGGGGATATGTTTGATTAGATATTTGGCATTTATAATTCAGATTTGTATAGCTTGTCTTCATTTTGACAGTCTGATCAAATAATGAGTCTAGAAGAAGATAAAAAACAAATTGTGTACTTTACATTGTGGGATAGCGGTGTAGAATGCTCTGTTGTATACGGCATATTTTAATAAAAGTACTAAATGGGCTGTATTTTGCATGCAAACAGAATATTTGCATACTTTGTATGTACTGTATACTCAGTATGTTGGTACTCTATTCTGAACATAGCCAGAAGCTCAGCTTACAATATTTCCTCCTGCAGAGCTGAGAATAAGGGCCAAATGTAGAGGAGTTCATGCATTAAAAGAGAGTGGAGAACCCAAGGTCTCATTAATTTACAAATGTGGTTAGTTAAGCTCAGTCAGATAGATGAAAAAGAGCTTAAATCATTTGCCTAGCTTTACATAGTTCACACCCTTTGCTCATATCACTAAATACTCACTAAACCATAAGCAAGCAAAACTTTTAGCGCTCCATTGGTGCATACAGTATATTTCAGTCAGCATACAGGTTTGTCATTAAACACACAGGCTAATGTGAAATCCATCAGCCCACACCTGATGCATGCTGTACCTGCCTCCTATACACTGTTCGCGCTCTCAAAATTGCCA